>NW_026652287.1:25999939-26599939 GCF_009828535.3 Hylobates moloch | reverse complement strand
GAATTTTTGTTTTCCTGTCGATTAAGAGGAGTCAGAAAGTTAAGACTCCCGCATATCTAATTTGGGATTGACTGGGATAAATGGTGATATTCATTGAGATTGGGAATGGAGCTGGGGGAAGATTTTATTTTGGACATACTGAGTTTAAGTAGCCTCTGAGGCTGTAAGGTATCACTGCCCAGTCAATAGTTGAAGGGGACAGGCCCATACCCAGTAGCTTACTGCAGCAGTGATATTCACTCACTCATTTATTTATTCATTCAGTATTTATTTGAGTCTTTTATGTGCCAGGCACTGTGGTAAACAGGATAGACAGGGTCACTGCCCTTGAAAGAGCCCACATTTGGAACTGGGGGACTGTGGGATGAGATGGGGGAAGCTAAACAACACTTTCAAACAGTGTTGTTTGAAATCCTCCATTCCCAGCCCTACTTGAGAAAAGACATCGCCAGGGATAGAACTTTGAAGAACACCAACATTTACAGGGTGGCAGAGAAAAAGAGGTGTGAGAAGGCCCAGCCAGAGGAAGGAAAGACATAAGAGAATGATACCACAGAGTGTTATAAGACAGTGATCGGCATGGCCAAATACTGTGGAAAGGGAGTGTGAGGGGTATCAAGGGAGGTCTTTTGAAGTAGCAGCCTTGGTGACCTCTGTCGAGCTGTTTCACTGGCAGGTTGGTCAGAGTCCTGACTATAATGGAATGAAGGAGTGGGAAGTGAGGAACAGAGAAGCTAAATACGGAGTAATTTGGGAGAGATCGTAAGCTGAAGGGCAGGGAAGAAAGTAGTCAGAGGAGCTGCTGAGTCAAGGAAATTAAAAAAAATTTTTTTTTAAATGGGAAGATTTGAATACTTTACCAGTTTTAAGTAGAACAGGTTGAATATCAAGGACTGAACTGGGGCAAAGTTTCCAGTCTTCAGGAGAAGGTTGGCAGGATTGTGTCCGTGGCGGAAGGGTTAGCCTCAGACCAAGGAATGGATGGTCCTTCCTTTGAAATGGGAGGGAACAAGTATAAGAAGGGGTGTAGAGAGAGGAATTTGAAGATGTGGGAGTATTAGCTCATAGGGCTGCCATAACAAAGTAACCACAAACTAGGTGGCTTAAACAACAGAAATTTATTTTCTCATAGTTCTGGAGGTTAGAAGTCTGAGATCAGGGTGACAGCAGAGCCAGCTCCTTCTGAGGGCTATGAGAGAGGATCTGCTCTGTGCCCTCCCCTACTACAGGTGTTTGCTGGCAATCTTTGGCATCCCTTGGCTTGCAGAAGCTTCATTGACACTTCTACCTTCATTTTCACATGGCATTGTCCCTGTGTGCAATTTCTCTTTTTTATAAGGACACCAGTTGTATTGGATTAGGGCTCACCCTAATGACTCATTTTACTTAATCACCTTTGTCAAGACCCCATCTTCAAAAACAGTCACATTCTGAGATACTGGGGGTTAGGACTTTAGCATATGAATTTTGAGAGGGACACAATTCAACCTATATCATTGTCATTCTTCTATTTTTAAATTTAGGTGTAATTTATATAATAAAATGTATGGATACTAGATATTCAGTTATATTGGTTTTATAGTTATGTGCTCTATGTGGACATTGCATCACTCCAGAAAGTTCCCTTATGACCCTTTTCAGTCTGTCCCCCCAACCACCTTTTGATTTCCATCATCATAGATTAGCTTTGCCTGCCTCCCTTGTTTTTGACTATAGCCAGGGGTCTGCCACCTTCCCTGGCCACTCCTTGGTCTCCTTTGCTGGAGCTGCCTTCTGCCCCTCCTCTCTAATTGTTGGATTGTTCTTGGTTGGTCTCACTTTGTGGAACTCTTCTCCATCTACATTCCATAGGTGATCTCGTCCATCACATGCCTTTAATTGCCATCCACTTGTTAATCTCTCCCTAGTTTATATCTCCAGGCCACTCCATTCCCGAATTCAAGACTCATTTGTTGCCTCCTTGACATTTCCACCTGAGTGTCTAATGGAGATCTCAGGCTTAACACACCCAAACCAAATTTCTAGTAGCCCCTCCACACCTAAACCTGCTATTCCTACAATGTTCCTCATCTCTGTCAATTGTAACTCTATCCCTCTAGTTGCTCAGGCAATGTAGGAAGCAATCACCATATGTGCCATCCTTCTGTAGCCCTGAGATGAGCTTTGACCAGACAGTAGTTGAGAGAGAATAGGAGGGAGAAAGAACTCCCTTTGGGTCTTGAGACCTAGCTCTCCCACCAGACTCTCTGAGCCTTATTTTCCTTTTCTCAAACTGGCAAACTTCACTTAGGAAGTGTCATGAGAATAAAATAAAGGATTGAAAAGTGCTTAAAATCTTGAGTCATCAAGAAGAGATTAAGTTATATTCTGTTTAGGAAACCTGTAGTGTATGTATGTATGTGTATACATATTTATATGCATATGCACACGTGATTTCCATAAAAATGTTTTAAAATTCTTCTTTTTTTTTTATTTACTTTCCTTTGCTTATTTTGGAACATTAAAATAACTTAGGAAAGTACTGTTGCTGGTACAGAGTTCTGATATTCTTCTTGTTTTGGCTCACAGGAAAAATGGAGGCTGCTTCCAGCATTTTTAAAGGTAATTGTTTCACATTTAATAATAATTGGTTATTTTTCAGATGAAAAAGTCAAGAAATAAGCCATTTTTTAAGGATTAAATTTTTGTCATGAACATTTTTTGATTTTGTTTAGCTATGTTAGGAAATACAAGGAGTTATAAGGCAAAATCCCTGCCTGAAAGGTGCCGGTTTGGAGAGTGGTAGTCTAATTTTAGAGAGAAGTAGTACATGCATAGTAGCATGGCACATGATTAAAAACCAAAGTGCTATCAGCAAAAGAGCAGTGGTCAGAGAAGGCCACCCAAATGAAGTGAGACATAAACCACATCTTAAGAGAAGAAGGTTTAAGCTGAAAGCTGGGTGCAGAGAGCGTGGCTCAATCAAGGTGTTCAAGAGGAGCCTCCACAGGGTCTGCAGGAAATAGCGACCAGTCAGGAGGAGCTGCTGAATATGATATGATGTGGTGTCGGGCCTCAATTCAATTTCCAAGAGCTTATGCTAAGGAGTAGTGAGTACCACAGCGAGAGACCACTTGGCACCTGCTAGGATAGCTATAATCAAAATCAAATGTTAATAAGGGTGTGGAGGAATGGGAACTATCATGCTCCACTGGTGGTAATGTAAAGTGTTATAGCCACTTTGGAAAACAGGCTGGCAGTTTCTCAAATGGTTAAACAAAAAGTTACCACATCCTCCAGCAATTCCACTCCTAGATATCTGCCCAAGAGAAATGAAAACATGTGTCCATGCAGAAACCTGTACACAAATGCTCATAGCAGTATTATTCATAATATCCAAGAGTAGAAACAATGCAAATGGACATCAGCTGCTGGATGGATACACAAAATGGGATGTATCTGTACAACAGAGTATTATTTGGCAATAAAAAGAAATCAAGTACTATTACCTGCTGCAACATGGATGAATCTTGAAAGCATTGTGCTAAGTGAAAGAATGGAGACTTGAAAAATGAGGCCAGGCGTGGTGGCTCATGCCTCTAATCCCAGCACTTTGGGAGGCTGAGGTGGGCGGATCACGAGGTCAGGAGTTTGAGACCACCCTGGCCAACATAGTGAAACCTCGTCTCTACTAAAGATACAAAAAATCACCTGGGTGTAGTGGCAGGCCCCTGTAATCCCAGCTACTTGGGAGGATAAGGCAGGAGAATAGCTTGAACCTGGGAGGCAGAGGTTGCAGTGAGCCGAAATCGCGCCACTGCACTCCAGCCTGGTCGATAGTGTGAGATTCCATCTCAAAAAAAGAAAAATGAGTAGAGTTTTGTCTCTACTCATTTTGAACTCCACTCTAGAGTTCAGTTGGGTGTTATGGGCAGAGGGGAGAGTGCTGGGAAATGAGGCTGGGAAAGTTGTCAGGGCTAGATTCCTGATCAGATTTGAAAGCCATGTTAAGGATTTGGCTTTTCTTCTAAAAGCCATAGGAAGCTATTGAGGAGTTTCTAAGTCGGGGAGTAACCAAGAATCAAATAAAATGGTCGTAAGGTCAAGAAATTTCTTTTTCCCCCTAAGAGACCAGGTCTTGCTACATTGCCCAGGCTGGATTTGAACTCCTGAGTTTGAGTGATTCCCCTGCCTCTGCGTCCCGAGTAGCTGTGACTGTAGGAATGTGACACCTTGCCCGGCCTTTTTGTTATTTTTTAAAAGGAGCTGCACATAAATGGAGAAGAAGGTGCTGGGTGCTGGGCACAGTGGCTCACGCTTGTAATCCCAGCACTTTGGGAGGCTGAGACAGGCGGATCATTTGAGGTTGGGAGTTTGAGACTGACTAGCCTGACCAACATGGTGTAACCCTGTTTCTACTAAAAATGCAAAAATTAGCTGGGCATGGTGGCAGGCACCTGTAATCCCAGCTACTCAGAAGGGTGAGGCACCTGAACTGCTTGATGCAGGGAGGCGGACGTTGCAGTGAGCCGAGATCGCACCACTGTACTCCATCCTGGGCAATAGAGCGAGACTCTGTCTCAAAAAAAAAAAAACACTAAGATACAAATACACACATTAGCCCAGGCCAGAATCATCAATATCACTGTCTTCCACCTCCATGCCTTGTCCCACTGGAGGGTCTTCATGGACAGTAACACACATGGAGCTATCATCTTCTATGATAACAATGCCATCTTCTAGAATACTTCCTGAAGGACCTACCGGAGGCTTTTCTTGAAGAGGGGTCACTCTTTTCAGAAATACACTCTCTGAAATCAAATCAAGTCATAAGTCATTAGGCGATAGGAATTTTTCAGCTCCATTATAATCTTATAGGACTACTGTCAGATATGTGGTCCGTAGTTGAATGAAATGTTGTTATATGGCACGTGACCATATATTCATGTACTCATATTTTGATTTCCGAGAGTCAGATTGCTTCTCAAGGAGGAAAACTCTCAAGGATATACTAGTAAGATGATGCAGAAATGGAATGAGAACGCATTAATGAAAAGATTTACTAAATAAAATTCATGTTTTTTTTTCTCACTTTGGTTTTGATAAAAATTTGATGTTCACCTATTATTAGATTCCATTATATGATTTATTATTTTGTTGCTAACCTGTTTACTTTCTCTTTCTATCTGTTTAGGTGAAAGGCCTTGTGAAACAGCATATAGATTCATTTAATTATTTCATTAATGTAGAGGTAAGCATCAGATGTTAGAAATAGACATAAACTAAGGATTCATTGGAAGCCAGAGTCTTTGCTAATGTTGCATTTTCCACTGCAGATAAAGAAGATAATGAAAGCCAATGAAAAGGTTACAAGTGACGCTGACCCTATGTGGTACTTAAAGTAAGGAACCAACTATTCTTTTTTTTTTTTTAAATTATTATTATACTTTAGGTTTTAGGGTACATGTGCACAATGTGCAGGTTTGTTACATATGTATCCATGTGCCATGTTGATTTCCTGCACCCATTAACTCGTCATTTAGCATTAGGTATATCTCCTAATGCTATCCCTTCCCGCTCCCCCAACCCCACAACAGTCCCCGGAGTGTGATATTCCCCTTCCTGTGTCCATGAGTTCTCATTGTTCAATTCCCACCTATGAGTGAGAACATGCGGTGTTTGGTTTTTTGTCCTTACGATAGTTTACTGAGAATGATGTTTTCCAATTTCATCCATGTCCCTACAAAGGACATGAACTCATCATTTTTTATGGCTACATAATATTCCATGGTGTATATGTGCCACATTTTCTTAATCCAGTCTATCGTTGGACATTTGGGTTGGTTCCAACTCTTTGCTATCGTGAATAGTGCCACAATAAACATACGTGTGCATGTGTCTTTATAGCAGCATGATTTATAGTCCTTTGGGTATATACCCAGGAATGGGATGACTGGGTCGAATGGTATTTCTAGTTCTAGATCCCTGAGGAATCACCACACTGACTTCACAATGGTTGAACTAGTTTACAGTCCCACCAACAGTGTAAAAGTGTTCCTATTTCTCCACATCCTCTCCAGCACCTGTTGTTTCCTGATTTTTTAATGATGGCCATTCTAACTGGTGTGAGATGGTATCTCACTGTGGTTTTGATTTGCATTTCTCTGATGGCCAGTGATGATGAGCATTTCTTCATGTGTTTTTTGGCTGCATAAATGTCTTCTTTTGAGAAGTGTCTGTTCATGTCCTTTGCCCACTTTTTGATGGGGTTGTTTGTTTTTTTCTTGTAAATTTGTTTGAGTTCATTGTAGATTCTGGATATTAGCCCTTTGTCAGATGAGTAGGTTGCAAAAATTTTCTCCCATTCTGTAGGTTGCCTGTTCACTCTGATGATAGTTTCTTTTGCTGTGCAGAAGCTCTTTAGTTTAATTAGATCCCATTTGTCAATTTTGGCTTTTGTTGCCATTGCCTTTGGTGTTTTAGACGTGAAGTCCTTGCCCACGCCTATGTCCTGAATGGTATTGCCTAGGTTTTCTTGTAGGATTTTAATGGTTTTAGGTCTAACATTTAAGTCTTTAATCCATGTTGAATTAATTTTTGTATAAGGTGTAAGGAAGGGATCCAGTTGCAGCTTTCTACATATGGCTAGCCAGTTTTCCCAGCACCATTTATTAAATAGGGAATCCTTTCCCCATTTCTTGTTTTTGTCAGGTTTGTCAAAGATCAGATAGTTGTAGATATGCGGCATCATTTCTGAGGGCTCTGTTCTGTTCCATTGATCTATGTCTCTGTTATGGTACCAGTACCATGCTGTTTTGGTTACTGTAGCCTTGTAGTATAGTTTGAAGTCAGGTAGTGTGATGCCTCCAGCTTTGTTCTTTTGGCTTAGGATTGACTTGGCGATGCGGGCTCTTTTTTGGTTCCATATGAACTTTAAAGTAGTTTTTTCCAATTCTGTGAAGAAAGTCATTGGTAGCTTGATGGGGATGGCATTGAATCTATAAATTACCTTGGGCAGTATGGCCATTTTCACAATATTGATTCTTCCAACCCATGAGCATGGAATGTTCTTCCATTTGTTTGTATCCTCTTTTATTTCATTGAGCAGTGGTTTGTAGTTCTCCTTGAAGAGGTCCTTCACATCCCTTGTAAGTTGGATTCCTAGGTATTTTATTCTCTTTGAAGCAATTGTGAATGGGAGTTCACTCATGATTTGGATCTCTGTGTGTCTGTGATTGGTGTACAAGAATGCTTGTGATTTTTGTACATTGATTTTGTATCCTGAGATCCTGAGACTTTGCTGAAGTTGCTAATCAGCTTAAGGAGATTTTGGGCTGAGACAATGGGGTTTTCTAGATATACAATCATGTCATCTGCAAACAGGGACAATTTGACTTCCTCTTTTCCTAATTGAATACCCTTTATTTCCTTCTCCTGCCTGATTGCTCTGGCCAGAACTTCCAGCACTATGTTGAAAAGGAGTGGTGAGAGAGGGCATCGCTGTCTTGTGCCAGTTTTCAGAGGGAATGCTTCCAGTTTTTGCCCATTCAGTATGATATTGGCTGTGGGTTTGTCATAGATAGCTCTTATTATTTTGAGATACGTCCCATCAATACCTAATTTATTGAGAGTTTTTAGCATGAAGAGATGTTGAATTTTGTCAAAGGCCTTTTCTGCATCTATTGAGATAATCATGTGGTTTTTGTCTTTGGTTCTGTTTATATGCTGGATTACATTTATTGATTTGCGTATGTTGAACCAGCTTTGCATCCCAGGGATGAAGCCCACTTGATTATGGTGTATAAGCTTTTTGATGTGCTGCTGGATTCGGTTTGCCAGTATTTTATTGAGGATTTTTGCATCAATGTTCATCAAGGATATTGGTCTGAAATTCTCTTTTTTGGTTATGTCTCTGCCAGGCTTTGGTATCAGGACAATGCTGGCCTCATAAAATGTGTTAGGGAGGATTCCCTCTCTTTCTATCAATTGGAATAGTTTCAGAAGGAATGGTACCAGTTCCTCCTTGTACCTCTGGTAGAATTCGGCTGTGAATCCATCAGGTCCTGGACTCTTTTTGGTTGGTAAGCTATTGATTATTGCCACAATTTCAGAGCCTGTTATTGGTCTATTCAGAGATTCAACTTCTTCCTGGTTTAGTCTTGGGAGGGTGTATTTGTCAAGGAATTTATCCATTTCTTCTAGATTTTCTAGTTTATTTGCATAGAGGTGTTTGTAGTATTCTCTGATGGTAGATTGTATTTCTGTGGGATCGGTGGTGATATCCCCTTTTTCATTTTTTATTGCATCTATTTGATTCTTCTCTCTTTTCTTCTTTATTAGTCTTGCTAGCAGTCTATCAATTTTGTTGATCTTTTCAAAAAACCAGCTCCTGGATTCATTAATTTTTTGAAGGATTTTTTGTGTCTCTATTTCCTTCAGTTCTGCTCTGATTTTAGTTATTTCTAGCCTTCTGCTAGCTTTTGAATGTGTTTGCTCTTGCTTTTCTAGTTCTTTTAATTGTGATGTTAGGGTGTCAATTTTGGATCTTTCCTGCTTTCTCTTGTGGGCATTTAGTGCTATAAATTTCCCTCTACACACTGCTTTGAATGTGTCCCAGAGATTCTGGTATGTTGTGTCTTTGTTCTCGTTGGTTTCAAAGAACATCTTTATTTCTGCCTTCATTTCATTATGTACCCAATAGTCATTCAGGAGCAGGTTGTTCAGTTCCATGTAGTTGAGCGGTTTTGAGTGAGTTTCTTAATCCTGAGTTCTAGTTTGATTGCACTGTGGTCTGAGAGACAGTTTGTTATAATTTCTGTTCTTTTACATTTGCTGAGGAGAGCTTTACTTCCAACTATGTGGTCAATTTTGGAATAGGTGTGGTGTGGTGCTGAAAACAATGTATATTCTGTTGATTTGGGGTGGACAGTTCTGTAGATGTCTATTAGGTCCACTTTGTGCAGAGCTGAGTTCAATTCCTGGATATCCTTGTTAACTTTCTGTCTCGTTGATCTGTCTAATGTTGACAGTGGGGTGTTAAAATCTCCCATTATTATTGTGTGGGAGTTTAAGTCCCTTTGTAGGTCACTGAGGACTTGCTTTATGAATCTGAGTGCTCCTCTGTTGGGTGCATATATATTTGGGATAGTTAACTCTTCTTGTTGAATTGATCCCTTTACCATTATGTAATGGCCTTCTTTGTCTCTTTTGATCTTTGTTGGTTTAAAGTCTATTTTATCAGAGACTAGGATTGCAACCCCTGCCTTTTTTTGTTTTCCATTTGCTTGATAGATCTTCCTCCATCCCTTTATTCTGAGTCTATGTGTGTCTCTGCACGTGAGATGGGTTTCCTGAATACAGCACACTGATGGGTCCTGACTCCTTATCCAGTTTGCCAGTCTGTGTCTTTTAATTGGAGCATTTAGCCCATTTACATTTAACGTTAATATTGTTATGTGTGAATCTGATCCTGTCATTATGATGTTAGTTGGTTATTTTGCTCGTTAGTTGATGCAGTTTCTTCCTAGCCTCGATGGTCTTTACAATTTGGCATGTTTTTGCAGTGGCTGGTACCGGTTGTTCCTTTCCATGTTTAGTGCTTCCTTCAGGAGCTCTTTTAGGGCAGGCCTGGTGGTGACAAAATCACTCAGCGTTTGCTTGTCTGTAAAGTATTTTATTTCTCCTTCACTTATGAAGCTTAGTTTGGCTGGATATGAAATTCTGGGTTGAAAATTCATTTCTTTAAGAATGTTGAGTATCGGCCCCCACTCTCTTCTGGCTTATAGAGTTTCTGCCGAGAGATCAGCTGTTAGTCTGATGGGCTTCCCTTTGTGGGTAACCCGACCTTTCTCTCTGGCTGCCCTTAACATTTTTTCCTTCATTTCAACTTTGGTGAATCTGACAATTATGTGTCTTGGAGTTGCTCTTCTCGAGGAGTATCTTTGTGGCGTTCTCTGTATTTCCTGAATCTGAATGTTGGCCTGCCTTGCTAGATTGGGGAAGTTCTCCTGGATAATATCTTGCAGAGTGTTTTCCAACTTGGTTCCATTGTCCCCATCATTTTCAGGTACACCAATCAGACATAGGTTTGGTCTTTTCACATAGTCCCAAATTTCTTGGAGGCTTTGTTCGTGTCTTTTTATTCTTTTTTCTCTAAACTTCCCTTCTTGCTTCATTTCATTCATTTCATCTTCCATCAGGGATACCCTTTCTTCCAGTTGATCGCATCTGCTACCGAGGCTTCTGCAATCTTCGCGTAGTTCTCGAAACTTGGCTTTCAGCTCCATCAGCTCCTTTAAGCCCTTCTCTCCATTGGTTATTCTAGTTATCCATTCTTCTAATTTTTTTTCAAAGTTTTTAACTTCTTTGCTATTGTTTTGAATTTCCTCCCGTAGCTCAGAGTAGTTTGATCGTCTGAAGCCTTCTTCTCTCAACTCGTCAAAGTCATCCTCCATCCAGCTTTGTTCTGTTGCTGGTGAGGAACTGCGTTCCTTTGGAGGAGGAGAGGTGCTCTGCTTTTTAGAGTTTCCAGTTTTTCTGCTCTGTTATTTCCCCATCTTTGTTGTTTTATCTACTTTTGGTCTTTGATGATGGTGATGTACAGATGGGTTTTTGGTGTGGATGTCCTTTCTGATTGTTAGTTTTCCTTCTACCAGACAGGATTCTCAGCTGCAGGTGTGTTGGAGTTTACTAGAGGTCCACTCCAGACCCTGTTTGGCTGGGTGTCAGCAGCGGTGGCTGCAGAACAGCGGATTTTTGTGAGACCACAAATTCAGCTGTCTGATAGTTCCTCTGGAAGTTTTGTCTCAGAGGAGTACCTGGCCGAGTGAGGTGTCAGTCTGTCCCTACTGGGGGGGTGCCTCCCAGTTAGGCTGCTCAGGGGTGAGGGACCCACTTTAGGAGGCAGTCTGTCCGTTCTCAGATCTCCAGCTGCGTGCTGGGAGAATCACTACTCTCTTCAAAGCTGTCAGTCAGACAGGGACATTTAAGTCTGTGGAGGTTCCTGCTGACTTTTTGTTTGTCTGTGCACTGCCCCCAGAGGTGGAGCCTACAGAGGCAGGCAGGCCTCCTTGAGCTGTGTTGGGCTCCACCCAGTTCAAGCTTCCTGGCTGCTTTGTTTACCTAAGCAAGCCTGGGCAATGGCGGGCGCCCCTTCCCCAGCCTCGCTGCCGCCTTGCAGCTTGATCTCAGACTGCTGTGCTAGCAGTCAGCGAGACTCCGAGACTCCGTGGGCATAGGACCCTCCGAGCCAGGTGCGGGACACAATCTCCTAGTGTGCCGCTTTCCAGGCCCGTTGGAAAAGCGCAGTATTAGGGTGGGACTGACCCGATCTTCCAGGTGCCGTCTGTTACCCCTTTCTTTGACTAGGAAAGGGAACTCCCTGACCTCTTGCACTTCCTGAGTGAGGCAATGCCTCGCCCTGCTTTGGCTCGCGCAGAGTGCGCTGCACCAACTGTCCTGCACCCACTGTTTGGCACTCCCTAGTGAGATGAAACCAATACCTCAAACAGAAATGCAGAAATCACCCGTCTTCTGTGTCGCTCAGGCTGGGAGCTGGAGACCGGAGCTGTTCCTATTCGGCCATCTTGGCTCCACCCATGAGTCAGAACCAACTATTCTTAATTTGCTATGTGGGTTACGTCTAACATTTTTTAAAGTGCATGAAGTTTCTATCAAAACTCTTTTAAAATCATTGTCTTGGCCTGGCGCAGTGGCTCTTGCCTGTAATAGCAAGCACTTTGGGAGGCCGAGGTGGGCAGATCACTTGGGGTCAGGAGTTCAAGACCAGCCTGGCCAACATGGTGAAACCCTGTCTCTACTAAAAATAGAAAATTAGCCAGGCATGGTGGTGCACATCTGTAATTCCAGATACTCGGGAGGCTGAGGCAGGAGAATCGCTTGAATCCGGGACGGGGAGATTTCAGTGAGCTGAGATTGCACCACTGCACTCCACCTTTTGCAACAGAGTGAGATTCTGACTCAAAAAAATGAAAAATGAAAAAATAAATCATTATCTTTTATTAACTATAAAGTGCTCAAATTAAATTTTTAACTGGCAAATTATAACGAGTTATGGTTGGGAAATTTTTGAAACTATTAGGTTTTAAATATTTAAATTTTTATTTTGAAATAATGTTAAGCTTAAAAGAAAAATTGCAAAAATAGTACAGAGTTCTTCAATATTCTTCACCAAGCCTTCACTGATATTAACATCTTACATAACCATAGCACAGTGATCAAAACCAGGAAGTTAGCACAGATATGATGTTGTCTACTAATCTATAGACCTTATTTGATGTTTTCTCACAAATGTCCTTTTTCTGGTGTAGGAATCAATCCAGAGCTCCGTGTTATGTTTAGTTGTCTTGTATCCTTAGTCTCCTCAATTTTTGAGTCTGTCAGTCTTTCTTGGTCTTTCGTGACATTGGCACTTTTGAACAATCTAGTCAGTATTTGTAGAAGTTCCTTTAATTTGAGTTTGTATGACGTCTGATTGGGTTATATATTTTTGGCAAGAATACCACAGAAGCAATGTTTTATGCTGTTCTCACTGATTCATATTGGGGTTACAGATGCCAATATATTTTATTACTAATGATTTTAACTTTGTTCACTTGATTAAGGTAGGATCTTCCAGATTTCTCCACTGAAAGTTTGCTGTTTTTCGTTTTGTAATTAATAAGTATCTTACAGGGAGATTCTTTGAGACTATGCAAATACCATTTCTCATCATAATTTCACCAACAATTTTAGCATACATTGATGATTCTTACCTATAACAGTTATTATTGTGGGCTTACCTAATGGTGAACCTTTATTTCTATCATTCCTTCTGCATTGATACTGGAATTCTGTACGGAATAGTTTCCTTTTCCCCTCACATATCTCTGTCTATATTAATTTATATCAATTTGGACTCATGGATGTTTTATTTTATTCTATGAGTACTATCATGTGTATATATCCAGTACTGTCATTTTTCTGTTGTTCAGACTGTTTCAGCTTTGACCATAGGGAGACCCTTCAGATTGACTCTGGTGTCCTTTCAAGATGCCACCATTATTTTTTGAGCACTCCTTTGCCTTCTCGCACCGTAAGATATGGTTCTTCTGGTATGCCCCAGTCCCAGATTGGGAATCCAAGGAGCCCTGGAGTCTCCGTTTTATTGGAAAATAGTATTTAGATTCCCAGATATGGACACTAAGATTTCATCAGGCAGAGCTCAGAAATATGTGTATGTATATGAACAAATGCGTTTAGATACATCTGTATTTCTTTATCCTATCAATTTTTACATATATTAAAAACCATGCAGACTGATACTTCCAATTTCAGTTCAACACTGCAGGACTCATTCTAACCTTTTCCCTTTATTTAACTTTTATCCCAATAATGAGAAATCTGGCTCCCATTATCTGCAAAAATTTTAAAAAAATTTTTTCAATCCTAGACTATACATAAAGTTTCAGAATTGTTAACTCATACCTCTGAGAGATAAAATTTACTAGAGCGTAGGATTTGTGCACTGTCCTTTTTATCTTTAGCCTCTCAATGTCCAATCAAAATATTGTCTCCCAGGGTTACTTACGTTAGTTCTTTTCTTTATTTTTTCAGTATGTGAAACATTATTATGGTTTAAGAGTTAGACTTGCACAAAAAAGTATATTCAGAAAATAGTTGTTCCACTTCCAGTTCCTTCCACCCTGTTCCTAGCCACTCTCCATAGGTAACCAGTCTCATAAGTTTCCGCTTTATCCTTTTTATCCTTCTTTTGCACAAATGAGCGTTTTTTTTTTGTTTGTTTGTTTTTGTTTTTGTTTTTGCCTTTATGGCCTCTTCTTTCTTTTACAAGTGATAGCATATCATCAGTACTCTTTGCACTTTGCTCGCTCATTAAGTATCGTTTTTAGGGAGCTGTATTTCCAGTATTTTTTTAAAGAGATTTGTAATATTTTTTAAAAGATACTTTGATAACATTTCCCTCCTTTGTAAAGCTATATGTACTATCACTTCAAGAAGATCTCCAATTTTAATATTTAATTTGTCATCCTTAGCAAGATAAGCATTTATGAAAATGTAATCTTTGTATTTGGAAGGAAAATAGCCTGTTTGCTTTTATGATCTTTGAAGAAGTATAATTCGTACTGCACTAATTTGCTTTTCAGATATCTTAATATCTATGTTGGGCTTCCTGATGTTGAAGAAAGCTTCAATGTAACTAGACCAGTGTCCCCTCATGAGGTAATTATGAACCTTACTTTAATTGGACTTGTTTGCTTTAAACACGGGGTGCGGGGGACATTCTTTGGAGAAAAAGGGATTAAAGTTCAATGTGGGCCATAATTCTACTACAGAAGGAGCACTTTGAAGTGGTCAGGACCCTGTTGCAGAGAGAAGGAGCAGTAACTGTCAGATTCCTGATTCTCTTTCAGTGCCGTTTGAGAGACATGACATACTCTGCCCCTATTACAGTGGATATTGAATATACCCGAGGCAGCCAGAGGATCATCCGCAATGCCTTACCTATCGGCAGGTGAGAAATGAAGTCCGTATTAGAGCCACACTGCCTGGATTCCAGCCCCATGATGTGACCCCATTTCCTCTGAAAAATGCAGTAAATGCTGCCTATTTCATAGGTCCAATGAGTTGCCATGTGTAAAGCACTTAGAATAACGTCCAGCACATAGTCGTGGTTGTTACTATTTATTAATTGTAAAACCTTTTCTAAGAAGTTGAGGAAAATGTTTCCCTTTCCTACTATAACTCTGAGCTGCTAGGGAAATACTAGGTACGATAGCATTTCAGTGAACTCTCCTGGACAGATCTTCTTGGTGGATTCCAGGTATATTCTGAGATTGAGTTTTCCTGGAATTTAACTTTTTCTCATCTACAAGTATTTAAGGGAGAAGTTACTTATTTGCCTGGTACAAGTTTGGAAATGATAGCATCCACTTGCGTTTTTGCAATCTGCCCTTCCTGATTAGGGAAATATGTTGACTCTCCTTTAGAAATGGACAAAACCCACAATATTATAAGGTCAATAATAGTACTAGACTTTAAACTTAGTCCACATAATTTCTGTTCAAGTGTTTTTCCCCCTCTCAAAAGTGCTAAGAGCACTTTTGAACAAACATCCATTTGTTCAATAAATATATTCCAACTGCCTATCACTTCTTATGTATGATGCTGAGTACTTAGGTGAGTAAAAGATACACAAATATAGTTCCTATTGGCTACCTTCATTCACAGCTGTCAGGGAAGACAGGCATATGTAATTATGGCACCGTTTGGTAAGGGGTCTAGAAGTCCAGAGTTTTATGGGAACATGCAGGTTTAACAAATCCTTCTCCTATACTTCCCTCAGAGGAAGGGGTAATTTGTATTGTTTCTCTCCTCAGTCTTCACTTAGAAAAATAAATAAGGTATTAAAATATTCATCTTGGTTTTAGCAGGACTGTTTATCAGTTTTTTTTGTTTTTTGTTTTTTGTTGTTTTTTTGAGACGGCGTCTTACTCTCACCCAGGCTGGAGTGCAGTGGCGTGATGTTGGCGCACTTACTTGAACCTCTGCCTCCCGGGTTCAAGTAATTCTCCAGCCTCAGCCTCCTGAGTAGCTGGGATTATAGGCATGTGCCACCACACTCAGCTAATTTTTGTATTTTTTAGTAGAGATGGGGTTTTGCCATGTTGGTCAGGCTGGTCTTGAACTCCTGACCTCAGGTGATCCGCCTGCCTTGGCCTCTCAGAGTGCTGGGATTACAGGCATGAGCCACCGCGCCTGGCCTATCAGTGTTAAGATGAGAACTTCTTTCTTTCTTGTATATGGACCATACTTGTGTCCAGTTAAATTTTGGACCATAGCTAAATTATGAACTAGATTGACTATTGTGAAGGAAAGGCAAGAGAGACTGGAGTAAAACATAAATTCATAAGATTGAGGGTTTAAATCCTGGTTTAAAGAGGGGGCATGTAACTAGCATTTGTTGAATACCTGCTATGTGCCATACTATGATAGGCAATGTTGTTTGTTAGCTCCGCATTCGTAAAAACGACCTTTAGTCATTAGAATGCTTATATGTGCTATGCATTATCTAAATTACATATATAATCTCATTTATTTTTTGGAGTAAAAAGATTTTAGTTTAATCCAAATTATATTTGTACTTGGTTAGAAATCAAACAGTGCATAAAAACATTTGATTCAAAACAGTAACCTCCCTCCCTCCCTCCCCTTCCTCACCTTTCATCCCATTCCCAACTTCATGACTATTTCTGTTATTTTTTCTGGGGGTTATTACATCCATAACTTTATTTTGTGTGTGCGTGTGTGTGTTTTGTTTTGTTTTTGTTTTTTTTTTTTTGAGACAGAGTTTCACTCTGTTGCCCAGGCTGGAGTACAGTGGCATGATCTCAGCTCATTGCAACCTCCGCCCCCCAGGTTCAAGTGATTCACCCACCTCAACCTCCTGAGTAGCTGGGATTACAGGCACCCGCCACCACGCCTGGCTAATTTTTTTTTTTTTTAGTAGGGATGGGGTTTCACCACGTTGGCCAGGCTGGTCACGAACTCCTGACCTCATGTGATCCACTCGTCTCAGCCTCCCAAAGTGCAGAGATTACAAGCGTGAGCCACCGTGCATGGCCAATATCCATAACTTTAAATGCAATGCTTTGACCTCTATTTCTTGGTACATTAACTGTAGACATTATTTTTTGCCTCTTCATATACGGGATCTGGCTTAGCTTACCTGTGTCACCCACTTTGCTTCTCCCTTCCTCTTCCAAATTTTCCTTCTTGTTTTTAATTATCTTTTTGGTTACTGTAGTAACTGAAATATTCTTATATCTTCATGTCGTATTACATAACTTTAGTCAGTATGTTCATTTCCCTTGATGTAAAATGAGAATATTCTTATTTCTATCTTCCCATTACGATTTCCTTTTTAACCTGAGTTATTTAGAAGACTTAAGATTTCCCAATTGGTGCTTTATGTCAATTTTTGGAACTTTGTAGAGACCTATTTCTATAAATGTTTCATGTTTATTTGGAAACAAGGGGTATTCTCCAGTTGTTTTGTGCCATTGTCTGTGTTTTTCCTTCAGATCAGACTTGTTAATTGTGTTGTTTAGACGTTTTGTATCAGCATTGCTTTTTGATTTGTTTGTTCTATCAATTACTACAATAGGTATGTTAAAATCTCCCACTATGATGGTGGATTTGTCCATTTTCCTTACGGTTTTGTGTATTTTTGCTTTTTTGAAGCTATGATATTAGGTGCATAGAAGTTTAGAATTGTTAAATCTTCCTAGTAAACTGAACCTTTGATTATTATACATTTATCTTCTTTATCTCTTATAATATTCTTTGCCTTGAATCTTATTTTGTCTGCTCTTAGCATAGCCACATTTGCTTTCTTTTGGTTATATTTCTGGCATATCATTAAAAAAAATTATTGTCTGTTTAATCTTTTATATGGGCTGGGCACAGTGGCTCACACCTGTAATCCCGGCACTTTGGGAGGCTAAGGAGGGCGGATCACCTGAGGTTGGGAGTTCGAGACCAGCCTGGCCAACATAGTGAAACCCCATCTCTACTAAAAATACAAAAATTAACTGGGTGTGGTGGTGCACATCTGTAATCTCAGCTACTTGAGAGGCTGAGGCATGAGAATTGCTTGAACTCTGAAGGCGGAGGTTGCAGTGAGCCGAGATTATGCCACTGTACTACAGTCTGGGCAACGGAGCGAGACTCCATTTCAAAAAAAAAAATTCTCTTAAATGTCCTTATGTTTTGAGTTTAGCTGAAGTAAACTGCGTATGGTTAGATTTTTTAAAAATTTGTCTTGAGAATGTAGTTCATTTGTATTTGTTTTATATATATACATACATATATACATATATTATTTGAATGTATATCTGTCAACTTATTCTATATTTTAAAGCTGTCTAGCTTTTCATGTTTCAGGTTTTTTTCCATTTCTGTTTTTGGATAATGGAAGATTTTTTTTTCTCACCCTTTCCCAACTGATTTAAAAGTCATATACAGTATTTCTGATTGTTTATGTTTACCTTAGAAATTTTGAAATGCAAACTTAACAAAGTTTGAAAATAAAAAATACCTTTATTCTCCTCCTGGCAAGAACAAAGACCTTAGAAAGCTTTAACTTGGATCAAATCAATCACTTTGACTTACATGCTTTTGTTGTACCAAATTTTTGTTCTGTCTTGTTTTGTTTTGGTCTTTTTGAGATAGGGTCTCACTCTGTCACCCAGGCCGGAGTGCAATGGTGCACTCATGGCTCACTGCAGCCTCAATCTCCTGGGCTCAAGTGATCCTCCCACCTCCAGCCTCCCTGGTAACTGGGACTATAAGTACACCACCACACCTGGCTAATTTTTGTATTTTTTGTAGAGACAGGGTTTCGCCACATTGCCCAGGCTGGTCTCAAACCCCTGGGCTCAAGTCATCCACCCGCCTTGGCCTCCCAAAGCATTGGGAATTGCAGGCATGAGCCACCATTCGTGGCATTTTTTTTTTTTTTTGAGATGGAGTCTTGCTCTGTTGCCCTGGCTGGAGTGCAGTGGCGTGATCTTGGCTCACTGCAACCTCCGCCTCCCAGGTACACATGATTCTCCTGCCCCAGCCTCCTGAGTAGCTGGGACTACAGGCGCACACCACCACGCCCAGGCAATATTTTTTGTATTTTTAGTAGAGATGGGGTTTCACCACATTGACCAGGATGGTCTCGATCTCTTGACCTTGTGATCCGCTTGCCTTGGCCTCCCATAGTGCTGGGATTGCAGGCGTAAGCCACCGCACCTGGCCTCCCTGGCATGTTTTTTAAACCTATAAATTAGAAATTGTTATTGTCTTACGAAGTTCACATTTGTTTATATCCACACACATTAGTTTCCATTTTCTTTGCTCACCGTATATTTTTACACGTCAGACTTTTGGTTAGTGTTTATTTTCCATCTTCCTGAAGATGAATTTTTTTTAGAAATTTATTTAGTGAGGGCCTATTAGTACATTAGTAACTTCTCTCAGTTTTTGTCTGAAAATATCTTTATATTGATCTCATTCTGAGTGAATACTTAGCAGAATACACAAATCAAGATTGGCAGTTATTTTCTCTTCAAGCACATTGCTTGTGTGCTTGACGCACACTTCGAGCACATTGCTGTGTGTCATTGATTGTTGTGAAGTTATTGTGCATCCAGTCATCCTTCTCTTTTTGGTAGCCTCCCTTTTTTTCTGGCTGGGTTTTAAACCTTATCTCTAATTTTGGTGTTTAGTATCGACTGTGATGTGCTTAGGTGTAGCTTTCTTTTTATTTGTCTTGTGCAGATGTTACCGTGAGGATTTATGGCTTTCATGTATCCTTAAAAATTTGTAGCTCTTATCTCTTTGAATAGGACTTCTCACCCATTCTGTGTATTTTCGCCATCTAGAAGTCTGATTAGATGTTGATTAGTCGCTCTCTCTCTATCCTTCCCTGACTCTTAAACTCTCTTTCATATCTTCTATCTCTATATCTTTCTGAAATACATTCTCAGTAATTTCTTCAGATGTCTTTTCCAGCCCAGTAATTAGATCTTCAGCAATATCAAATCTATTATTATCCAACCTATTTCTACATTTTTAAGTCAGTGCTTAAAATTTCCACTTCTAGTAAGTTTTGCTTAGTTCTTTTTCCAGACTGCCTGGTTAGTTTTCAGAGCCTCTTGTTCCTTACACTTGAATGCATTGTGCTATTGCCAAGTAACTGATGAGAATCAGTTTGTCTTCCATGAAGGAAATGTTGCTGTCATTTCTGACCCTCACTAAAACCTGTATGCAAAGTTTAAACCAAACATTTGAGTTTTTGGTTTTTTTGTTTTGTTTTTTGAGACAGAGCCTCACTCTGGAGTGCAGTGGCGTGATCCCGGCTCACGGCAACTTCCACCTCCGAGTTCAAGTGATTCTCCTGTCTCAGCCTCCTGAGTAGCTGGGACTACAGGCACACACCACCACACCCAGTTAATTTTTTGTATTTTTAGTACAGATGGAGTTTCACCATGTTGGCCAGGCTGCTCTCAAACTCCTGGCCTCATATGATCCTTGGCTTTCCAAAGTGCTGGGATTACAGGCATGAGCCACTGCACCCAGCCTGAGTTTTTATCAGCTGTACTAGACGAGCAGCGTGCCTGAGAAAATACTTCATTTTGCTTGGCTTCATGTAATTGCTATTTCTCCGCCTTTTCTAACATGGTGCATAGACAGACACTTAGTGAGGTGGTGTGCACTGCATGTTTTGAATTTTTTGCAGCTTTTATCATTGACAGCCTACATGTGATATTTTCTTTTGTTTTATTTTATACAGAATGCCCATAATGCTACGTAGTTCAAACTGTGTTCTTACAGGAAAAACCCCAGCAGAATTTGCCAAACTGAACGAATGTCCCTTAGATCCAGGTATGTGTGAAGTCTTGGATTTGTCCCACTTTCCTTATTCTTTTATTTTGCTGCTGCTGTTGTTTTAACATTTTGTCTCAAAAACAGTACCAGCTTTTCTAGTTTATAATGAACTTGTTCACAAAACACCCAGAAATTTGTCTCTAGCTTTATGCTACTAGTCTGTATTTCTTTTTCTTTCTTTTTTTTTTTGAGACAGTGTCTCACTCTGTCACCTAAGCTGGAGTGCAGTGTTGTGATGTCGGCTCACTGCAACCTCTGCCTCCCAGGCTCAAGCAATCCTCCCACCTCAGCTTCCCAAATAGCTGGGACTACAGGCTTGTGCCACCATACCCATCTCATTTCTGTATTTTTAGTAGAGATGGTATTTTGCTGTGTCATCTTGGCTGATCTCCTGGACTCATCCATTTTGGCCTCCCAAAGTGCTGGGATTACAGGCGTGAACCACTGCGCCCAGCCCTATTAGTCTATATTTCTCAAAGACATACTGTTTCCTCTTTTATTTTAGGCTTAAGACTTTACTATGCCACTTTCTTGTTTATTGCCATGATTTGTCAGTCTTTTCTTTCTATCTTTGCCCAGCAGTTTCTTTTGGTATGCCTAAAAATTCAAGAATAATCTTCCAGAGTTACTGGCCTTGCCTGGTTGAAAAAAATCAAGTATCTCACTTCAGGCTGTTTTAAATGCAGTAACGCGGGGGGGAGATGAAAGTATTTTTTTGTTTACATTTTTAAAAATTTTATTTTTATACCTATTTCTAGGCAATTTATAAAATTTCAAACTTAGAACTTAACAGGAAGTTTCTCTTAATTCTTTAACTCATATTTCACATTGATTTATTTGAACTTATAGTTGCTTTAATCTTATTCCTGTAAAGTTGCATTGTTGTAGAATCCCAGAAGTTTTGGAAAGAAGTTAATGAAGAACGTGACTTTACTAGACTATAACAGAATGTTGCATAAGTCAAATATGTTGTATTGTTTTTGCTTATATTCTGCAGGTATAAGATGAAGTATTACTTTATCCTACTCTGAATTGTGTGCAAAAAAAAATACATGATGATGCATGAGTTTTTTTGAATGTGGAATATTATTTTGGAAACCTAATCTTAATCTACCATTACCACTGATTTGTTAGAAAACTTAGAGTAAATTTCAGCTTATATTGAAAATTGTCAGTTACACTTGTATTTAAGGGCTCTGACAACTAATTTATTCAACTTTTCTTTCATTCACTTTCTACATATGTCAGGGGCTGGTGATTCATAGACCAATAAGATATATTTCCTGTCCTCAAGAAATTTATTATCTTATAGCTCATTTGTATAAAATCATGTGCTGATCTTCAGTCCATGAAACAATATCAGATGGCCACAATGGCTGTTGCCTATAATCCCAGTGCTTTGAGAGGCTGAGGCAGGAGGATGGCTTAAGACAGGGAGTCGGCCTGAGAAGCGTAGTGAGACCCTGTTGTTACAAAAAATTTAAAAATTACCTAGGCGTGGTGGCACATGCCTCTAGTCCTAGCTACTCAGGGGACTGGGGCGGGCGAATCATTTGAGGTTAGGAGTCTGAGGTTGCAGTGAGCTATGAGTGTACCACTGCACTCCAGCCTAGGCGACAGAGGGAGATCCTTTCTCAAAAAATAAAATAAAATAAAATAAAAAATAAAATCAGCAACCCCTTTGAATCAAGTGTTAGCCAGTGCCATGAAGCAGTAGAAAAGGTAATCTCTGATTCACAAGATTCCTGCCATTACTAATCAACACTGGTTGAGGAATAAATGGTGAAGTTTTTCTTGTTTCCTTTGGTTAGGTGGCTATTTCATTGTTAAAGGAGTAGAAAAAGTTATTCTTATCCAAGAGCAGCTGTCTAAGAACAGGATCATCGTGGAGGCTGATAGAAAAGGGGCCGTTGGAGCTTCAGTTACCAGGTATGGAAAGCAGA
The DNA here is from genome assembly GCF_009828535.3 of Hylobates moloch. Lineage (NCBI taxonomy): Eukaryota > Metazoa > Chordata > Mammalia > Primates > Hylobatidae > Hylobates > Hylobates moloch. The sequence goes on along the minus strand of NW_026652287.1, from coordinate 26,577,560 downwards.
GATGGTGTCCTTAAGAAATATTGGTCATTCCATTAGTCTTAAATGGCTATCTTTCAATATAGTTATTACTCTCTAAAAACAGGCCTTGTAATATTTAAGCTGTCTGCATTCAATTTATTATGAAAGTCTGGAAGCATAGGGTATTGATTTTAAAATTTCAGTGATGGGAGTCTGAGACATTGTTTGAAAAGTCACTGTTTAAGCTGAATTTTATGTTAGCTTATAGAGCATGAAAGGAGATTTTTAAAAAGAAAAAATATAAAACCGCTCTTCAGTTTTTCACGCTGCTTTTCAACCTTTTACCATTTACATATGTATTCCTGCATCAGTATGATCAGGGACTATTTGACACTTAATATTGAATGACCTATATTATGGACTTAACTCCCTGTCGTTAGTTTTCTAGACCAGCCTCTTTCACAGTGTACTCATTTTTACAACAGTCTCTCTTTCAAGGCTTCTGTAACTTCTTTTTATTTTCACATGTCATTTGAAATGTGGAGGTTAATGAGTTCTGGGAATAGAAAGATTTGTGGCATAGATAATATGTCAGAGTGCAGTAGTTTCCCGTTTGATAACCTAGAATGAGCTGATTAATTCAGAGTTTCTGTACTTTTCTTTCTGATGGAGAGGCAGCTAACAATAATGGTCATTCGTGGAGTACTTACTAGGAGCCAGGCAAAATGCTAGGTGTATTATTTGTCACCTCAGTCCTCCAAGATAAGTGTTACTATTAACATCTCCATTTTACAACTAACAGGCCTTAAACTCAGGGGTACCTTGACTGTAAGAGGTAGATAGCCTTTGAACCCAGATACGGTTAATTCTACAATCCATGTCTTCCCACTGTCTATAACTTTGAAGCCAGGGCAATTTGAATTTGAATCCTAAAGCCTTTGTTTTCTAGTTATGAGGCACTGGAATGTGCAGTTACTTAGCTTCTCTAAGCCTTGGTTTCCTCATAAGTGATTTTGAGACAATACTTCAAAGTTTGACTATATAGAATATTAGAGCTAATATAATCAAGTGGGTAACAATGCATAGTAATTTGTGTTACTAATGTGGTTGATTAGAGCTTTTAAAATGCTCTGAAATCCATTAGGAATTTGAGAACTAACACAGATACCAATAGAAGGATATTCCTTTCTTTTGGCTTTACTATATACCAAGACTGTGGGTATATTTTGTTGAATTACTAGTTTAAAAACTCATAGTATATAAATTCATTTCTTTTTAATTTCCTCATTATGGTTAAGGCCCATATATTAAATTGGCCTTGTATATATGCTCTACACTGGATCAAAGTAGTTCAGGTAGAGTCAAAGTGAAGTTGGTCAGAAAGTAATTATCACTCATTCGCACACAGAACTTCCATCATAATCTCAAAGTCAAAGAAAAATTTATAGTGTTTTTAAATGTTCACTGAAGTGGCAGCAGGGCAGGAAAGGAATTGTCTTTTTAAAGTACTTATTAGAAAGGACCTTGTGGTTGTTGTTGATCAGTTGACCCTTATTGATTAATGATCATTGCTATTATTGCATGTTACTAGCTTGAAACTAAGTGAGGATGCAGTTTAACCAACCTGTATTTACTCATAGCTCTACCCATGAGAAAAAAAGCAGAACCAATATGGCTGTGAAACAAGGACGATTTTATTTGAGGCATAATACTTTGTCAGAAGATATACCCATTGTCATCATATTTAAGGTAAAGCTGCAGCGCTCTTCTGAAAATTGTAAGAATTCTTTCTCTGGTTTATTTACGTATGTAATTAGAGATTTGGAGGGTAAGGAATTCTTGGAATAGAAAGATTTGTGATGTAAGTTGTCAGTCATATGATGTATTTTAAATTGAAAGCTGGCTGGGCATGGTGGCTTATGCCTGAAATCCCAACACTTTGGGAGGCCAAGATGGGCAGATCGCCTGAGCCCAGAAGTTTGAGACCAGCTTGGGCAACGTGATGAAACCCCATCTCTACCAAAAAAAAAAGTAGCTGAGTGTGGTGCTGTGCATCTCTACTTCCAGCCACTCAGGAGGCTGAGGTGGGAGGATGGCTTGAGCCTGGGACGCAAAGGTTGCAGTGAGCTGAGATTGTGCCACGCTGCTCCAGCCTGGACAACATAGTGAGAACTCATCTCTACAAATAATAAAAGCATTAGCCAAGTGTGGTGGCATGTACCTATAGTTTCAGCTATTTGGGTAGCTGAGATGGGAGGATCACACAAGCCCAGGAAGTCAAGGCTGCAGTGAGCTGTGATCATGCCACTGCACTCCAGCCCGGGCAACATAGTAAGACCCTGTCTCAGAACCAAACAAAAAATCAGCTCATTTGTGAATTGTTGGCCTAGAACCCAAAAGACATTTTCCATAGAAACAATATTGAAATCATACAGTCTTCTCAGATACAGGCATACTTCAGAGATATTGCTGGTTTTGTTCCAGACCACCACAATAAAGCTAATATCACAGTAAAGTGAGTCACACAAATATTTTAGTTTCCCAGTGCATACAAAAGTTATATGTATACTATACTGTAGTCTGTTAAGTGTGCAATACCATTATGTATAAAAAATACACGCCTCAATTAAAATATACTTTATTGCTAAAAAATGCTAACAATTATCTGAGTCATAATCTTCCAGTGGGTTATAGTCTTTTTACTGGTAGAGGGTCTTGCCTCAGTGTTGGTGGCTACTGACTAATCAGGGTGGTGGTTGCTGAAGGTGGCTGTGGCATTTTCTTAAAATAAGACATCAGTGAAGTTTGCCGCAGCTATTTACTCTTCCTTTGTGAAAGATTTCTCTAAAGTACACAATGTTGTTTGATAGCATTTTACCCACAGTAGAACTTCTTTCAAAAATTGGAGTCAGTCATAGCCTTTTACCTACAGTAGAACTTCTTTCAAAAATTGGAGTCAGTTGTCTTAAACCCTGCTGCTGCTTTGTCAATGAAGTTTACATAATATTCTACATCCTTTTTTGTTATTTCACCAATGTATACAGCCTCTTCACCAGGATTAGATTCCATTTCAAGAAATCACTTTCTCTGCTCATCCTTGAGAAGCAACTCCTCACCCATTCAAGTTATATCATGAGATTACACCAATTCAGTCACATCTTCAGGCTCCACTTCTACTTCTAGTTCTCTTGCTATTCCCACCACATCTGCAGCTACTTTCTTCACTAAAGTCTTAAACCCCTCAAAATCATCCTTGAGGATGGGAATCAGCTTCTTGCAAACTCTTGTTGATGTTGATATTTTGACCTCTTCTCATGAATCACAGATATACAGACATTCTTTTCTTTTTTTTAAAAGTGAAAGCAAGTTTATAAGAAAGTAAAGAAACAAAAGAATGGCTACGCCATAGGCAGAGCAGCCCCAAGGGCTGCTGGTTGCCCATTTTAATGGTTATTTCTTGATTATATGCTAAACAAGGGGTGGATTATTCATGAGTTTTCTGGGAAAGGGGTGGGGAGTTCCTTCCTCCTTTTAGACCATATAGGGTAACTTCCTGATGTTGCCATGGCATTTGTAAACTATCATGGCGTTGGTAGGAGTGTGAGGATGACCAGAGGTCACTCTCATTGCCATCTTGGTTTTGGTGGGTTTTGGCTGGCTTCCTTACTGCAGTCTGTTTTATCAGCAAGGTCTTTATGACCTGTATCTCGTGCCAACCTCCTATCTCATCCTGTGACTAAGAATGCCTTAACCTCCTTGGAATGCAGCCCAGTAGGTCTCAGCCCTATTTTACCGAGCCCCTCTTCAAGAGGGAGTCACTGTGGGTCGAACACCTCTGACATATTTTCCCCCTTCCCTTTTATAAGACAACCTTAGTCCTAAGGTTTGTAGAAGGATGAAGATCCATCTTCCATATCTTCTTCAGGCTGAATAGGAATGATGATATTCCTGCCTAACTATTAGGGTCTCTTGTATTCAAGGGAATCACAGATATTCTTAGCGGCATCTAGAAAAGAGTGAATCCTTTGCAGAAGGTTTCCAGTTTACTTTGTCCAGATCCATCAAAGGAATCACTATCATGGCAGCTATAGCCATAAGACTTGAAAGTTGAAATTACTTCTTTATTCATGGGCTGCAGAATGGATGTTGTATTAGCAAGCACAAAAACATTAATCTCCTTGTACATCTCCATCAGAACTCTTGGTGACTCAGTTCATTATCAATGAGTAGTAATTTTTTAAAGGATCTTTTTTCTTAGCAGTAGTTCTCAACAGTAGACCTAAAATATTCAGTTAACTATACTGCCAACTGATGTGCTGTCATCCAGACTTTGTTGTTTCATTGGTAGAGCACAGGCAGAGTAGATATAGCATAATTCTTAAGGGCCTTACGATTTTTGGAATGGTAAATGAGCACTGACTTGAACTTTTTCTAGACCCTCACAAGAAAGTCAGCCTGTCCTTTGAATCTAGGCATTGACTTCTCCAGCTGTCAAAGTCCTAGATGGCATGTTCTTTCAATAGAAGGCTGTTTCATCTACATTGAAAATCTGTTGTTTGGTATAGACACCTTCATCAGTGATCTTAGCCAGATCTTCTGAATAACGTGCCGCAGCTTCTCCATCAGCACTTGTTGCTTCACCTTGCACTTTTATGTTATGGAGATGGCTTCTTTCCATAAATCTCATGAACCAACCTCTCCTAGTTTCCAACTTTTCTTCTGCCCCTTCCTCACCTCTCAGCCTTCATAGAATTGAAGAGAGGTAGGCCCTTACTCTGGATTATGCTTTGACTTAAGGGAATGTTATTGTGGCTGGTTTGCTCTTCTACCCAGACCACTAAAACTGTCTCCATATCAGCAATAAGCCTGTTTCACTTTCTTATCATGTATATGTTCACTGGAATAGCACTTTTGATTTCCTTCAAGAACTTTTCCTTTGTGTTCACAACTTGGCTATTTGGTGCAGGAGGCCTAGCTTTTGGCCTGTCTCCGCTTTTGACATGCCTTCCTTTCTAAGCTTAATCATTTCTAGCTTTTGATTTACGGTGACAGACGTGCAACCCTTTTTTTTTATTTGCACACTTAAGAAGCCATTCTTGGGATTAATTGGCCTAATTTCACTATTGTTGTGTCTCAAGGAATAAGGAGGCTTGAGAAGGGAGAGAGATGGGGGAATAGCTAGTTGGTGGAGCAGTCACAACACACACATTTATAGATTAAATTTTTCATCTCATGAGCACAGTTTGTGGCACCCCAAAACAGTTAAAATAGTAACGTCAAAGAACACTGATCAGCTGGGCGCAATAGCTCACTCCTATAATCCCAGCACTTTGGGAGGCTGAGGCGGGGATCATTTGAGGTCAGGAGTTCGAGACCAGCCTGACCAACATGGTGAAATCCCATCTATACTAAAAATACAAAAATTTCCAGGTGTGGTGGCTCACGTCTGTAATCTCAGTTACTTTGGGAGGCTGAGGCAGAAGAATCACTTGAACCCGGGAGGTGGAGGTTGCGGTGAGCCGAGATTGCGCCACTGCACTCTAGCCTAAGCAACAGAGTGAGACTCCATCTAAAAAAAAAAAAAGATCTTTGATCACAGGTCCCCATAACAGTGAAAAAGTTTGAAATATTGCAAGAATTACCAAAATGTGACACAGAGATACGAAGTAAGCACGTGCTCTTGGAAAAATGACACCGGTAGACTTGCCTGAAGCAAGGTCAATCTGGAAGCAGGGACAAACCTTAAATTTGGAAAAAACACAGTATCAACAAAGCCCAATAAAGCAAAGCATGATAAAATGATATGTACCTGTAGTTACATAGCAGCCCATTTAACCTATTCTAAGATGTAAGTACTATACACATTCAGTGAACAGTTAAATTGTCGTATTAGTTATCAAGCAAAATAAAAAAAAGTTGGCATTATGTGATACAGTTAGTTGATCCTCAGTATTTGCAAATTCCCTATTTGTGAATTCACTTACTTGCTAAAATTTATACATAACCCTAAAATCAATACCATGGTGCTTTTGTGGTTATTCACAGATATGCACTGACAGAGTGGTAAAAACTTAGAGTCACCCAGCGCACATATTCCCAGCTGAGATTGAACAAGGCAACGCTCTGCCTTCTTGTTTCAGCCCTCATGCTGTAATTGAGTGTCTGTCTTGCAGTCTATTTAGTGCTGTATTTTTTGTATTTTTGTGCTTTGTTGATTTGCAGTATAAGATTGCCCCCTAGTGTAATGCTGAAGAGCTGTCGAGGTGTTCCAAAGGGCAAACAGCCTGTGATGTACCTTCTGGAGAAAATATGTGTTAGATAAGCTTGATAAGCTTTGTTCAGGCATGAGTTATAGTGCTGTTGGCTAACTTCAAAGTTAATTAATCGATATATATTAAATATCTTTTTTTTTTTTGAGATGGCGTTTTGCTCTTTCACCCAGGCTAGAGTGTAATGGTGCGATCTCGGCTTAATGCAACTTCCCTTCCAGTTTCAAGCTATTCTCCTGCCTCAGCCTCCCGAGTAGCTGCGATTTCAGGCACCCTCCACCACACCTGGTTAATTTTTGTATTTTTGGTAGAGATGGGGTTTCACCATGTTGGCTAGGCTGGTCTCGAACTCTTGACCCTGTGATCCTCCTGCCTTGGCCTCCCAAAGTGCTGGGATTAGGCATAAGCCACAGCGCCTGGCCTTAAATATCTTTTAAAAGAAGCACACAGAAAATAAGTTTCTGTATTGATTAATTGAGGAAAATGTTGTGACCATAGGCTCACAGGAACCTAGCCCTATATTTTTCCTGGAGCAATGGTTTCGTATTCACTATTCAGTATTTGGTATAATTCAGCAACTTTATAGAACATAACTACCTTGGATAATAACAACCAATTGTATATAGGTATAAAATGAATCTTGATAACCAGTTTAGTTTAAATGAGCTCAGATTATTTGAGGAGATACTGGATGCTTCAGATAATTTTAGAAATTTATAATATTTATTCAGTTTCAATAGTTATGATAGTGGAAATAATTTTTGAGTCAAAATTATAAAAAAAGGAAGAGATCCTCTGAGGTTGAACTAAGTTGGTTAAAACAGAAAAGCATTTTGGGTATAAGCCTCAGAGGAGTAAGAAAGAAGGGATTGAGTCTTTACTGTTAAAGTTGTAATCAGGTGACAGAGTGTGGGAGTCAGGGAGGAAAGTAGCCCTCAAATCAGTCTGGTGATTGGGATTTAGGGAGAGAGTATTGGTAAGAGTATTCATAAGTATTGAATGGACATTGACAAGTCAGGTTCTTTAACTCAGGAAGCATCCATATTCTAAATGCAATTGTGTGAAGGAAGTTTTAGGAAATCTTAAACTGTTTATTGTAGCCTAATGTGCTTTTGAGTTCTATAAATGAGATGGAGCCATTTTCTTTTCAGGATGATGATGATGATAGTCTTAGTAGCAGTACCATGATATCAGAGGGCCCAGGAAGAATTCTTAAATATACTTTTCTTTCTTCAGGGTTTGCATTTTTTAAGCACAAAAGTAATTTTGGCTTTTCTTGTAGGGATCCCACAGTGCCCAATGCAGTGTTTTATGTACATACTGATGAATAAAGAAAATTTTATCTAAGGGGGCTGGGAGTGGTGGCTCATGCCTATAATCCCATCACTTTGGGAGGCCAAGGTGGGTGGATCACTTGAGGTCAGGAGTTTGAGACCAGCCTGACTAACATGGTGAAAAGCCATCTCTGCTAAAAATACAAACACTAGCTGGGCATGGTGGCTCACGTCTGCCCCAGCTACTTGGGAGGCTCAGGCAGGAGAATTGCTTGAACCCAGGAGGCAGAGGTTGTAATGAGGCGAAATCGCACCACTGCACTCCAGCCTGGGCGACAGAGGGAGACTCCGTCTCAAAAAAAAAAAAAAAAAAGTTAATTTTATCTAACGATGTAGAATTACATCTCCAGCAGAGGGCAGTATGTTTCCATGCATCCAAAGGACTTTTTTTTTTTTTTTTTTAGAAAGTTTTATAGACACATACTCTTTCTTTCTACCAGAAATTATAAATTAATTATAATGCATATAATCTTCTATCACTCATGGAAAATGCATGACTAGACTCATGCATACATTAAAATCAGAAAACATTAAGTACTGTGTTTTGGCCCAGTGAGTTTAATAAGACAGTTTTGCCCGGCGCGGTGGCTCACGCCTGTAATCCCAGCACTTTGGGAGGCCGAGGTGGGCGGATCACGAGGTCAGGAGATGGAGACCACCCTGGCTAATATGGTGAAACCCCGTCTCTACTAAAAATACAAAAAATTAGCCGGGCGTGGTGGCAGGTGCCTGTAGTCCCAGCTACTCGGGAGGCTGAGGCAGGAGAATGGCGTGAACCTGGTAGGCGGAGCTTGCAGTGAGCCAAGATCACGCCACTGCACTGTAGCCTGGGCAACAGAGCGAGACTCTGTCTCAAAAAAAAAAAAAAAAAAGACAGTTTCTTCTGTCAAGTTTGTTTAATATTTATATTGTACATCTATACACACATATGCTTACATACACACAGCTGACTTAAATCCTTTTTAGAATAGGGCTGTAAATTAACAATGTGCATATTTATGCAACCAGTAGTTGTGGTTTCAGACTTCTCCCTTTCTGATTATAAAAACATTCCTTGCATTATTTAAATTTAGAAAGCCACTTAAAAATATATCTACATTTTTGGGTATATTTTTCCAGACCATTTTCCTGTGCTTTTGTGATATACACATACATTTTTATTTTTTTCACTTAACAATGCATTATGAATAGCTTTCCCTGTTATGAATCTGCATCATTATTTTTAGTGACTGTTGTGTAGAAGTTGCATACTTGTGGTAGAATTTACTTAACCACTTTCCTCTAGTGGGGCATTTAGGTGTCATTTTTTTCCCCAAGGCTTTACTCTTAAACACAACCCTAGGATGACTGTTATACATACCTGTTTGTACACATTGCTGATTGTTTTGTAAGACTTTGTTCCTGAGAGTGGAAATTTTTTTTTTTTAAACTTGGTACATGTTGCCAATTATTTTCCTGAAACATATCCACTACATTCTAATCAGTAAATATTTTGAAATTTTTAGTTTGGATAAATGAGCTAAATATTTTGATCATAAATGGTCACTTTTATTTGTCTCCCACAATAGGTATTTTTAATAAATTGATGGGAATTTGTTTGATAACCACTATTTAGACTTTTCCATCTGAGAGGCAGCATAGAGTATTGGATATCTTAGAATCAGACAGATTTAGGTTGAATCTCAGCATCTGCACTTATTAGCTATGTGACCTTGGGCATATTTTCCAGTCTCTTTAAATCTTGGATAACTCGTCTATTAAGGTGAGAATTTTAAGAGAGTCGCTGTGAAGAGCAAACAGGATCATGTATTTTTTGAAAAGTCCTGGAAGGGGAGTGCCCTTTTTCTTTTCTTAGTTCTCTTTACGGTCAGAAACTCAGGAAAACAAATGGGGATACCAGAAAAGACACATCATTTCTCTTTGAGTGTTGTGTGGCCCTAACACAGACCTTGACAGTCATTAGGACTTGATGGTTGTTGATTGTAACCAACAATTGGCTGAAAGTGACAGGAACAGCAGGGTTTCCAGATTCCATGCTGAGTCTGAATATGATGGAGAAAGCTTTTAAGACATAGATCAGCCTTATTTATGGACTTGAATCACTACAAAGGTTCTCCTGCCCATGAATCTTTCCCACTTTACATTTTGTATTCCCAAGTATGCAGCCTACACTTATGATGGCATCTGTAGTTTGAAAGTTTTTGTGGAAAAGAGGATCAAATTTCAAGGGTGCTGGGCATTGTTTCCTGGAAACTAACTTATAAGGAAATTTATCTTTTTTTTTTTTTGAGATGGAGTCTTGCTCTGTCGCCAGGCTGGAGTGCAGTGGCGCGATCTCAGCCCACAGCAACCTCCAACTTCCTGGTTCAAGCAGTTCTCTTGCCTCAGCCCCCCAAGTAGCTGGGATTACAGGCACGCACCACCACGCCCAGCTAATTTTTGTATTTTTAGTAGAGACGGGGTTTCTCCATGTTGGCCAGGATGGTCTTGATCTCATGACCTGGTGATCTGCCCACCTTAGCCTCCCAAAGTGCTGGGATTACAGGTGTGAGCCAACGTGCCTGGCCGAAATTTATCTTCTTTAAAGAGAAACAGTTACAAAGTTAGAGAGGGCCATCACAGTTCTCTTATTACCTGCTGGGACTACTGTGAGTAATAACAGATTGATTTTGGTCTACTTTAAAGAAACATTAGAGATTTCTGAATATTAGATATTTTAAGAAGTTATTTCCTTTCCCACCTTCACACAATATATTTCAACTTGTCACCATTAGTGTGTGTATCAGTCTCTTCTACTCATTAGTATTCTTTTTGTCTTTAAAAGTCATGCTTTGTAGATATCTAAAAAGACCTCATGCCACTTTTTATAGTGCACCTCCCCTTATTTTTGTTCAGCGGTATTGCTGATTGCTAGAGTGTAGGGGACCTGCTGAAATGTATTATCTCTGCTATTTTTTCACAAGGTTATTATGTAGGATTTACTTTTGACTTAGTAGAAAAAATGATTTCAGATATCTGCAGTACAAAGAGGTCCATATAAAGCCAGTTTTCAGATGTCTAAATTATGTCTTTAAAGTAAAATGGTTGAGCATTTTGCTTTCGTTTCCATAGCAATATGTCATTTATTTGTAGCTGTGACTACTGAAGATTAAATAGTCATAAAGTCAGTTCGGTCTTTGCAGCTGGTGTGCTTTGATGATAACTTGACTGAGTTATCACCCCTGTATTTAGTGACTTGATATAGGAAGAGTTTAGTCCTTTTAGAGCAAAGCTTTGGCAGTAATCATGCTTTCTGCACATATGGTGTCATTTACCATGTGCTTGGCATATCTTTGCTTCATAGCTTAGAAATATTTGGAAGGCCTAAGCAGTCTGTTTAGATCCCTGTTAGGACATTTGAGAATTTTATGCAGTTATGAAATTACCACTTAGATTCAGCATCAAGACAACTTGAAGTGGCAATCCATACGTCAAATGAGGAAAGACCTTTTCGTTACAGGTTGAGCATCACTTATCTGAAATGCTTGGGACCAGCAGTGTTTAGGATTTCAGGGTTTTTTTTAAATTTTGGAATATTGGCATTATCCTTATCCTTATGGTTGAGCATCTCAAATCCAGAAATCCAAAATCTGAAATGCTCTAATGAGTATTTCCTCTGAGTGTCATGTCTGTACTCAGAAAGTTTCAGATTTTGAAAGCTGGTCATGGTGGCCTGTGCCTATAGTGCCAGCTACTTTAGAGGGCAAGGTAGGAAGATTGCTTGAGCCCAAGAATTTGAGGCTATAGTAGGCACTGCAGTTGCGACTGTGAATGGCCTCTGCACCCCGGTCTGGGCAACATAGTGAGACTCTGTCTCTTAAAAAAGTTGGCTGGGCACGGTGGCTTTGGCTAGGTATGGTGGCTTACACCTGTAATCCCAGCACTTTGGGAGAATGAGGTGGGTGGATCACTTGCAGCCAGGAATTTGAGACCAGCCTGGCCAACATGACAAAATCCCATCTGTACTAAACACAAAATATTAGCTGGGCATGGTGGCACATGCCTGTAGTCCCAGCTACTTGGGAGGCTGAGGCAAGAGAATCACTTGAATCCAGGAGGCAGAGGTTGCACTGAGTTGAGATTGCACCACTGTACTCCAGCCTGGGCGACTGAGAGTAAGACTCTGTCTCTAAAAAAAAAAAAAAAAAAAAGCAAAACAAACAAATAAAAAAACTCTCTCCCCCCAATTTTTTTTTAAATTTCAGATTTTGGAGCATTTTGGACTTTCAGATTAGGGAAAATTAACCCGTATTGTTTAAACACCAAAGAAAGGAATTCTGTTCTAATATTTGTGACTGGCTACGTGCAGACCAAAGAGAAAGTGTAGATGATTTTACATATGTGCCATCACCATCAAAGTAAATGCAACTCAGTGTGCTTGAGCTAAGAATAATATAGTTTTGTTTATGTGTTTGTTTAAAAATTGGAACTGGTAATTTTTTTTTAGGATTGCTATCTTTTAATCCATGAAAGGCTAAATGTTTTAATGAAACCGTGTAATTTTTAAATAGTGGAGCTTATTTCTAGTATTCATTTGATAAATCTTTCCATATCAAATTGGAGGTTGAAAAAAAAGACTGCAAAAACTATAGAAAATGGTCTTGCATCCTGAGAACTTGTTTGCAAAAAAAAAAAAAAAAACCAAGTTGTACATTTAAACAAATTGTTTTAAATTCAGATAGTGAATTTAATTCCAAAAGTTGGTATGTTAGTTATCTGTGCTGTGTAACAAATTATAGCATAGCTTCTGTTCGTTGGGAATTTAAGACTTGCTTAGCTGGATGATTCTGGCTCAGAGTCTTTCATGAGCCAGGATGTCAGCCACAAGCCGAGCGTAATGGCATGTGCCTGTAGTCCCAGTTACTCAGGAGGCTGAGGTGGGAGGTTCACTTAAGCCCAGGAGCCTGAGGCTATAGAGCACTATGATTGCACCTGTGAATATCCACTGCCTTCAGCCAGGGCAACATAAGCAAGACCCCTTCACCAAAGAGAACAAAAGAAAAGATAATCGGCCAGGGCTGCAGTTATCTGAAGGCTGAACTGAAGCAGCCTGGAGGATCTACTTCCAGGATAACTCACCCCCATGGCAGTTGATAGAAAACTGCAGGTCCTCACTGGCTGTTGGTAAGAGGACATTGTTTCTCACCACCGGACCTTGCCACAGACTGCTTGTGTGTTTCCATGACCTGGTATCTATCTTCCCCCAGAGAGAGCACTTTCAGACAGGGCAAGCAGGCAGCTATAGTGCCTTTTATGACCAATCCTTCAAAGTCATCATACGTGCCACCTTCACATTTTTTCTATAGAGGTGAGGCATTGAGCTTAGCCTACACTTGGAATGGGGAATTAGTCTCCACCTTTTGCAGGGAGTGTCAAAGAATCTATGAAGGTTTTTAAAACTACCAAAGTTGGCCTAAAAGGGACATGGGATCTATTCAGATTTCCCCCAAATCTTCAAAACTTTCTACAAGTTTACTTCGGATCCTAAAGTATCCAAATCAAATTTTTAGAATGCAGACCACTGAAGGTCAAATGTAGAATCATAGAATTTTGAGCTGGAAGGAATCTGGTTTTTCATTTATGCAAATGAGAAAACAGGCGAAGAGGTTGCATGACAGTAGTAGTTGTAATGTCTGTGTCTGTTGTTGGTATATTAGGACGAACACCTCAGATCTCTGGACTTTAGATAGATGCCCCTGTTGTACTGAGGATAATGTCCTTGATTTTCTGCATTGGAACTTGGCATTTGATTTTCCCTTCCTTACTTTTTTGTGTGGAGAACTGAGAACTAGGGCATTAACACTAACTAGACAATTATCCAATGGTTCTGTCTTTTCTACAGCTGAAGGAAGAATTTTAATGCAAACATAACTTTTCCCCTCACTTCTAAGAAGCCGACTATTACTCTTCCAGGAGAGATTTAGTGAGATTATGCTGTGTTCCTTGATCATGGCAAAATTCCAGGCAAATGTGTGAAGGAGTGAGCCCTGGTACCATATGGAATCTACAAAGACTTGCATTGCTGCTGCCACCTTGAAACACTTAAGTGGGTTTCTGAAACCTCTTAAGTGTGTTCCTACTTTTTTTTTTTTTCGAGACGGAGTTTTGCTCTTGATGCCCAGGCTGGAGTGCAATGGCACAATTTCAGCTCACTGCAACCTCCACCGCCCAGGTTCAAGCGATTCTCCTGCCTCAGCCTCCCAAGTAGCTGGGATTACAGGCACAGGCCAACACGTCTGGCTAATTTTTGTATTTTTAGTAGAGATGAGGTTTCGCCATGATGGCCCGGCTGGTCTTGAACTCCTAACCTCAGGTAATCCACCTGCCTCGGCCTCCCAAAGTGCTGGGATTACAGGCGTGAGCCACCATGCCTGGCCCATGTGTTCCTGCCTTTTAAAAGTCTCCTTTGAAACCTGCATGAAGTTTGCTTTGATATCTTTAGAATAGTGAGGTAAAATGTGTTTTAGGAAAAATTCTTTTAGTCTAAATATGAGTGATTTGACAGTTCTCAGAAAAATTAATTTTGTGACAAGACTGATGGGGGTTCTGCTTATTTTCAGCAATGCATCTTTTCTGATTCACTGCCTTTTGGCTGTTTGTCTTTACAGTTTGCCTTTGTAGTCATGACCAGTTGTCTTTACCATACCTCCCAGCCTCTTTTTTTTCATGATGAAACTCTTAGAATATTTAAAAATTTTAGCAGATAGTACACATGCAAAAAATGTTTGAGAATGTTTGTTTTCCACTTTCTAATCAAAATATCTGTTTCAGGTTTTTCTGCAGCTTGGGCAAGGCTGCCAATGCCAGATGGCACCGTTTCTGAGAGAAGAGCTAGCTTTTGCTTAGAAGTAATACCCACAAACAATGCCAAATTAGCATAAGCAAATGTCAGTGAGTTAACACAAAGCCAACACTCTTTCTATCTTTTCTTTCCTTCCTAGGCCATGGGTGTTGAGAGTGACCAGGAAATTGTGCAGATGATTGGAACAGAGGAGCACGTGATGGCTGCATTTGGGCCCAGTCTGGAAGAGTGCCAGAAAGCTCAGATTTTCACACAGATGCAGGTGTGTCTTTTCATGTTGTCCTTTGCTATGAAATGGAATTGGAGACTTAATGCCGCTCATTGATAAAGCTCATCGGATGTGATGGCTTTGGGCTCACAGATTTGGGAAAGGTATTGGGGAGATGGGAGGAGTGAAGTTTCTTTAACTCACTTTTGTCGGGATTGGAGGAAGGAGTTTGCCCAGACAAATTAGGAGCCTATGGTGCCCAACTTAGAATAGGGATATATGGCCAAGAGGTGTTTGTTTTGATATAATAGCAAGTACTATTTTTTTTTCCTTATTTGCCTGAGCGATAATATATTTTTTTAAACTATGGCAACTCTTGTGTACAAGAGGTGGTGTGTGTGTGTGTGTGCATGCATTTCTCTTTAATATCTTTTTTTATTCCCTACTTCGGTTGCTTTAGGCATCCAGTTGTATGTGGTTTCTATTTCTTTTCCTGAATTCCCAGTGCTACTTTGGACAGCAAGGAAAACCCAGGATCAGTCCCTTTTACCGCTGCAGAGCCTTCATTGACCTACTTAGGCACTCCTGGTTGGACCCTGGGAATTTTAGGACAAGACTCAAAGATGAAGACTGAGAAATACACACACACACACACACACACACACACACACACACACACACACACCATAATAAAAATAATTGCACTTCCCTTCCCACATGGAGGGAGCCCCAGCAGCCATACGTACGATTTTAGTCCCATATTTACAAGTGCTTTTCTAAGTATAAATCAAAGTTGACATCCCTCATAGCCATCCTGGGAGGTGGGAATTCCCTGCTATAGAATCACAACAGACAATTCTTACCTATCCATGTGTACATTGTCTATTCTGTGCATTATGTATGACATGTGTAAACTCCAGGCTGCTTTTTTCTCTTCACCCAGGATGCTTGTAGAGAAAGCATTTCCCACTTCTATCTATTAGTATGTATTCTGAAATCAAATCAGTACTGATATTTTTGTAGACTACACTAGATATTTAGGAAGATTGAAATAGGTCAGTATATATAAAATTCCAAAGCACAAATCAGTAAAGATTATTCTCATCACTGCCTTCCTCTTTTTCTACAGTTAATTAATAGTTGACTGCAGTTACAGGGCAGGCAGCACCAGGAAGGGTGGTTTGGATTAGGAGATTCTATTTTTGGCCTTTATCAAAAATGAAATATTTGGTAGGCATGAATCTTTGTTGTACACTAAAGTTATATTGTCCAAGGGTTCCAAGAACATGAAGAGAAAACATTAAGAAATATCCAGGAGGCAGAAAATGTAGAATCTACCCTGCAAACAGGAATATTTGGTTCCATTTTGGGAGATACCCTATTCTTTAATGCTTTGTATTGCCCTAGAAGAGCAGTTTACCTTAATGGTTCCTCAGTGGCTTCAGTGAAATCCAGTATGCAATTTATTTCAAACATCATCATTGGGGTCAAATAACCCTAGCATTGTAAAGCTGTTTGAGCAGAGCCCAAACAGTAGGTTGGAAAATCATTCATTTATTTCTGTTAAATAGGTTCTGACAGAAAATTTCAGCTAACTAAATTAGATCAGATTAGTGAAAAGATGGCGGGAAAAGATGGAGGGAAGTTAATATAAGAAAGACAAATGTTCCTTTTCCTTGAAAGGGAAGTATAACTTTGAAAGTGCTTGTACTCTGTATGCAGGATTAAGGCACATATTAGCTATTAAAACTAATAAGGATATAGAGACGCAAGTAACCCAAAATAGTTGGTATATAGAACATACATTATCAGTTATGAAAACATGAATATTCTATGCTATTCTACATGGAAATGTAGTAAGTACACTTTGTATTAGTCTGTTCTCACATTGCTATAAAGAAACACCTGAGCAGCCTGGACAACATGATAAGACCTCATCTCTACAAACAATAAAAATAAATTAGCCAGGCGTGGTGGCATGCACCGGTGGTCCCAGCTACTTTGGAGGCTGAGGCAGGAGGATCACTTGAGCCTGAGAGGTCAAGGCTGCAGTGACCCATGATTGTGCCACCCCAGCCTGTGTGACAGAATGAGACCTTGCCTCAAAGAAAGAAATACCTGAGACTGGGTAATTTATAAAGAAAAGAGGTTTAATTGGCTCATGGTTTTGCAGCCTGTACAGGAACCAAAACCTGCTTCTGGGGAGGCCTCAAGAAGCTTCCAATCATGGCAGAAGGCAAAGGAGGGGGCAAGGTGTCTCATATAGTGGGAGTGAGAGCAAGAGAGCGTGAGGGAGGAGGGGGTGCCACACACTTTTAAACAACCAGATTGGGAAAACTCACTATCAGGAGGACAGCACCAAGGGGATGGTGCTAAATCAGACATGAGAAATCCATCCCCATGATCCAGCCACCACCCACCAGGCCCCAGCTCCAACGTTGGGCACTACAATTTGACATGAGATTTGGTGGGGACACAGATCATATCACACTTTATTTTATATAATAGAACTTTGAAAGATGTGGCACTTTAATGGATTGCTTAAAACCTGTGGGGTTTTGTTTTTTGGCCAGGCACAGTGGCTTATGCCTATAATCCCAGCACTTTGGGAGGCCGAGGTGGGTGGATCATTTGAGGTCAGGAGTTCAAGACCCAGCCTGGCCAACGTGGTGAAACCCCGCCTCTACTAAAAATACAAAAATTAGCCAGGCGTGGTGGTGGGTGCCTGTAATGCCAGCTACTCAAGAGGCTGAATCAGGAGAATCACTTGAACCCAGGAGGCGGAGGTTGCAGTGAGCCAAGATCGCGCCACTAAACTCCAGCCCGGGTGACAGAATGAGACTCAATTTTTTATGCCTCCCTTTGTAGTCTGTCTCACATTTCTCCTGTTCCTGAAGCCTTCTTTCTGTGTTGGTCATGTATGTTTTATGCCATCATTGTCTTGGGCCGTAGTATATAGAGAAGAAATTATTAGCTGTAGCGGGGGATAGGAGGCACTAGGCGTGTCATCTTGGCCTATGCATCACAAGGGATACTCTGCTCACCTGTGTTCCTCTATTTCTCCCTCAAACAAGTGAAAAATTTTAGCCTTTTTCACAAGGCAACTAGAAGGCCAACATTTATTGAAGACAGCTTAGTTGGGGGAAAACTAAACTGCCTATCTCCTCATGGTTCCTGCCAACTGACCTGCTTTCTTCAGTTACTTAGTTACTACTTACTACTAGGTCACTACAGCAAGTGTTTTCAGGGTTTTAATTTATCTTATCCTGTAATGGCCTTTTAATGGGAAAGATTTAGATTTGAAGTCCAAATCTTATCATGGGGACGGAGTTTCATTCAATTCCAAACACTGTACTAATCACTGGGAGTCAAAGAAAAAGATGATGGAATTCCCACCCACCAAGTCTAGTAGGAAAAACGTACATGTAAATAGATCATTAAAACATAATGCGATATGAATTAAAATACGCAATCCTGAATGCCTAAAGAATTAAAACTGCAGAGAAAGAGGAGTGGGGTTAGGAAAGCCTTCGGAGAGGAAGTGATACCTGATCTAGATTTTGAAGCATGAAAAAGGAATTCCCCAAGCAGGTAATTGGACAGGAATTCCAAGTTAAAGAATCAAAGATCCCAGCCTTTTCTTCTGTTAAACTGAAAGTCATTTTTTTTTTTAAGTTCATTCTTGGCCAGGCACGGTAGGTCACACCTATTATACTGCCACTTTGGGAGGCCCAGGCAGGAAGATCACTTGAGGCCAAGAGTTGGAGACCAGCCTTGGCAACATAGTGAGACCCTGTTTCTACCAAAGGGTTATTTTTTGTTTGTTTGTTTTGTTGTTGTTGTTGTTGTTGTTGTTGTTTTAGTTAGCTGGGCATGGTGGTGTGTGCCTGTAGTTCTGCTACTTGGGAGGCTGAGTGAGGTGGGAGGATTGCCTGAGCCTAGGAGATTGAGGCTGCAGTGAGCTGACATCACACCACTGCACTCCAGCCTGGGCAACAGAGTGAGACCCTGTCTCAAAAAAAAAATTACATTGTTGTTCCAAAATAATAAGAACCACATACTTCTCTTCTTTAAACATTGTTGATTAGGAAAAATTTCAACACATACAAAGTACCTAGAATAGTGTTATAAATGCTCATGTATCCAAGGCCTATCCTCAAAAGTTGTCAACACCCTTACTTGGTTATTTTAAGTAAATTTATGTACACTAAAATGTACAAATCTTAATTGTGTGACTTTACAAGATATAGAATATTTCCTTATCCCACAAAGTTCTCCCTCATGCTCCTTCCTAGTCAATCTTTACCTCTACTCTCTGATTTTTTTCCCCACTATTCTGATTTTTGCACCGTAGATTAGTTTTGCCAATTACAGAACTTTATATATGGAATTGGGCATCATAGATTAGTGATTTTTGCACCATAGATTAGTTTTACCTATTTTAGAGCATTGTATATGGAATTAGGCCATGTATACTCTTTTTGAGACGGAGTCTCGCTCTGTCGCCCAGGCTGGAGTGCAGTGGCGCTATCTCGGCTCACTGCAAGCTCCGCCTCCCGGGTTCATGCCATTCTCCTGCCTCAGCCTCTCCGAGTAGCTGGGACTACAGGCACCCGCCACCACGCCCGGCTAATTTTTTGTATTTTTAGTAGAGACGGGGTTTCACCGTGGTCTCCATCTCCTGACCTCGTGATCCGCCCGCCTCGGCCTCCCAAAGTGCTGGGATTACAAGCGTGAGCCACCACGCCCGGCCCATATATACTCTTTTGTGTCTAGCTTTTGCTGAGCTTATTATCTGAGATTCATCCAAGTTATTTCTTTTCATTCCTTTTTATGTCAGTTATCCATGTAGTTCATTTCTTTTTATTGCTGAGTAGCATTTCATTATATGAATATACCACGGTTTATCTGTTTTCCTATTGATAGACACTTGGTGTTTTTTTCAGTCTTTAGCAATTATGAATAAGACTGTATAAACAAATCTTTGTGTGGACGTGTGGACATTTTCATTTCTCATGAATGCGTACCTAAGAATAGAATTGTTGAATCAGAGAGCAGATATGTATATAACTTTTATATATACCTTGTTCCAAAATGATTGTACCATTTTGCATTTACACCAGCTGTGTATGAGAGTTCTTTTTTTTGAGACAGAGCCTCACTCTGTCACCTGGGCTGGAGTACAGTGGCATGATCTCTGTTCACTGCAATCTCCGCTTCTTGGGTTCAAGCTATTCTCCTGCCTCAGCCTCCCAAGTAGCTGGGACCACAGGTGTGCACCATGATACCTGGCTAATCTTTTGTATTTTTAGTAGAGACGGAGTTTTGCCATGTTTGCCAGGCTAGTCTCGAACTCCTTACTTCAGGTGATCTGCCCGCCTTGGCCTCCCAAAGTGGCGGGATTACAGGCATGAGCCACCACGCCCAGCCTGATAGAAAGTTCAGGTTGCTTCATGTCCTTATAATATCTGGTGTTGTCAGTCTTTTTAATTTTAGCCACCGTAATGGGTGTATAGTGGTATCTCATTGTGGTTTTAGTTTTTATTTTTATGATAACAAATGATGTTGAGCCCTTATGTGTTTATTGGCTATTTGTATTCTCTGTGAAGTGTGAGCCAAATGTTCATTTTTCTTAGTGAGTTGTCTTTCTATTATTGAGTTTAAGAGTCCTTTTAAAAACAAATCCTGGATGTAACTTCCTTGTCAGCATTATGTATTTTCTCCCAGTCCATTACCTCCCTATTTGTTTTCTTAATTCTATCTTTTAATTTTGAAAAAACTTAGGAGGTTTTTTTTATTTGTTTAGCTTTTATATTTATTGCTGTCTGTGTTCTGTTTAAAGAAATCTTGCCTACCCCAAGGTCAGGAATATATTCTTCAATGTTTTCTTCTTGAAGCTTTATAGTTTTTATGGTTAGGTCTAAAATCCATCTTAAACTAATTTTTATATTTGTTGTGAGGATAGGGGTCAAGATGAATTTTTTACTTTATGGATAGTTGTTTCAACACCATTTGTTGAAAAGACTTTTCCTTCCTCATTAAATTGCTATGATACTTTCATCAAAAGTCAACTGACCATTTAGTATGTGTATATTTCTGGACTTTTTATTCTCTTTCATTGATTTATTTGTCTGTCCTGTGCCAGTATCACACTGTTTTGATTACTTAGCTTTAGAGTTAAAAATCAGGTAATATAATACTCCAAGTTTTTTCTTTCAATACTGTTTTAGCTACTCCAGGTCCTTTGCATTTCCATGTAAATTTTAGAATCTAGAATTTTAGAATTAGTCAGTTTTTGCATTTTAAGCCTGCTAAGGGTATAATGAACAATTATGAATGTGTTGGTCAGTTTGGAGAAAATTTTAACATTAAGCCACTTTTAATACCATTGAATCATCCAGTCCACGAACATGTCATGACCCTTAATTTATTTAGGTTTTGTTTTCTGTCAGCACTGTTTTGTAGCTTTCAGTGTAGAGGTCTTACATGGTATGATTCATTTTTGAGAGGAAAAAAGTACTACTATAAAATTTACCTGTGGTTTTCTCTGGGTGAAGGACTGATGGTTGCTATATGTCTACACACAGACACACACACACACACACACACACAAATATATTTTACTTGTGTCTTTATTTTCTAAATTTCCTGCAATGACAATGTATCATTTTTTTTTAGTAAGAAAAAAAAAAGGGAACCAGTGTATTAGGCAGTATGCTATGCTTTTTGTCATTGATTTATGATAAACGTTGATTTTTGACTAGACCCAGTACAGCTTTCTCTATAACCAGGGTCTTTATCTCTTTTGCTCATACGTGTGGTTAGATGCTTACTAAACTACCTCCAGTGATGTCATTCAAACATTATTATAATCTGTTTTTTATAGGCATTAAAATATATAGGGAACAAAGTAAGAAGGCAAAGGATGTGGGGAGGTGGACCAAAGAAAACCAAAATAGAAGAAGCAAGAGAGCTCCTGGCTTCCACCATTCTGACCCATGTCCCAGTGAGTAACACTTTGTTATTGTGAATAAGGACTGTGGGGTCTGTGAATTCCTGTTAAAGAACTGTGATAAGAGTTTACATGGCACATGGATACATATGTAACAAACCTGCACATTGTGCACATGTACCCTAAAACCTAAAGTATAATAATAAAAAAAAATAATAAAAATAAAAAAAAAGAGTTTACCTTATTTAAAGTCTAATTCTTCAAGAGAAAATTTTAAAGAGGACTGTATTGCCCCATCAGAAATAACCTTCCATTATCAGCAGTTTGTTTATACTTGGAGAATGTTAGCTGTATCGCCATCATCATGTTTATTCTCTTGTGGTTATTCTTTCAGTCTTAAATTATTGTTATTTTATATTCATACATATATTAGTACTGCTACTAGATTTCATGGTTTTGAAGGACAGAGATGGTGTCTTACATGTTTTATAAATAAATTAAAGTAAGCTTACAGTGCCTTGCCCATACATATTTTTTATTGTATGGTAAAATTGCTTATGTAAAATATGCTTATGGTTATTGTATAGTAAAATATGCTTAATGCTTAATAATATTCATATAATGAAATACTACTCAGCAATAAAAAAATGAACTACATGGATAACTGACATAAAAAGGAATGAAAAGAAATAACTTGGATGAATCTCAGACAATAAGCTCAGCAAACATAAAGTTTACTATTTTAAGTGTACAATTTTCTGGACTTAAGTACACTCACATTATTGTACAACCATCACCACAACAAGTAGTTTTAAAAATGCTTACTGGATGAGTTCATCTTCTAGACCTTGAATTTAAAGTTCACATTATCCAGCCTCCTTCACTTACTGTGAAGATTCTCTGATCCAAACATGCTAGATGATTTGCGTTGTCACCCAGCTGGTTAGCGGTAAGAGTAAGGGCTAGAACCTATCTTCTGACCTTGAACTAGTATGTAATATTTATTTTTTATTAATTTATTATTAAACAGAGATCAACCATATTGGCATGTGGGGTGTTGGCAAGAGGCAGCCCTCAATTTTCTCCCCATTTAATGTATATGCTACTCTTACTAAGTTATGGAATTATTATTTGTTAGACTGTCTTGTTAACTAAATAGTCTGGTTTGTAATGAGTTACCATGTGTTCCATCCATGAATAATCTTTTTCAAGGGTTGCAAACACTACCTTCAGGGGCTGACTGTAAAATAATGGAAGGTCATGGGATCTGTGGAAGTCGAAAGTAACCACCTGAATGCATCCAGATCCGATTTTCCTGTATTAAAACACCCTTCAATCCAAATAATACAGGTCTCTCATTCTGCTCCTTGGCTACCATTTGTGCATGTCCTTGATTTAATACAAATAATTAGAAAATTCTGAATGTTAAAGCTGGGTCTGAACTGAATTTTAAGCTCTTTTGGATGATTGGAAAGAGTCTGAAACTTAAAATAGCAAAAATGGATAGTAGAAACAACAAAGGCTTTTGGAGCCTGAGACGTAATTGTTCAAATCCTGGTTTCTTACATCCTAACTGATGAACTTTGGGCAAATCTGAACTTTTCTAAGCTTCAGTTTTCTCATCTTTATAATAAAAGTAATTCCACTTTCTTGCAGAGTTCTTGTGATGATTCAGAGATGTAATATACATAAAGCTCTGTATTTTCCACAGCTCCCCATGTAGCTATTAGGAGCTACACTTAACCTTCACACTATAACTGAGAAGAATGTTGGGTTAATTAAAGAGCTTTAGTTGATAGAGTCCTGCCGATATTAACATCTGTTTAGTTAGACTGATAAAGATAGGCCAGGCACAGTGGCTCACACCTGTAATCCCAGCACTTTGGGAGGCTGAGGTCGGAAGTTCGAGACCAGCCTGACCAATATGGAGAAACCCCATCTCTACTAAAAACACAAAATTAGCCAGGTGTGGTGGCGCATGCCTGTAATCCCAGCTACTCGGGAAGCTGAGGCAGCAGAATCACTTGAAACTGGGAGGCGGAGGTTGCAGTGAACCAAGATCACGCCATTACACTCCAGCCTGGGCAACAAGAGCAAAACTCCGACTCAAAAAAAAAAAAAAAAAAAAAAATTGTACTTTTCTGTGGTTGCATGGAACCTAAATTACCATTTTAGAAGCTTGGTTATACATAATCCAATGAGGAATAAGGTCAGAATAGATGGATCAGGGAAAAGATCTTCGTTTTCCAGAATTGTTTTGGACAGTATTTACCTAAGTGTAATATAAAGGATGATTTTCAGTGATGCAGGGTCATTTTTTATGTAAGTAAATTACATACTTATTAGAAAGAATACAACTAGCACATCAAATCCATTTGTGTGGTATATGTGATTTTATGGTATTATTGCATAGGATGAAGCTTAGCTTAAAATTGGTTGTTTAAAGATGATTAGACGTATTACGTAAATAAGTACTACAGAGATATGCTGATATTCGTGATGGTGGAACTTGGGTGACTAGCATTTGGAGAGTATTATTTAGGTGTGTCTGTGTAGAGGGAAAAACATGGGCAGATATTCAGTGGTTCTCAGTGCTTGTCCTTGAGGGTGGGCCTGCAGGGGCCTTTGTCTTGGTATCCTGGCCTTTCAGTTCCTTGGGGACTGTGGTTCTCAAAGAGCATTCCCTGGACTAGTAGCATCTGCATCACCAGGGGACTTGTAAGAAATACTTGAACTCTACCTACTGAATCAGAAACCCTAGGGGTGGGTCCCAGCAATCTGTGTCTTAACAAGCCCTCCAGATGATTCTAATGCATGCTAAAGTTTAGAAACCACTGCCTAAGAGTGGTTAGGCTCCAAGATGCCTAAGTCTCAGACCACTCTTTCCGCTAATGTAGCATTAAAAGGTCTCCAGAGTTCTGAAATAGGCAACAATTCTGTTTCAGCATTCCGGGTTTGTTTGTTAGTCATTTTTTCTCCCCCTCTTTCAGATAATCCACAGGTTAGTATCCCACAAAGGAGTATCTGAACTACTCTTAGCTTTCTCCTAAAAAGTGTTACCAGCTGCTAGATTGAGAAGATCCCCACTCACCATAGACTCCGGGAACAGTCCTGGAAAAATGTGCTAAGTATTAACTCATTTCAATTTAGATCTAGGGTTTGCTTTCCAGCATATAGTCATTAAAAAGGGGAGTGAAATGAGTTAGAGTTCAATCCCACGGGGGTGATGGACTGTACCTCTAGTCGAGTGGCATTATACAGTTCAGTAGGGGCATTTTCCGTAAATATCCATATTTATTTCTACTTATAAATGTCTTGGGAGAATCTACTACCAGTGTTTATGCAAAAGGAAAATGTGAAATGGGCTTTGTTGAAAATTGAAAATTTTGTTAGTGAAAGTTTGCTTTATTTTTCTCATTAACAAGAAAGATAACTACAACTGGAAGAGTTGGATGTTCCATGTAACTTGCCACATTATTAGAACAATAAAATGTAAATTATATGTACTTAAATGGAGGACCATACAGTTTTCGAAATAGCAACTGAAAATGTAAATTACTTATAGCTGCCCAGACACTGAGTTTTTCTGCTTGGTTTTGTGGTAACTGGTGTATGATTGTAAGAGGGTTTTTTTTTTTTTTTTGAGGATGGACAAGAGACTTTTCTTTTTAAAGACCTTCTTATTGATGTAATTGTTTTGTGGGTACAAGATAACAAAGTAGCTTTTAGGGCTATTTTTTTTTTACCACATTCAAACACATTTCTTTTAATACATTCCAAAGTTCTCAGTAATAGAGAGTAAATTGACCTAGAGAAGAAATAAAACTTCCTTTGAAGGAAAATGGAGTATTTGAAACACATACAGAATTCTAACATCCTACATTATTTAGTGAAATTACTTAGCAGCAACGACAAAATGTATGAAGGAGAATGCTTGCTTGTTTTTTTTTTGAATGCAACTATTGATTTATTGTCATAGTGATAAACTTTATAAAAGAGATTTCTTTGAGATTTTACTAAATGATTAAGGTAAGTAAAAAGGAAATTTTATAATAGTATGTATCATCTGTGGAAAAGCCTATAAATACTCCTTGGAATTGGCAGAAGCTCAGGCTACATTCTCAAAATTTGCCTTTTTAGATGTAGGATCGACTTCAGTTTTTTTGTCTCTCCAAACAAACCAGTGCAATTATTTTATCAGTTCTGAGTCAACTTACTGTGATTGAGCCAGATTCATTCATATGAGTTTCAGTGTTTCTGCTAGAGAAGATTGACTAGAACATTTGCTACAAATTCATTCATCTGTTCATTCATTCGGCAGATATTTGTTGCATGCCAGACAACATTTTAGTACAATTCTTGTTATCACTGCATGACAAACAATTCTAAAACTTAATGGCTTATTGTAACTGTTTATTGTATATCTCATGATTCTGTGGTTTGACTGGACTTAATTTAAGGTGGAGGAGGGAGTTCTCATTTCAGGTCTTTTACAAAGTTGCAGACAGATAGCAGCTGAGATTAGAGTCATCTGGAAGCTCACCTGGGCTGGACATTCAAGATGGCATCTTCATTCATATCTCTGGCCCCTCCTTGATTTTCCATTTCATTGGGATTTTACTAAACGAAATGTAGCCTCTGTCTCTGCACAACAGAGTGTTCTGGACTTCAGTGTCTCAGGACTCTAAGAGAAAGGAAGAGGAAACTGCCAGTTGACTTAAAGGTTAATTCTGGAATTGGCCTGGTATCATTTCAGCTGTATTCTCTTGGTTAAACTAATCACAGGCCAATCCCAAGGGAGTGATAGATTCCACCTTTAATGAAGGAATGGCATGAAGTTTATAGGAAGGGAAGAAGTTGATGTAGTCATCTTTGACACAAAGGTACTCACAGGTACTGAGGACAATGATGAAAAGTCATCATCTCAGCTCAGGAAGTTTCCAGACTAGTTGAATTTATTTGAATGGAGAGAATCATAACAATTCAGTATTTTCTTAGTTAAATGTTATAGTATTGATACTTTTCTTGAGGTATGTTAAATTTTAATGTCCATTTTCTCAAAATTTTTCTCCAATTTCTGACTTACAGGTTAAGGAATTCAATTTCCGAGCCAAATGTATCTATACTGCAGTGATGGTGAGAAGAGTTATTCTGGCCCAAGGAGATAATAAAGTTGACGACAGAGATTATTATGGTAACAAGCGACTGGAATTGGCAGGACAGGTAATTTAATATTTTATGTCAGAAATCTTATTTTCCTTAATGAAAATTAATTTGGTTTTCATTTCACATAAGAAGAAACATTTGAATGAAATATAGTTTGCAGGTTTGAAGTATAAACATTTCATACCTGACTTATTATCTCCTAGAATTCCTTTAACTGTAAAAACATTAATTCTTTTTTTTTTTTTTTTCTTTTGAGACGGAGTTTTGCTCTTGGTGCCCAGGCTGGAGTGCAATGGCACGATCTCAGCTCACTGCAACCTCGGCATCCTGGGTTCAAGCGATTCTCCTGCTTCAGCCTCCCGAGTAGCTGTGATTACAGGCATGTGCCACCGTGCCTGGCTAATTTTGTATTTTTGGTAGAGATGGGGTTTCTCCATGTTGGTCAGGCTGGTCTCCAACTCCCGACCTCAGGTGATCCACCCACCTCGGCCTCCCAAAGTGCTGGGATTACAGGCGTGAGCCACCATGCCCAGCCTAATTCTTTAAATGTTAATAGTACATGACCTATATCTTTCGTTGGGATATTTACCCTCATTCTGTATAATATACAAAGTGAAGTATGACTTTAAGTAATATCATTTCTTCAGTTAACAAACATTTACTAAACACCTATTATGTTCTAGGCCTATTCCTAAGTACTAGTTATATAAGAGGGAGTAAGACAGACAAAAGCCCCTTTTCTCTTACTCCTTGTAGTTTCAGTGGGAGGGAGAGAGACAATAATCAAAGAAACAATCCGCTGATTGTTTTGGTGACATGGTAGAGGTAGGTTAGTGAGGATATCTCTAATCTCATTTTAAGTCTTAGCCGATAAATGACATTTTATTTCAAGAGTGTGTATCTCTTTCAACTGGCTAGCAAGCATCCAAAAATCTTTGGCTAGCAAGTATCTAAAAAGCTCCAGTTAATTTTTTAGTTTAATTGTATTTTTCTGTTTTAGAAATTTCATTTAGGTGTTTTTTCATAGCTTCTATTTCTCTACAGAGATTTCGTATTTGTTCACCCATCACAAGCATATTTTTATTTACATCCTTGTATTTTAATAGCTACTTTAAAACCTTTGCTTGCTAATTTCAACGTCTCAGTCACTTGTGGGTTATTCTCTTCATTAGCTTTTCTCTTGAATGTGGCTCATGTTTTTCTATTTCTTCTTATGTCTAATAATTTTGGATTGCAACCTGATAGACATTGTGGATAAGTTGTGGAGGCTCTGGATTCTGCTATATTTCTCTAAAGAGTGTCCCAGTTTTTTGTTTTTGTTTTAAGACCCTCTGAACTTGGCTGAAAACCTCTGAATCCTGCCTCCTTGCAGCAAACATAAGCTGAAATATTCATTTAGTTCTTTCAGTTGTAGCTGGGGTCAATTGGGGATTTAGACAGAGTTTAAATGTGGAATTTGGAATTTCCTCACTTACATTCCAGCTGTTGAGGTAGCTCAGATGTTTTTCTTTTGGTTCTTCAATCCAGTGAGACTGCAACTTACTTTCTCATGTTTTAGCTTTCTGATTTGACAAGGATCACTGCCTCCCCTTAGGTGAAAAGCCTTAAAACAGGAAACTAAGAACCATTTCCTTTTGATAAGCATTCCTTTTCCTGAGTTTCTTTCTGCTTCCTGATACTCTGCAATGCATTTCAAGTAGTTGTTTTATCTAATATTTTGTCCAGTTTGTACAGTTGAGCCTCATTATGCATATTTGCAAATTTGTCTACTTGCTAAAATGTATTTTCAACCTTCAAATCTGTACTCAGCAGCATTTTATTGGCCATTTGCAGGCATATGCAGAGCTGCAAAAAATTTGAGTCACTAAACATGTTCCTACTTGCAGTCTAACAAGGCAATGTTCTGCCTTCTTGTTTCAGCTCTCATACTGTAAACAAGTGTCCTTTTTACTACTTTGATTTGCATTTCCCTAAAAACTGATGATGTTGAACATCTTTTTATGTGCCTATTGGTCATTTATACACCTTCTTTGAAGAAATGTCTATTCAAGTCCTTTGCCCATTTTAAAATTCTTTTCTTGTTGTTGAGTTGTAGGAGTTCTTGGTATATTCTGGATACATACATATATCAGATACATGATTTGCAATTATTTTCTCCCATTCTGTAGGTTGTTTTTTCACTTTCTTGACAGTGTCCTTTGATGTACAACAGTTCTTAATTTTGAAAGAGTCCTATTTGTCTATTATTTTCTCCTGTTGCCAGTGCTTTTGGTGTCATATTCATGAAATTATAGCCAAATTCAGTGTCATGATTTCCCCAATGTTTTCTTCTAAAAGTTTTATAGTTTTAGCTCTTAACTTTAGGCCTTTAGAGTGAGAATTTTGTTAGATGTACAATTCTAGATTGATATTTATTATCTCCCACCATTTACTAGTTTATTTGTTTGTTTTTATTTTTTTACTTTAGGCAGATATTTCACCTCCTTCTGCCTCAGGTTCCGTGTCTGTAAAAATGGGGTTCATGCCATATACCTTATAGGATTGTTATGGGATTAGATGAATGATGTATACTGTACCTTGAATGGCACAGAACCATTGTAGTTCCTTCACAGGTGTTCTGTCTTATCTCTCTAGGTGCTTTTAAGATCTTCTTTTGGCTTTTGTTATTCTGCGGTTTTCTTTATGATATGCCTTGGTGTGAATTTCTTTTATTTGTTTTGCTTGGTATATGCATGTTCCTGCTACTCAAGGATTAATGTCTTTAATCCGTTCAGAAAAATTCTCAGCTATTATCTCTTCAAGTGTTGCCTATTCTCCCATTTTTCTATTCTCTTTTTCAGATTTTCCAATTAAATGTGTTCTAAACTCTCATTTTTTTCCGTATCTCTTAACCTCTGTTTTCTCTTTTCTATTATCTTTGTTCCTTTACTGCATTCTGTGCGATCGTTTTTCTAATTTAGCTCTTAGTTCATTTTCTCTCCAGTCATGTTCAGTAATTGAGTTTTTTGTTGTTTACTTTTATAGAAGTATTTTTCATATATTTTTGGTAATTTGTTGGTTTTACATTTTATGATGAAAATTCTGAAACATTCAGAAAAGTTAGAAGAATGACTTTGTGGTCATTTTGGTCATCTTATTTTGTGTGTGTTTTTTATTTCTTCATTGATTTACATAGCTCTTTTTAATTCCATATCTGATAACTATATTTTAGCATCTAGAATCTAATATGCCGTTAATTATCAGGTGGACCACTATTTTTATTTCCACTAAGAAATAAAACACATCACCAGTTAAATTATGACACAGTGCTAAGTGTTAAGATGTATCCCATGTTCAGAATGGATACAAAAGTAAAAAAAAAAAAAAAAAAATTTCCAATCAGTGAAATATAGTAATTCCAGTATCTAATGTTCTAAAGCTGCTGGGTTAGTTGTTTTTGATTACTTTTACTCAAGGTAGATTGGTTCCTTGTGAGTTCAGCGATCTTTGTTTATGAACTCATATTTAATTGAG
Source organism: Hylobates moloch (assembly GCF_009828535.3). NCBI lineage: Eukaryota > Metazoa > Chordata > Mammalia > Primates > Hylobatidae > Hylobates > Hylobates moloch. The sequence continues at coordinate 26,547,319 of NW_026652287.1, read as the reverse complement.
TTCAGATCCTAGGTGTTATTCTAGGGATATTTTCTTTTGGGGATATGTATTTTCTTTTGCGGGAATAGTGCTGACCTGAAACTTCTAAGTCTTGTTACATGATTCTGAGGATTATGAGTTTCAAGTTCATATCCTTCATCTTGTCACTGAACTTTGATTTAGGCCTAGAATGAAATTTTGCAAAGCCCGAGACACTTCTTTTGTTATTCTGATGGTTATTCATTTATTTTACCAATTTAAACAAGTATCTTTAATTTTTTAAAAAAGTGTTATGATTTTTAAAAAGTAATGTTAGCAGTAAAAATAATAAATATTGTAAAATAGCAGAAGTCATTCTTAGTAAACATTTTTTAAAAAATAGCATAGCAAAAAGAATTTTAAACAAAAAGGTTTGCAGTGAAAAGTGACCCACCTCTGACCCTCCTTTCCATCTGACTCAGTTCCCCAGTTTTCCTTTCCAGAAAGTCACTTTTCCTATACTGTCCTCTATCCTTCCAGAGACACTCTATGCATATACAAATGTCGTTATTAACTGGCATTTTAAAGTTAAACCATTGGAAGCTCTTGCCCTGAGAACTATTCAGGCCTCTGTGTGAATTTATGCTTAGTGGGGCTTCCTTGGGGATCTTTGTCACGGGCAAGTTTGGAGTCAGGTTTTGCAAGTTCAGAAGAAATTATATAAAGGAACGGTTTGTTGTCATTAGTTTGAAACAGATTTTCAAAGCAGTAATGTCCGAGAATGTTATTTGACCATTACTGCCAAGCCCTTTGAATTAAGGGGGAATTTAATCAGTTAAATGTGTCTTGCTGCAGAAATTGACATACACCTGTTTGTGTATGTGCTTTTTAGTTATGAGAAATTGCATACACACCACTATATATAATGTGTGTGCATTAAGTCTCATACAGCAAATACTTATATATTCCCATTCAGTTTAAGAATGAACATAGCATCAGTACATTTGAATCCTCCATGTGCCTTCTCTTGTTCTTGGCTGCCCCTCCCATCTGTCTGGAGGCTCTGGCCATGTGCCTGCCTATTCACTTGGTATAAAGCAATGCCAACACATTCCTGAGCATTCTCTGTGTGATTAGGTGAAGCACAGGTCCTTTTCCCAGGAGCATCCGCAGCAGACCTGAGCTTCAGATGTAGGTTTCAAAGTTTTTAAAGCATGAACTCTCAGTTGGAATCCCAATATTAAAACAGATAAAAGTTGAGCCTTTCTGGTTGAGGTGGGACAGAGGGGTTCTCCGCCTCCTTCCCCTTCCCCTGAAACTCCTCCGTGGAATTCATAAGCACAGTTTCCTCTGTAGAAGGGTGTTTAGATTCTTTCACAGAGCCTGCAGGGTCCTTGATGATCGTGACCCTCTGTGCCTTTCCGGCCTCATCTCATGTCAAAGTGAGGCACTTACATCTTTTCAAACATACCATAATGCTCTTCTATCACTCTGTTCCTTTGAGTTATGCCTTCTACCGAAGCTTCCCCTCCCTCATATCCCTTTCACCCTCTCTCTAAAGAGGAGCTCCTCCTTATTCATCATTTGAGCCCTCTTGAAACTGTGACCTCCTAGGTGCAGTTAGTTGCTCTGTCTTCCTTAGGCCAGTAGCAGTTTATTCAAGTCTTTATTTGCATGCTAAATTAACATGTAATTCTTTACTTCCATGCTTTTTCCCCCTTTTAGATTGTAAGCTCATTGAGGACAGGAACCATTTATATTCATCTCATTATTTCCATGTATGTGCAGGCCGATATTTGAATAAGGAGAAGTTGCTCTCATGCAGCCTTGCAAACTGCATTCCAGCAAGAGACACAACCAAGTTCACATCTCCTAAGGCAGGAATGAATTTAGGGACTGGAGGAACTGATAGAGGGTCAGTGTGGCTGGAGTGAGTGAGGTGTCAGGATGGTAAGAAATGACACTGGAGACCCAGGTGGAGGCTGGATTGTCTGGAGCCCTGTGTGTCATGGAAAGAGACTTGGATTTAATTCTACACGCAGCAGAAGACCATTGAAGAGTTTTAGTCAGGGGAGTGACATGATCTGATTTTTAGTTTAGAAAGATACGATGTGGAGATGAACAGGCCAAGAGTGGACCGGCTAGAAAGCTGTAGCAGTTTTCCAGATGAGAGATAGTGCGGCTGGGATGATTACAGCAGATAGTACCACAACTAAAATTTAAAAACTAGAATTATGAAATTATAGTAATTTTAGGTTCTAGAAAAAAAAAAATTAGTATCTGGACTACTGAGGAAGCTCTGTTTGGTTAATGGCCACTACTTAGCAGTTAGGTTTTTGGCCACCTTCAGATTGACCACTGTGCAAGGAATTATAGGTATCCTCACCATCAATCCCATTTTTACTATTTTTTACTTGGGAAAAATGGTGTTAAATGAGTCCATTAAAAAAAGTTGATTGTTTAGAGGAATAAGGAATGGAGTAAGGAGGGGGGAAAAGGAGAGCTGATCCTGTTGCTTAAAAAATTAGAATTAAAAAGAGAGTTCCCATGTGCAAGAAAACATAGCTTTATAAACAATGTAAAGACATAAAAGGCATTGTGTTGGCAAAAATGTATAAAAACAATAGCTGCTAATTTCACACCCCATGGGATGAGGGAGCATAAATGTGCTTCAGCTTTAGATAACAGAGTTGTCTCCACTGGCCAAGCGGGTTCACAGAGCTTTCCTTCAGTCTTGCTGCCACAAGAGGGTTGGCAGGCCAGCCGCCAGTAGAGGTGTTAGCAAAACCTACCGATTTCAGGCTTAATCTTTCACCTACCTTTTCTTTTTCGGTAATGTGTTCATTATTTGCTGAGCATTACTCTATTCTTTGTCTGCAAATTTTTTGTTTCTAATGCAGCTTGCTTTGTATGGGTGAGATATGGAATGGCACCAAAATCCGGCACCCTGGAAAGCCAGGGATTTCCACCCTATGACAAAAGAATGCCGTCTTGACTTCAGAGATTGCCTAATCCCAGCTGTTCTGATAATGTAATTAAGGCTGCCTAATGTCTTTAATTTTGCAACCAGTTTGTGTGAAAAGGAGAATTTGGCACTCTGAAGGCTTAAACACTAAATAGCAATCTCAAGATGCCTAATTAGAATTCTCTGACATTAAGCTAATTGGTGAAACTGTATTTCAGCAGCTTAACTTCTTTATTAATTTTTTTAGCATTTTCATTGAAAATCAATTGATGAGCTGTCAGCATTTTTCCCTGAAATATGATTTACTCTTTACTGCTCCTGTCTTAAACAGGCTGAAAGGCCTTATGCTAGCAAGGTATTGAATATTATCACCAGCATTCCTTCCCTTTTAGTCATTTTACTTTTGACCTAAATAATGTGGTGTATTGTGTGGATGGCCTTGTGGTTTCTCACTGCTCTGTGAACTTGGACAGCATTTTTTCTTTTAAACTGAAATTTTAGGAGTGGGGAAATTTAATAATGAGGCAGTATTTCTGTTGACTGTGCTCTTACTTTTTACTTCTTTAGTACCAAGGACATTTCCTTGTGTTTGAATCAGGGGGCTACAATAAATTCAGCTGGGATCCAAAAAAACTTTGTCATAATTTGAGACAAAAGTGTCTAAGTGTAAGGGACTAATTAAAATAGAGCTGAGCTTTTGTTGTTTAGGTTAAGGGCATTCGATTCTGTTCAGGATGCTTATTCAAGTTCCTTTTGCCAGTTTCCACAGGAAGTTGCTGGAATAGGCTTCTTCATCCCCTCTCACCCCTCTGCACCTGCTTCCATTCCCATATTCTTTCTTTCCAAGAGTGAAACTGCTGGGTCTCACTGTAAGAAAGGATTAAGTTCTCAGAGGAGGAAGTTTTCTTTTTAGAACACTTCTGACATAGTAAATTCAAATCCAAGATCCAGGCTTTTCTATCTGAAAAGTTGGTTTTAGTAGAAAAGTGGAAGGACATGTCTTAACTTTAAAGAAGGAAAAGCATGAAATCCAATTCCACTTAGGAAATTCCTTCTTTGGCACTAGCTAGAGGAGAAGATTCATTTGCTTTGAATACCTTCTTCATTCTGAGTCAAAAAACTACCTATCAGAAACATCTAGGAATATAGTCAGTGCGGAATTTGGAAAATCTTTAGCTTAAACATACTTCACTGAACCTCAGAATTCTTTAAGAAATTAATTAGTATAAATGTGCCCCCCATATTACTTTAATGTTTTGTTATTTAACGTAGATCACAAATATATTGAGCTTTTTTCTTCCACTGCAAAGAAAAAAGATGTGTACAAAGGCAAAAAACTAATAGAATTAATTTTATAGGAGTATTTAGTATGCATAATATGTGTTATATTACTGAAGAAGTCTGCTTGTTTTTTATTTGTAGTGAGCCAGCTATTTAGTTTTGCTTTTTTTTTTTTATGAACTTGATATAACTGGCATTCTAGTTATGTGTTACTTTGTTACATGCTATCTCAAAACAGTGACTTAAAACAACAACCATTTTTTTATACATACCTCACAGTTTTGTGGGTCAAGAATTCAGGCAGGACTTGGCTATTTGATTCTTTTGTTTCACATGGTGTTGATGGAGGTTAGTTGGTTGGTGTTCTGCTAGAGGATGGTGGGAAGGGCTGGAAAGCTAGGCTCAGGCCTTTCCAGAGTTGTCACATTCGGTGGCTCAGGAATCCAAGAGTAAGTGTTTCCCATAGACAAGAAACTGTGTGACCTTAATGACCTAGACTGAAAGTCACAGCATCACTTATGTTTATTCTATTGGTCAAATAGTCCCCACCCAGATGTGGGGTAGTGGGGCGTGGGGGGTGGGGGTGGACATGGGCCACACCTCTGAATGTTTACTTCAGGGATCAGCCAGAGATTTGGGCAAAGTTTATATATATAGTTTGGAGTTTTCTTTCTTGGGTGCTCTCCTTTATGGAATTCCCCTTCACCTTCCAGCTACTCAAATCCAGTAGTTCAGATCTTTTTCTTCTGTTTCTTCAATCCAGTAAGACTGTGGGTCTTTCTCTGAGTTTCAGCTTCCCAATGTGGCTTGGACCCTTTTTATTAATGTGGCCTACCCTTAGGTGAAAAGCCTTAAAAATGAGATGTGTACCCAGTGCCGTTCACTCTCAGTGTCCTGCTTTTGGACACTCCCTAGTGCCTTCAAAAAGTTTTTAAATGTTTTGTCCAGAATTTATAATTATTATCTGCAGATGAATCCGTCTGATAGGACGTACTCTACCAATTCGGGAAACAGAGCCACCTAGTCTGTTTTCGTGACTTACTGTTCCATCCCATTGATTTGGCTTCCATAATCACACTGTTTTAAAATATCACTGTGGTTTAATAGCATTTATAGGTAATTTTTAACATAAAAATTAAAATGTTACATTTATATGTTATGAAGGGTACAAATAAAATGAACACCCTCAAGGCCACTACTGAACTTAACAACGAGACTATTACCAATACCATTTCATTTACCTATGTACCCCCTGCTCTGTTCTTCATTTTCCCCTACCATCCTAAACTTTTGCATTTTTTAATTTCTTGATTTATTATATCATTTACAGTTTTAATTTTAAAGTTTTAAAATTATTTATTACAGTATAAGCTTTGCTTACTTTTGAACTTTATAGAAATAGATCCATATACCATATAATTTCTCTGCAATTTTTTCTTCTTTCAACATTAAGATGTGTCTATATTGTTGCATGTCACTGTAGTTCATTTTCATTTCTGTTTTCCATTGTGTCAAGATGTGATACAGTATGATGAATACCACTTTATTCATTCTACTGATCAAGGACTTTGTATTATTTCTCCCCATTTGACATAGAAAAAAAACACAACAACACTGCCATTCTTATTTATATCTCCTGGTTTCCACATGCAAGAGTTTCTCTAAGGAGGATTGCCTAGTCATGGAGTCAGAGTCAAGTTAAATTTTTATGTGAACTGGAGAATGTCAAACTAGTTTGCCAAGTCTTTCTATTTTACGTTGTATATGAATTTCTGATGATCTCTGTCCCATGACTTAGTATCAAACTTTTAAGTTTTTGTCTAATAGGTGCAAAGTGGCATCTCCTTGTGGTCTTAATTTGCATTTTCCACATTACTAATGAGGTTGGGCCCCTTTTCATGTACTTATTGATTATTCCTGTTTTCTTTGAAATGTCTTTTGGGTTGTTCCCATTTTTATTACTGATTTCAAGGAGATTTTTGTATATTTTGCATCCTAATTTTTTGTTATATGTGTTGCAGATATCCTTTTCCAGTCTAAATTCTTGTTTTAATAACTTTATATATAGCTGGGCACGGTGGCTCATGCCTGTAATCCCAGCACTTTGGGAGGCCGAGGCAGGCGGATCACGAGGTCAGGAGATCGAGACCATCCTGGCTAACACGGTGAAACCCTGTCTCTACTAAAAATACAAAAAATTAGCCGGGCAAGGTGGTGGGCACCTGTAGTCCCAGCTACTCGGGAGGCTGAGGCAGGAGAATGGCGTGAACCCCGGGGGGCAGAGCCTGCAGTGAGCCGAGATCGTGCCACTGCACTCCAGCCTGGGCGACAGCGAGACTCTGTCTCAAAAAAATAAATAAATAAATAAAAAATAACTTTATATATATATATATGTATATATGTATTTTGAGACAGAGTCTGGCTCTGTCGCCCAGGCTGGAGTGCAGTGGCATGATCTCTACTCACTGCAGCATCCACTTTCTGGGTTCAGGCGATTCTCCTGCCTTAGCCTCCCAAGTAGCTAGGATTACAGGCGTGCACCACCACACTCAGCTAATTTTTGTATTTTTAGTAGAGATGGAGTTTCACCATGTTGGACAGGCTGGTCTCGAACTCCTAACCTCAAGTGATCCACTGTCTCAGCCTCCCAAAGTGCTAGGATTACAGGCGTGAGCCACGGTGTCCGGCCAACTTTACAGTGTTTTAAAGTGCTACTAATTTGTGCTTTTAGTTGCAGCCATTTGTCAACTTATCTAGCTTTTAATAGTGCTTTATATGGTTTGGATCTGTGTCCCCACCCAAATCTCATGTTGACATGTAATCCCCGATGCTGGAGGTGGGGCCTGGTGGGAGGTGATTGGATCATGGGGGTGGTTTTTAATGGCTTAGCACCATCCTCCTAGTGCCATTCTCTTGATAGAATTCTCATGAGATCTGGTTGCTTAAAAATGTGTAGCATCGCCCCCTTCTCCCTCTTCTTCCTGCTCTGGCCATATAAGACATTCTTGCTTCCCCTTTGCCTTCTGCCGTAATTCTAAGTTTACTGAGGCCTCCCCAGAAACTGAGCAGTTGGCCAGCATCATGCTTCCTATACAGCCTGTGGAACCATGAACCAATTAAACCTCTTTTCTTTGTAAAGTACACAGTCTCAGTTGTTTCTTTATAGCAATGCAAGAGCAGACTAATACAGTGCTCTTTATTTTTTAAACTTGTGTATTTAGTATTTGTTCTTTTATTCATCTGGAATGAAGTAAGGAATCCAATTTCATTTGTTTTCTGAATGGATAACTGGTTGTCCTGGCTCCATTTATTGTATAGTCTTTCATTTCCTCGCTGATCCAAAATGCATCTCTATCATATAACAAGTTCTATTATGTGCGGATCTTTTCTGGACTCTGGTCTATCCCTTGGTCAGCTTGTCTATGTATTCATTAGTACCTTTACCTTTTTTAGGAGTGTCTTGGCTATTTCAGGGTCTTAGCTTTTCCATATAAATTTTGGAATTATTTTGTCAATTTTCATCAAAATAAATCTTCTAGGGATTCTAATTGTCATTGCATTGGAACTGTAGATCAATTTGGAGAAAATTCGTAATCTTAAAATATGTGGACTTTTTATCCGTGAATATTTTCTTTTCATTTATTTTGGTTTTCTTTGATGTTTTTCAATAAAGATTTATAATTTTATTCATGAGGGTCTTGCACCTCTTTCAGATTTATTTCTAAGTTTTTTAAGGGTTTTTGGTAGACATTTTAAATAAAAATATTAACATTTTCAAAAATATATAAAAATAGAATAGTAAAATTAACTCCCGTATATCCATCACAGACCTTCAACTGTTATCAGTAGAAGGCAATCTTGTTTCATCTATACCCTTCTCAACTCTTTCCCCTCCCCTTATTCCCCAGATTATGTTGTTTAAACAAATTGTCACCATCAAATCATTTCATTATCTCAGATGTCAAATCACATTCTGTACATACTTAAAAATGTATCTCTAAAAGACATGACTAAAATTTTTCACACCTTTTCACACATTAAAATTTTTTAGATAGATAGATAAGATAGGAAGGAATTTATTATGGGAATTGGCACATGTGATTATGGAGACAGAGAAGTCCCACAATGTGCTGTCTGCAAGCTGGAGAACCAGAGAAGCTAGTGGTATAGTTTAGTCCAAGTCCAAAGGCCTGAGAGCCAGGGAGGTGATGGTGTTAACTCTCAGACTGAGGCTGAATGCCTGAGAACCTAGAGTTCTGATGTCCAAGGCCAGGAGAAAATGGGTGTCTCAGCTACAGAAGAGAGAATAAATTTGCCTTTCTTCTGATTTTTTGTTCTATCTGAGTCCTCAAAAGATTGGATGATGCCTGCTGACATTGATTGAGGGCGGATCTTCCTTACTCAGCCCACTGATTGAAATGTCAATCCCTTCCAGAAACACCCTCAGAGACACACCCAGAAGTAATGCTTTTCCAACCTTCTGGGCATTCCTTAACCCAGTCAAGTTGACTCCTAAAATTAACTATCACATATCCTTATGGTGTCTTTTTTTTTTCTTTCTCAAGACAAGAGTCTCGCTCTGTTGCCCAGGCTGGAGTGCAGTGGCACAATCTCGGCTCATTGCAACCTCCGCCTCCTGGGTTCAAGTGATTCTCCTACCTCAGCCTCCTGAGTAGCTGGGATTATAGGCACCCACCACCACACCTGGCTAATTTTTGTATTTTTAGTAGAGATGGGGTTTCACCATGTTACTGAGGCCGGTCTCAAACTCCTGACCTCATGATCCGCCCACCTCAGCCTCCCAAAGTGTTGGGATTATAGGCATGAGCCACTGAGCCCAGCCCTCATGGTGTCTTTTAACATATACATATATTCCTCTCCCTCCTAAATTTCTTATAAACCAGGAGTTAAATCTAGAGGATAGATGGTATTCTGGTTTTGGTTTGGTTTGGTTTTTGGGACTAGAACACTTCATGGGTGGTGGGGGTATATCCTATCCTGTATGTCAGATTTTATCCACTTTTTGTGCCATTGAAATTGATCACTGGGTTTAGGTGTTTGGGTCCCTGATTCATCCATTATTAAGTTCCCCATCAACTTTTCTCCTGATAGTTTTATTTAACATCTGATGATGATCATTTCCTTTATTCATTATCTCATTAGGGCATGCAAAATAGTGATATTCTAACATTTTCATCCTGGTCCATTTATTAGCTGGAATTTTTTAATAAAGAGTACTTTCATTGTCATCCCTTTCGTTACCCCGAAACATAATTTACATGGGAAAGGCAGGGTAAATGCTTGCTAGATTTTTTTTTAAGCCTGTTTGCAGAATAATGATTTAGTTCTCTAATTTCCTCCAGAAGTGAATAGTGAAGGTTTTTTTCTCTGAGTATTATTATAAACTTGGGAATTTTAACATTTTTACTTAAGTTTTATAATCAGCTTCTCCATTTTCACAAATAAATAAATAAAAGCCTGCAAGCTTTTTCACTGAGATTGCATTTGAATTTGTAGGTCAATTTGGGGAGAACTGATATTTAAATAATATTTAGCTTTCCAATCCATGAACATGTCATCTCACCTATTGAAGTTTTCTTCAATTTCTTTCAGTAATTTTTAGTTGCTTTGTGTTTATTGGCGTTGTATCTTGCAAACTTGCTAAACACATGTACTATTTCTATTAAGGTTTTTTTCTTAGATTCTTTTGGATTTTCTATGTGGATGAACATCTTATCTTCAAGTAAAGACAGTTTTATTGCTTCTTTTCCAATATTTATATCTTTTATTTCTTTATCTTGTCCTATGGAACTGAATGGCACCTCCAATACAATGTTGAATAGGAGTGATGAGAATGGGCAATCTTTTCTTTTTCCCCCATTTTCTAAAGGAAAGCTTTCAGTTTCCTGCCCCTTCCCTGTGGCCCCTGCTGTGTATCAGTGCAGGATCTTTGCCCAACCAGGTTTCCTGCTCCTCCCCTAGGGAAAGATGCTTCTCCCTCCTCTTCCCTCTGGCATTGCACCTTTTCTTGGAATCAGAGGGTTTGCTGGACCTCTTCCGGGGGTAGACTGTTGTTGCTAGCTACTGTAGGTGCAGAGTTTGTTGGGAGAGCAGGGTGGATTAGGGACAGACAGCTTTTGCTTCTGTCCCTCTCTGAGAAGAGGTTATTTTTGCCTCCTGGGACTTTGCTAGGCAGGAGGGTGTCCTGCCCACTTCCCAGGGACTTAGGTGTTGCTTCCTATGCAAGAAAGCCCAGGGAAGTAGGTAGGTAGGGTTTTATTGCCTGTGTTCCAACAAAGGGGTCTTTCTCAGGTCTTCTCACTGCAGCCTTTCATGAGCACTCCACAGAAAAGAACTCGTGAGTGGGTGTGGACATTTCTTGTGCCTGGGCTTCAGAAGAATTCTGAACTTGTGTGGCAGTCCACATTTGGCCTTTAAGAAGTCCTTAAAATTTTAGCTGATTCCTTCTATTACACTATTTGCATCCTAACTTTTCTTTAAAGTTTAACCACCTAATTGTACCTTTCTAAACAATATAATGTAGTTGTGCTAGGTTTTGAACCTTATATAAATGGAATCATGCCATATATATGTTGTTTTCTGTCTGGTTTCTTTTGCTGAGTATTTGTTTTTAATACTCAGCCATGATTTTGTGGTTAGTTATTTTTTGTTCATTTTCATTGTTTTATAGTGTTTCATTATACGAGTCTACCACAGTTTGTCTATATATTATTTGTATGGTTTCCAGATTTTAGCTGCTACAAATAGCTAGTGTAAGTATCTTGAGTGCTCTCCTTCTGCCAGCAGCACTGTCATTTCCTGGGAGCTGATTAGGCATTCATACTCGTGGGCACTACCTTAGACCTACTAAGCTGGAAACTGTAAGGGTAGGGCCTGCAATGTGTGTGTGTGTGTGTGGTTTTTTTTTTTTTTTTTTTTTTAAGACAGAGTCTCACTCTGTCGCTCAAGCTGGAGTGCAGTGGCACAATCTCGGCTCACTGCAACCTCTACCTCCTGGGTTCAAGCAGTTCTCTGCCTCAGCTTCCCAAGTAGCTAGGATTACAGGCACCCGCCACCATGCCCGGCTAATTTTTGTATTTTTAGTAGAGACAGGGTTTCACCGTCTTGGCCAGGCTGGTCTTGAACTCCTGACCTCGTGATCAACCCACCTCGGCCTCCCAAAGTGCTGGGATTACAGGCGCGAGCCACTGCACCAGGGTGCAATTTGTGTTTTAACAATCCCTCAGATTACTACACATGCTAAAGTTTGAGAACCATTCCTGCAGCAGGTATAACTAGGAGAAGAACTGTTGGGGCACAGGGATGGGTAGATAATGGCAAACTGTTTCCTAAGTGATTGTACCAATTGATACCTTTACCAATGATACAGGAAACATCTTGGATATCTTCAGAGTTTATAATGGTAATTCTTCTCCCCCCCCCCCCCCCCATCCTTTTTGGTTTTAATGTATAACTTTATCTGTAAAATTAAAAATTAGGTCATTGGTCAATGAAATCTGAAAGTCTAGAAGTTAACTGGTCTAAAGGAAATGTCTTTGAATGCAGTGAGTATGTCATCATCTTTGCTCTCGTTTATATACCTAGCACGGTGTTAAGCACATAGAAAATTATGTACATATCTGTCAAACTGAATTTGAAAATATCAATTTTTTTTTCTGTTTTAAGCAGTTTCTCCATCGTATTTTTAAAAAATCTTAAGACCTAAAATTTATTAAAATAATCTAGCAATGCTTTTTGAAAAATCACCATATATCTTTTTTTTTTTTTTTTTTTTAGCTTTTGTCTCTTCTTTTTGAAGACTTGTTCAAAAAATTTAATTCTGAAATGAAAAAGATTGCCGACCAGGTGATTCCTAAGCAAAGAGCAGCCCAGTTTGATGTTGTCAAACACATGCGCCAAGACCAGATCACCAATGGCATGGTGAACGCTATTTCTACTGTAAGTCTTCAGTCACTCTTTTAGGATTTTGTAATTTATTTGTAAACCTATTCAATAGAACAGAAACTTAAAGCACTTTGAGAATCCGGGTGAAATATATATCAAAAGGAACATTTACAAAGCACAAATTTCTACTTTGAAAGAAAGTCTGAAGTGTTTATTACTATAACTTTCCTGCCAAATTATAGTTGCTGTTATATGAGGCAATAAGAAAATAGATACTCTTACATAGAAGAAAAATCTTCATTGAACTGTTAATAACCGTTCTTTTAAAGAATACTTTCCCCCATTTTCTTCTGTAGTAAAATTGACACATTTCAGGCAGATTTATTAATTATCAACCTTTTGTCCAAAATAATACAAAATGTTTCATTTCACAGGAGGTTTATATTCTTCAAAGACCTATCAGCTGTTCCTCACATAAGCAATGAATTCAGTTCTGGATGAATTCAGTTCTCGGCAGCTGCTGTGTAGTCAGGATCTCAGGCTATTCATAAAAGGTTATCAGATGGGTTTTTGCTTCCTTTCTTAAAGCATAACAACTATAGGTCTATCTGATGAAGTCTGGTTCATGTTTTGCATGCCAGACATAAAATTAGCTTTATGGATGAGATTTTGCCCCAACAAAGCATAGTATAATCTACCATGTTGATTCCCTTAATGATGAAAGAATTAGTGCAAACTTGCTTCAATACTTGACTTTAGAACTTTATAGTGGGTCTATGTGAGTGGCCCATGCAGTGACAGCTACATCTAAATTTGAGGTCAACCAGGTCTTTGTCCCTATTTAGGCACGTAAACTCTAGTGGCCCAAACTTGTCTGAGGTGGATCCCTGAATATTTGAAGAGAATCTTCCAAAGAATGCTTGAACAAACTTCTGTTAGAATTACTTTTCCTTGCTTCCTCACCCATGATTTTCAGGACAAAAGAGCTATTTTGAGTAGTTCTTTTGCCCCTAAAGGAAACTGCTTTACCTCCCTGATAGAACTGCTTATTACAAAAATCAGTAGCAGGCCTAGTTACAGGTGTGCCCCACTCTAGGCAATAGAAAAAGATCAACCTTTAAAATTCTTAGTGTTGCTGTTAGCAGAATGCTTTTACCAAATACATTTTTCTCAAAGGAGCATTTTTAGCCCTCTTGTCTGTTTCTTGTCTCTCCCTTTTTTAATACTCCTACAGAATATAAGAACAAATTCTCTTGCTGAACATCTTGGCTTCACTCCCATCTACTTGCTACTTGCCAACAGCTGCTGCCTTATTTTAGCTGTGTGCTGAATACTTATTTACCTTATTTGCTCTTACTCTGTGAGCGTAAGTCAGTTTACTAGATTCATTCTGCCTCCAAGGATAAAAAGAGTTAATGAAATGAGTAATAATATGAGAGGTTAATTTGTGGGTCGCTCTGTTTCTTTGCCTTTATAGGGTTTCTTAGAGTTTAGCTCTTTCCCACATTTCAGAAACTCAAGGTTCCAAAGTGGTCGATCTTCACCGTAATAGTGAACAAACTGTAATTTGTGAGAGAGCTCCCCCAGAGTTACATATTTTAATGCAAACCGATCACCTAATCTTTTCCTGAAGCCTTAGCAGTTTTTCTGCTACAAGGGTTTTTAACGTGGGATCCACAAGAGTCCAAAAATGAATATAAAATTTTTGTTCTTGTTTCTATGTGCATTTTTCTCAAGAGAACATTCCTAGCTTTTATTGGGTCCTCTGAGGAGGAATGAAGAACCATGGCAGGTGCAGTTTTTCTCTTTAGAATTATAAAACCAGTCAACAATTTTGTTCACATCTTATTGTCTGCTTTGCTCTTTTTTTTTTTTTTGGGCAGCATCTTACTTCGAGGCTGGAATACAGTGGTGCGATCTCATCTCCCTGCAGCCCCTGCCTTTTGGGCTCAAGTGATCCTCCCATGTAGCTAGAAATACAGACGTGCACCACCACGCCCAGCTAGTTTTTGTATTCTTAATAGAGATGAGGTTTTACCACGTTGGCAGGCTGGTCTCAAACTCCTGACCTGAAGTGATCCACCCACCTCGGCCTCCCAAAGTGCTGGAATTATGGGCGTGAGCCACCACGCCTGGCCTGCTTTGCTTTTTTGATGAATACTGTTTTCTACTGTTAATTCATGTTACCATAAATTTAAATTTCAAAAATTTCTAATCTTAATCTTTAAATTATCCTTGAGAATATTTTTAATGTATACAATTAATACAACTATAAAATATATTTAAAGTAATACAACATATTTAATGCATAAGAGGATAAAGTGAATTTAATGTTCAAGATTTAGTTCATATGAATCTATTTGAATAATGACACAGTGGCCACAGAGAATATATGTTTCTTAATATGAATATATATACTATTTTTAGATTCCTTAAACCTTAATTAAGAAGCCTTCAGTTTGTTCATTATCCTAAGTAAATGATATCTGAGTTATTTTTCTGTTGCTACATTTTCCTGTTCTTAAGACTAACTTTGGAAAACATCCAAATAATAGCACATTCCAACATGAAATGATCTCTTTGAGCTTCAAACTAGTTTTCCTTTAAATGTGTATAGAAATTGCTGGTGTTTTATCAGTTAGCTTATGATTTCCAATGGAAATCTCTGGTTGAACTGGCTCTTCATTATAGAATTAGTTCCTCAGAAGGTGAGTGCTCTGATGTAAGGTTATGCGTCGAATAATTCTGAGATGGTTGCTAGACATAGCAATGTTCATTATCTTCCTAGAAAACCCCAGCAAGTGACTTGACTAAACTTTCGTTTTAATTATGACACTTTGATTTCTGAATATATGTCATGGTTCTAATTTTGTAAGCATGAAGCTTCTGTATGAACTTCTTGGAGTGACTGCACAGTATCAGACAACATAGGATTGGGTTAGGAATAGTCTTATGTCTTTCATCTCCCTACAGGGAAATTGGTCTCTAAAGAGATTTAAAATGGACCGCCAGGGTGTAACCCAAGTGCTGTCTCGCTTGTCATATATATCCGCACTGGGCATGATGACAAGAATCTCTTCCCAGTTTGAAAAAACGAGAAAAGTGAGTGGTCCTCGCTCCCTCCAGCCATCTCAGTGGGGAATGCTGTGTCCTTCGGACACTCCTGAAGGAGAGGTAAGGAATCTGAGGAGTCTTGATGCTGTGTCAGAGGCGATACCTATGTCTGTGCATGGGGTGGGGTGGGGAGGTCTGCTTCTGTGCCCATCTCCAGGCCATATCCTTTCTTTGGTCTGTCATTTATCTGGCAAAGAAATATTGACATGCTTGGAAGACTACATTAGTATCATTCTAAAACTAAGACCTGCAGAAGCATTTGATTCAGTATGTTAGCTAAAAGTAATACAGTCCATGTTTCTCTTGCTTATTTTAGTTTATCCCAAAATCAAAACATGCACAGAGGGGATAAGACTGTGAAGGCAGATTGAAAGACCTATCACCTCTCATGCTCATGAGGGGCTCTTTTTGAGCAGCTCCTTATTGTCCTTAGGTAGGCTCAGTCACAGCCAATTAGGAGTATACAGTCCATGACCTAATGTGGATTTTGACTCACTTATATTGGAAACACAAGCAATTGCCTAAACACCAAGCCAGGGAGTTTACATGGGTTTACTTCTATAGCACCCGCTACTCCCTGTGTCACGGTCTTTTCTCCTTTGTGTTAACATTGTTAGTTTCACTTGATTCTATTCCTTCTAAATTGTAAAATTCTGGAGGAAGAAAGGTTCACCATTGTATCTCAAGCTGCTGACATAGAGCCTTGGTTAGAGTAGAGGCCCCATAAATATATACTGAATTAATAATTACAACAAGTAAAAGATGTAGAGTCCAAAGTGTAGGAATTTGTTATTATTTGGAAGAGATGAAAATAGGAGTCTGTATAGAGCTGCGATCTTTAGAAACTATTTAATTTATCTTAAACCATATGGAAATTGACACTAAAATTATCCAGTTTGTCAAATTTTGCATAATCTATATATCTTGAACTTTGAAACATTTCATTTCCCAGAAATTGCTTCAGCTAACTTCAAAAAGTAGCTATTTTGTGCATTACTGCAGCAGAAGATTCTAAGACTTGAAGATACAATCTTACAAGTCACCTGTCTAAGTATTTTTTTTCTATTTGCTATATTCTGTCCTTGTTGGTATTTTTGTTTTAGAACTGTACCGGGCTGCATAGATATTTAAAAAGATTTCTTTTCTTTTCATTTTGAAATAATTTTAGATATACAAAAAAGTGATGAAACTGGTACAAAGATTTTCCACAATCTTTCATCTAGATTCCCAACTGTGAACATCTTACGTAACCATAGCACTGTTATCAGCCTCATGACATTGAACAATACGATAATCTATGGATCTTATTCAAATTTTGCCAGTTGTCCCACTGTTGTCTTTTTTCTGATCCAGAATCACACATTGTTTTTAGTTGTCATGTCTCCTTGTCTCTTTTAATCTGAAAGAGTTTTTCAGTCTTTCTTTCTTTACCATTCATGACCAAGAAACTTAAGGGTACTGGCCAGTTATTTTATACAGTCTCTCATTTCAGGCCAGAAGTTTTATATTTCTATGTAGCTGCATTTATTAATGTTTTCCTTTACTTATTTTATACAATGTCTTCATAATGACTGTAATGTTCCAATGTCTAGGAGTAATTGTTAATGTAATCAGTTTTGTTGGGCATTTATGATGCCGTCAACATTTACAATTACAAATAGTACTGTGCTGAGCGTTTCTGTATCTAAATCTATTTTATATCCTTGCTTGTTAAGAAGATAAATTCCCCTGAGTTAAGGGATATATATATATATATATATATATATTTTTTAAAGGCATTTGTGTGAATCACCACAGTATCCCCTACAAAGTTGTACTGCTTTGCAATGCTGCCAGCAAAGTAGTGAGCTATTTTCAGATGTAAACTGTACTTTGTATTACTAATGTTCGTTTTTAGAAATGACTATCTTTTGTTTTTTAGGCATGTGGTTTGGTTAAAAACTTGGCCCTTATGACACACATCACAACTGATATGGAAGATGGACCCATTGTTAAATTAGCCAGTAACTTGGGAGTAGAAGATGTGAATTTATTATGTGGGGAAGAGCTTTCTTACCCAAATGTGTTTCTTGTCTTTCTTAATGGTGGGTATATTATAGAGACATGTTGGTCCTAGATAGTCTGTGAAGAGGGGATGGGAATCCGTTATTATCCTGGTATTTAAAGCACAGATAGACTTTAATTCTGGCCCAGGTTGACCTTCACTTAAAGGTAGAAAATACAATGATAATAGAAACAGTTACTTTGTTGGCTGGGTTATCCAAGGTTCTGAGAGGATATAGCTATCAGAGCTAAAGGGTAACTTTGCAGAAAGTGGCTGCTTTCTCCCCTTTTGCAGTTGCTGGCATATCCTTAGTGGAATAAGGTTCAGCATGGTATCTTTAAGTACAAGTTAAATATTGGAGTCATTCTGCAGAAATTATCAGATCAACTCTTATAAGGAATTGACTTTGTCTAGCGGTCTGATAATCAATATGTCAGCAGCCTGTGGTAAGAGGATCCCTCTCCTTTGGCTCACACTCCAGTTACTTCCTTCATATACCTCTTCCCGTCTCCTTCAAAGTCTTCCAGAGACTCAGCAGCAAGTGTGCTCTCTTCCTTTATGCTTTTGATTTGGTGCTGTGTGCCTGTCCTCTCCCTAGTAAGCTCCATGAGCTTATCCCTTATCACTTGTCTGTTCTCTCTTCCTCTCCCCCTTCCTCTCATTCTAGGAGGCATTAACTCTTTTTTATATGGGCTGGTGAGGAAGGGGTCAGAGCCTCAGCAGGGCTGTTAACTGACTGCCTAGTTCATTGTATCCCAGAGGCTAACACTGAGTGAGCTTTTACTCTGCACTTTCACCCAGTGCCTCTTTGAATCCTCCCGCTAACCTTGGGAAGCAAAGTTCATTTTCCTCATTTCACGGATGATGATTACAACAAGAAGCAGTTTAATAATAGCAGTTAGTAGGTGCTAGGCAGAATTCTCAGTACTTTAAATGATCAGCTCATTTAATCTTTACTGCCAGCCTGTGGAAGTGATGGAGCCAGTGTTCAAACCCAGGTGGTTTGGACCCCAAGTTCATGCCCTGGCACTGTGCTGAAAGATGAGGAAAATGAAGCTGACTTTTCCAGTATTCCTCAGCCAGCATGTGGAAGGACTGGCCCTTAAGCATTCTTCCTTTGTTGCTTCCCTGCAACCTTGTGGACTGGCTGCAGGTGTTAATAATAGTATTTTCAAATAACTGCTTAGTGCTGATTACTATTTTTATTGGTTGGATATATTAAATCAGGTTGGATTTATTTTTTATTTCTGTCTTACCTATTCTTTCTTTTTGCCTAGGTAACATCTTAGGTGTCATTCGAGACCACAAAAAGCTAGTGAATACATTTCGACTCATGAGAAGAGCAGGATATATCAATGAATTTGTTTCCATCTCAACAAATCTTACAGATCGTTGTGTCTATATTTCTTCTGATGGGGGAAGGCTATGCAGGTATATATGCAGGTTACTAAAAAGAATTTTTAAGAATCTCTTTATATTTGCTCTTGAAAGAAATAGACTTGTTTTTATTTTTAAAACTGTTTTAACCTCTTTCATTGTGAAGATAAATTTAATTCCATGAGCAAACACTTCACGAATATGCGTATTAGGTACTGAGGATTCAGATTAATGGGAGACAGAGTCTGCCCTCAGAGAGCTCAGTCTGCCGGGAAAGGCAGAAAAAATGACTAATAACAATCAACTGCTAGTAGTTAATGCTAGCCACCATTTGTCATTTTAGTGGAGACACTATATGTGTAAGGCTTTAACTTCATTCAACCCTATGTGGTTGGATTATTCTTGTCATTTAAGAAATGAGGAAACTGAGGTTCAGTGAGGCTGAGTAACTTATTGAAAGCTAAAGAGTAGTGGAATCTGTTTTTTATTTGAAAGTCCTTAGGATTCGTTTGATGCATGATTTTGCCCACTATAGTCTGTTGCTACAAACTGAGCTTTAAGGGAGGAGTAGGATTGTGTTAACTTGGAGGTAGGTGGGGAGGAGAAAGGCTGAAAAAAGGCAAGAATGGAAACATGGAGGCATGAAGAAATAATAACACTAGACCCAATGGAAAAGTAGGCTCCTTTTATTCATTCAGTAAGTATTTATTAAAGGCCTATTATGCACAGGTACTATCTAGGAGCTGGAGGTACAGAGATGAATGTGACATGGTGTCTGGTTTGAAGGGATATGCAGAGACATCAGCTGAGGACATTGCCTTGTTTCACAAGCCTTTTCTAGCGTTACCGTAGTTATTCTGTGTATACCTCGGGTAGTGTTGAAGCACAAGGCAGTGAGCCAGCAGTAGCTGGAAGTCTGTCAGAGCTGGGAGAGTGACTGCATGCTTTCCTCCAGCATCCTTTCCTCCAGCATCCTTTCCTCCTTCATACGACACTACCTCATTTTCCTTTGAGGACTGCCTATCCCCATTGGCAGGCTTCTTGGAATGGTCAGTCCAGCACCCTCTTCTCTTCAGCCAGTGGTTGGGCATATGACCCAAATGAGGCCAGTCAGACCCCCTCATCAGAGAATTTGAATCCCAGGTAAAATAAATCAAGGGAGGGAGGTGGTTGGACTTATTCATTCTCCCAGTGCTGCACGCAAGATTTTCTGGATTCATTCATTTATTCAAGATTTTCTTGATTCATTCTCCCAGTGCTGCATGCACCTCATTTTCTGGATTCTTGGAACTGCTCTAGTTCCTTTTCTTTCTGAGGCTGAGCATTTCACCTTTTTCTTTTATTCTTATCCTTCCATCAAATTCTTTTTTTTTTTTTTTTGAGACAGAGTCTCACTTTGTCACCCAGGCTGGAGTGCAGTGGTACGATCTTGGCTCACTACAGCCTCCACCTCCCAGGTTCAAGCGATTCTCATGCCTCAGCTTCCTGCCCCCCTCCCCCACCCAGTAGCTGGGATTACAGGCACACACCACTGCCCCTGGCTAATTTTTTGTATTATTAGTAGAGATGGGGTTTCACTGTGTTGGTCAGGCTGGTCTCGAACTCCTGGCCTCAAGTGATCCACCCACCTCAGCCTCCAGAAGTGCTGGGATTACAGGCGTGAGCCATCGCACCCAGCACCAGTAAGTTCTTAATGCTTTCAGTAAACTTCATTTTTGCTTAAATTAGCCAGAATTGGTGTCTCTTCTTTGCAACCGAAGAATGGTTAGCTGATGATATACCTGTGTTTGAATCCTAACTTCCCACTTACTGAGTTGTGTGACTGAGTATACTACTTCAGTCTCTCAGCCTTGGTTTCTTTGGCTGTAAAATGGAAACATTAATGCCTGCCTAAGATTGTCCTGAGAACTAGTTGATAGAAGGTGTGGTAAGTGCTCAGTAGGGTGCCAGGCACACATTAGGTAGGTGCTTATTTATAACTTAATAACATGGTCCAGTTAAGGGCAGGAATAACAGTGACATTTTCTAGGTTACTCTTTTTTAGGATTTCATTACAACCAACATAATATATATTTGAGAATAAAACTCTTTTATAGAAGCAACTTTATAATTGCATAACAGATCTAGCAGGAAAAAATAGTAGAATGCGTTGAGTAACGTAAGGATAACTGAGGCAGCTAAATGTGATCCCCTCCCTCTCCCCCGCCGGTTTTTGTCATCTCATCTGAGGCTTAACCTGAATCCACTGCAGTGCTCAAATGAGGCATTAGTGGGCTCTGCTTCCCTACCAAGAAGGAGCCAGAATTTTGAGGTACCGTGGATTTCCATGAAAAGCTCACCCAGTTCATTTTTCAACAACTTGTGTTCCCCTTTTGTAATTGTGCAGCTCCTCTTCTTAACTGTTGAAAAGTGCTCATTAGTCCTCAAATAGTTATTTGGACTTTAGGGTAGAGCGCACAAGTGTCTGGTGGTTACTTGCTCCTCTCTGTAAGAGCCGCTTATCCAAATAGCAACAGCCCTTGACGTTTCAGTGCCGCATGCCATCCTTTGTGTTGGGGTTTCCTCCTGGTGGCAAAGCCCTCCGAGGCAAGTCCCCACTGACAGTTACAGGTTAATCTGCCAGAATGCCTTCTCCACCTTCCACCCATTACGTCGCTGAAAACCACAAAGTAAGAAAGCTTCATTCTCTGCCAACTTTTAGCCACTCTCTTTGGTAATGTGTAGCTTTAAGTATCTTGCTAACCTAGCTCAGTGATGTTTAGACTAAATGAAACTACTCTAAACATCTGGATATTCATCAGAACCTCATAACACAACGCCATTATTACCCTAGGTGACGGTGCTTCTTTGCCTGTTAACTCCATGAGTAGTATGCAAAATATTTCCAATGTGAAATCAGGGGATGTTTTTAGATTGATACATTACACCGTTTTTTTAAAATATGACATTAAAGGTTTTGTATCCTTTTCAGACTTTGAGTATCATTTTTGTGTTGCCTTTTCATTCAAAACCAAATGTTTCCTAAGATACTTGCAGGAAGCACTGTGTGTGTGCGTGACTATGTCCACACATACTCACATGTACACACGGGCTTGCGTATGTATGTGTGTGTATGTGAGAGACAGCATAGGCCCCTACACCATGCTCATCCATACAGAAAATACCTAGTGTCCTCAGCAATCCAGGAATAGGTTTGCTTGTATTTACATCTTCCCTCATCTCACTTTGGTAAACTAACTTGCCTGTGTAATTTTTCCCTGGAACTACTATTGATTTGGTTTTGCTGTTTCCAATCTAGACCCTACATAATTGTCAAGAAACAGAAGCCAGCAGTCACAAATAAACATATGGAAGAGCTGGCCCAAGGGTACAGGTAAGTAGCCAAAAGTAAAACTTAACCAATCTCCTTAATACCCACATACATGATTTAAGAAAAGTGTATTTTCATTTTAGTGTTTTAATTTCTTTCCACCAAATTACCAGCCTGGTAAAAACCTATTTTGCTCCATGTGAACTTGCTTGGACATTGTAAAATATTCATCAGTTTAGATCATGAGGGTTACCTAGTCTTGATGACAGTTAGTACACAAGTAAGTGTTTCTGGTAAGAAAAGGACTTACATCATATGTCAGTGTAGACACTATGGGTCTCATTATGAGGTTTCTAAGGTCAGAATTTTTTTTTAAGAAGTGGGGATTAGGTTGACAAGAGTTACAGACAGACACTTTGCTGTTTTTATTTCAGCAATTTGTGGTTACTGTGTGAGCTAAGAATAACATGTTTCAGGTATCCCAATGTAATGATATTCTCTGGGACAGAAAGGTGCTTTGGGCCTAAATGAAAGCCAGTATCTCCTGTTATTATATAAAATTCTGCAGAAAAATGCTTTTTAGTGATGTCTCTTTCACCAATATTTTCCCAGGAATTTTGAAGATTTCTTACATGAGAGTCTGGTTGAATATTTAGATGTGAATGAAGAAAATGATTGTAACATTGCACTGTACGAACACACAATTAATAAGTAAGTAGGATCCGTAGCAACTATAATTAAAACCTGTTCTGACTATAGAAACTACCTTGTCTTTTACTATCATCTTCAGTCCCTCTATCTTGTACTGTTTTGACAGGAACTGTTAGAAATATACCATCCTTTTTTTTTTTTTTTTTGAACATGCAGGTTTGTTACATAGGTAAACGTGGGCCATGGTGGTTTGCTGTACCTATCAACCCATCACCTAGGTATTAAGCCCAGCATGCATTAGCTATTTATCTTGGTGCTCTCCCTCCCCCAACCCCCTAACAGACCCCCTGGTGTGTGTTGTTCCCCTCCCTGTGTCCATGTGTTCTCATTGTTCAGCTTCCACCTGTGAGTGAGAACATGTGATGTTTGGTTTTCTGTTCCTGTGTTAGTTTGCTGAGGATGGCTTCCAGCTTCATCCATGTCCTTGCAAAGGACATGATCTCGTTCCTTTTTATGACTGCATAGTATTTCATGGTATATATGTATATTGTATATTTCTGTATGTAACATAAAGAAATATACAATTTTATAGCAGAGCATAACCCATCATTTATCCCGGTGAAGAGTATTACAAAGCAGCTAACAAGTCATCTTTAGATTTAATTATCCTTCCTATTCATGTGACAGTTTATATATATACACACACACACACACACACACACACACTCATAGAAAGATGTATCCATATATTCATATAGATAGATAACCATATATATGTATATAAAACCATATATATATATATATGTATGGTTTTTTTTTTGAGACAAGGTCTTGCTCTGTCACCCAGAAGGAGTACAGTGGCACGACATAGCTCAGTGAAACTTAAAACTCCTGATCTCAAGTGATCCTCCCACTTCAGTCTCCTGGGATTACAGGCATGCACCACCATGCCCAGCCTTAATGTATATTTTTTAAAAGGAGTTGCTTCTCTGATTTTAATACTTGATTACTGCCAAAATTGAACTAATGAATCAAGCTGTTTAAAAATATACTTACCTCTTTTAGAGATGATTTTGTCCATGGACATCTGAATTCTTATCAGTGCAGGAATTCTCTACATAGTCTGTTCAAAAACTCTAAGTTTATGTGCAGTATACACTTGAATTGGTAGTATGTTCACAATATTTCTTCTTGAACAATGATATTTTTAGAAGCATCTGTGTTCCATTTGGAGTACATTAAAGAGCATCTATATAACTTGCTGTCTGATGCATGTGACTGATGTACCACTTACCTGAAATTGGAATTCTTGCAGATATATTGCTAGAGAGTTTAATACTACCACCTAATAACTATTTATATCTTCAATCAAGAATAAGTACTTTT
The DNA here is from genome assembly GCF_009828535.3 of Hylobates moloch. Taxonomy (NCBI): domain Eukaryota; kingdom Metazoa; phylum Chordata; class Mammalia; order Primates; family Hylobatidae; genus Hylobates; species Hylobates moloch. The sequence continues at coordinate 26,523,328 of NW_026652287.1, read as the reverse complement.
CTGACCCAGTGTAATGGCTCACCCCTATAATCCCAGTGCTTTGGGAGGCTGGGGCAGGAGAATCACCTGAGGCCAAGAGTTTGAGACCAGCCTGGACAACATAGCAAGACCCTATGTCTAAAAATAAAAATAAAAAATTAGCTGGACACAGTGGCACACACCTGTAGTCCTAGCTACTTGGGAGGCTGAGGTGGAAGGATCACTTGAGCCCAGGAGTTACGGGTTACGTTGAGCTATGATTGTGCCACTGCACTCTAGCCTGAGTGAGAACTTATCTCTTAAAACAGGAAAAAGAAAAACTTTTCTGTTTTCTGCTACCAAATGAAATATATTACTTTTTAGAAGATTATAATTTACCAGCCTGGGTAACATGGCAAGACCCTGTCTCTACAAAAAACTTAAAAATTAGCCAGGTGTGGTGATATATGCCTGTAGTCCCAGTAACTCAGGGGGCTGAGGCTAGAGGATTGCATGAGTCCAGGAGGTGGAGGCTCTGTGAGCCATGTTCATGCCACCGCACTCCAGCCTGGGTGACAAAGCCCTGTTGCCAATATATATATTGCAAATATATATGTATTTTTTGCACTTTGTAAATAGTGCTTTTTAGTCAGAATTTTTCTTCCTTAAAGATGTGAATCTCTCAAAGTACTATTTTATACCCCTCATTTTAAAATTGACTGAGGGTCAGGTGTGGTGGGTCACACCTATAATGCCAGCAATTTGGGAGGCTAAGGCACGAGGGTGGCCGGAGCTCAGGAGTTCGAGATCAACCTGGGCAACACAGTGAGACCTCATCTCTACTAAAAATAAAAAACAGTTAGCCAAGTGTTGTGGTGTGCACCTATGATCCCAGCTACTTGGGAGGCTGAGGTGGAAGGATCACTTGAGCCCAGTTTGAGGCTGCAGTGAGCTATACTTGGAACACCACTGCATTCCAGCTTGGGCAAGAGAGTGAGACCCTTACTCACAAAAAATATAGATATATATCCTGAGTATAAAAGAGAACTATTTTATAGTAGCCCCATAAATGACATTTTCATCCTTGTATTACTCAAGCCAACAGAACCCTCTATTTCCGTCCTGACCCTTTTTCTTATATCGACATCAATCCCTAGCTCATCATATGAGCCTTCCAAATACTTCTGGAATCTGGACTCTTTTTCACTACCTCAGTCCATCACCTAGTCCAGGCCATTTCTATGTCTTACCTGGATTTTTGCAAAGGCCTCCTGACTATTTTGACACCTGTTCCCATACAGTCTTTTCCTAATAGAGCAGAGGGGGCATGTCCGTTCTCTTCTCAAATCCCTCAGGGGCTTTCCGTCTGCCTCAGAAGTCCTTACAGAGGCCTTCCAGTTCCTGCACAATCTGCCCACTCCCATTTCTACCTCTCCCCACTCCCTGTTTCAGCGACACTGGCCTCTTCTCCGAACACTGCAGGCGTGCCTCTGCCTTAGCACCTTTGCACTGGCTGCTTCCTCTGCCTGGAGCACTCTCTCACATACCTGCATGGCTCACTGCTTCACCTCCTCCAGGTCTTCACTTAGGTGTCACCTTCTCGTGAGACTTTTCTGACCACTCTATTGAAAGTAGAAACCCTTGTCTCTATCCACTCCTCTTTACTACTTTTTTTTTTACTTCTTGTGCCTATTACCATAGAGTAAAATTGGTATTTTACTGATGTATCCTATGTATTGTCTATCTCCCCTCACTTAGAAGCTTCACTTAGGCAGGGATTTTCATCTGGTTTTTCATTGATGTAAATGAACATTAACTATCAGCATTACCCAATTACCAAGCTATTCCATATATCAAATTAATTTCATTTTAAAAACTAGAAGTTTTTGTATTATTTAATTCATACTTATGTTTTTTAAAATATAGAAATGCATGAAGTACAAAGAATGAATCCCCTTCCTTTCCCATCCCACCAGACTCTACACTCCAGAAGTTGTCAATGCTAATAATTTCTTATATACTATTCTAGATTTTTTTTCTGAGTACAGACATACACACATGATTCCACACAATATGTGTGTATAAAACAGTGATAACATTTCCGGTGCCTTGATTTTGAAACTTAACCAGTATACTCAGGACATTTTCCATATTAGTATATAAATTTGCATACATGTATATTTGTATACACAGTCATATATCACTTAATGACGGGCGTGCATTCTGAGAAGTTTGTTGTTGGGTGATTTCATTATGTGAATATCGTAGTGTACTTAAACCTAGATGGTGTCTGTCACCCACTGTCACCTACTATACACATAGACTATATGCTAAAGCCTATTGCTTCTAGACTATAAATCTGTACATCATATTACCCTACTGAACATTGTAGGCAGTTGTAACACAATGATAAGTATTTGTGTATCAAAACATATCTAAACAAAGAAAAGGTATAGTAAAAATGCAGTATTATAATCGTTTGGAACCACCACCATTTATGCAGTGTGTTGACCAAGATGTTATGTGGTGTGTGACTGTATACATATAAATATATATATATATTTTTAATTGCCGTTTGTTATTACATTATCGACCTACACATATTTAGTTTATTATCTAGTTTCCTACTGTTGAATATTTAGGTAGTTTCCAATTTTTCTACTATTATAAACAACAGGTTACTTAGTTTTCATTCGAACTAAATTTAAGTGCTTTATATACAGTGAATAAGACATCTCGGCTGAGTGCAGTGGCTCACACCTGTAATCCCAACATTTTGGGAGGCCAAGACAGGCAGATCACCTGAGATTGGGAGTTTGAGACCAGCCTGACCAACATGGAGAAACCGTGTCTGTACTAAAAATACAAAATTAGCTGGACATGGTGGCACATGTCTGTAATCCCAGCTACTTGGGAGGCTAAGGTGGGAGAATCGCTTGAACCCGGGAGGCGGAGGTTGCAGTATGCCAAGATCGCACCATTGCACTCCAGCCTGGGCAACAAGAGCGAAACTCCGCCTCAAAAAAAAAAAAAAAGAAATCTCCCAATTCCTGTTCAGTTTCTAAACTGATGATTTTAAAGAGAATAATTTTTTTTTTGTAAAATCAGACTCTAGAGTGTTTGGACTTCCAGTAATTATTAGATACTATATGAGTTTATGTGTGTTGTCACCATTAAAGAAAAAAACTTCAGATGTTTCTTTTCATTTTTCAACTCAATCCAGTGTTAACATCTGAAAAAGTGGTTTTTACTTAGATGGAGAATGTCAACTTGGCCAATATTTAAACAAAGCAGTATATTTAAAAGAAAATCTGTTTTCTTCTAGTCTATAAAATGTAGCTATAAGCTGATGTTCTTTAAGGAAAAAAGCAAAACAAAACCTAGAGTATTTTCCCTTCCTGCTTAACAAAGGAAGCCTTTTCCCTTCCTGCTTGTCTGAGAGGATTGGGGTTCTGCTAGGTCATAAGGTGAAAACAGTACTCTTCAAACCAAGAACTACATGGAGGGCACCTTCTCTCACCAAACTAGGGACATAATTTAATACATGTGTTTTGGAAAAAAAAAAATAGATGAATAACTGGATAAATGGGAGATCTTTTACCAAGTACCTTCCATTGATGGGTTGGGACTTGGTTTCTTGGACATCGCTTCGGTCCACAGGTGCTGTAAACCACTGAAATTTTTAAGGTTACACTTCACAAACACTTGAGGGAAAAATAGCGAGTCCACAGAGATCACAGATCCTGGATGACACATCTGGTACCTTCCATAAAGACCTATAATTAATCTGGGTACTCTTTCCTGTTAACACATCTGAGTTGCTTCATCATTTGGCCAAAAAACTGAATTTTCTGCAGAAATATATTATGAAAGCTACCAAGATTCTGAGATCTACTGGATAAAATCTTACTTTGTGTCCAATACTACCCATAGCAGAGCTGTCCAGTAAAATAAAATGCAAGCCACCTATATAACCTCAAACTTTCTAATAGCCACATTAAAAAGGTAAAAAGAAACTGGTAAAATTATTTTAAATAATAGTTTTATTTGTCAACATATCCAAAATATTATGTCAACAGGTAATATAAAACTAATGAGCTATTTTACACTTTTTTTTGTACTATAAGTCCTCAAAATCTGGTGTGTATTTACAGCACATTTCAATTTGGATGCCAATTTTTTATCAGAATTACTAGATCTCATTTCATAACATTTACACTTTTAAAAGATTCATAAATGTAAGTTGTTCTAAGATAAAAGGTTTTATGTAACTGAACTGAGTTATTTAAATTTCAATTTGAGTTTTAAAATTTAAAGTAATTTGACAAAAACAAGCAATGGGGAAAGGATTCCCTATTTAATAAATGGTGCTGGGAAAACTGGCTAGCCATATGTAGAAAGCTGAAACTGGATCCCTTCCTTACACCTTATACAAAAATTAATTCAAGATGGATTAAAGACTTACATGTTAGACCTAAAAGCATAAAAACCCAGAAGAAAACCTAGGCAATACCATTCAGGACATAGGCATGGGCAAGGACTTCATGTCTAAAACACCAAAAGCAATGGCAACAAAAGCCAAAATTGACAAATGGGATCTAATTAAACTAAAGAGCTTCTGCACAGCAAAAGAAACTACCATCAGAGTGAACAGGCAACCTACAAAATGGGAGAAAATTTTCGCAACCTACTCATCTGACAAAGGGCTAATATCCAGAATCTACAATGAACTCAAACAAATTTACCAGAAAAAAACAAACAACCCCATCAAAAAGTGGGCGAAGGATATGAACAGACACTTTTCAAAAGAAGACATTTATGCAGCCAAAAAACACATGAAAAAATACTCATCATCACTGGCCATCAGAGAAATGCAAATCAAAACCACAATGAGATACCATCTCACACCAGTTAGAATGGCCATCATTAAAAAGTCAGGAAACAACAGGTGCTGGAGAGGATGTGGAGAAATAGGAACACTTTTACACTGTTGGTGGGACTGTAAACTAGTTCAACCATTGTGGAAGTCAGTGTGGCGATTCCTCAGGGATCTAGAACTAGAAATACCATTTGACCCAGCCATCCCATTACTGGATATATACTGAAAGGATTATAAATCATGCTACTATAAAGACACATGCACATGTATGTTTATTGCAGCACTATTCACAATAGCAAAGACTTGGAACCAACCCAAATGTCCAACAACGATAGACTGGATTAAGAAAATGTGGCACATATACACCATGGAATACTATGCAGCCATAAATAATGAGTTCATGTCCTTTGTAGGGACATGGATGAAACTGGAAATCATCATTCTCAGTAAACTATCGCAAGGACAAAAAACCAAACACCGCATGTTCTCACTCATAGGTGGGAATTGAACAATGAGAACACATGGACACAGGAAGGGGAACATCACACTCCGGGGACTGTTGTGGGGTGGGGGGAGGGGGGAGGGATAGCATTAGGAGATATACCTAGTGCTAAATGACGAGTTAATGGGTGCAGCACACCAACATGGCACATGGATACATATGTAACAAACCTGCACATTGTGCACATGTACCCTAAAACTTAAAGTACAATAATAATAAAAAAAGTATGAATGGAAGAAAATAGAAATATTGATAATATCGAAGAACATTAACAGTATCAATAACAATAAGTAAATATATTTTGTATTAAAAAATAAGAAAATAAAATTTAAAGTAATTAAAATTAAGTAAAATTTAAAAATTCAGTTTCTCAGTCACACTAGCCTGGCATTTCAAGTGCTCAGTAGCCACAGTTATTTAGTGTCTAGTGGCCATGGTATTGGTCCCTGTAGGTCTATGGTAACTATTGTTTTTTTTTTTTTTTTTTTTTTTTTTTTTTTTTTTTTTTTTTTTTTTCAGCCTGGGCAACAGAGCAAGACTCTGTTGCCCAGGCTGGAGTGCAGTGGCAAGATCTTGGCTCACTGCAACCTCCATCTCTTGGGTTCAAGCAATTCTTCTGCCTCAGCCTCCAGAGTAGCTGGGATTACAGGTGCCCACCACCATGCCTGGATAATTTTTGGTATTTTTTAAGTAGAGGCAGGGTTTTACTGTGTTGGCCAGGCTGGTCTTGACCTCCTGACCTCAAGTGATCCACTTGCCTCGGCCTCCCAAACTGCTGGGATTATAGGTGTGAGCCACTGCGCCCGGCCTATAGTAACTATTCATTTTTTTTTTTGAGATGGAGTCTCGCTGTCTTGCCAGGCTGGAGTGCAGTGGCATGATCTCGGCTCACTGCAACCTCCACCTCCCGGGTTCAAGCAATTCTCCTGCCTCAGCCTCCCAAGTAGCTGAGACTACAGGTGGGCACCACCACACCCAGCTAATCTGTATTTTTAATAGAGACAGGGTTTCACCATGTTGGCAAGATGGTCTCGATCTCTTGACCTCATGATCCACCTGCCTCGGCCTCTCAAAGTTCTGGGATTACAGGTATGAGCCACTGTGCCCGGCTAGTAACTAATCTTAAAGGATGTATATTCCACTCAGTGTACTCATTGATATATGTTAGAAGAATGAGGAAAAGCAGGCTACTCATCCATGTGGATATTGCTGATGTATTTCTATATGTTGAATATAGTAATTTATATGTTAATGACAAGTTCTTTTTTTTTTTTTTTTTTTTTTTTTTTTTTTTTTTTTTTTTTTTTTTAATTATACTTTAGGTTTTAGGGTACATGTGCATAATGTGCAGGTTTGTTACATATGTATCCATGTGCCATGTTGATTTCCTGCACCCATTAGCTCGTCATTTAGCATTAGGTATATCTCCTAATGCAACAAGTTCTTATGTTTTACTGTATTTTAAGTGTGTTTTTATTTTACCAGTTTTACTAGCATCAAATTTTATAGACATATAAATCCCTTGAGGACCTAGATAACAATATTTTTATACCTTTTAAGAGACGTTTATTTTTGTACTTGATGCTTAAGATACGTGATTTTTACTTAACCTGTTAGAGACACCACCCACTTGGAGATTGAACCCTTCACTCTTCTCGGCGTGTGTGCTGGACTGATCCCATACCCTCACCATAACCAGTCACCGAGAAACACTTATCAGTGTGCCATGGGGAAACAAGCCATGGGTAAGATTTCCTCCTTGCAAGTTGGTTCTAAATACTTGGAAATACTTTTGGAAAAAGTCTTACATCTTTATTCCTGCTTCACCGGTATTATATGTTTAAACCAACCAGGCACTGGGAACACCTGAGGGTTACCAAGTCCAGGGAGTTGCCTATGGAACTCTGCAAGGCTTGGTGCCCTTAAACAAGGCTTAAACAAAAAATGGAGAAAACCTCTCTAAACTTGTTTCCTTCACCGAACAAAGCAATATGTAATAAGTGTCACAGAATTAATAGAGATAAATATAAAGAAAAAAGCCCTATAAGATGTAACTTGTTAACCTTGAGAGATGGGAGAAAGGGCAGAAAAACTCAAGGTTAAGGAGGAAGAGGGAGAAAAAAACAGATAAAGATGTACAATGTCTATTCGAATGTACCTAGTAATTGCCTGGTTGACAATCCCTGAACCCATTATACCCTTGCAATTGCTACTGTATCTCCTAAAACTTATCCAATTCATGTCACACTGATTTCTGAGTTTATTTTCCTTCCTCTTTCTCTTCGTCTTCTCTTTTATCTATTAATTTATTTATTTGTTCATTTGTAACATTTATTGAGCATAACTGTAGACTAGACATGAGGCTGGAGCCTGAAAATAGAGAGATGAAGCAGAGCCCTGTGCTCAGGGAGTTCAAAGTCTAGTAGGAGAGACCAAATAAAACAGTAACCCAATCTGGTGTAATAAATGCTGTAACTGACAACCAAAATCTAAGAAAATTAGAGGAGGAAGGTCACTTAAACTGAGAGTGGGTTGTTTCTGAAGGGTAGAGCTGAGCTGAGTCTTGGAAGACTGAGTATTTTTGAAGGTATGGAAGTGTGAGCAAGTATGGCATAAGAGGTCTCAGTACTTTGGTATGGCTGCCTAGTGTAGCCTGGTACAGAGGCGTGAAGGGGAGGTGCCATATGTTGAGGAGTTTGGGTTTTATCTTGAAGGTAATACAGAGAGAATACCAGTGCCCCCTGACCCCACCAAAAAAAAAGTTATAAAGCTTTTTGAAATGTTTTAAAAAAATCATTTAAATCCTAATATATTTAGTAAATTTTATTTTCGTATATGCCCATGACACCAATATGATTGCCATCTCTGATTTAAAGTATGATACAAGGAGCTTCATAAAGAAACTGTAAAAATTTAGAGAGGAAGGCATTGCATTGCCTTTGGGTAGCAACCAGAATGCATTTAGCTCCTCCATTACCAACAACCAGCTGCAACTGACCATAGCTTGGCAATTAAGAAACCCTATTTCTTCATTATGGATAGAGAGTAGATATATTTCTTTTCAAGTTTTTATATTGCCCTCTGGTTAGCTAGAAAGAAATAAAAAGCATTTTATCCTGCTACTATTTACCTGAATGATGTAATGCCTGGACAGTTGAGAATAATTCCCAGTGGGAAAATCTAAACAGCAGCTCATCAATTTAGCCTTTCCCATTCATCCTCAGTAGCGGTGTAGGCTGATTTCCCGCTTGTGCTTCTGACTTGCTAACAAGTTGAAATATACAGTACTGAACCCTGTGTGTCATGAAAGGGCTATCACTGCTATTGGGTTTACCAAACCATTTTGTTTCATGATGTGAATCCCAGCTGAAACAATGCACCTTTTGTGTAGAACCTTCAGCAGAATTAACGGAAGACTAATCACTTCATCGCTAATGCCACTCTTCAGTGTGTTTGAAGATCGAAACAGAAAGAGCTGCAGCTATCTCCACGTAGTGAAGCTTTTTTAAAAAATAAAGAATAGAGTTGAAAGAAAGAAATAATATTTTTATTTTTATAACTCCTCTCCCCACAAAAAAAAAAAAAGAAGAAAAGAAAAACCCTTTATATGTGGCAATGAGTATCTGAAACGTTTGGTTAGTTACCACACACAGTTAAGCAGGATCAGTGTGTACAGAAAGCCAATTCAGTGTCTGTAGAGTTCTTTTGTAGTTTTCTGTGTGAAGGTTTTTTTTCTCGTTTTGTTTTGAGTGTCATTTGCAATTCATTGTCTGTGTTTTCTGAGGTTGGTGTATTCAGCTGCTCTGACCCTGGGTCCTGCACATTTAGCTCCTTGGATACAATCCTCTGACGTTACTGCTGACGCTAGGAAGACAAAAGCCACTGAATATCTTAAGTAATTAAAAAAAAAGCCTTTGTTACTGTTTGTTATTATAAAACACCTGACTGGAAAGAAAAGCAGCAAGATAAAAGTACATTTAGAGTTGGCATATAACGCGGCAGCATTTCTCTGTGGACACTGGAATAGCTGCAGAAGTATTGAGCAAAGTCTGCTTGAAAAATGTCAAAAGGAAAAAGGTCGGCAGAGGGAGAAAACCCACAGCAGATACCCAGGTCTGTAATGCAGACTTCGCACTTTGAGTGGGACTTCTCTGGATCGTTTTAATTCCTTGCAGTCTTGACAGCTGATAACTAAAACTCACACACACTCTATCCCATTTTTACTATGAGCCATTGCTGAACATTATTTAAATTCAGAGCTTCTATGTGGATTTTCTAAAATATTTTAGTTGCTATTCATCTGTCTGCTGGTCCATGTATAACGTGGAAGATAGTAGCTCAGAATTAATTCACTAAATATTCTAGCCAATCTGGAAAATTTGCTCTCTACCATTCCCTACTGTCCCTCCCACTTCCCCCCAAGAGAGTGAAGAAATGAGAGAAAGTCATTTTCTATCACTACGAAGGAGACCAAGGCCAGCACAAACCACAGAGATGGAAAGCCATACCTTGTATGTAAGAAAGCTAATCCACGATAAAACACTAGCAGAGGATGTTTCTTAAATCTTAGGTGCTTTATTAATAAAGTTCGAGTTTCCACACAGCATCTTACTGTGCCACTGAGAAGCACTTCTCCATGGGTATGGCTGTGTGTGTATTGTGACGTGGCTCAGAGCAAGAAGTCAGGTGGACGTCTGGAAATGTCTGGATCTCCAGGTCACTCGCTCAGCACTACCAGGAAGGGCTGTGTGTTGGAGCCACATTTTGTGTCCTCTCATTGGCATCCGATGCCAAGTTCACATGAGCCACACTTTCATATCCTGCCCATTTATTAGTTGGCAATCCTCTAGTGGAACACTTTCTCCTGTGTAAAAGGATCATTCAGTTACTATCAGCTCAATTAATGAATATGCAGCACAGACCTTCCCAGACCTCAAAGTGGCTTCTTCTCACTACCCCTTCCTGCTTCAACTTCAAACTACTGGGACTTTTTTTTAAGCTCAGGGGTGAATGCAGCTTCTGTTTTTGTGTTTGTTTTTAATAGATTCTATTCCTAAGTAGATAGTTTCTTCCTTTATGTTCCTCACTTTACAGTAGGCTGAGATGTACTAGAAATAGGCTGGAGAATTTTGAGACACTAAAAACACAATATACAAAGATCCTCATAAAATTTTGTTTCATTCTATACTTCCTCCCCCTTTCTGTTTGATTTGATTTTTAGCATATTTATTCTTTGTCTGTTTGAGGGTGCAAAATGCAAAAAATGTTTTGGCCAAGTTACCCCTGGAAATTATTTTTTTGAATTCTGCTATTGGTTAAAATTTTTTTAAATTATTATAGCTATTTTAGGTATAAGCTTATGTGGCATTTCTTAAGACTAGCATGTTAGCAATGAATATATACATATATATGGAGGTAAAATGGAGTACACTAAGTTTAGTATGTAGGTTTGAGTGGGAGGTAGAATGGATGATATTACAGGGTAATAAGGTATGTATTTTATTATTACTAGTATTGTTAATATTGGTCATAAATAATGTTGCCACTTACTGAGTATCCAAATTCTTTACATACATTATTTCTTTTTTCTTTTTTTTTTTTTTTTGAGATGGAGTCTTGCTGTCACCCCAGGCTGGAGTGCAGTGGCAGGATCACAACTCGCTGCGACCTCCACTTCCTGGGTTCAAGGAATGCTCCTGCCTTAGCCTCTTGAGTAGCTGGGACTACAGACACACACCACCATGCCCAGCTAATTTTTTGTTTGTTTGTTTTTTAGTAGAGACAGGGTTTCACCATGTTGGCTAGGCTGGTCTCAAACTCCTGACCTCAGGTGTTCCACCTGCCTTGGCCTCCCAAAGTGCTGGGATTACAGGTGTAAGCCACTGCACCCAGCCCATTTTTTTTTTTAATCACAATAATAATCCTTTGAAATATAATACATACCTTTTTTTGTTCTGACAAGGAAGCTGAATCCTAGTTTTGTTGAGTAACATATAAAAGGTTTTCTATGTCTGCTATGTAATGTTACCTATAAAACTTACTAAAATTCTTCTCAACCAAAACTAACTTCTTTTCTCATTTTTTTCCTGTCCATTGTGGATCACGATCAGGCTACTTTGTCTGTTAGAATGTAAATTATAAGCCCCTTGAAGTCAGGAGCTCCGTTATTTATTACAGGTTGAATATCCCTTATCTGAAATGCTTAGGACCAGGAGTGTTTCAGATTTTGGATTTTTTTGGATTTTGTAATATTTGCATATACATAATAAGATATCTTGGGGATGGGACCCAAGTCTAAACACAAAATCCGTTTAAGTTTCATATACACTTTATACGCATAGCCTAAAGGTAATTTATACGATATTTTTAATAATTTTGTATATGAAGCAAAGTTTGACTAAGTTTTGACTACAGCCCATCACCTGAGGTCAGGTGTGGAGTTTTCCACTTGTGGCGGCATGTTGGCGCTCAAAAAGTTTCTGATTTAGGAGCATTTTGGTCTTTGGATTTTTGACTAAGGATGCTCAACCTGTGCTGCAGTTGACTCTTGAACAACACAGAGGTTAGGAGCACCAACTCCTCTCACAGTTGAAAATCCGTGTATAACTTTTGACTCCCCTAAAGCTAACTACTAATAGCCTACTGTTGACTGGAAGCCTTACCAATAACATAGTCAATTAACACTTATTTTGTATGTGATATGTGTTATATACTATATTCTTACAATTCAAATAAGCTAGATAAAAGAAAATGTTATTAAGGAAATTATAAGGAAGAGAAAATATATTATTCTTTAAATGGAAATGGATTATCATAAAGGTCTTTATCCTCGTCATCTTCACACTGAGTAGGCTGAGGTGTAGAGGAAGGGAGAGATTGGTCTTGCTGTCTCAGGGGTAGTAGAGGCAAAAGAAAATCCATATATGAGTGGGCCCTCGCAGTTCAAATCCATGTTCAAGGGTCAACTGTATATCCTTTGTGCCTAGCATAGTGTCAGCTTAGTAGGGAGTATAGTAAGTCATGTTTCAAAAATGAATGAATGAATGAATCTCTGAGAGTATTAAAATCATTAAGGAATTGGGTATATTTTTGAAAAGAATTTTGAAACAAAGAATAAGTTGGAGGATTTATACAACCTGATTTTGATTTACTATAAAGCTACAGTAATACAGTATGGTGTTGACAGAAGGGTAGACATATAGGTCAATGGAATTGGCATCAAGAGTCCAGAAATAAACTCAAACATTTATGGGCAATTGATTTTCAATGAATGTGTCAAAGCAATCCAATGGAGAGTAAAGTCTTTTCAACAAAATAAGTATCTGTATACTTATATGGAAAAAAGGAACGTTAGCTCCTACCTCATAGCATATAAAAATTAACAAAAAATATATTATAGCCCTAAATGTAAGAGCTAAAACCATTACTCTTGAGGAAGGAAACCTAGGTGAAAACCTTCATAGCTTGAGTTAAGCTAAGATTTCCTTACATAAAGAGTACAAAGTATAAAAATTGATCTTCTCAAAATTAAACTTTTGCTCTTGGAAAGATACTGTTAAGAATATGAAAATGCAAACCATAGAATGGGAGAAAGTATTTGCAATACATATATCTGATAAGGGATTTGTATTCAAGTATATATAAAGAACACTTCAATAATAAGACAACCCAATTAAAAGATAGACAAAATAAAAACAAAAACCAAGCACTTCACAAAGTTTTGGAATGACCAAATCAGCACATGAAACTGTGTTCAGCATTATTAGTTATCAGGTAAATGCAAATTAAGACCCCTGTAAGATACTACTACACACTCAGAATGATTAAAATTAAAAAGATGAGCTACTAAGTGTTGGTGAGGATGTGGAGCAACTGAAATGCTCATATACTGCTGGTGGAAATGTAAAGTGGTATAATCACTCTGGAAAATTCTTTAGAATGTTCTTAAAATTAACTATACCCTTGCCAAACAACCCAGAAATTACGTTCCTAGGTATTAAATATTTACTCAAGTAATGAAAAAACATACAAAGACTTGTACATGAATGTTGAATGTTTATAGCAGTTTTATTCACAGTAGCCAAAAACTGGAAACAATGCAAATATTCATCAGCAAGTGAATGGATAAACAAAATGTATATTTATACAATACTAAGCCATAAAAAGAATGAAGTATGATATTCAACATATGCATAAATCTCAGGATCATTATGCTAAATAAGCAGATACTGTGTAACTCCATTTATATAAAATTCTAGAAAATGCAAACTAATCTGTAATGATACAGAACAGATCAGTGGTCCCCTGAGGCGAGGAACAAAGGGAGGGATCTTTTGGGGGTTTGAAATGTTCTGGATCTTAACTGTAGTGGTGGTTTCACAGATATATATAATATATATTATATATTATATTTATATATTATATGTTATATGTATTATATATTATATATAATATATATTATATATATATCAGAACTCATTAATTTGTACACTTTAAATGGATGAAGTTTATTGTATTCAAAAATGTTGATTTAAAAGAAAATTGAGGCCAGGCTCTGTGGCTCACGCCTGTAATTTCAGTACTTTGGGAGGCCGAGGCAGGCGGATCACTTGAGGTTAGGGGTTCACCTGGCCAACATGGTGAAACGCTGTCTCTATTAAAAATACAAAACTTAGGCTGGGCACAGTGGCTCACGCCTGTAAGCTCCTGGATGTGAACACTGTAATCCCAGCACTTTGGGAGGCCAAGGCGGGTGGATCACGAGGTCAGGAGATCAAGACCATCCTGGCTAACATGGTGAAACCCCGTCTCTACTAAAAAATACAAAAAATTAGCTGGGCGTAGTGGTGGGTGCCTGTAGTCCCAGCTACTCGGGAGGTTGAGGCAGGAGAATGGCGTGAACCCGGGAGGCGGAGCTTGCAGTGAGCTGAGATTGCACCACCGCACTCCAGCCTGGGCGACAGAGCCAGACTCCATCTCAAAAAAAAAAAATTAGCTGAGTGTGGTGGCGCACGTCTGTAGTTCCAGCTACTCGGGTGGCTGAGGCACAAGAATTGGTTGAACCCAGGAGGCAGAGGTTGCAGTGAGTCAAGATTGTAACATTGCACTGCAGCCTGGATGATGGAGTGAGACTCTGTTAAAAAAAAAAAAAAAAAAAAAGAGGGAGGGGAGGGGAGGAAATTTGGCAAAGGAAGATAGGAAAAAATAGCTAAATGCGTTAAACTTCATTTTAATTTTTTTCAGCATACATATTCTAAGCTGTTTACATCCTTCCTTACTAAGCTTTTTCATACCACCTTATAAAATAGCACTTCTTCAATATTTTAAGCTAGATTTGTATACCTTGTAGTGCCAACTTGTGACTTCTTAAGAAAGTTGTTATCAAGAAAATAGGGCTTTTTAAGAAAGATTATGCCTTAGTAAGTAAAGGGAATCACTGGAGACCATAGTTACAGCAAAATGGGATAATAGAAGTAGAATGCAACTTACAGATATCCTCCTTGTGTTATTTTATATGTGTGTATATATATGTAATGCCTTTTTTAAGGAAGCTGAAAATAGTAATAGGGGAATCAAAGTTTGAGCGTGTGCTGCACACAGGCAAGCCCTATCATTTGCTTGCCTGTTGCTTATTGGCAAAATGGTTAGTCAGCCATTCATTATTTTTATAAAAATTTGGGAATCTGATAGCATTTTGAAGTTTTATGATATAGAATAGTTTATAAATTCTATTTTAGCATTTTAACTTACATACCCATAGTTAGTGCTGCTAAAAATGCACGTACATGTATACTCTCACAAGTTCTTTAAAAAGCCTTTAGAGAAAACTTTTTGATGTCATAAGCACTAAACATTTGCTAAACTGTTTTGCTGTTCATCCATTCAGTGGTCAGTTGTAATGCCTGAGAATTATGTTCTGGGCCTGGTAGCACAATTTATAGCAGGATCCAGTCTCTTTCACCATTGTTTAGAGGTGCAGCCATTTATGCTTCCCTGCTGCATAATAATGCGTGTCTCAGGTTTCAGAAGACATGTTTGGCAGCCTGGTGGGACATTGCCTGAACCCTTGTCTCCAGCTGAGTAAAGTATACAATTGGAACTGAAATCTCAACATAAATTTTAAGTGATTTCATATAAAAGGACAAACTTATTGTCAGTGAACTTTACCATAATCCCAGCAGTAGTAATCTTATTTCTAAAATAGTAAGTAATCTATTGCCAGGTATCCTGCCCAGTTTATTAGTTGGCACTAAAATAGCATAAATTAATTGGCAATTTATAGTGCAACCTTGATAAAAAGTTCACGAGGTTCAGTTTGACTTGTTTTTCAGCTGAATCTTGTTAAGTTTTTAGAGATTTGAGCACATACTGTCATAAAAAGTGTAATAGAAGTCTTCAATTTAATTCACTTGACATTTATTGAGCATCTATAATAAGCATGGCACTACACTAGGTATCCCCTACATGTTTACTATTTCTTTCAGTAGTAATTGTCAAGGAGTACCATATCATTTTTGCTGCTTGAATGGTTTATTTTCTTTTTCTTTTCTCTTTTTTTTTGTTTTTTTTTTTTTGAGACAGGGTCTTGCTCTATTGCCCAGGCTGGAGTGTAGTGGTATGATCTTAGCTCACTGCAACCTCTACTTCCTGGGCTCAAGTGATTCTCATGCCTCAGCCACCCAAGTAGCTGGGACTACCATGCTCCGTTAATTTTTGCATTTTTAGTGGAGACATGGTTTTCTCATGTTGCCCAGTCTGGTCTCGAACTCCTAAGCTCAAGCAATCCACCCACATCGACCTCCCAAAGTGCTGGGATTACAGGCATGAGCCACTATGCCCAGCCTGAATAGCTTATTTTCATCCCCAAAATGAAATCATCATTGATTTGACATGAGTATGGAGAAAAAGTTAAAGGAAATAAATATTGAGTTTTGGTGTCTGCATACCCTAGGGTGTAACTCTGTGAAATGGCACTCAGGTACTTTGGAGTGTGTGTGTGTGTGTGGTGTGTGTGTGGTGTGTATGTGTCACTATGGAAGCATGTGCAAGAGAGAGAGACTTAAAGCTACCTTAGCTATTCACAGGGGAAAAAAGAGATACCTAGGAGAAGTTAAAGAGGCTCAGTAGCCCACACTCAAGCTCAACAGTAGAGCAAGCCTGAGTTTTCCAACTTTAACGTCTCTGTGTAGCATCAGTTCTGTGTCCACAAGCCCAGAAGACTGAAAGACTTATCTTCAGGCAGGTCCGCGAACCCTGTTTATAAGGGGAAATGAGAGAAAGGGTTAACATTCTGATTTCATGTTCAGTTGACAGTGACCCAATAACACCCTTCCGAGGAACAATCAGGTGGAAAGACTGATTGCTAAGGAGGGAAGAGCCCACCCCTGATTGGGCTGTGCCCCAGATTTCTTAAGGAAGGGGCCAGGCCTTTTCTAATTTTATCTCCAGTGTTTGGCACAGAGTAGATGTTTATTAACTGCTTAATAAGTGAATCATCAAATAAATGAATAATCCAGTCTTCCTTGCTCTTACTTGAATTCTTCTTTGTTCATTCTTTTTCTTCCCTTCTCCCCTGTATTCTTTTTCATTTAGAACTTTTGCAATTGTTTATTTCTTTTTATGGAATATACCTGTTTATCCATTTTATAAGCTCCTTGGATGTGAACACTGGGCATTGTTCTTACCTCTCCCCAGCAGGCCTGGAACACGGTAGAACCAAATAAAGAATTGTTGATTGTGAAATTAACCAGTGGAAACTAAATCCCTCAAATGGGATAATATAAATCCAAAAAGTCTAAATTATTTAGATTAAAATATACTCTGAGTATATTTTTCCTTCTTTGTAGAACTTTAAATATTAGTGAGAAAAGTTGCTTTTGCAAATTGTTAAGCCACCATGAGAGTATTGCTTTTGAAATGTTGAACCTGAAGATTTTCTTCATTTTAATTAGTGATGTTAATGTATTTATCTCTATATTCATTACTACCTTATTATTTCACATAATAGAATGTTGTATTTTGTTTTCTCCAATATCAATGCAGGTACTATAGGATACAACCAGCGAAACAGAATTGATACTCTCATGTATCTACTAGCATATCCACAAAAACCCATGGTTAAGACAAAAACCATTGAACTGATAGAATTTGAGAAACTGCCAGCTGGACAGAATGCAACAGTTGCTGTGATGAGCTATAGTGGCTATGATATTGAAGATGCTCTTGTATTAAACAAGGCCTCTTTAGACAGAGGTAAGTGAATTTTCAAAACTAACGCCAAAGGTGCTTTTTGCAGAATTAGATATAGGGATGATTAATGTAAAAATCACTTGGTTAATGTGTTTTTTAAGTTATTTGAATTTTATGATATAGAAACAGGAGGTGGCTGGGTTTTGATATTGGCTTTCTTGTCATTTTTAATGAATAGTATATTGAAATAATTTGTTAAGCGTACTACTACAGAATATTTTTCTTCTTTTTTATTTTATTGGTTATGTGAGACAATCCTTCAAAGAGAAAAAAATGTAAGAATGTGTTTGTTTTCCAGCAGGAATTACAATATATGAAATATGTGTTTTCACTGTATCTAGTGATATATATTATTAACAACAAACCTGTTTGAGAGGGCAGTAGCAATATTTGGATGTAAAAGGCTGTTTCTTATTTGTGTAACCTCATAATTTGGTAACTTCTTTGGCCAAGTGACGAAAGTTAAAAATACATGGCCACAAACTCTGGCGTGGAGTTTTTCTGCTTTTCTTTCTGTTTTTGACAATTACTTTCGCAAATCACCACCTTCGTGGTTTGTTAGACATCACCTGATGTGAAGTCTGACTTCTCTATTCATAATCTCGATTTCTCTTTTTCCTTTCTGGCATACCCACTATGCCTTCCCCTTCCCTCTTTGTAGTTGCTAGGCAGCCATAATAGTACTCCTAGACATGTGTCTTTGGCATTAATGTTGGCCACACTTAATTTATGCTTCTTTTTTTTCCTCCAAATGACAACAGCCATGCTTTAAAACTAGATGTTTTCCTTTCTGATTAACTGGTAACGTTTATGTGGAAATCTGAAGACTTTGTGATGTCTGTCAGAAGCTCTGCAACCCAATTCAATGATCTGAGTTTACTATCCCCTAGCTTTTTAAGCTATCACCTGTAAATAAAATGTCTGTTTACACTTTGAAGAAAACACTTCTTGATTTCATGCAGTTAAGATTCACATTACACTCCAGCATGTTGCAGTTAATGGCTACTGTATGAAATTTCAAGATCATGTAATGTTTCCAAACCAGCTGGCATTCTGATCTGAGTTTATTATGGCCATACACAATTTCCTAGGAGCCATGATGACTACAGCCTTGCATAAAGACACAAATGTCTTCATCTGACATCCAATTATAGAAATTTGTTACTTCATCTCACAGTCACCTTCATATTTAAAAAATTACATTACAGCCCTGAGATTTTATTTATAAATCCACTTTTACCTGATTGATTTCTAAAGTCACGTTCTTAGATTTCTGCTTTTGGTGGAAAATTGTTAAGTGAAGGATTTTACAGCCATGCATTTATTTCATCAGTAATAGGTGGCATTTAATCCTGAGACATTTCTTATTTAAGTGAACTCTGGCATGGCTCAATATATCCTGAGGAGATTAGTAAGAGAATCCAGTTTAAAATAACTGCTTGGCCCAAAGGAAAAAAGAAACACAGCCACAGAATCTTAGGAAATTATAGTGTTGAAGGAATGACAGCTGTTTTGGGTAACTCTACAACTCATGGATTTTTTCTTTTAAGGATTCAGTGGTTAAGTTTTTTTGCCCCACCCAAAGGTTTTTCTTCTGTCCTTTTTGCTTATTTTTCTTCCTTTTATTTTTCTGATCCATTGGTAGACAACTTATTTTTCTTAATGTTTAGATTGTTAGTTGATTTCACAGCTTTTCCCTCATCCACTAGATAAATGCAATCTAAAAATGTAATTAAACTCCAGTCTTTAGGGCAGAGGAGAACTATTTTTCCCATTGAAATAATTTGATTGTTTCTTTTTTCATTCTGTCTCTTCTCTGGAGAAAAATTATTGTTTTTACTTGCTGGCTTAGAACTTGCTCTAAATGCCAAATTTTAAAAAGGAAAACTTTCCAGGGAAGTTTAGCAGAAGTTATGCACCAAAAGGATGTGTATCCTGGCTCAGGAGTCAGTGGACTTGTGCTGTTCAACACAATTCTCAACTCTGCCAACTTTCTGGATGACCTTGGCCACTTAATTTCTCTAGACCTCACTCATAGTGCCTGTAAAAGAGATGGGTTAAGCAGGTGATTTCTAAGGCCCTTTCCAATTCTAATATTCTATGGCTCTGTCCTCTGAAAGAATCACAGCACCAGTCTTAGATTTCTCTCACCCTTCTCCAGTATGACAAGATATATTCCATGCAGAAAATGGTTGTAGAGATTCCAGTGTTTACACAGACAGTAGGTAGGTGACAAGTCCTGTGCTACTTCTTCAGATTATCAGATTTTTATTTGGTTTGTACTGGTCTCAGATTATTATCAAATACAGAGAAGTTTTGGGATTTGGGGGTGGGTGAGGTGGAGTGGATTGTTGAGTAGCACAAATCCATGTTTTCTTATAGCTTTGGGTTACTGGTGGTTCTAATGCCCATTTTGGTTTCATTTTAGGCTTTGGGCGTTGCCTTGTATATAAAAATGCTAAGTGTACATTGAAACGATACACCAATCAGACTTTTGATAAAGTGATGGGGCCCATGTTGGATGCTGCTACAAGGAAACCTATCTGGCGACATGAAATCTTAGATGCAGATGGTATTTGTTCTCCAGGTAAAAGCCTTTTAAAAGAAAAATTTTTAATATCTACTTTTTGAAATCATATGTTATTCAATAATATTTCTGAATATTTGACAGGGCAGAAAAAAGTAACAACCTATAAAACCACTATCCAAACTCAACTAGTGAGGTCATTTTTGATGAATTTCCTTCCAGTCTGTTTTTCTATACACTGTGTTTTTACCTATCAGTAATCTGTGCTAACCATAATTTTCTAGTTATAATTTTGAATAATAGAAAAGCCACTTTAAGGAAATATTTAGAATATTTCATGTCCCTGCATCTGCACTGGTATTTCTTCATTTACGCATTTAGCTTACAGACTACTTTAGAATTTTATCCCCCTGCAAAGGTATGACTCCATTATAATTACAAACTTATAATGCATTTTGTTGATGAAACAAATAGCCCTTGCCCTTATGGGTCTCACAGGCTAGTGCAGGAGACTGACACTGATCAGAGGATCATGCATAAACCCAGGTTAAGGAATCATATAGGTAGCTATGAGGCCATTTTATAGCAAGAGTATTAGACCTAGTTAGGAAGATCAGCATGGCCTTCCCCAAGGAAGTGAGCTGGAATCTGAAGGATAGGGAAGAGTTAACTAAAGAAGAGGATCAGGGAGCATGTTCTAAGTAGTGAGAAAAACTTGTGCAAGGGTCCCAGAGCTTGGTAGTTGAAAGATCTGAAAGAAGACCAGTGTGGCTAACGAGAAGAGAGTGCAGGGAAGCATGGTGCACACGAGTTGGTGGGTGACCCGCGGGGTAGGGGCCAGAGTTAAGTCCTTGCTACCGTGTTAGTATTGTCTTCGTTTTATTTTATTAATTTTATTTTGGAGACAGGGTTTCAGTCTGTCACCAAGGCTGGAGTGCAGTGGCACAATCTCAGCTCACTGCAACCTCTGCCTCCCAGACTCAAGCGGTTCTCCCACTTCAACCTCCTGGATAGCTGGGACCCATAGGCGCGTGCCACCATGCCTGGCTAGTTTTTTGTATTTTTTGTAGAGATGAGTTCTTACCATCTTGCCCAGGCTGGTCTTGAACTCCTGGGCTCAAGTTCTCCACCCACCTCAACTTCCCAAAGTGCTGGGATTATAGGCATGAGCCACCATGCTGAGCCCATGATACTATTTTCGTTATGATCCTAAAAGCAATGATATATTCAGATATGTGTTTTGAAATGATCATTCTGACTACAGTGTAGAAAAAGGATTAGAAGGGCACTAAAATAGAAGGTAGACCCGGTACCAGGAGCTGTGGTGAAGGTGGAGAGAACCCAGTTGTGGGGAGGGAAATCCACATGACTTTGTCATGGTTAGCCTGTGGGTGCTGAACGCTTTATCAAGCTGTGGTTCCTAAGAGACACAGAATATGTGACTTCTCCTTCCTCTCTCTGCCTTTGTTTCTTGGAGAATTTTTCTCATCCTAACACTTGTCAGTATGGCTTGGAAAATACGCGCTATGACAGTACTACAGGTAGTTGGTCTTTGACCTTACCAGGAAGAGATACAAAGCAAAAATGGGAATAACAGCAAAACCAAAGAAATATTTTGATTTCCTCATTGCCCAAGTTAAATTGGCGGTGGCTTATTACTGGTTGAAATAACTATAAATAAAAATAAGTGATCAAAACTTAACACCCTAAGAGATATATAAAATTGCTATTTACTGAGATGATGTTTCTCATGTTAATGTAGTACTCTGAATCATTTTCTTAATTTTATATAGACTATGGTGTGTGTGTGTGTGTGTGTGTGTGTGTGTGTGTGTGTGTGTGTGTGTGTGTGTGTGTGTGTGTGTGTGTGTGTGTGTGTGTGTGTGTGTGTCTCACTCTGTTGCCCAGGCTGGAGTGCAGTGGCATGATCATAGCTCACTGCAGCCTCAACCTGGGCTCAAGCAATCCTCCTACCTCAGCCTCTTGAGTTGTTGGGACTGCAGGCCTGTGCATCTGTGCCTCGTTCGTAATCTTTGTATTCCACACAGATGATAACGATATGCCTAACACTTTTCTTTTTTTCTCAGGTGAGAAAGTAGAAAACAAACAAGTGCTTGTAAATAAGTCCATGCCCACAGTGACTCAGATTCCTTTGGAGGGAAGTAATGTACCACAGCAACCGCAGTACAAAGATGTACCCATAACGTATGTATTGGTTGTGCCCTGGTAATATGTAGAAAGGTTAGAAAAAGAGAAGGAATGGGAGAAATTCGAAGTTAGGTCTTGGTGTGTTGGAGAACTAGAAATAGCAATTTGGGGTAACATTACTTGTCATGGAAAAAGCATGGCATAGAAGATAAAACTAGTCTGTGGAATCATATAGGCCCTAAACTGGGTTTGAGGTGTGGACCACATAGGCAGGGGTTCCTGGTGGAATCAACAACAGGATGAAGGGCTCATGGCATAAAAGTGCCTGGGTTTTAGAGGATCAATGCAGCTTGCTGGGGCTAGGTTGTGAAAGAGTTGGGAATTGATACTGCAGAGAGTGACATGATAAGAGTCATATTTTTAAACAGTAAAACACACTGGCCACAGCATGACATCACAGTATACTAGAACATAGCCCAGCTCTAGTACAGGTTGTTTTGTGTATCTTACATGAGTAAAGCATTTAAATTCTGTTAGCTTCAGTTTTTTCATTTGTATAATACAATGAGAGAGTTAGACTTGTTAATCTCTAAATTTCTTCTAACCTCTAAAATTTAATAAAATATGAACCTAGTGAGAAGGGCCAATGGTAGTCACCACATTGTGATATAAAAACCAAACTAGAAGAGATATCCAACCTAGCCAAGGTGAACTAGGCTAACTGAGTTTAGGAGGTGGCAGTGAGGGTGACATAGGAGAACTGGATTCTTGAGTTGTGATGGCAGTTTTACAAATGTATTCAATACACAGTAGCTGTGGCCTGCTGTGTGCCAGCCATCCTGCCTCTTGTGCCAGCGATATAGAACTGAAATAAGCCACAGGCCTTGCCTGCAAAGAATCATATTTAGTTGGCAAAGACCCCCACACAAAAAAAGTGCAGTAATGACCATGATCATAATAGCATATTGGGAACTTACACTGTACCAGTTACTGTTCTGGACATTTTACATGTGTTAGCTCAGTTAATCCTACCACCCCCAGGAGCTATGTTCTCTTAGTGACTCATTAGAAAGATAAGATGGAAGCAAGGAGAAGTTAAGTAACTTACCAAGATCACACAGCAATAAGGGGCAGCACCAGGATTTGAAGTCATGCAATCTGGCTTCAGAGTGCTTCTCTGGACCACTGTGCTAAACCCAGCAAAGCATTGTGGGTGCCATGGATTTGTCTCTGGAGGAGGAGCACCAAGGAGAAGATGGGCAGCTCTGCTTAGGGGATGGGTCCAGACTCTACACTGACTTCTACAGGACAAACAGCTATTTTACAGTTACAGAGGTGGCTCTGCTGGTTGGGTCTCTTCCTGTCTTGAAGGAGGATATCTCTTTTTCTGTGCAAAGTTCATCTCTCCTTTTGTTTCTTAATTTCATTCACTCTTTTCAGAGACCTTTTTCTGTCATCTTCTCTTTTATCCTCCCATATTTTCAACCTGTTTCCTATTGATTCCTTCTCCACAGGCTAGAAAATGTGCTCTGATACTTTTTACCTTTAAAGAAAAATAAAAGTTTTTTCTGGTCTTTGTGTCCCTTTCTAGCTGCCACTGTATTCCTCTTCCTTTCACTATGAAGCTCCTCAGAGCAATCGTCTTGTCATCTCCATTTCTACTTTGTTACCTTCTGCTTGCTCCCTAACCCTCGGAACTGGCCTGTTACCTACCTCCTCATTCTCCTGAAACGGCTCCAGAAGAGGTCACCAAAGACATCCTATATGTTTGTTTCGTTCAAGAAATACTTTTTTTTTTGAGATGGAGTCTCCCACTGTCACCTGGGCTAGAGTGCAATGGCACGATCTCGGCCCACTGCAACCTCCACCTCCTGGTTCAAGCGATTCTCCTGCCTCAGCCTCCCAAGTAGCTGGGACTACAGGCGCACACCACCACACCCGGCTAATTTTTTGTATTTTTACAAAAATAAAAAATACAATTTGTTGTCCAGACTAGTCTCGAACTCTTCACCTCATGATCCGCCCCCCTCGGCCTCCCAAAGTGCTGGGAGTCATAAGCCACTATGCCCAGTCCTTAAGAAATACTTTTTGAGCACTAATAGTATGCCAGGAACTATTCCAGGCACATGGGATAGTACAGGGAGAAAAACCAGCAGTCCCTGTCTTTGTGGGAGTCACACCCCAGTGCGGGAAGACAGGAAGTAAAGAAATAAGCAAAACCCATGTGTAGTCGAATTTGCCAAATCAGACAGACTCTTCGATCGGAATCTTCTTGCAGACTGGGACTTTGTTTCTTTTTCACCTTGTACCCCCTAGTGTCTAGCATAGTACCTGGCACATAGTGGGTATTCAGTAAATAGTTATCATGTGAATGAATGAATTTCATATGACCCTTCTATAGCATTTGACACCACTGACCTCTCTCTTCCCTTGATGTTGTGACACTGCTCTCGCCTGGCCCTCCCTATCAGTCTAATCACTCACTCTTAGCCCCCCATCCTGCCTGGCCTTGTGGTGACTTCATCCTGGCCGAGGTGACTCTTGAACCTCATCTGGACAAGCTCTCCAATTCTCAGCAGTCCACTCACCCTGTTTTTGCTGATGACTCCCTTGTAGACATCTGCCCAGTGTCAGCTTCGTATCAGCACTTGGACAGCTTTACAGTGGCCCCAAACAGGCTCCTCCTCCTGGATCCCTGTCTTGGTAAATGGCATCAGCTGCCAGCAGCCAGCCAGTCACTAGCACAACCTGACTCCTTTCCTTTACCTGCCACACACACCAATCCTGTCGTTCCTGTCATCTTAGCAGCTCTCTTTTCTCCCTCCTCCTGCTTCCTGCTGCAGTGTCTGCACTGTGGCCCTCTGGTCCGCCTGGAGTTCTTGTTAATTGTCCATCTGCCTCCAGGCTGATACCTCTCAGGCTCTCTCTGCATCACTGCTAGGGTGATTTTTTCGTTTTGAGATGGAGTCTCAGTCTGTCGCCTAGGCTGGAGTGCAGTGGCGCGATCTTGGCTCACTGCAACCTCCACCTCCTGGATTCAAGCGATTCTCTTGCCTCAGCCCCCTGAATAGCTGGGATTACAGGGGCATGCCACTATGGCCGGCTAATTTTTGTATTTTTAGTAGAGGTGGGGTTTCACATGTTAGGCTGGTCTCGAACTCCTGACCTCATGATCCTCCCGCCTTGGCCTCCCAAAGTGCTGGGATTACAGGCGTGAGCCACCTTGCCCAACCTGGTGATTTTCTAAACTACTCTGGCCGTGTTACTGTCTTGGATAAATAGAGTGAAACTTGAGTAAGTTAAGTGAAAGTGTGAACGACAGTGGTGCCTGTGGGAAAGGCGTCCTTAGCACGCCTCCCTGGCCTTGTAGGACCCCTCACACACTAAGCCCTATGTTTCTAGGAAATCACCTCTTATTCTCCAAAATGTGCCATCCTAATTCAATTAGGCCTTGTGCATTCGCTCAGGTTGCCACTCCGCCAGTGACCCACTCTGGTCAGGTCTCAAGTTGAGGGTTACCTCTTCTGTGTCAGGGCTTGACAGCCTGCCACTCCCTGCCACCACTGTCATCCCCCATCCCCAGCAGAATTGACTATCTCCCTTGAGCCTCTCCGGTTCTTCATACTGGATATCATTACTGCACTTACCTGTCTCCTCCTTGATTGGATTGTGAGCTCCTTTGGTGCAGTAACTGTGTCTACTTAATTCTTATGTGTCCAAAGGCTACCAGGATCTGATACATGGTAGATTTCTAATAATGTTTGTTATGTGAAAAAAATTAATAATTGAAAAGCCGAGTAAGTAAAAGTACTATTACTATTAAGAACTAGGAGTTGAGTCTGAAATCCCAGTTCCACTTTGTGTGAGTCATGTGCCCTTGGACAAGTTACTTAACCCCTCTAAGCATCAGTTTTCCTCATCTATAATAAGGGAATAACAGTATGGACTGTTGTGAGAATTAAATTGCACTGTGCCTTCCTCATAATAAACATGTAGTATTGTAAAAGGGAAATTGTGAAATTTGAATTTAATGTTAAAAAAAATTGAAGTCATTTTTCAGAGCCCAAGATGAAAATGTCAAAATACTCTATGGTAGGCATGAAATGAAATATAACATGGGTGAGAAGTTCACAAAGGGCAGTTTGAAAACTCTGTTTTAGTGACTTTCTCTTAACACCAGCTACAAAGGAGCAACAGACTCATACATTGAAAAAGTGATGATATCTTCAAATGCTGAAGATGCTTTTCTGATCAAAATGCTGCTGAGACAGACAAGGCGTCCAGAAATTGGAGACAAATTCAGCAGTCGTCATGGACAAAAAGGTAAACTGTATCATTTCTCAACTTGATTATAAAACAATATATGAATGTATTTGTTAGCCACTTACATAAAATTCCCCCATTTAAAAAATTTACTTTGGAAAAGTATTACATTGTTATAAAAATTATTCTTGTTTTATTTCTTAGATTAACCTGTTTATATTTTAATGGCATTTAAAAATATACAGTAGACTTGCTCCTCTGTGCTATTTCATTCTCCTGCAGTTGCTATGCCCAGAATTATAAATACATTCTAGGTGATGTGCCTATTGAGATACATGTAGCTGTTCAAAAAATAAATAGCAGTGCCTTTTTTTTTTTTTTCCTGAAAGGTACATCTTTAAACTACTATATGTTCTGTTGGGTCATAGTATCATAAGATGTCAGCACTAGAAGACACCTCAGAGTTACCGTCCCCTTGTTTACAGATGAGGAAGTTCAGACCCCGTATTTTCAGTGGCCAGTCAAGGATACGCAGCTACTTGGTTGCTGAGCTGGTGTTAAAACCTGGGTCTCCTGACCCCAGGGCGGTGCTTTGTGTGTCTTCTACATCTAATCCCATTGGCAAGCCTCACTCATTCCTTTGATGGTTACTGCACAGTTTTCATCTATTTGTAGTTTTGTTTATTTTCAAGAAACATAGCACCGTATCACTGTTAATTTTAGCTCTGCCTGCCGCTTAGCTTTAAGAACAACAACACCTAACACTTTTGTAGCACTAACTGTGTGCCTGGCTGCGTTCTCTTCGCTTTACAGGTGCTGACTCATTTGATTCTCACACAATTTTGGGAGGGAGGTAGCATCATTATCCATATTTTGTAGATAAGGAAACAGAGGCATAGAGAGATTAATAGCTTGCCCAAGGTCACACAGTTAATGGGAGAACTGACATTTGAACCTTGGCAGCTTGGCTCCAGAGACCTAGCTCTTAATTACTAGGCCACACTGACTGTTAAGCAGTTAGCAATGTGCCTGGCACATAGTAAGTGCTCAAGAAGGTGGCTCACGCTTGTAATCCCAGCACTTTGGGAGGCCGAGGCGGGCAGATCACGAAGTCAGGAGATCGAGACCACGGTGAAACCCTGTCTCTACTAAAAATATAAAAAAATCAGCCGGGCGTGGTGGCGGGCGCCTGTAGTCCCAGCTGTTCGGAGAGGCTGAGGCAGGAGAATGGCGTGAACCCGGGAGGCGGAGCTTGCAGTGAGCCGAGATCGCGCCACTGCACTCCAGCCTGGGCGGCAGAGTGAGACTCCGCCTCAAAAAAAAAAAAAAAAAAAAAGAAGTAGCAGCAATGATCATTAACATTGACCATCTTTCATTTGATATATACTTAAGATGTATCATTTCTACTTTTCTACCTTGACTCTCACATTTGCTTATAAATTACTAGTGTGATATCTTCTTATTTTTAATTGGTTTGAAGATAACTACACATTGTGTTTCTGCTGATTTTAAGTTTCTTTGCCAAACGAGTATATCCATGTTACAGTTTTCTTGGTCAAGTATACTCAGCCTTAGTCGTCATTCTGCCAATGAAACTATGTCAGACTAAGATACTCTTTCATCAAAATCATTTTTAGTTCTGTTGTCAGAGGCAGGATTATTTTAGCCTGCCAACATTTTTAAGAAATGATTGGTTCCATCTGTTAATGTGAATTTGACACCTGTAATTCATATAGTTCCCGGAGATACTAACTCTTAATGCCCTTTGAGTGTTTTTAAAAGTATCTTGAGTTTCTAACTTTTTATATGGCTTGCCAGTAAAAAATCAAATTCTGTATATTGAAACTGTTTCCCCTTTTATCTTGGTCTTGACAGTTGCTGAGTCAATTATGGGGTAACCTTAACCTCATTTGCTAGGTCACTGTGGGGTAACCTTAACCTCATTTGATGTCTCTATCTTACTTGGCCTCCTACTTGGATAAGAGCACAGTTGATACTCTTCTTGTAAAATATTGACACTGGAAGCTTCACAAGAAGGCACACCATAAGAGAATATCCCCCTTCTGAATCAGTTTACAAGACTAAGGTACCCCAAATCCTTATGTCTTTATCCCATCAGGGTATTATGCAAAGAGTTGCAGACTAGCAGATATTTCAGCGGCTATGCAATGTGTTCTAACTCCACTAAACTTTTTTTTTTTTTTAACTTTAAGTTCTGGATTACATGTGCAGAACGTGCAGTTTTGTTACATAGGTATACACGTGCCATGGTGGTTTGCTGCACCCATCAACCCGTCACCTACATTAGGTATTTCTCCTAATGTTATCCCTCCCCTGGCCTCCCACCCCCAGCAGGCCCCGGTGTGTGATGTTCCCCTCCCTGTATCCAAGTGTTCTCATTGTTCAACTCCCACTTATGAGTGAGAGCATGCGGTGTTTGGTTTTCTGATCTTGTGATAGTTTGCTGAGAATGATGGTTTCCAGCTTCATCCATGTCTCTGCAAAGGACATGAACTCATCCTTTTTTATGGCTGCATAGTATTCCATAGTGTATATGTGCCACATTTTCTTAACCCAGTCTATCATTGATGGACATTTGGGTTGGTTCCAAGTCTTTGCTATTGTGAATAGTGCCGCAATAAACATACGTGTGCATGTGTCTTTATAGTAGAATGATTTGTAATCCTTTGGGTATATGGGATTGCTGGGTCAAATGGTATTTCTAGTTCTAGATCCTTGAGGAATCGCCACACTGTCTTCCACTATGGCTGAACTAATTTACACTCCCACCAACAGTGTAAAAGTGTTCCTATTTTTCCATAACCTCTCCAGCATCTGTTGTTTCCTGACTTCTTAATGATCGCCATTCTAACTGGCATGAGATGGTATCGCATTGTGGTTTTGATTTGCATTTCACTAATAACTAGTGATGATGAGAATTTTTTCATATGTCTGTTGGCTGCATAAATGTCTTCTTTTGAGAAGTGTCTGTTCATATCCTTTGCCCATTTTTTGATGGGAGTTGTTTGCTTTTTTCTTGTAAATTTGCTTAAGTCCTTTGTAGATTCTGGATATTAGCCCTTTGTCAGATGGATAGATTGCAAAAATTTTCTCCCATTCTGTAGTTTGCCTGTTCACTCTGATGATAGTTCCTTTTGCTATGCAGAAGCTCTTTAGTTTAATTAGATCCCATTTGTCAATTTTGGCTTTTTGGTGTTTTAGCATGAAGTCTGCCCATGCCTATGTCCTGAATGGTATTGCCTAGGTTTTCTTCTAGGATTTTTATGGTCCTAGGTCTTATGTTTAGGTCTTTGATCCATCTTGAGTTGATTTTTGTATAAGGTGTAAGGAAGAGGTCCAGTTTCAGTTTTCTGCATATGGCTAGCCAGTTTTCCCAACACCATTTATTAAATAGGGAATCTTTTCCCCATTGCTTGTGTGTGTCAGGTTTGTCAAAGATCAGATGGTAGTAGATATGTGGTGTTATTTCTGAGGTCTCTGTTCCATTGGTCTATATATCTGTTTTGGTACCAGTACCATGCTGTTTTGGTTACTGTAGCCTTGTAGTATAGTTTGAAGTCAGGTAGCATGATGCCTCCAGCTTTGTTCTTCTTGCCCAGGATTGTCTTGGCTATGCAGGCTCTTTTTTGGTTCCATATGAACTTTAAAGCAATTTTTTCCACTTCTGTGAAGAAAGTCAGTGGTAGCTTGATGGGGGTAGCATTGAATCTATAAATTACTTTGGGCAGTAAGACCATTTTCCTGATATTGATTCTTCCTATCCATGAGCATGGAATGTTTTTCCATTTGTTTGTATCCTCTCTTATTTCCTTGAGCAGTGGTTTGTAGTTCTCCTTGAAGAAGTCGTTCACATCCCTTGTAAGTTGGATTCCTAGGTATTTTATTCTCTTTGAAGCAATTGTGAATGGAGTTCACTCATGATTTGGCTGTCTGTTTGTCTGTTACTTATGTGTAGGAATGCTTGTGATTTTTGCACATTGATTTTGTATCCTGAGACTTTGCTGAAGTTGCTTATCAGCTTAAGGAGATTTTGGGCTGAGATGATGGAGTTTTCTAAATATACAATCATGTCATCTGCAAACAAAGACAATTTGACTTCCTCTCTTCCTATCTGAATATACTTTATTGCTTTCTCTTGCCTGATTGCCCTGGCCAGAACTTCCAACACTATGTTGAATAGGAGTGGTGAGAGAGGGCAACCCTGTCTTGTGCCAGTTTTCAGAGGGAATGCTTCCAGTTGTTGCCCATTCAGTATGATATTGGCTGTGGGTTTGTCATAAATAGCTCTTATTATTTTGAGATACGTTCTGTCAATACCTGGTTTATTGAGAATTTTTAGCATGAAAGGCTGTTGAAGTTTGTCAAAGGCCTTTTCTGCATCTATTGAGATAATCATGTGGTTTTTGTCATTGGATCTGTTTATGTGATGGGTTACGTTTATTGATTTGTGTATGTTGAACCAGCCTTACATCCCAGGGGTGAAGCTGACTTGACTGTGTTGGAAAAGCTTTTTGATGTGCTGCTGGATTCGGTTTGCCAGTATTTTATTGAGGATTTTTGCATTGATGTTCATCAGGGATATTGGTCTAAAATTCTCTTTTTTTGTTGTGTCTCTGCCAGGCTTTGGTATCAGGATGATGCTGGCCTCATAAAATGCGTTAGGGAGGATTCCCTCTTTTTCTATTGATTGGAATAGTTTCGGAAGGAATGGTACCAGCTCCTCTTTGTACCTCTGGTAGAATATGGCTGTGAATCCATCTGGTCCTGGACTTTTTTTGGTTGGTAGGCTATTATTGCCTCAATTTCAGAACCTGTTATTGGTCTATTCAGAGATTCAACTTCTTCCTGGTTTAGTCTTGGGAGGGTGTATGTGTATAGGAATTTATCCATTTCTTCTAGATTTTCTAGTTTATTGCATAGAGGTGTTTATAGTATTCTCTGATGGTAGTTTGTATTTCTGTGGGATTGGTGGTGATATCCCCTTTATCATTTTTTATTGCATCTATTTGATTCTTCTCTCTTTTCTTCTTATTAGTCTTGCTAGTGGTGTATCTATTTTGTTGATCTTTTCAAAATACCAGCTCCTGGATTCATTGATTTTTTTGATGGGCTTTTTCTGTCTCTACCTCCTTCAGTTCTGCTCTGATCTTAGTTATTTCTGCTAGCTTTTGAATTTGTTTGCTGTCGCTTCTCTACTTTTAATTGTGATGTTAGGGTGTTCATTTTAGATCTCTCCTGCTTTCTCCTGTGGGCATTTAGTGCTATAAATTTCCCTCTACACACTGCTTTAAATGTGTCCCAGAGATTCTGGTACGTTGTGTCTTTGTTCTCATTGGTTTCAAAGAACATCTTTATTTCTGCCTTCATTTCATTATTTACCCCATAGTCATTCAGGTGCAGGTTGTTTAGTTTCCATGTAGTTGTGTGGTTTTGAGTGAGTTTCTTAATCCTGAGTTCTAATTTGATTGCGCTCTGGTCTGAGAGACAGTTTGTTGTGATTTCTGTTCTTTTACATTTGCTGAGGAGTGTTTTACTTCCAATTATGTGGTCAGTTTTAGAATAAGCGCAATGTGGTGCTGAGAAAAATGTATATTCTGTTGATTTGGGGTGGAGAGTTCTGTAGATGTCTATTAGGTCCATTTGGTCCAGAGCTGAGTTCAAGTCCTGTATATCCTTGTTAAGTTTCTGTCTCATTGATTTGTCTGATATTGACAGTGGGGTGTTAAAGTCTCTCATTATTATTGTGTGGGAGTCTAAGTCTCTTTGTAGGTCTCTAAGAACTTGCTTTATGAATTTGGGTGCTCCTGTATTGGGTGCATATATATTTAGGATAGTTAGCTCTTCTTGTTGAATTGACCCCTTTACCATTATGTAATGGCCTTCTTTGTCTCTTTTGATTTTTGTTGGTTTAAAGTCTGTTTTATCAGAGACCAGGATTGCAACCCCTGCTTTTTTTGTTTCGTTTTGTTTTCCATTTGCTTGGTAGATCTTCCTCCATCCCTTTATTTTGAGCCTGTGTAAGTCTTTGCATGTGAGATGGGTCTCCTGAATACAGCACACTGATAGGTCTTGACTCTTTATCCAATTTGCCAGTCTGTGTCTTTTAATTGGGGCATTTAGCCCATTTACATTTAAGGTCAATATTGTTATGTGTGAATTTGATCCTGTCATTATGATGCTCGCTGGTTATTTCACCTGTTAATTGGTGCAGTTTCTTCATAGCATCGATGGTCTTTACAACTTGGCATGTTTTTGCAGTGGCTGGTACTGGTTGTTCCTTTCCATGTTTAGTGCTTCCTTCAGGAGCTCTTGTAAGGCAGGCCTGGTGGTGACAAAATCTCTCAGCATTTGCTTGTCTGTAAAGTATTTTATTTCTCCTTCACTTATGAAGCTTAATTTGGCTGGATATGAAATTCTGGGCTGAAAATTCTTTTCTTTAAGAATGTTGAATATCGGCCCCTACTCTCTTCTGGCTTGTAGGGTTTCTGCAGAAAGATCTGCTGTTAGTCTAATGGGCTTCCCTTTGTGGGTAACCCGACCTTTCTCTCTGGCTGCCCTTAACACTTTTTCCTTTATTTCAACTTTGGTGAATCTGACAATTACGTGTCTCAAGGTTGCTCTTCTCGAGGAGTATCTTTGTGGTGTTCTCTGTATTTCCTGAATTTGAATGTTGGCCTGCCTTGCTAGGTTGGGGAAGTTCTCCTGGATAATATCCTGAAGAGTGTTTTCTAACTTGGTTCCATTCTCCTCATCACTTTCAGGTACAGCAATCAAACATAGATTTGGTCTTTTCACATAGTCCCATATTTCTTGGAGGCTTTGTTCATTTCTTTTCACTCTTTTTTCTCTAATCTTGTCTTCTTGCTTTATTTCATTAATTTGATCTTCAATCACTGATATCCTTTCTTCCACTTTATCGAATCGGCTGTTGAAGCTTGTGTATGCTTCACAAAGTTCTCCTACTGTGGTTTTCAGTTCCGTCAGGTCGTTTAAGCTCTTCTCTACACTGGTTGTTCTAGTTAGCCATTTGTCTAACCTTTTTTCAAGGTTTTTAGCTTCTTTGCGATGGGTTAGAACATGCTCCTTTACGTTGGAGAAGTTTGTTATTACGGACCTTCTGAAGCCTACTTCTGTCAACTCGTCAAACTCATTCTCCATCCTGTTTTGTTCCCTTGCTGGCGAGGAGTTGTGTTCCTTTGGAGGAGAAGAGGCGTTCTGGTTTTTGGAATTTTCAGCCTTTCTGCTGTGGTTTCTCCTCATCTTTTTGTGGTTTTATCTATGTTCGGTCTTTGATGTTGGTGTCCTATGGATGGGGTTTTGGTCTGGATGTCCTTTTTGTTGATGTTGATGCTATTCCTTTCTGTTTGTTAGTTTTCATTCTAACAGCTGCAGGTCTGTTGAAGTATGCTGGAGGTCCACTCCAGACCCTGTTTGCCTGGGTATCACCAGTGGAGGCTGCAGAATAGCAAACATTGCTGCCTGATCCTTCCTCTGGAAGCTTCGTCCCAGAGGGGCACCCACCTGGATGAGATGTCTGTCGGCCCCTACTGGGAGGTGTCTCCCAGTCAGGCTACACGGGGGTCAGGGACCTACTTGAGGAGGCAGTCTGTCCGTTATCGGAGCTTCAGCGCCGTGCTGGGAGAACCACTGCTTTCTTCAGAGTTGTCATGCAGTGACGTTTAAGTCTGGAGAAGCTGTCTGCTGCCTTGCCCCCAGAGGTAGAATCTAGAAAGGCAGTAGGCCGTGCTGAGCTGAGGTGGGTTCTGCCCAGTTTTAGCTTCCCTGCTGCTTTGTTTACACTGTGAGCATAGAACTGCCTCCTCAAGCCTCAGCAATTCCCCCTGCCACGCTCCACCATCCCAGGTTGATCTCAGACTGCTGCACTAGCAGTGAGCAAGGCTCCATGGGCATGGGACCTGCCAAGCCAGGCACGGGAGGGGATCTCCTGCTCTACTGGTTGTGAAGACCGTGGGGAAAGCACAGTATTTGGGCAGGAGTGTACCTCTTCTCCAGGTACAGTCACTCATGGCTTCCCTTGGCTACGAAAGGGAAATCCCCTGACCCCTTGCACTTTCCGGGTGAGGCGACACCCCACCCTGCTTCAGCTCGCCCTCTGTGGGCTGCACCCACTGTCCAACCAGTCCCAGTGAGATAAACCAGGTACCTCAATTGGAAATTCAGAAATCACCTGTCTTCTGTGTCGATCTCCCTGGGAGCTGTACACTGGAGCTGTTCCTATTTGGCTATCTTAGACGCAACCAGTCTCCACTACACTTCCTGAAGGCAGAGACTATGTCCTTGTATTTTCCATAAAGCCCAATAAGGCCTTTCTCATAGCAGACACTTAGTAGATAGTAGATAATAGGTGAATTCATAATGTATATGAATGAATGAGTGAATGAATTAATAAATTGGAGGTAGGGGAAGTGACGGGTGTAGATTCTCTACTGTTGATGGATTTATTTTATTCAGGTTTTAATCTGTCCGCTATGTGTGAGTACATGTATGTGTATAGACAAAGCAGTGCTTTTTTTTTTTTTTGGAGACAGAGTCTCACTCTGTCACCCAGGCTGGAGTGCAGTGGCTCGATCTCAGCTCAATGCAAGCTCCACCTTCTGGGTTCAAGCGATTCTTCTGCCTCAGCATCTCCCATTAGCTGAGACTACAGGCGTGCACCACCATGGCTGGCTAATTTTTAATATTTTTAATAGAGATGGAGTTTCACCATATTGCCCAGGCTGGTCCCAAATTCCTCAGCTCAGGCAATCCATCCACCTCAGCCTGCCAAAGTGCTGGGATTACAGACGTGAGCCACCGTGCCTGGCCAAAGCAGTGCTTTTAAAAATGAAAACAACACACCTAATTAGTAAGCTCCTGAAAATACAGACGTCTAGATAAAATGTGAGGAAGGTCTTTGTGCTATAGCATTTTTTCAAACTGTTAATATGATTGGCATAATGTTCATTAACAGGCATGGTTTCTAATTTGCAGTGATCTGAAACAGCAGATTTTAGAGAACTGTTCATTGTTAGGGGAGCTTTGACTTGTACGTCTTTTTACGAAACTGAAGGAGTCCTCCTGGGTCTAGCTGACCTTTCCCTTGTAGTGAGGAGTTTGTCTTGCTACTTTTTTTTTTTCCCAGATGCCTTTTAATCCAAGGGTAAAAACCTTCTGATTAGGCTAGATTCCCTTGATAGTCCCTTCTCTTACAGCTTCATCAAATTTATGTTAGAAAGATTGGGGAAAAAACCAGCAAACAAACAAAAAGTAGGTAGTGTAAACTTTAACAGAGTAATAGAAGGATTGACATGGGACTCATAACTGGACATAATTTTTATTTCTCTGAAGTATAATTTTATTAAATAATAAATGCACATGGTTTTAAAAGGTTAAACAGAAGAAGAAAAGTTCTTTGTACAAAAAAGACCATCAGTCCTTGTCTCTCCTCCTGACCTAGCTTTGGTTAGGTATAAAATCCTAGGTTGAAAATTGTTTTCCCTAAGGATTTTAGTGGCCTTGCCACATGATCATCTAAATTCCATGTAAATTGTAATGTCACTCTTCCTCCTGGTTTTTTTGTACCCTGTTTCTCTTTTTCCCTCCTTACCTCCCTCCTACTTTATTCCTTTCTCTCTGGAAGCTTTTACTATCTTCTTCCCTTCTTGACATTATGAAATTTCATAGGCCCTTTTTTTCATTCCTTGTGCTGGGAAATTGGACACCGTCGCATTCTGGAGGTTTAAGTTCCTTCAGTTCTAGGACATTTTCATATATTTATTTAGTTAATAATTTCCTCTTCCTCATTTTCCCCATACACTTTCTGGTTTTCTTAGTGGTCAAATATTGGAACTTCCAGATTGATGCTCTAGTTTTCTTATCTTTTTGCCTTCTACTTGTTTTTCTTTTTAGGAGATTTGATCAGTGTTATTTTTCAGATTTTTTTAAACCTATCATATTTTACATTTCTAATTAAATGTTTGAAGTTAACTTGTATTCTCTCTCTCTCTCTCTCTTTTTTTTTTTTGAGACAGAGTCTTGCTGTGTCACCCAGGCTGGAGTTCAGTGGCGCAATCTCAGCTCACTGCAAGCTCTGCCTCCTGGGTTCATGCCATTCTCCTGCCTCAGCCTCCTGAGTAACTGAGACTACAGGCGCCCGCCACCACGCCTGGCTAATTTTTTATGTTTTTTTAGTAGAGACTGGGTTTCATTCTG
Source organism: Hylobates moloch (assembly GCF_009828535.3). Taxonomy (NCBI): domain Eukaryota; kingdom Metazoa; phylum Chordata; class Mammalia; order Primates; family Hylobatidae; genus Hylobates; species Hylobates moloch. The sequence continues at coordinate 26,486,569 of NW_026652287.1, read as the reverse complement.
TTAGCCAGGATGGTCTCGATCTCCTGACCTCATGATCCGCCTACCTCGGCCTCCCAAAGTGCTGGGATTACAGGCGTGAGCCACTGCGCCTGGCCTATTCTTTCTCTTATAGCAAGAAGTATGTATTTTTAGTTTTCTTTGAGTTTTAGTTTTTTGGTTTTTCTTTTTTCTTTTTAGTTTTCTTCTGTTTCTAATTTTCTTTCCTTCCTTCCCTCCTTCCTTCCTTCTCTCCTTCCTTCTTTCCTTCCTTCCTTCCCTCCTTCCTTCCCTTCTTCCCTCCTTCTCACCTCTGGCTCAACATCCCTTCACTCACCTCTGATACTGGACTACAGGCATCACCACCATACCTGGCTAATTTTGTTTTTGTTTGTTTTGTAGAGACTAGGTATTGCCATATTACCCAGGCTGGTCTCAAACTCCTAGGCTCAAGTGATCCACCTGCCTCAGCTTCCCAAAATGGCATTTGAACCTTGGGATTACAGATGTGAGATTACAGGCATGAGCCACTGTGCCTGGCCGTTTCTATCTCTCGATAGGGCTTTCCTCTCCTATTTGTTTTAGTGTCTGATTTGTTGTTGTTGGAGGCTTTCCTCTAATACCTGGTATACTCCTGAACCCTAGAAAGCATTTGAAAGCTCTGTGTGCCACGGATAGAACTTGTTGACTAGTGAATACCATTATAGGGTGGTCAGGTAGTGAACCACTTTATTGTTGGTGCCATTCAGTTTCAACATACTAGGATCTTTCTAACTCCTGCCTGAAGGTTTGAGCTGGGAATGAGGGTGGAACAGTGCTTAAGGCTGTCAGCTGACCTCCAAGAGTCAGGCAGGGGCAGGGGCTGGAGCTTACTCTTCAGTGCATAGACTTTAATTCCTCTGTATCAGGCTTTTGACCAGCCCACCCTCTGCTGCGCTTGCTACCCTTGGGAAGTACTCAAGGATGGTTACTCAAGTAATGGTTACTCAAGTAAGGGTTAGGGGAGAAGTGTAGTTTCCTGGCTGTATGGACTAGGGAATACAGAGAACTGACAATTTCTTATATAGACATTTATTTATACAAATATTTGTTAAGTATCTTCTGCATGTCTGGTACTATTCTAGGCTCTGGTGACAAGCAGTAAACAAAATAGATTAAAGTTCCAACCCTTGTGGGGCTTGTGTTCTTGTGGGCAAGAAGGAAAATAGTAAGTGCTGAGGGAATGATGTGTCATGAGATGAGAAAAGATTGAAAGCTGGGAAGGGGGATGGGAAGCATGTGAGGGGAGGGTGTGTGGTTAGTGATTCGAAGTTTAGGCAGAGTGACTGGGGAACAACAACATGTTGAAAAGATGGCATTGAGTAAATACCTGAGAGAAGTAAGGGGGTGAGCCCTCTCTGGCTGAAGAGCATTTGGGGTGAAGGCTTTGCGGCTGTAGCTCACCTAATAGAAGACCAGCAAGGAGGCCCCATAGCTGGAGCAGAGTGAGAGGTGAGGAGGTAGCCATGAGGCTCATAGGTCACTGCAGGAACTTTGGCTTTTATTCTGAGGGAGAGGGAAGCCACTGGAGAGGGGTTTGAGCTGGTGAGAGAGATGATCTGACTGACACACTGGCTGCTGTGTTGAAAGAAACTGCAGTGGTGCCAGTTCAAAAGCTACGTGAGAGTTGGAGGTGGGCTGGAAAAGCATAACAATGAGGAATTGGTGAGAAGGGATCAGAGTCTGGACACATTTTGAAAGTAGAGTTCCTGGAATTGCTGATGGATTGGGCAGCTTTGACTCAGTCCTCTTGCTTTCAGCTTCGCACCTCACGCTGCCTTTTGCGATACTAGTACTTCGTGTCTCTGTCTTCTGAGCCTTCCCAGGAATTGGGTGGGTGAGTGGGGGTGGCACCAAAGGCTGCATCAACTCACCTCTTCACACCTCATCTGCAGAGACTTAGGATTACTCTTCTGTTACTTTTCTTTCCTCTCTTTATCAGCTTTCAAAGTTGTAGAATTATCTCATGCCCACTGATACCACTGTGCCCATTCTTTCTCCTTACACATAGGTTTACACCTTAATTTTTTTTTTATTTTTTTATTTTTATTTTTTTGAGACGGAGTCTCGCTCTGTCGCCCAGGCTGGAGTGCAGTGGCGCAATCTTGGCTCACTGCAAGCTCCGCCTCCCAGGTTCACGCCACTCTCCTGCCTCAGCCTCTCCGAGTAGCTGGGCCTACAGGCGCCCGCCACCACACCCGGCTAATTTTTTGTATTTTTAGTAGAGATGGGGTTTCACTGTGGTCTCGATCTCCTGACCTCGTGATCCGCCCGCCTCGGCCTCCCAAAGTGCTGGGATTACAAGCGTGAGCCACCGCGCCCGGCCTTAATTTTTTTTAAACTCAGTGAGGTTTAGAGAAGCGGTGTTGATAAACACATGTGTTTCATCTGTCATGTTTAACTAGAAATCTGTTTATTATTTGAGAATATTGAACACAAGAATGTTTAGTGAGTATGCTTGATTTTTTTCAATGCAACTTATAGAACTGAAAATTATTTTAATAAAAGATGAGAAAGATTTTTAGAGCACTAACCTTTTGTCTCCTAACCAGAGCGTTGCCTCTAAGACTTCTTGGGTTTTTTTTTTTTTGTCTATTTTAATCAATTCTAAGATTGAAAATAAATTTTTAAATGTTTAAAGCTCACACCCTGAGAATTATGACATAAATGCTAACTAACAATCATCAGAGAAGCATTAATCATAGTTTGTCAGCTCTTATCTGAAAATAATTTATCTTTCTTCTGGATCATTGTTGTAACTAAGGTCTACAACTTTGATCCTCTTCTTGAATATCACCCATCTGAAGCCAGAGGCATGACAGTAGCAAAAGTCTATTTTTTGAAATTTTATAAATAAAATTCTAGAGATTCAAAGATACCAATAGTTTTGTTAAAATAATTGTGTATGTTGTTAAATATCCAGAATACCTTGTTGGCTAAGTTAGTATATTATTCCATTCTCACACTGCTATAAAGAAATACCTCAGACTGGATAATTTATAAAGAAAAGAGGTTTAACTGGCTCACAACTCTGCAGGCTGTACAGGAAGCATGGCTGGGGAGGCCTCAGGAAAGCTACCATCATGGCAGAAGGCGAAGGGGAAGCAGGCACATCTTACACGGCCAGAGCAGGAGGAATAGAGAGAAGGGGAAGGTGCTACACACTTTCAAACAAGCAGTTCCCGTAAGAACTCACTCACTATCATGAGAACAGCAAGGGGGAAATCCACCCCATGATCCAGTCTCCTCCCACCAGGTCCCTCCTCCAACACTGGGGATTTGACATGAGATTTGGGTGGGGACACAAATCTAAACCATATCACTTAGGTAAGTATATTTTAGGTTCATTGAGATTAGGAAACATGCCCTGCTGATTTACTTAACCCTAAAACACCCAGCATAGCACTTCGCATATAGTATCCACTTATGAGGTTTGAGGAATCCTTTATTAAATAAAGAATTTTACGTATTCATTGGTCTTGTTGGAAATTGTACTGACATAACAAGCCAAACTCATTACTCCCAGAATAAATGTAATTTATTCTTCCTAGTAAATACCAGAAATGAGATGCCTCATTTTTATCTAAACTGGCACCAGGAGTTTCAACACCTGAGACTCATAGCTCCCCAACCCTAACTGATCACACAGGCCCACTAAAGCTTCTTCAACCATGATAGCTAAATATAATCATCACTCAGTATATGCAGGGAATTGGTTCCAGGACCCCTGCACATATTCAAGTCCCACAGTTGGGGCTTTAAAACCCAAATATATGAAAAGTTGTCCCTCTGTGGAGAAGGGCTCACATTCCACAAATGCTGTATTTTCGATTCACATTTCATTGAAGAAAAATCCCCATATAAGTGGACCTGCACAGTTAAGACCTGTGTTATTCAAGGGTCGACTGTATACATGCCCACCCACATCCATCCCAGGCACAAATGAGAACCTGCCTTGACAGCCCCAGGGAAACCTATTCGATCATATTTAGGTTACTGTTCTGGGCTCAACACTGTGTGGGGCACTTTAGGAGATAGAAAATAAATGAATCCCTTGACTAATGCCCATGAGGAGTTGACTGACACCTGAAGCAAAAAGATGGATACGAAGGATTACATAGTTAAATGCTAAATTATATGGGAGAAACCACTAAAAATATAGAAGTTTAGAGTTTACCATAGATAGGAATAGAATCTTAGAGTTTGAAAAGTCCTTTTAGAAAAAAGTCCAGTCTAAATCCATCTTCTAGTATAAGAGTTCTTTTTAGATTATCTTTGGCAGATGATTTTCCATGTTGATTGTGGCCTGTGAAGGGAGGCCCTTGCTATTTTCTGAGGCAGCCTCTTCTGTAGTAGCACTGTTCTGATGGTTTTCTTGAGTCAGAAGTGCTCAAGAGTTAGTAAGAGTGCTCAAGAGTCTGTAAGTTACTGCAGTTAGTCCTGCCTTGTCTTGTGGGCCATACTGAATGAACACATTGCCATTTCATCACAGCCATCCTCTGTTCAGTATTTAAAGAAAGCCCTCGGATGGAGGAAAAGTATAGCAGAGAGAGAAGGGTCTTGAACTCCAACTAGGTGAGCTATTTTGTCCCTTTATGCCTTGGCCTCCTTGATACTAATGTGTAAAAGCAGGGAACACAGTGCCTGATGCACAGGCAGGAGGCAGTAAAGGTGAGCTGCGGGCAGGTCTGTCTTGGGTCTTCTCTTGCAGGCTGCCTGGTAAAGGAAGGCCTCAGAGACTAGACGGGGTTCAGGCTTAGAGGGCTTTGATAAAGATATGAAAGAAAAACAAGGGGCAGTAGAGAAGAGCAAATGAATGGACTTGACTGACTGAAATAAAGACAGCATAAAGAAGAAAAACCACAGGGACTGTGGTTTTAATCCTTGTAAACGATGGCACCAATCACAAAGCATTTGTGTCTCATTGACTTGAGATGATGAGATGATGAAAGATCATCTCCAGTGCTTATGTTGCTGATTAATCCATCCGTTTGAGCTTTCACTGTGTGCCAAGCACTGTTCTAGATACTGGAAATACAGAGGTAAACAAGACTGATGGGGTCTCTGTTCTTCCGGGGTTTGTGTTCTCCTTGAGGAGGAAACAGACAAAAAAGAAGTAAACAAAAATATAAACCCCAACTACTTAGTAGGCTGAGGCAGGAGGATCTCATGAGCCCAGGAGTTTGAGACCAGCCTGGGCAGTATAGCAAGACTCCATTTCAAGAAAAAAAAATGTGTAAACAAAAATATAAACAGAATAATTGAAGGTAATGGTAAGTGCCATATATGAAGAATGATGTAAAAGAGTGGATGGTTTAGCGGTGGGGGTGTGTACTTTAGATGATGATCAGGAACAGCCTCTTGGAGGAAGCAACATTAAGCTGAGACATGAAGGATACAAAGGAGCCAGCTGAGCAAAAGTCTGGGAGGATTTAGTTATAGGCAGAGAGAACCATTAGGGTAAGAGTTCTGAGGCACGAATAAGCTTGGTATAGTCAAGGAACAGAAAAAAGGCCAGTCCGGGCAGGCATATGCCTGACAAGGATCATAGTATGAGACTTGGGGAGTGAGAGAAAGAGGATGGGGGCATATCCTATAGGGCCTTTTGGCTAAACGAAAGGAGATTGGACTTTACTCCAGATATGCTGGGAACCAACAGAACTGTTGGATGGTGGGTGTCTTGGTCCATTTTCTGCTGCTATGACAAAATACCACTGACTGGATAATTTATAAAGAAAAAAAGTTTATTTGGCTTATGGTTCTAAAGACTTGGAAGTGGAGGAGTATGGCACCAGCATCTGGAGAGTATCAACCCGTGGCAGACAGGCAGAGGGGCAGGAGAGCTTGCTTTTATAACCAAACCGGTTCTGACATAACTAACCCATGTCTGTAATAATGACGTTAATCCATTCGTGGGAATGGAGTCCTTGTGACCTAACCACCTCTTAAAGGCCCCATATCAATTAAATCTCAACATGAGTTTTGATGGGTACATACAAACCACAAAAATGAATATAAGCAAAGGAGTGACGAGATCTAACTTACAACTTCTAGAGCTCACTGTGGATTCTGTATGAAAAGTGGATTGGAACGGGCAAGGAAGGGGGCAGGGAGACCATTGCAGTGGTCCAGGCAAGAAAGGGTGGTGGCTTGGACTAGGACGGCAGCAGTGGAAAAATAGAGAGAAGTGACTGGATTCTGGACATACTCTGGAGATACAGCCAACAGGACTTGCTTGTGGCTTGGGTGGATGTTGCAAGAGGAAAAGACAGGAGTTGAGGATGAAGTCTGTGGCCTGAGCAACTGATAATGCTGTTTACCAAGATGGGATCGATTGGGTAAAGAATCGCTTTTTTGGCATTCGACAAGGGCAGAGGTTGAGAGTTTGGGCCTCGGGTTGAGATGATTAGACTCCAAGTGAAGATATAGGTTGGCAATTGGGTATAGAGTCTAGAGCTCCAGGGAGAGATTTGAGCTAGAGAAAAAATTGAGGAATCATTTGAATGCTGTTTATCTCCACATTTATAGTATTTTACTTTTTGTGTATTGATCATTTATAAGCACTTTTATCAGTATTTCATCCTTTAACTGGTACAGTTCCAGTTTGTGTTGTTATTCCTACTATAAAGAGTAAGGAAATTGGCTGGGCACAGTGGCTCACGCCTGTAATCTCAGCACTTTGGGAGGCCGAGGCGGGCGGATCACGAGGTCAGGAGATCGAGACCGTCCTGGCTAACATGGTGAAACCCCGTCTCTACTAAAAATACAAAAAAATTAGCCGGGCGTGGTGGTGGGTGCCTGTAGTCCCAGCTACTAGGGAGACTGAGGCAAGAGAATGGCGTGAACCCGGGAGGCGGAGCTTGCAGTGAGCTGAGATTGAGCCACTGCACTCCAGCCTGGGGGACAGAGGGAGACTCCGTCTCAAAAAAAAAAAAAAGAGTAAGGAGATTGAGGCTCAGGGAGGTGAGTAGCATGCCTCCTACAGCTTAGTGCTGGCAGAGCCCACGTTTGAATCCAGGATTTTGATTCTGAGCATATTGCCCATTTGGTTAAATCTGGTTAAAGGTGGCTCTTTTCTCTTCTTATATCTTACTCTGCTCCTGAGATTGCCATATTCCCAGAGATTTCTCATTGGAAAGACACTACGTTTCCTGAGGATGAATCCTGCTGTTTCTTAGTATTATTTTCTGTCTCCTCCTTAAGATGGACATCTTCTCAAAATTCCCATTCTTCCTGGATAAGCAGCTTTACAGCTGCCACAAATCCAGAATAAATACTACCCTCATACAGAGTGTCGCACAAATGCCTGCCAAAGCCCCATATTAAGATGTACTCCTAAAATAAAGCTGTATTTTCTGGTGTCCCTTTCCTTCTAAAATCAGCTTATTGTAAAACACTATCCCCACTCCCTTCTTTAACTGGTCCTCTGGTCAGGCTTTAGTGGCCTTGTGTATAAAATTCAGAATCTATCAGGATTTCAAGCAGATGTAAAAGGAAGTAAATTTTTGAGCCCTCAACTTTGACAGTTCTCCCTATTTATTTGGCTAGATGTGATAGTAAAAGCCATAAAAAGAGGGCACTTGAAGAAAATGTTTTGGCCATAGTGATTACAGTTAGTGCACTTGGAACCTTCACATGCCAGGCACAGATGGCAGGTGTCTATAAGGAGCCACACAATAACCCAGCCCTTAGTGTGGGCCCTAAGGGGGACTGCATCAGGCCTAAACGAGTTAGATATTGGCAAGTAAAATGTGAGCGAAACAGAAAATGTAGTCCACAACATCAGTTATGCTATTTGTAGTTGTCATGAAATGAGCTGGTAAAAATTTCAAAGTGTTGAGTTTTCAGGGTATATGTGTCACAGCACGATTCCTGCAGAGATTTGTTTGTTTGCTTGTTTGTTTGTTTGTTTGTTTGTTTCTGTTTTGGTCCAGATACATGCCAGAATAAGAGCAGTGGTTGGTTGAACTTAGTTTTTAATCCTGAGATGTAGAATTGTTTGGAAATCCTGTTTTTTCTTTTGTAGCATCTCCTGCAAGTTGACACATATGTATTATCTATGAGAAAATTTAAAAATTATTTTGATTTAGTATACCCTTGTGCACGTTCTTTTTCTGTCTCCATTTAGAGCATTAAATGTGTTGTTCTGGGTGTTTAGAAAGTAACATGGCCCTGCAGATTGTCTGATTTTTGTCTTTTCTTAAAAGCTTACTGTGACAAAGCTGTTGTTAAGGATTCTTTTTGTATATGAATTGTGTATAGATGACATTTCTGTGCCCAATGCCTCTTCAGATATCCTCTCTAACAATTAAAGGAGACTTGAAAATTTAGTTTCACAGAACATGTGCATCTGTCCCACTCAAGCCTGATCACTTCAAAGGTGGTAGGATAATTAGTAGCTAAATGAAACAAACGTGAAGAGGAAACGGAACAGTGGTAGTTACGTGCTGCATGTGATCACAGAGCTCATGGAGAAGACTGAAGGGGGCAGAACGCATGGGTAAACTGGAATAAGCGAGTCAATACTGAGTAGTTGGGAATCAACATCAGTGCTGCATGATAAGCAAAGATTGAATGCAATTGGTCAGAGAAGGCCCACTGGAGAAGTGAAAATGTTTTATCAGTTACAGAGGTGACAGATCCAATAAGCAGCATTACCCTTTGTAACCTCAAAAGTGGAGGAGGACTAAGCAGAGAACCAAATAATGAGGAACCATGTTTTGTAAAGAAGGTGGCGTCACAATTAACATAGATTACTGTGGACTCAGAAGCAGGCAGGATTCACTCACAGTGTACTTTTTAGATGAGGGCATTTAAATACAGTCTTCTACTGCGACATTCAAAGAATCTTAATGAAGTACAACCTTCCTTTGGGCATTGTCAGTTATATATCTTATCAGTAAATGTGCAGTGAATCTGCGCCCCCCCCAAAAGAGCTGGACCTTTGATCAAGAATCTCTAGAGCCATTCATCCTTTAGTAGTATGCAAAATGCTGGCCAAGGTGAAATTATTTAGTAATAACGTTCTATACACCAAAGTTGTGAATTTGTTGTTTGTTTATTTACAAAGGCAGGAAAGTTCAGTTTTGTTTTAAATTCATTTGGGGAGAAATATGTAAACCCTGAAGTCTTGAGCTCATTTCCCAAGTGGTCTAGACTTCTAGGTATTTTTGAGTGAAGCCATGACTTATCTGGTTGAGGCATAGTGATGTTCTAAAGGGAAAACAGAGCTGAACACGGGTGTGGAATGTTCTATGTGTCGCTGTATATTCTAATCATTTTTATAGGTAGAGGTAAAGATAGGAAGAGACATTCACATATGCTGATTGAAATTAAGTTTGGAATTAGACTTTCTGTTAAAATCAAAATAACATATGTAAGCCTCTTCAACTGTGTCGTAAATTCTAATGGAGGGAACTCATCAAGGGCAAATATTTTTATCTTGAGCCTTGTTTTCTGTGATGATTAGTGCATTTATTAGAAGATTGACTACTCCTTTTAAAAAAAAAATCTTTAACAAAAATTATCTGACAGCCCAAGGAATTCTCAAGTTAAGTTCCATTTCAGGGTTCAGGCAAACCAAATTATTATATTTCCAGATTTCCTCTTCTTTTGCTGCCATTCACAATGAAGGAGGAAAAAGCGGACTCCTTTGATGTGGAGAGAAAAAAAAAAAAAAGCAATATATCACTTCCCTGAAAGAACATTTCTCAGTCTCTCATGTGAAAAAGGATTAGCACCTCCAACAAAGGTCCTGTGGATCACAGCATCGGGCAGCAATACCAAGCAGTACTCCTAAGGAGAGGAAAAACTGTATTTGAGCAAGAGTGTTTGTCCTGGCAAACAGAAGCTTTTTAATAACTGCAAATCTGAGATAATGGCATACACTCCCTAAATCCTTAAGGACCAGACAGCTAGTTTAAATGGAGTGAAGTCAACTTTTGTTTTACAATAGAAGTCTAGTCTTATCAAAATATAGTTTTTTTCACTTAATGGTTTAGTCTACCCATCTGTGGTTGATAAGGATTATGCGTATATGGATAAAATCATTTGGAAGATTCATCTTTGACCCTCTCTTATACAAAAGAAGTTCCATTATAAGGTCACTTGCTTCCGTTTTACACTAATAAGTTATTCAATAACCTGCAGAATTAATGTATTAAGATTTTGATTGAATGTTTCTTAGAAGAAAAGAAAACCTGCCCTGACTTTCCAACACATTAAAGAATCCTTTTACAGTAGATATAAAGAGGCTGTGGGAAGTAAGAAAATGGTAATTCATGCGTGATGGAAAAGCCAAGGAAAAAGTTTATCTGTTAAACAAGGTTTGGTTTAAAAGTTTGGTTTTGCTAGACCTTCATTTGTTAGTCCTTTTTTCTGTATTATGCTTTCTAAAATTGAGACAATGAAAAGAACCTGATTTAAAGTAACAATAATAATACCTTGTATCATGTAGTACTTGAGACTGTGTAAAATCCTCTCTGCAAGTCCACAGCTTTAAACAGTCTGGATAGCTTTGGCTCTCTACTTTGCTTGATCCTGCTTGAATGGAAGTTTCTAAGTGGGAGGGGAGAAGGAGGCTGGTAGGGCTATCCGTATGAGCCGCATCATAAGGTGTACGATGCCAAACGATCCATCAGAGTTTCAGTCTAAAACCAAAACTCTAGCAGCTCTTACTTTAATGTTATTAAATCAGGGTTTCTTCGTCCACACAGATACATTATTGGAAGAAGATTTTATGGAATTGGCTTTTTTTAGGAACAAATTTTGGTCTTCAGTAGCTCGCCAGTAACCCTCTGACCTTTCAGTAAATATCCACCTAAAGCTTTGAAATTAGGGTATTTAGTGTTTTATGGTCCAGAATAAAAATCTCCAATTCTGTTTCCAAATAGTGTAGCCTCAACACATTTTATTAAGCTCTTGACACATTCAGCCGTGTGTATTTTGTAAAGTTCCTATGGTTATTGTTTTACAATAGCTGCTTGCAAAAGCATTGTAAGGGTTTCAATTAATCAGCCCTTTGTGCGCTTCAGACTATGCAAATTTATCACATCAAACCATTCAACTGCTCATGGGAAAGCCGTGTAAAAACTGTATTGTCTTCTAGCGCCTCCTCTCATTTAGAGTGATGTTTTAATAAGAAAGCTAATCAAGTTTTCTTATGCATTATTTATCTGTTAACATGTAAGGAAGAGCCGAATTAAAATTATGTCAACCGGGATATGGCAAGTGATGTGATAGATCTGGAAATGATTCAACAACAGAACAAAGCCAATATGATTCAACAGTTTTTGTCTACTCCCCTCCCTCTGGGGATTATTTAAGGTGGTGGTGTGAAAAATAAAAGGAGGTTAATTTGATAGCTGGAAAAGGGGAGGGGAAGAAAGGAATAACCACCTGTGTTAGCCTTACATTTTGATTTAGAGATTTCATTTCTGAATGTATAAAGGCTCATTGAGATGAGTTTACTCAAAGCAAACCATTTCTTAATAGGAACAGTCAAACTTGAAAGCATTCCTACTGCTTCTTTGGCCCCATTTACCACCATATTCATCAGCAGTAAACTATTCCCCAATAGATATCTGCAACCCCAGGCCTCGTGAAAGTTATCAGGAGACAGTGTCTTGATGATGTTAGATGACCTGCACAACCCAGGAAGGAGTGATCTGCTTTTCTGCCTCTCCAGCCAAAGTTAGTGCAACTGCAACTGCTCCTTCTATTCATTAAGTTGGTCTCCTTTGCTTTGCTAGTTTGCTTCCTGCTGAGAGTAATTAGGTTTCTTATATAATAATAATTCCTTGTATTTAGATGCAGCCTTTCTCTAAGGACCTTAAAGTACCTCTCAGACATTAGCTCATCTGTTCTTCTAACACAATTGCCTCATGAGATAGGTGCTAATTATTCCCGTTACAAAGAGCAAACAACTAAGGCTCACCAGAAAGTGGTGCTTCCCCCCCACCCCCAAGGTAACACATCAGTGGAACAGTGTTGAGTCAAATTAAAGTCACCCAGTTCCTCGATTCGCCTGCTCTACATAGGTCTAAGAGTCCAAGGGGTGATGAATTTTTTACAGACGGCATTTCCCCCACGTTTATAAACCTCACTAATACTGGGCACTGGTTGAGTGTTCATCCCTTACTAAACATGGCTCTCTTCTTGCACTGCGACTGATGGAGAAAAACCATAGCATCATTTCACCATTCAGTGTAAAGAGCATAAAACTGTGCAGAATAAATAGCCTTGTCCAACGGCTGAGTATCTGCAGAAAGTAAAAGGAGGTAATTTAGACTTTGATTAGGATTATTTCAGCAAACCATCCTGCCAGATGTGCTCCACATCATTTAGAGCATTAGAAAGTGGCAAGCTGAATTGTATAAATGTATACAATATATTTACGAAGTTTTCAGTATTCACTCAGATGACTCGACATAAGCTACCTCCCCGCCTATCTGGAGTTGGGGCCCTGAACCTCTACTTCTGCAGCAATTGAGGGAAATGATTCTTTTTCTCTTTCCTCACTCAGAAAAGGAAGAGTAATAATATATATTAACCTCAGAGGGGTAAATTTAATTCAAATGTGATTACACTTAGAAGGTAGACTTGCTAAATAAAAATGTAAAAATTAAAGCAGACTGTGATATTAAAACGAGAACTGGCCATCAACAAAATTGAAACAATTTACTAGTCAGGTCTCAACACATTGAGTCACATCAAAAACATCTCTTGAATTAGAGATGGCATTACAATTGTCTTCTGCAGTTGCCATTTGCTTTCCTGTCTTCATATGCTACTAGAATGCGTTAATTTTTCTTACCATTTTTTCTTCTTTTTTTACCTTTTTTTTTTCCTGTTTGAGTTAAGATAGTCCATTACACAGAGACAGTACACTAAAACCAGTATTTTTTAAAGGCCAAAAATGACTTTTGAAAAAGTCAGTTGCTGTTTAGAATTAGGAATACTTTTTAAGCCATGGTGGCTCACGCCTCTAATCCCAGCCCTTTGACTTGAGTCCAGGAACTTGAGACCAGCCTGGGCAACATAGTGAGACCTCATCTCTTTAAAAAAAAAAAAAATCAAAAATTAGCTGGACGTGGTGGCACACAGCTGGGTGTGGTAGTCCCAGCTACTAGGGAGGCTGAGGTGGAAAGATCACTTGAGTGAGCCATGATTGTGCCACTGCACTCCAGCCTGGGCAAGAGAGTGAGACTCTGTCTAAGAAAAGAAAAAATAAATATTTTTAAAGACAATCAAATGATTCCTGAGATTAACTTGACTTTTCCTGAGCAAACCTATTCTTAAATGATTTCTGTGTTGTTCTGTGAAGCCTTGGAAATAGAAATAACAAATTGATGTAGGAGCCAGCAGTGTCTGGAGCATGATACAGAGAGCTGTGATAGTGGATGTCAGAAGTGCCTCTCCTGAGTAGATCGGCAGTCAGATTTAGACTCCCTAAATTCTTCCCCTTTACAACTAGAAATTAAGATGGATGATGATGGAATAATATTTTGTTGATTGGGGTATCGGCAGTCCCTTTCTTCTCTAACTTTCTGTGTTTCTATTTTTTTTCTTACTATCTATTTGCATTTGTTAAAAGTTCTATACTGTAGTCTGTGGTCCAATTCCCATTTGGCCCTCCTGAGTGCATTAAATGTTCCTGAGCATGTTAAACTGGTGTATTTGCATTTTATTGCCAGGAGGTTGTGCTGTAAACAATGGGGTTGAGACACCAGCTTGAGCCAGGGGATGAAATTTTATTTTAAAATCCAAAATGCTGTGTAAGCATTTAAGGTATGAATTGGTAATTGTTTCACAACAGCTTCCATTAGATATGGTTTATTTGTAGTCCATCCTCTTTTCAAGGATCCAGGGGAGTGTTAACACACTGAAGCGCACCGCATATCATTTACATTTTAAACCAGTGTTAAGGGAAAAGGACCATAACTTTTAAGATTTCTAAATATTGGAATGGACTTTATGCCTCTGTCCCTGGAGAAAACAGTTTTAATCTTTCATTTGAAAATAAGAAAAGAAACCTTCCCGCTGTGATTAAGGATTTGAATAATTCTGAAACAGAGAAATACTGTTAGAAAAAGAAAAGTCTGGTTCTAAGATTGAGAACTCTCTTTCTACCCCTAATGAATTCAGTAAAATACAAACTTTTAAAAATCATCTGTCTAATTTGAGATTCGAGATCATCAAATTCTGTCTAAATATTTTGTTTTAACTTCTAAGCTCATTATGGTCTCTTTGTGTTAACTTGTATTAAAATCTGTCAGCTATGACTGGTCTCATAAGCACAGTCAGCGGACCAGAATAAGTTAATTATTTACTTGTGTCACTAGTGCTCTTCATCTAATGAAATGCACAGCTGTGTTAGATCTGCAGTTGGATGTGTAGCTTCCATTGTTCCGCAAGTCAGCAGAGGGTAGAAGCCGCAATGATGGAGAGCCCTCAGTTCTTTCTGCTGTTCTGGCTTTCTGTGTCGATTTCATGGATCTTTTATCATTCACTTTCACACAAAACAAACAACACAGGGCTGTCTGCTATGGGAACCATCTTGGCATATAAAAGGGTTTTCAGGGCCTAAAGTAATTTTAAGTCAGCTAAGATTTAATTTTTGACTTACAGGTGCCCTTGGTTCAGATATTGCCAAAGCAGTTCCTATAATGGAAGGAAAAAAATCTGAAAGCTACTTATGTGCATTTTTTAAACAAAATGTCAGAAGAGGGCTGATAAGAAAACAACTTCCCAGAAGGAAGCTCTGCACTAAATATTATTAATCAAATTTCAAGCAAAGATATTAGAGATTCACATTTCAGTGGAACGAGCACTTTTTTCATGTTAATAACATAATAAAGTTGAATTTGCTTAATTAAATGTGTCAATTAAAACTGAAAACACAAAATGTAAGTCATCTCTCTCCTTACCCACCCCCAATATAAGTACGTCATGCTTCCTTGGTCAGTTTCTGCACCTCCTGCCCCTCTCTCCCACCTTCTCTTGCTGGAGGGTGGACAGGCAGCTTCCTCCTGAGCAGACGCCGGCCTCCTCCTGCGAACTGCTGCTTAAGGGGTGCCGAGTTTTCTCTTTGGTTTTGTTTTTTCAGGGGTATAGCTGAACCCTCCGTCTCACCAGCCAAAATTACATTCTCACCCGAGCTCGTCCCAGAACCGGCCCCTTTAGGGATTGCCGTTTTTAACATTTTGTTCACTGCTGAACAATGTTGTTGTCGGTGCACCTAGATTTACAATTTGATCTCTTTCAAAGTAGATTTCCCAGTAGTCCTAGGGTTTTGTCAGATAATTTCAGTGTGGATAAGATGGATTTTTGGAGGGAAGAAAGAAGGGTCACACACTCTGCTTGATTGAAATTCTAACACATTGTAGCTGAATTTGAAATAAAGTGAACTGAATGATTGTTTCTGTTCTTCATGTAGGAAAGCTTATATTTATAATAAACAACACCATTTTAACCCAAAAGCCAATTTAAACTAACTATATGCTCTAGAATTCAGCTCCACAATATCCATATTGTTGGCAGCTATGAGAAATAAGAATATTAATAACCAGTATTGCATAGGCAAATGGCATTCTTTTTCTTTTGACTTTAGCTCCTGGTGATTATAACAAATCACAAACTATTGAAATAGTTTGAATAATTACATAGAATCAAATTCAATGAAATATTTAAGAGCAGTTTCTTTACAATAGGGGCAGATAGTTAATAACTTTACACACAGAGAAAAGGAATTTTATCTTTTACTACCAATGTAAAAGCGTTTGTTTTCTTAGTCCAATGCCACTGTACAGTAGTTTTCTGATTCCAAATTATGGAGGGTGTAGTTAACAATCTAACTTCTATTCCTACTCCT
This sequence comes from Hylobates moloch, assembly GCF_009828535.3. Lineage (NCBI taxonomy): Eukaryota > Metazoa > Chordata > Mammalia > Primates > Hylobatidae > Hylobates > Hylobates moloch. The sequence goes on along the minus strand of NW_026652287.1, from coordinate 26,470,683 downwards.
CGTCCCAAGAAAAAGAAATTAGAGGAATGAAAAACTATTTAGCAACAAAATCCCCTATAGGTTAGAATAATATTAAGGGAATTAATTTAAGAGAATATTAGTAGTGCATAGAGTTGGTAGATTTTTGTTTTGTTGTTTTCATTCTTAGAATTCCATTTCTAATTCTAGCCTTTTTTTTCCAAGAACAATTTGGTATTTAATTTTCTTGTTCAACTTTACAAGTTCAATCAAAGATCACTTTCCTAATGGGCTGTAAGCTATAGGAATTAAAATTCCTTTGGGCAGTTGGCCGGGCGTGGTGGCTCACGCTTGTAATCCCAGCACTTTGGGAGGCCGAGGCGGGCGGGTCACGAGGTCAGAAGATCGAGACCACGGTGAAACCCCGTCTCTACTAAAAATACAAAAAATTAGCCGGACGTGGTGGCGGGCAGCTGTAGTCCCAGCTACTTGGAGAGGCTGAGGCAGGAGAATGGCGTGAACCCGGGAGGCGGAGCTTGCAGTGAGCCGAGATTGCGCCACTGCACTCCAGCCTGGGCGACAGAGCAAGACTCCGTCTCAAAAACAAAAACAAAAACAACAACAACAAAAAAATTCCTTTGGGCAGTTTAGACTCAGCCAGGGAAGCCCTGGCAAAAATCAGCCAACCAGCCAGAGCACTGCAGCCTATAGGTAGACCTGTTAGCACATCAGTCACACACAGGTACTTCTTGTCACTGGTTTTTCAAACCACATTGTAAGCACACCCCTCATCCAATCATTTCTGTGTTTGGAGATCAGAGAACTTGGATTCCTATAACTTGGGTGCAGAACCCAGCAGATCACGAACTAGCTAATGAAGAGCAAAACTGCTGCTGACTTAAAGCTTCAGGGATGGCCGCAGGCCTGGGGTCCAGTGAAGCTACTGCTCTTCAGTCTCTGTGGCACAGGAGGGTGGGCAGGCAGCCCGACAGCACCATTGTGTGCCATGCCAGCAGCACAGTCCACAGGCTGCAGTGCCTTTCGCAAGGAGAGTCATTTTTGAACTGTTTGTCCAGCAGGATTGTTGAAAATCGCTTTTGTTACTCTTGATAGAGGCCATGGGGAAGATTTTAGAGCAGTGGAAATAGAGATAGCAGCGGGGAGATCCCAATTAAGTACCGTATTCTTCCTTTCTGCCAATTTGCTTTATGTGGCATGAAATCTTCTCTCCCCCAGGTGTTTGTGGCTTGATCGTCCCCCAGGAAGACATGCCATTTTGTGATTCTGGCATCTGTCCGGACATCATCATGAACCCACATGGCTTCCCATCACGAATGACGGTCAGTGACCTGTAGATTTTTCAGAGGCACTGCCTTTAAGGAAGAAGCAGGCAGTTAGTTTAGTTAGAGTGAGTGGAGGTGACGAGGACTCTGAAGCTGTTTTTTCAGGTAGAGCTCTTTTGCCGCTTGCCAGATAAACAGGCTTCCAGCCCCTGACGATTCTGGGCCACTCCCTTCTACAGAAAGAATGAGGAGCACGTCTATACCTCCCTTTGAGAGTGGAGTCTTCTGAGTGATGAATTTACCCCTCAGCAAAAGAGAACCCCTTGTCTTGAACCTAAATGGATCTCCCTTTCAATGATTATTTTTGGTGATCCTGGCGCTCCACCTCTTACCAGCTGTGTGGCCTTGGACAAGTTGCTTATCCTTCCCATACTTCAGTTTCTTAATCTGTAAAATGAAGAAATATAGGACCTATCTCATAGGGGTATTGAGAGGCGTAAAATTAGATCACACATGTCAAGCTTAAATACTGCTTCTATTAATTTATCACTGTTATTAATAGTGGTCGTGGGGAAATGAGCTGGAGATAAATAAGCAGAGAGAGTTTGACTCACTTAATTTGTTCACATCCTGCAGGTGGGGAAGCTCATTGAGCTGCTGGCTGGCAAGGCCGGTGTGCTGGATGGCAGATTCCACTACGGCACTGCATTTGGAGGCAGTAAAGTGAAGGATGTGTGTGAGGACCTCGTTCGCCATGGTTATAACTACTTGGGGAAAGACTATGTTACATCCGGCATCACAGGGTAAGCATGCGATTGAGCTATTTTAAAGAAAAAGAATGGTTTTACTAGGATAGGAGAGACAAGGCCTTAAGGTATACTCTATTTAAAGTATACCTTCAGGCAAGCTTTTACAGCCCATGGGCGGCATGTGGCCCAAGACGGCTTTGAATGCGGTCCGACACAAATTCGTAAACTTTTTTTAAAAACATTATGAGAGTTTTTCATGATTTAAAAAAAAAAAAAATTTTTTTTTTTTTTTTTAAGCTCATCAGCTATCGTTAGTGTTAGTGTATTTTATGTATGGCCCAAGACAATTCTTCTTCCAGTATGTCCCAGGGAAGCCAAAAGATCGGACACCCCTGCCTTAAGGTGTAAGCGTTAAGGCTATATGCCTTAAGCTTTATTTTTTTAAGAAACTGGATACAAGAAAATCTAACTTTAGAAAACTAATAATTGAGGAGTGCTGTTTGTACTGGTAAGATGATAATTTAGAAAGTAGAAAAGATTTTTGGGAGGCCAAGGCGGGTGGATCGCCCAGGAATTTGAGGCTAGCCTGGGCAATATAGTGAGACCTCGTCTCAAAAAATATAAAGTAGAAAAGATTTAATTTACCAAAATATGATTTCTACCCTATGCCTACTTTTAAGGAACACATCAATTACATATAATGCAAAGTTTTCCTTTAGCTGTTGAACTTTCCCTGCATTTATGTGATGAGTATCAGAATAATAAATGCTTTGACAGATAGACCGAGGCCTAACATTTGTGCATGTGTTCACTAAAGGTGTGGTAAGCACCTACCTAATATGTGCTAGGCACTGAGTATATACCAATAAATACAGTAGACATGGTCCCAGTTCTATGGAGCTGACCGTTTAGGTGTGTTGCTAGACATTAAAAAATAACAGACACAATAGGGCCTACTGTGACCATCTAATTTAAAACTGTAACCCCATACTGCCCATTTGCTGCTTTATTTTCCCTGTAGCACTGACCATTTTCAAATATACTACATAGTAATACTATTGCCTGTCTCCCCAACTAGAATGTAACCTCCGTGAAAGCAGGGCTGGTCTGTTTTGTTTACTGTTCTATTTCCAGGGCATAGCACAGGGCCTGACACACAGCAGGCACTCCGTAAACATTTATTGAAAAAAGGAATGCAGACAAATAAATACAAGTAGATATAGCTCTCACCAAAATAAAGACAGAGTGGGTGAGAAGGCCCCTGTGAGGAATTGGATATGATATTTCAGCTGAGAGTTAAAGGGTGAGAAGGATAGGGCATTCGAAGAGTGTTTAATGGAGAGGAAAAGTTATGTTTAACACTTTGCCAGGGAAAGAGCTTGGTAAGTTCAGGGAACAGGAAGAGGCCAGCCTGGCTGCGGTGCAGTGAAGAGGCAGTGCCGGCAGCCCGAGGTGAGGGTGGAGGGGAAGAAGAGCCAGGTGACCAGGCTTGGGAGCTCGTGTTAACCTGTGAGAAACAGATCCCTGCAATGATCGTGAATGACAAGGTTCTGAAGCTGGAATCATCGTGGTTTTTAAAGGATCAAATTAGTTGCCTAAATTAAGACACAATTAGGTATTTAGTGCCAGATAAAACTCCAGGACCTAGTGTTTATAGTGTTCTTCTGGGTGTTGTTTTTTGTTTTTTAGTTTGGTTTTGGGAGGTTTTTTTTGTTTTTTGGGTTTTTTTTTTTTTTGAGACAGAGCTTCGCTCTTGTTGCCCAGGCTGGAGTGCAATGGCGCTGTCTCAGCTCGCTGCAACCTCTGCTTCCCAGGGGGTTCAAGCAATTCTCCTGCCTCAGCCTCCCAAGTAGTTGGGACTACAAGTGCAGACCACCATGCCCAGCTAATTTTTGTATTTTGAGTAGAGACAGGGTTTCGCCAAGTTGGCCAGGCTGGTCTCGAACTCCTGACCTCAAGTGATCCACCCACCTCGGCCTCCCAAAGTGCCGGGATTACAGGCATCAGCCACTGCGCCCTGAGGTTTTAAACCACTTGAACACTAGTGAAACTCAGCATGGAAGCATGTGTAAGAACAGAGCTTGATTTTAGCGCTGCAAATAGACTCTCCAGATTTGATTGAAATTGTTAAAACCTCTATCTATTAAAAATGTGGAGTGCTTTTAAAAATTGCCTATTAAAACTATAATAATATAGATTTCTTAGGTGTGTCATACCTGAGATGTTACAGAAAATCACATTACAGGAAAAGACTAATGGGCCATTTCAGAAATGGTTCAATAAAATAATTGTGACCATTTCAGAAAACATAGTTGTCATTGCTAAATTCATTAACCTTCTCTTCACTTCTCCACCCAGAAATAAGGCACATTTTTGGCCAGATGCTGACCAGAAAGTGCAAAACCATAGGATCAATTTGGTGGACCTTTGTGAACATAATTTGTACTGAAAGAATTGGATGGATTATATCCTGCTTGCCATAGACAATGGTTAGTCTATATCCCAGTCCACACTGCCTTCCCCTATGCCCCCAGCCAGAGTTTTCCTTTCTTTGCCATTTATTTCAGTGACAAAATCTGAGAAGCACTGTTTAGTTGAAAATTCCCAAGGGCATTTAAACATATCACCCACCAGCTTTCACCTTTTGTTCATTCTTGAACATAGGTAGGAGGAAAAATTGCATATGGCTTTACTCTGTGGATGATGGAATAGCATTGGGTAACCGAGTGTCATAAATTCTACCATGAGCAACCCTACCATTGAGGAATAGAATCATTCACTGTTAGAGCTGGAAAGAATCTTGTTCTAACCGCTTTCTTGTACAACTAAGAACAGTCCAGCTAGAGAGGTCATGTAATTACTTTACTATGTGACAAAACCAAGACAAGGACAGGGTCTCTTAATACCCTCTCCATTGTGCCTTCCACTCCACTCTGTGTCTTCCAAGAACCAGGTTGTGCTGAAGTCAGCAGAATGGCCTGATGACGGCAAAAGCCTTGGCTCAGGATGCTGAGTGTGATCAGGGACACCGAGCAAGCAGCGGCCGAGCTTTTTCTTTGCCTCTCTGCTGTGTCTGTTGTTTCCTTTACTTTTTCTACTTTTACATCATGCTGTAGCCCAGAGTTTACTTGTTGCAAATCAGACCAGTGTTGCAGGGAGAGCCCTGGATTTGAACCCTCACGGCACCACTCACCAGCTCTTACCTGACCTCTCGGGCTCTCTGTGTCCATTTCTTCATCTTCAAAATAGAGGTGACAGTTCTTCCTCCTTGGATTGTTGTGTGGATTAAGTAGCTCATGGTAGATGCTTCCTTCCCTTTGAAGAAGAAAGTTTGAGACAGTTAAAAAAAATTTTTTTTAAGACATCAGTGCTCTGGTTGTTCTTGCTCCAGATTAATGAGAAAAGGTTTCTTCTGTCAAAGTACCTATATATATACCCTCTTCTTAAACTCTTATTACAGCCTTTCTAAAGATTCATTGAAGCAGTTGTGTAATAGACATTTATTGAGTACCAGTTGTGTGCTAGGCAGGGTCACAGGTGCTGGAGCCACCGTGACAAAGGAGACAAAGTGCTTATCCTTGCAGAGTTACTTCTTGTGGGGAAGACAGGCAATAATCCAAGAGATAATAAATGTACACTATGGTACCAAAAGGGGCAAGTGCGCCAAAGGGTCAGATTGAGACAGGGCCAGAGTGACGATGACAGGTGGGAGGAGGACTTCTTTAGATGCAGTGTTCAGGGAAAGTCTCTCTGAGCAGGTGAAATGTTTGACAGAGCCATATAAGTACCTGGTGGGGGAGTGTTTCAGGCAAAGGAAACGGTAAGTCAGAGGCCCCAGGAGAGGAACAGGCTTGTTCCATTTGAGGAGTAATGAAGAGGCCAGTGTTGCTGGAGTAGAGTGACTGGCGGGACACGGGAATAGGAAACAGTGAGGTGTGCAGGAACTGGAGTATGTCTCACCATATGGCCATAATATAGAATGTTGGCACTACAGATTCCGAGTATGATGGGAAGCCATTGGTGAGTTCAGGACAGAAGAATGACCTATTGTGATTTACATTTTAGAAGGCGTCCCCCTGACTTTTTATGCAAAGAATAGATTGTTGAGGGATGAGAGTGGAAGCAGGGAGATTGATTACAAGATTATCTGTAGTAGCCGGATGCGATGGCTCACGCCTGTAATCCCAGCACTTTGGGAGGCCGAGGCGGGCGGATCGTGGGGTCAGGAGATCGAGACCATCCTGGCTAACACAGTGAAACCCCGTCTCTACTAAAAATACAAAAAATTAGCCGGGCGAGGTGGCGGGCGCCTGTAGTCCCAGCTACTCGGGAGGCTGAGGCAGGAGAATGGCGTGAACCCCGGGGGATGGAGCCTGCAGTGAGCCGAGATCGTGCCACTGCACTCCAGCCTGGGCGACAGCGAGACTCCATCTCAAAAAAAAAAAGAAGATTATCTGTGGTAGCCCAAGCAAGAAAGGATAGTGGCCTGACCAGGGAGGTCACCCTGAAAGAGGGATTATTCCATACACACTGTTTCCCAACCTGTTTAAATGTCTATTTCTTTGTAGAGCCATTTATCTTTGAATATAGCTGTGGTACTTTTCATGTTTTTAGAACTAGTCTTTTCATTCACTACAGACTGAAAATCATTCTTATCCAGTCAGTCATAAATGAGTAAGGACCTGCCAGTGATGGGTCCAAAGGCTGTCTCTTGTTAGCCCAAACTTAGTTTCTTAACCCACAACACTTGATCTTTCTTTCAGTGAGCCCTTAGAAGCATACATCTATTTCGGTCCCGTGTACTATCAGAAGCTGAAACACATGGTGCTGGATAAAATGCATGCCCGGGCCCGGGGCCCACGAGCCGTCCTTACCAGGTAAGAGAAAAGTACTTACAAAAAGAATTGATAATACAGTCAAGTCCACCTTGTATTTTCCAGATATGGCAAAAAGCAGACTCAACAAAGTTTCTGTTTTCCTGAGATGTCAAAATTTGGCAAGTTTGGCATTAAGAAAATTATATATGTATGATTAAAATGAAAAAGTAGCAGCCAATTAAATATTTCACAAGCGCAAGAGCAAACACACCATAGGTCTTGCCAGTGGACTCCTACCACAACTATTTACTGTGTAAATGTCTGCAAATATGGTCCTATTTATAAAGGTTCATATAGGAAGATGTGTATGTATATACCCACACACACATTGATATACCTGCATGTACCCATGTGTACACAGAAGACACATGCATGCATTGTTTGGTAGCATAAACCACAATTGGAGTTTTTTAAAACTAATGTTATTGAAGCATAAAGTACCTCCACTTGCAGACTTATTTGAGTAAGCTAGAGGAGGTTAGGGGCCACTTGTGCCCCATTCACAGGTGTACCCTCAATCCCAAGCACAATGTCTGTGTGTTAATGAATGGATAAATTTCTTGGGAAAGAGAATTACAGCTACTAAGTTTCACGTGTTCTTAGTGCTACTTTTTCCAGCTGGAGATGCATAGTCGAGGGCAGTGGTTCTCAGCCAGGGATGATTTTGCCTCCCAGGGGACATTTAACAACATCTGGAAACATTTTCAGATGTCCCAACTTGGGGCTGGGGAAGTAGCTACTGGCATCTAGTAGGGAGAGGCCAGGGATGCTGCAGGGACAGCCCCCTACAACAAAGAGTTACCCAGCTCAGTATGTCAGCAGTGCCGAGGTTGAGGAACCCTGGGCTAGGGGAGGGAACCCAGGCCTTGGAGTCAGATGGACAAGGCTGTGATCTCATCTCCACCTTTTCATTCCGTCACAAGCCTTGGACAGATCACTGATGACCACAGTCTGATGAAACGCTCAGCTTCAGCATTTCTCATATTTAAAGTGGAGACAATAGTACCTACTTAACAGGTGCCGGTGAATGTCAAGAGTGTGAATACAGAATGTGTACAGCGCCCATCCACAGGTGGTATCAGCAAGCATCCAGTTCCCTCCCCACTTTCACTGAGCACTGCCTGGATGTAACAATGTGGAGAGGGGGCAAGGATGAGGCAGCTCATGTTTGGGGTTCTATTTTTTTTTTAAGCCAAGGGAGAGGTGTAGATGACTCAATTCTTTGACCATTTAAAACTGAGCACATGCACATGTGTGTTGAAATGATAGACATGTAAGTGCTTAAAACTGCAAAGAGGGAAGAGTAGTTGAGATTCTCAAGACAATAATCACCTCAGCAATGGGACCGTAATTGGGTTAGATGTATTTCTTCCCTAAATGCTATCCCCTCCTAAACTTCCATTTCAGTTACAACATCCAAAAACTATTTCAGAGTAACATAAATGTCAAAGCAGTTATTTCCTATATTTTGCTTTGTTGTGTAGAAAAAGTTATTACTCTGGTAACTTTTGGCTCTTCCATATGAAGACTGCCTTAAGTGCATTTGTCTGTAGTCAGTTATCGTAGTTGGTTAAAATCCAAGTATTGGATTCTGTCCACATGTGGTCTGTCTACCTTTACCTTGTTCACTGACCTCAAGTGAAGGGAGCAACTACCCTTTTGTGTTTCTACCGGCAGATAAAAATGTATAGATGTGCTCAGTTATGAAGTTTCCACTATAATGTGTTTATTTAGACCTATTTGTAAGTTATTCATGTGTATATTTCCTTTCAACAAGTAATCTGCAACTTCTTTGATTCCACATTGAAACTCAACCATAATTTTAAAAATCTTAAAATTTCGGTATGTGTTGGCATACGCTGTGTTCACCTTAATTCTTTGGGAGACTGGCAGCAACAACAAAGATTAAAAGATGCTATGGAATACAGCAAACGAGGGGTGCATGGTCACCCTTGCTCAAAGTAGCCTGCCAGGGAGGCTTTAAGAAGCCTGCCAGGGAGCTTGCTTTTTTTTTCCCCCCAGATAATTTGTGTGATCCATACCTACATGACGTTGCCTAAATTGTTCAGATCCCCCTAATTTTAGCTACATCTCTGGGTCCTGGATTCTGAACTTTTAAAGTATTCTCAAGCCCAGCATATACATAAACCACAGGGAATCCATTCAAAAGGCTAACAGCTCTGGCCGCAACTACTGAAGGATCCAGGTTTCCCCCACAGTCTGTTCTGCTTAGTTTTTCTGCTTTTAAATAATAGAATACTGAGACTCTTTGAAAATACTTAAAGACATTGTTTCCTGATTTGAAAACTCTGCTGTCCGAATAATAATGATAGTGATGGTAATAGTAATGGTGTTTTCTGTGATTATATATTAATATGTTATTACATCATATGATATTATGCAATTATATATTCACTTAACCATAACAACCATCAATATTACATCTTTTCTCGATTGAGGCTCTTTGGGATAGGTGTGCTTATGCACTTTTACAAATGAGGCTGAGCAGCGTGTTCAAGGTCCCTGTCCAGTTATTGATTTGGATCCAGGTGAGCCCTGCTCCAAAGCCTCGTGCTCTCTGCCAGCATGTGATGCTGCCTCTTTGTTTAACAGAATAATAACACATTTGTCTAATAACTTGTTTCAAAGGCAACCCACTGAAGGACGGTCTCGTGATGGTGGCTTGCGTCTTGGGGAAATGGAACGTGACTGTTTAATCGGTTATGGAGCCAGTATGCTTTTGCTAGAGAGACTAATGATTTCAAGTGATGCCTTTGAGGTTGATGTCTGTGGGCAGTGTGGACTTCTGGGGTATTCTGGCTGGTAAGTGGATACCATATGTCTCCCATACCACACCCCTTACCTCTTAAATCACAGCTCAAGAATTGACCCTGGATCCTATCCACATATTCTCCAGCCTCTGTCTGTGATCACTAACATACCCTCCTTCATGCGTGTATTCCTGTCATTGGGGATACTCTGTGTACATGTCTCATTTGTCTACATCATGATCTACTTCCTAGACAACTAGAGGCTAAGCTCCCAAGGAGTACAAACTTTAATCTTCTTTTAAATATTCTCTCAGGTACTTTTTATAACGCTATTTGCCTGTGAAAATCCTAGCAGATGCATTGTCGGGTGTTAGAAACACAGTGTGTCAAAGAAACTCTTTAGGGAAGATTACATCGAATGCTTTCATTTGTAACTTCAGACCCAAAGAGCCAGGGATGCTGCCGCAAGTCTTATAGCAAATTGGTGACAGAGCCAAGAGCCAAGACCAAGACGACCTGGTACCCTACCCCCTTGTCTGTACTCTCTCTGCCGTGGCTAGCTGCTTCACACTTGTACTGTAGATTCTGTGAGGGCAGAAACCGGGTCTGTCTCAGTAATTTATTCAGCAAACATTTAGTAAGCGTCTGCTAAGTGTCAGACACTGTTCTAGGCCCCAGAAATGCAGCAGTGAACAAGACAGATGATGGCTGCTCCCAAGGAGCTTATCTTCTAGTTCATTCTGATTGCATCCTGTCATGTTTACCCTCATTTCTCCAGCCTGGGACCTGGTAGATGCTTCATAAAAAATACTGGTTGAATGATACCCTGCATTTGTAGGATTGCCAATAAGTAAATCATGTCATTTGTAAAGTTTATAATTTCTGTGTAGAGTTTCGTACACAAAGGTCCCCTTAAAAGATGATGCTAGATTTTTTTTGTTTTTGTGCAGTTGCACCACCTTTCCTATTTGTAATGATTCCACTCTGTCACCAAAGAACAAAAAGCTCGCTTAGGGTTATTCCTAAAACACTCCCGTAGGCAAGAGAATCCATAGTTCCCCAAAAGCGAGGGGTTTTTAATTTTGTTTTTGGTTTTTGTTGTTTCAAGACAGAGTCTCACTCTGTCACCCAGGCTGGAGTGCAGTGATATGATCTCGGCTTACTGCAGCCTCAACCTCCCAGGCTCAAGCGATCCTCTCACCTCAGTCCCCTGAGTAGCTGGGACTTCAGGCTCACACCACCACGACTGACTAACTTTTGTATGTTTTGTAGAGACAGGGTTTCACCATGTTGCCCAGGCTTGTCTCAAACTCCTGGGCTCAAGTGATCCCTCCCGAAGTGCTGGGATTTACAGGCATGAGCTACCACACCCAGCCAGAAGTGAGTTATTCACTTACTTTTCAATCAGAGGCAAGGTCCAACAAGATCTAAGGCAGAAGCTACAGAGCTTCCAGCCTCACCCCCTCATTGCCCCTCACCTGCCCTCCCCAGAGTGCCTTTTCTCTAGATAGGGGCCATCCCCAAGACATAGTTAGGCCCAAATAGCATTCATTGCTGGGGTTTGAGGAATTTGTGGGCCACCTTTTCCCCATTGAGTCCCCACCGTAGTTTCCTTCCAGACGGAGCCTCAACTTCTTGCCATCCTGAGCTACTAATTTCTAAGTTGAAAAAAGCGAATCACAAGTTGAACAAGTGCGCTTCTTAAAATGCAGTGTATCCCTTGCCAGATAAATGTCAAAACCTTTTAGCCAGTTATTTCATGATTTTGGTGTAGAAGACTCTTGTCTGTAAAGAGATGATTTCACTTTAAAAACTGACAGAAGAGGTGGCCATTTGCAGTTCATCTTTCATAAGGTTGCAGAGAAGAGGGGACATGATTCCAAGAATAAGCCTAGCTCTTTTTTATATGAATGAGATGGGGGTTTGCTTCAGTCCTGAGATGTCTATTTGTCTTTTGAAATGCATATTGAGCTTGCTTTTTATAGTCTGGGCTGTGCAACCAAAAAGAAAAAAAAAGAAAAGAAATCATGTGATAGGAAGATGCCTGGATCCTAGTTCCACTATGCTTAAATCTTCAAATTTGACACAAGGATTTTTAAATAATTTACTTCGAAAGGATGGTACAGAAGAATCACGTCATTAAAAATAGAGGTCATGGAACTTCAAAAAGAGTTTCCTCTTCTCTTCCTCCCCCTTGCATTCTTCCTCCCTCTCCCCACCCCCGGAGAAAAAAGAAAACAGGCAACCCGATTCACTTATGTGCTTTGAAAACCTTCCCCTCTCCGCCACTGGTTACCCAGGGAAGGTAATGTAAGCAAGAAGACCTGTAAGCAGCGATTGATCCTTCAACATTATTCTGCTAAATGTATATCTTCTTTCATGCTTCATTTCTGTCTCATTTAGAGAGCATCTGATGGCAGTGTCTGATTTTGAAGCGTATGTATTCAGTGTATATTGTATTTGAAATCCTTTGAAAGAGGACTAAATCAGGTTATACAGTTTGAGGGTCTTTACTGTAATTAAACAGACCTCAATATATACTGTATGTCTGATTTTGAGTGGCCTACTTATACCCTTGTTGCCAACACAAAAAAATCCTAATCCGTTCTAGTAGTCTAGCCGCCGCCTCGGGTGCTGCTTTCTGGCCGAGGAGCGTAATGATGCTGTCATTTTTCCCATCATTACCTGATGATGTGTGCTGGGTTGAGTGGGAGGGAGCATGGGCGTCGTTGGAGGAAGTCGCTCTTTAATGAGCGGCACAATGGAGGCTAGGTAATTAGAGCAGTTTGGAACCTTGAAACTGGCCTTTTGTCAGGGATTTGCACATTAGTGAGGCATTGCTATGGGGATGTTTACAGCACGGCTGTTGTTCTACAGAAGACACTAAGGGCATAAGTCACAAAAGAGAGGTCCAAAAGGAAGATTTCAGGAAAAAGAAAATGCCTATTAAGATAATTAGCTCATAGAGGATGTTTCACTGGACAGTCATTTCTCGTGTGAAGCCACAGCCTCCCCTTTTTGCTACCTTTGCCCTAAAAAAATCCATTCATTTTATTGTGGTTCATGTCAAGTTTCTACCTTTGCAAATTGTTCAGATACAAGGTAAGGTAAGGTTTTATACACACACACGCACATTGGAACATTTTAAATGATGGAGAGGTATTTAATAATAGAGAAGATTAAAGGGCTTTCTGGAATATGAATCAGTACATATGGAAATTTAAAATAGATTAGCTTGGATCAGAGTCATTGGGTAATGTACTAGTCAGGAGAAGAAGCGAAAAGTTACCCCCATTAAATGCATTTCCCCAATTTAATGAAAGCATGAACATGATTCCTAGATAAATTACGTCAACCCAAGCACATTAAAAACATAATTTTTGAACTCGAATGCATTAAATAGGTCTTTAGATAATCTTTTAAGAAAAAGTAACTCACCAAGTTTATATTTGTACTGTTAACGGATCTAATACAGGTTAAGCACCCTGCGTCCCCTCGTCATAACATCAATTGTGCATTTGTGAGGGTTAGTCTTCTCCCATTCTCCTCCTCAGGAAACTCTGTCTGCATAGTTACCACGTGCACATTCTCAGTCTCAGTTCTTGCTTTTCTTTTCTAAAATAATACAAGCTTTATTTTACGGATTGCAAAAATGATCCCTGCTCATTGTAAAACATTCAAAAGTTACCACAAATATAAAGCGAGTCACATTAATTCCCACCACACAGAGATGACCACTATTAACATTTTGGTGACTCTTTCAAGATTCTGATAAGGGCAGAAAAATACAAATATACACACAAAAAAACTTAAAATTTTACATATGATTTTGGGGGCTCCATACACTTACAAAACCTGTTTGAGGGCCCCCTTGGGACCATGCTGATTAACAAACTGCTTTTTTCACTTCACAGTTTGTCCTGGACACCTTCCATTTCAATAAATGTGCGTCCACAACAGCAGGTCTAATGGCTTCACAGTCTTCTTCTATCTAAATGTCCCAGTGGACATTTGCGTAGTCTCACCTTACACTGTTATAAATAGTGTGGCTGTCAACATTCTTGTGCACATACCTTTGCCACTTTTAGGATTACAAAATCAAAGAATATGCACATTTACAGTTTTTACACACACTGTGTTACTACCCTCCAGAATGGCCAATCCTTTGTTCACTAAGGAATCCCCCTGCAATTTCTGGTCAGCACCACATCTTCCAAGCCTCAGTTGCTATTCTTCATTTTCCCCCTCTTTAACTGTGAGGACCTAGTTTTCTACCTGTTAAGAGTCAGGAGTTGTGCTGGATACCTACTGTCCTAGCTGCTTCGAACCCTTGAGGAGTAGGGTAAGGTCCTATTTTGGTCTGAAACCTGAAAGAATAATTCACTTTCTCCCCAGGGACCCTTCTACAGTTTAGCCATTGATTAAGAACTAAGTTCAGTTTACCAGCTCTTCCGGAAAGAAGAGAAAATAAAGTCCTAATTGGAACATGAGGCAAATTGGTTATGAACATGGGATGTCGTTGTTAGGGTTAAGTGGGAACATATATGCACATGCGCACATACACACATTTCTTAGTTTTGCACAAGGGACAACATGTTGTAAGTATAATTCCTTCCAATACTCATAGAAATAACCAAGCCTGAAGAGCACTAGAAAAGTTACCATTTGATTGAATACCACTGTCCTATTCAAAAGTCTTGTCTTTTCCATCAGACTTTACGTATCTTGATGACAGAAACCAAGTTATAAATGTTGAGCGCCTTGCCTAGAATAATATACTGCTAGTATAGTAGATGCTTATCAAATACATGGAGATCGATTGAATTGGTTTAAAACTCTTTAAACAATGAAAAAAATTTAAATCTGAGTAAATTTCACAATGGTTCAGATTTCTGGAGCTCTTTCAAAACAGTATATAGGCAAATGTTTTACATTTTATGGAGAAAGGGCTAGATGTGTGGTAACAACTGACTCAACTTGCATGCTTTAAACACTGGAGGGAATGGTATTTGTTTCATTTTTTCTTTTGCTTCCTTGGATATTTCTTTTTTTCTGGGCACATATGTACTTATATGATAGTGCAACTGAACACTTAGGAATAGAAAGATAATTTGATAGAATGATAACAGAACTTTATAGAGACCATTCTCACTTCCTACCTGGAGGCCTTTGTTTCCGAGTTGCTGTCTGTCTTAACACTTACTGACTTGGGTTTCAGGTGCCATTACTGCAAGTCATCCTGCCACGTGTCTTCCCTCCGTATTCCATATGCCTGCAAGCTGCTCTTCCAGGAACTACAGTCTATGAACATTATCCCCAGGTTAAAACTGTCCAAGTACAATGAATGAGGATGGAAAAAATGATTATTAAAGAGAACAAGCGATACATCCAATGCAACGGAAAGCAGAAGGGATTTAGGACTACTTCTCCTCCTGTGAAGAATTCCCTTGCGTATTCGCTCTCTAAAACAAACAAACAAAAAAATGGAGAGGCTTTTTATATACTATAAGACTGGCTAAACAACGTTGGTCAGTGTGCCTCGAGCCATGGGAGAGATGCTGACTATGTGGACTGCAAGGCAGCTTGATTCACAGAAGGATGTGACCTAAAGGATAAATATTAACTATTACTTATGTGCTGATATCTTGACATTCACTCATTAGAAGACCTTACTCCTTCAAGAGAATGTTAGGGGTCAAATCTACCATATCTTCTGACTAACAATATTCAAGATTCTTCTGAAACTTGGAGGATGTGAAGAATCCATTTGATCTGGTCAGCCTGGCTTTTGTTGTGGTGGCTGGCTCTGATAAATTTTCCCAACAATTAAATCTTGCCTTTACACACCCAAACTTTGTAATTTTAGTCTTGGTGAAATATAATTAATTTGTTCCTACCTTGTCAAGCAAGAATGTCGTCTTCCCTTATGGACTCAATTGCTATTATTTTGAACCTCCGTGATCGTACCATGCCATACTATTCATTAAATATCTGAATCCAGCCCCGTGGCTGCTTTGTCATGCTCTGTCCCTTCCATGCCTGCTAGGATGCTAGCTGTCCATTTCCTTTTTAATCTGACAGGCTTCCTTACTCATTTCTAATTTGTCCTCAACTGCTGCCCTGAAGCCAGATAAACATTTGTGTTAAGGATTGTTTGTAAAATCAGAGTCAGAAACACTTTGAGTAATGGCCTAGGGCTTCATCCCACTGAAGATGTTCAACAGAGTATTAATAGGTATTATATACCAACAAGAATCAAGCTCCTATGTCAAACTAAGGTTGAGGAACTGGGGGTAACCAAGTTAAACATTCCACAGGACTGTTTCAAAGCCCTTAAAGATCCCAAGTTAATGTGTACTGGGTTTCAAAAGAGGGATGTTCCAGGGACCCAGGCTAGCCATTGACTTGAGAACTCAACCTCACTTCTTTTTCTTCACAAAAAATTTCTAACACACGTAGGTGTAACAGTCATAGAGGTATCAGTGAAAGCAGAATGAAGGACACTGCAGGCGAGCAGGCCTTCCTCGCCCTCATGGCAGGGACACAATAGGTATTCTTTTTTCTTTTTTTTCTTTTGAGACAAGGTCTCACTCTGTCACCCAGGCTGGAGTGCAGTGGCAAGATCACGGCTCACCTCAGCCTCAACCTCCCAGGCTCAGGCTATCCTCCCACCTCAGCCTCCTGAGTTGTTGAGACTACAGGCGCATGCCACCACACCCAGCTAATTTTTGTATTTTTGGTAGAGACGGAGTTTCACATGTTGCCCTGGCTGGTCTTGAACTCCTGGGCTCAAGTGATCCGCCCGCCTTGGCCTCCCAAAGCGCGGGGATCACAAGTGTAAGCCACTGCGCCTGGCCTCAATATGTATTTCAACGGTATTTCAAAAAGGAGTTTGAATGTCCAGATCTTTGCTATGCCAGTTCCTTTTTTTAATCTAGCTTATAGTTCTCAAAATTGATGGTGCATAAAGATTGCTGTACTGGATTAAATGTACAATCCTACTGTACTTTGTGGGCTTTTTGAGGAGTTTTCTAGGATGATCCTGATTATCTCACATTGTGTAGCAAATCCACTTCCCAAATCCATCAAAGATGCAGTTGCCCTGCAGTGTGGGGCACGCCATTTCAGTGAACACTCAGAGTCAGGCTGGAATTCTCACATACAGGGCTTTGTTCTGGTTTTATCTGTGATTATATTTTTCAGTCACCAAAAGTGATAGTTTTTAAAAAATTCAGATGCCCTTGAATGGTTGTATCTCTTATAAATGAACATCCTTCTCAGGAAACCATTCCAAGCCAGTCTAATCTTTCTGAGGGAGTCACCTTTCTAAGTGTCTAGGAAATTCTAAGATTACAAGATCTAGAAAGTATGGATTTTCAAGCCGAGATATCCTTAAAGGAAAAAATTCTATCAGATTGATATCTCAAAAACTAGCAACTACCACATTTGAATAGCTATTTGACTCTGAGAAATACTTTAATGAAAAGCAGCCAGACACCAGGCATGGTGGCAGGCACTTGTAGTTCCAGCTACTCAGGAGGCTGAGGCAAGAAGGTCATTTGAGCCTAGGAGTTTTAGACCATCTTGGGCAACACAGCAAGACCCCATCTCTAGGAAAAAAGAAAAAAGCAGCAGCCAGATTTGGTAAGCTAGTCCCACTACGGTTTTATTTATTTGTAAGTTAAAAACAATTAACTTACAAATAACTTTAATAGTTATTGTTTATTTAAAGAGTTTAAACTTTATTTAAAGAGTTGTTTACTCTATAAATAATTAGATTTTCATTTCCAGTAATGATAGAGTAACTTTTTATAGACCACCCTCAAAGCACTTTTTTCCCTCCAGTCTTTTGCTGGGCTGGAAGTGGCACAAGATGAGGCTAAAAAGCCACACCAAAGCCATTAAAGAGGCTATGACCCTGACATGAGCTTTGACAGAATCAAAGGGCTGGGGAGACAAGACTGATCGGAGAGGCCAAGATCCCATGTAGAAAGGAAGTACATTGAAGTGAGCTCAGCTTCTTCACTACTCTTCTGGATTTGCCAGCTCCAGCTGATAAAACGTGAAATCACTGACTGGGTGGATTTAAACGACAGAGATGTATTTTCTCACATTTCAAGAGGCTCAAAAGTCCAAGACAAAAGATGTCCACAGGGTTAGGTCTAGTGGGCCTCTCTTCCTGGCTGCTGGTGGCCACCTTCTCACTGCAGCGTCACGTGGCCTTTCCTTGGTACACAATAAGGGAGCACGTGAGTGAGCTCAGGTGTCACTTCTTAGGATGCCAGTCCTGTTGGATCAGGGTCTCACTCATATGTCTTCATTCAACCTTAATTATTCTCTTAAAGGCCCTATCTCCAAATGGGATCATGCTGCGGGCTAGGGCTGCAACATGTGAATTTGGGGACACACAGTTCAGTCCATTATACCCCCGAAGACATTTGCCAATTCATAAAAGCACGGATAGAACTTGGCAGTATCTATTAAAGCTAAACATACCCAGCAATTCCATTCCTAGGTGTGGGCCAGCAGAAATATACGTATGAGTGTGTTATCAGTATGTGTGTACAAAAATGTTTCTAGCAGCATTATTTATAGTAGCCCCAGGTTGTAAATAATTCCTGCCTATTAACAACAGAATAAATTGTGGGATGGTCATTGATATGGCTTGGCTGTTATGCCCCACCCAAATCTCATCTCCAATTGGAATCCCCACGTGTCAAGGGAGGGACCTGTAACCCCCACGTGTTGAGGAAGGGAAGTGATTGGATTGTGGGGGCGGTTTCCCCAGTGCTGTTCTCGTGATAGTGAGTGAATTCTCACAAGATCTGATGGTTTTATAAACGGTAATTTTTTTCTTTGCTCTCCCACTATCTCTCTTGCCTGCTCCACGTAGACTCGTCTGCTTCCCCTTCTACCATGATTTTAAGTTTCCTGAGGCCTCCACAGCCATGCAGAACTGTGAGTCAATTAAACTTCTTTCCTTTGTAAATTACCCAGTCTTGAGTAGTATCTTTATAGCAGTGTGAGAATGGATGAATACAGTGATACAATGGAATACTGCACAGCAATGAAAAATGAGCTGCTGCTGCTACATATAATATCATAGGTAATCTCACAAATATAATATAGGGCAAAACAAGTTAAGCCCAGATGGGGTGTGGTGGCTCATGCCTGTAATCCCAGCACTTTGGGAGGCCGGAGGCAGGTGGATCACCTGACGTCAGGAGTTCAAGACCAGCCTGACCAACATGGTGAAGCCCTGTCTCTACTAAAAATACAAACATTAGCCAGGCATGGTGGTGGGCACCTGTAATCCCAGCTGCTCGGGAGGCTGAGGCAGGAGAATTGCTTGAACCCGGGAGGCGAAAGTTGCAGTGAGCTGAGATTGTGCACTGCACTCCAGCCTGGGCGACAGAGCGAGACTCCATCTCAAAAAAAAAAAAAGTCCAAAAGAAACATACTATATCAATTCCTTTAAAGCTCAAAAATAGGCAAAATTAATATATAATATGAACAGTCATAAGATTTCCCTATGCAGAATGGACGGCTAATGGCTAAGAGGTGCAAGAGTGGGGCTTCTAGGATGCTGGTAATATTTTTCTGACCTGAGTGCTGATTACATGGGTGTGTTCATTTTATGAAAATGCATTAAGCCATATTCTCTCAGGACTTTTTACCTTTCTGAATGTAAATTCTTTAATAAGTTTTTTTTTAATCTACCAGGTGACTTAAGAGTTTAAGAATACAAGCTCTAAACCTGTGTTTGTCTCTTCACATAATAGATATGTCACCCCAAATATAACATACTGTGTTTGTTCTTTTAGTTTTCCCATCTTCAAAATAGGGAATATAATAGTACCAACACCTGGGGCTAGTTTTAAGATTAAATGAGATAATACATCTAAAGGGCTTACCACAGTGCCTGGCACAAAACAGGTGTTCGTAAATGTTTGTTATTGTCTTCATTGATGATAACCAGTAATAATCATATCATACACCTTATTAACAGCACTGCCAGGACTGGCAGTGTACAACTATACAACTTCATCAGGCAAGGGTTAGGAAAGGCAAACCCTGAGTTTCCTTTGGAAGAGAGAGTTTGGAAACTAGGACCAAGTGCAGAAACCATAGGATTTTCCAAAAGCGATTTGTGAAAGCTGCCCTGTTTAACAATGATGGGCGGAAGAAAGGTGGTGGAGTTAGCAAGCACGCTTCCCTGGAACAACCATTTAGCACTGACATCAAAGTGAGGCCTGTTGTCGCACGGGAGTCCCAGAATAGTTTCATGAAGCCCACAGAACGTTCTCAAAATGCTTCCATGTGGTGAGAGTCAAGTAAAGGATTAAAAAAACACAGGAGTCTTTGATTGGGTGCTATATAATGGGATAGTTTTCAGCTGCTTCAGAGCAGTTTGGCCAACACCTTTATTTGCAGTAATGAACCACATGAGAGTGAGCACATTAGGGCTGGTGGCTGGGCCCATCCGTTCTCCGCCGTCTGAGTAATAGAGGAGCCAGTTTCAGAGAGACCTGTAAATAATTTCATTGTGAAACGGATAGTCAGAAAAGTGACTGTAAAAGTAGCACCTCTTTACCATCCATATTTACTCCATATGTGTCTTGAAAACAGATTACTTCATTTGTTGACCAAAAGTTGATTTTTACTACTTCAGCCCATAGGGCCAAGATTGGTGGGAAATTAATGCCAAGCTTTAAAAAGGCAGTTTTAAATGGGGGGGGGGGAAAAGTAGTAGCAATCTAGAAGTATATAGATTACCAATGCCAAGCTACCAGTTTGGGTTTTAGAAAGAGGCTTCAGAAGCAATGAAGAGATTTGCTTCAGCAAATCAGTCATGATCAGGATGTCACGGCAGAAAATCTCAGCACAAGCACACACTCACATTTTTACTCACAAGTCTAACATCTCACACCATGCTCAAAGTATTTTTCAAGTTCAGGTAATAGCTCTCGTTCCATACATAATAAATTTTAAGTCTGGCTAACTCCCAGTCATCCACATTAATGGAGGCAAGGTGTGATGTGAATCAATTAAAACATGATGAATTCAACATCTTTTGTATTGGATGCTGGGATGAAGTTTGCAGGCACATTTTTAATATAGCTTGCGTGGTGGTTTGGTGAGTTTGCTGTACTTCAAATAGTGACTCCTAGGAACACTGTATTTGAAGAAAGTGGAATAATAATGTCTTTTCTGGCTAAGTAATGACAGATCTTTGGGGTGGGGGGGAGTGGTTAGCCACACTCAACTGGGATGCCTCTAGGCCAGTAGTTTTCAAAGTTTGGTCGCTGAACCAGCAGCATTAGCATCACCTGGAAACTTGATAGAAATGCACATTCTCAGGCCCCTCCCCAAACCTGCTCAGAAAATCTGCTGGAGAGGCTCAGCAATCCGGGTCTGGAGGTTTCTGCTTTCTCCCTCTAGCTTCCTTTCCACTCCCTGCTACTCCCATAAAGATATCCCATTTCAAAGGGGGCCTTTCTGAGTGAGTGCTCGGAAGGCCACAGTTTCTCTTCCTATCTCAGCTGATCATGTCAGTCTGCTGTCCAAGTCCGTGAAGGGATGGGACATCATCGCCTCTCCCACAGCAAAGCCCTGAAGTCAGCAGAGACGCTCTGGGTGCTGCACAGCTTCCTTGGCGTCCGTAGGGGTGGTCTGGTGCTGGGATTTTTCAACTCTCTTTGCAGGGGTGTCCAACCTTTGGCTTTCCTGAGCCACATTGAAAGAAGAACTGCTTGGGCCACATATAAAATACACTAAGGATATCTGATGAGCTTAGAAAAAAAAATCACAGCTGGGCGCAGTGGCTCATGCCTGTAATCCCAGCACTTTGGGAGGCCGAGGTGGGTGGATCACAAGGTCAGGAGTTCAAGACCAGCCTGACCAACATGGTGAAACCCCATCTCCACTAAAAATACAAAACTTAGCTGGGCATGGTGGCACGTGCCTGTAATCCTAGCTACTCAGGAGGCTGAAGCAGGAGAATCTCTTGAACCCAGGAGGTGGAAGTTGCAGTGAGCTGATATTGGGCCACTGCACTCCAGCCTGGGTGACAGAGCAAGACTCCAACTCAAAAAAAAATCTCATAACGTTTTGAGAAAGTTTACAAATTTGTGTTAGGCTACATGTGGCCCACAGGCTGCCAGTTGGACAAGCTTGCTTTAGAGAATGACCAGCCTTAGGGCTGCTGTCCTAAAAATGAGTTGGCAGTGGTATTATCAACAAAGAAGGAGCCAAGGTGCTTCCACTAATAAGCTGAGTCTCAACTTTCTCATCTGTTCAGTGGGTATATAATATCTCCCACCTAATGACCTATGCGGGCTTACACAGGAGTAAGAATAGTACCTACCCCATAGGTTTTCTGTGATTAATAAATGAGTTAATTCAAGTGAGGCACTTAGAACAGGGCCCACCCCATGCTACACACTTGATAGAGATTCGCTTTTCTTTCTTTGTATGTGTAAACTTCAAACTAGGCCAGTTTCTCAAGCTTGGTACTACTCACATTTGGGGCTGGCTAATTCTCTGTTGTGGGGCTGTCCTGTGCATTGTGGGATGTTCAGCAACATGCCTGGCTGCCACCCACTAGATGCCAGTAATGTCCCCTAATCATGACAATTAAAAATGTCTCCAGACATCGCCAAACATTCCCTGCTGGGAAAAATCGCCCCCAGTTTAGAACCACTGAACTAGACAATGTGTATGAAAGTGTTTTAAATTCCAGAGCAATTGAGAACAGTCTCAGCAAATCTTATGCAGCTTTGTCCTCAGGAAACTGATAGCCAGTCTGCTTCTGGATAATTGAGGAACTGTATTAACAGATGTGAACATGAACGCAAAGTCTTGTTTTTTCTTCATGTACCAGTTGTCGTGGTATCAGATCAAGCTGCTGTCAATCATATGTTGGTCATTAAGTTAAATAAGTTTCATTCCTGTTGTATACTGTACTTTTATAGATCTGTTGATAATGGTATAGTCATAAAAATAAGATCAATCATAATCTCTGTTATCATTCACATTTTCCCTCAGCTTGATTTTGTCCTAGATCTAGCCTATTTTTTGTTTTTGTCAAGGACATATGCTGATTTTCATCATTTACTCAATCACCTCTCAGCCTTGCATCTGCCCGCCTGCCATGTGGCAGGGACTGTTCAGCTCCCAGTTCACCCCAACACTGAAAATTCTGCCTCGAATGGCCCTGTGGGAGCAAATGGGCTTGAAAGTCCTAGGGAGGGCCCTCTTCCACGCAGGCTAAAGTCCTGCTTGCATTTTAACATGACAGCAATAGGGCTAGGTCCCCAGCAGAGAAATCTCAGCATCGACAACTCTCTTTGTGAGTTACGGGAAGGTTTCCGTCATCGTTACTCTGGGTCTTGCATGTCCCAAGTATGTCTATAATCTGTCAGGACCTGAAATATGGAAACATCGTCGACAGTGAAATAGGCTGTTTGTGATTTACTACCTGCTCTGCCTGCAGGGAGAGTTATTCTAATTACCTTATTCAGTGTCAGATGTTACAAAAATCCCGGAGTAAATATTTATAGAGATTATGAGACAGGCACATTTCTGATAGTACAGATGTCGTAGGACTTTGTCATTTAAATAAAGTCAGAGACGGCAAATACACATATATGTGCTCCCATTCTCGGTGGCTCCCTAATCGCTCATGCCAGTCTATCGTGCTAAACCTGAATTTGACCTCAGACTCTTGAACACTAAGCTCTGACAGCCACAACCCATCAGCTGCGAGGCAGGAGCATGCTGTGGTCGAGAGCAAGAACTCTGAAATCAAATTGGCTGCCTTCAGATCCTACCTCCACAACCTACTAACTTCTATGATCTCAGGCAGATTATTTTGCCTCAGTTTCCTATCTGTAAAAATGAGGTAATCGTACCTACTGGCCCAGTATGGTGGCTCATGCCTGTAATCCCAGCACTTTGGGAGGCCAAGGTAAGAGGACCACTTTGACCCAGGAGTTCAAGATCAGCCTGGGCAACATAGCAAGACCCTTTGTCTACAATTTTTTTTTTTTTTTTTTTTGAGACATAGTCTTGCTCTGTCACCCAGGCTGGAGTGCAGTGGCAAGATCTGGGCTCATTGCAAGCTCTGCCTCCTGGGTTCATGCCATTCTCCTGCCTCAGCCTCCTAAGTAGCTGGGACTATAGGCGCCCACCACCACACCTGGCTAATTTTTTGTATTTTTAGTAGAGACAGGGTTTCACCGTGTTAGCCAGGATGGTCTTGATCTCCTGACCTTGTGATCGGCCTGCCTTGGCCTCCCAAAGTGCTGGGATTATAGGCATGAGCCACCGTGCCCGGCCACACATTTTTTGTTTTTTAATTAGCCAGGCATGGTGGTATATGCTTGTTGTAACAGCTACTCCAGAGACTGATGGTGGGAGGGTCACTTGAATCCAGGACTCTGAGGCTGCAGTGAGCTATGATCATGCCACTGCACTCTAGCCTGGGCAACAGAGCAAGACCCTGTCTCCCATAATAATAACAGTACCTACTCATAGGTTAATTGAATCAATCAATTGAGCACATAACAAATGCTCAGTAAGTACCAGCTATCATCATGATTACTTGGAAGTGGCTTCCTTATGAAACTTGATTTCCATCCCTCTATAATGGCATTTTTTCCTCTTTTTAGATTAAGTTCAATCCAGCTATGTGATTGGTTACCTAAGTGGGGCAGCCTCTCATGCTAAGGGTAGGGTTTCATCTTTATTGGAGTAGTAAGTTTAAATTTTTGTTCAAAAATTTCTAAATGTTTACTTTTGGTTACAATGGGGACTGGGTCAAAGGGTGTGGTTGACCATCTCCACTCTCAGAAACAAAACAGCTTAAAGTATTTACCTAGCACTGAGTTAGGGAGTACAGTCTCATGTGTGAAAGAAATTGAAGACATGCATATGACATTGTTGTTCTTCCCATCCGGCATCCACACTGCCTCATATTACCAGATTTTATATATAATGTCCATATTCAGCTGTGTGCATTAAACACAGCATTAATGCTCCCCGCATAAGAATCTGATGACCTGCATAAGAAGGAATTTGTATATAAAGGAATATTTGGCTTATGTGCAAAGGAAAAAGTCTCCCCTGGAAAAATGCAGGCCTTACACATTTAGCAGACCCTCGTGTCCACAGAAACAGTCACTGGCAATTAGGCAACTGCCATAAGATCAGAAGCAGGAGCCCGCACATGAAACAGAGGCGGTGCAGGAAGATCACTGCCTTCTATCTCTTGAATTATGGGTGGCTGAGTTTGCCTCCCCCTGTGTCCAATCTGCTCTGAGCTTTTCCTGCTGTGGACAGAGGCCCTGGAGACTTTTACACACCCCAGTTTTCATGCAGCTTACTGATCCCTTTTCACGTGAATGAAAAACGCCTTTGATTTTGAATACTCAACGTCTGTTTTGTGTAACGCTTAACTGATGTGCCAGAATCATTCTGTACCTTAAAGGGGGTCTTGCACTGGGCTATTAAAATCAGTCCTTCTGTGAAGAGTCACTGTGCTCACTTAAAGGATAACTGCCCTGCCTTTTTAAACGGGGCTCATCTTGTTCGACCTGGTTAGGGAAGAGAGGAGCAAGCCGACCCGCTGTTGAAACCCATCCAGAGCCCATCAATGAGTTGGGTCCAACCACAAGAGAGGCTTCAAAGAAATATTGCTATCTGCCAACCAGCTCTTCTTTGGAAACTCTTACTTCCTGTCATTAATTCCAGTTAGAATCATGGTAAGCTAATAGAGACCTTGAACCAGTAGGTCTACTTTATTTCTTCAGATGACAGAATGGGTTGTTCCATTTTCTATGGAGTTCCACATCTCTGGAGAGGTCCAAGGAGAAGTTTTATGACTTATCTGTTCAGTCAGTGTTCTCTGTGTCTCTTCTAGGAACAGATGCTCTACTAGGTTCTGGGGCTACAGAAAGGAGTTAGATGATGTCCCTGCCCTCTGGGTGCTCAGAACTGGGAGAGAAGATAGAGAAGCTACCAGAGAGAGGTGGCTGCCATTCACCTATGTAACTTTGGCAAATTCAATTACATACTCAGCATTTAAAAGGAAAAGGAAGGGTAGTATTTAAGGCAGACAATACCACTCCCATCCCTCGTCCACACCCCTGCCATAGTTGAGCCCAGGTTGAGTGGAATGTAGTCGTCTGTCTCCTCATGCCTCTCACAATATGAACATCTCTGCTCTAGTGTGAATCTCTGGAGTTAAAAAGATCATGGATAGTTTTTAGTCTTTTTGTACCTTATAGACCCTAAATGGAAAGTACTATCCCACTGGGTGTTCAACCGAACAAATAGCCACTGTCCCAATGATGAGCTATTTAAGTTATCTTCAAGGATGATTTTGGCTTTATGGGGTTTTCACGTGAAACTATTTAAATGCCTGCTGTAGAAAATAACAGACTAGATTTCTCTATCATACAGGAGAGAAAGCCGCCCGTAGTGTCCGATAGTGGGGGCTCCGGTGCAGGCAAGGCAAGTTTTCCATAGGAGGTGGCTGCCAGAGCTGACTTTTGAAGAATGAGTGGACATTTGCCAAGGGCAGATGGTCCTGGGTGGGGCTGGAGGTGAGAGCATCAGGAAGTAGAGCTGACAGGACTTTGCAGGCAGTGAGAAAGGAATCAAGGGCACTCTGAAATTACAGCCTGGACCGTCAAGTGGGTAGTGAACCCCCAAGGCAAGGAGCGAGTGGCAGACACTATGATATGTTCTGTGTGGCACATATGGAGTTGGGTGTGTCCAGGACCCCTGAGTTAGTGGCCCATCTGGAAATGAGAGGCAGGGGCTGCCAAGGTAGATTGGGAAGTCATCAGTGATTGTGGGCACAGAATGAATGTCACACACACCCGCTCCAGAGAAGGGAAGAGGATCAGAAATGAACCCCGAGGACCCCAGCATGTGGGGGATGGGCATGGAGCGAGGTACATTCCAAGAAGTCCAAGTTGGGGCAGCAAAGGAAAGCCAGAAAACAGCAGAGTCCAGAGGCCAAGGGAAGAGGGTTTCTAAGTAGGAGGGAGGTCACGAGTCGGAATGTGAAGAGGACTAGGAAGATGAAAGTCTGCAAGTCCAGTGGATCCCGCCAGGCTGTGAGAGCTGATTCAAGGGCATGAAGGCGGCAGGAGTTAAAGGCACTAGAGGAGGGAGCAGCAGGAGGCTGTTTAATATGATGTCTTAGCGTTCCTAATTGCCCACTCAGTGTCTAACAGAGGCAAACAAACCTAGGAGACACCACTGGACTTTGTGTGGCCTCCGGTGTGCTGGTGTCAGCACCCTTTCCCAGAATTCTCTCCTGTCAGCCTCTGAAATCCCCACATTGGACTCTGCAGGCAAGTCACCTGGGAGGACCATCCATGAACACCTGATTCCTATCAAGACTAATGTGATTCCCTAAACCTGTCTTCTCAGGCCCCTGAGGAAATGGACGAGGATCAGGAGGGCGGGATGAGGGCAGCTAGAGAGGCAAAGTGAGCAGACCCCACGCCCCACCAATGGCATAATGGAGGCTTCGGGAATTACAGTGAGGGGAGGGTGACAGAAGAACATGCTGTCCTCCCCACAACTTGCACAGTTTGGACTTTGACCAACTTGACCAATACTGCTACAGAAGGAACCTTAAGCTTACTGAGCACGTACTAGGGGCTAATCCCTTTACATAGAGGATCCCACTACCCAGCCCTGCTAGGTTGACATTATTCTCCTCCATTTTATTCCCTTCTAACCTGATGTGATTGGGAGAAATGTCTTAATACAAAATTCTCCATATGTGTAAGAAATGCAAAATCAATTTTGAGCTAAGCTTGTTTTAGGCCCACTGCAGGGTAAAATTTTGTTACTGGGTGATCTGTTAATCACTCTGATTATGGAGGATCTAAGGTGTGCATTCATAATCCCATTTTACTCATACCACAGCCCTGTGAGGTAAATATTATCTCAGTTTTGTAAGATTAAGTGATTTGCCTAGTGGTACCCAGTACTAAGTGCCTGAGCCAGACTTGGATCCAAGCCTACTCTACCACCTCTCCTCCTTTGTCAGAAAGCTCTGGAATGTTCTGCAGAATGCGTTCAAGGACCCAAACATGGTATGCCAGCCCATGGCCTCAGTGCTATCCAGGTACTCTTCAAATTCTTCTTCAGCAATGCAGAGTTTAGACCAGAAGCAACCCGTAAATAATGCTGAGTCATCCCTTTTACAGCAGGTCTAGGAAGACAGTCTTTGTGTGTGTGTGTGTGTCTGTGTGTGTGTGCATGTGTGTTCATGTGTGTGTGGTTTTTTGGGTGTGTGTGTCTGTATGTGTGTGTGTGCATGTATGTGTGTGTTTGTGTGCTTTCATACTCTCCTGGCTGCTGCCAAGAGATTTCCTTTAACATTTCACCTCCCTGACTTCCAGGAGCAGCTTCTAATAATAAATCTTATTGGGACCCAAGTTGGAAGGCCACTGATCCCTCACTGCTGGGGCCACCATCTGGGTTTTATGGCCAAGCCCATTCTGAGGAGATCTCTTATATTAGGAATTTATACTCAGATATAGAAGTGCCTCAATTTATGAAAACCCCAAACTTCTGAGACCCGGGTACTGGAGATCCATAATTCCTTCCCACAGCAGGGGGTCCTTTAAATACAGTACTCTATAAAAAATGCATGTAATTGTGGACCAACTACAGATAGGCACAAATAAAGTAATTTAAGTTACCCATAATCTCATCACAAATAACAATTGTTAACATTTCAGTGTAGTCCATACAATAGAGTACTGTGCAGCTTTACACAGAAGACAGACAGTCACAGCCCTACCTAGATACTGAAAGCTATCTAAGTTTCACACTTGGAAGAAAAAAGAGACTTAGGAAATAGAAAGTCTCATTTTTGTAAAAAAAAAAAAAAAAAAAAAAAGATGGGTAGATGGGTACATAAGTACATAGATATATTAGATCTATAAATAGATGATAGACACAGAGAGGTGGGGAGAAAGAAAGAGATTTAGCAAGGTACAAAAATACATCCGATTGGACAACAAATTGTTAAGAGTGGCATGAGGGAGGGAGAAGAGGAACGACTTAGGAAAAGAACTTTCCTTGTTTTCTTTTTTGTTCAGTTATGTTTATTTCATGTACTTATTTTTGTATTTTATGACATCACATATGTATTACTTTATAATGTAAAATAATTTATAAAAGTAAAGCAAATTGGCATCCAAAACTTTTTCTATATATAGTTATATAAATGCAGGCACACACACATACACACAAAGACACACTTTTTCAACCTTAACCACAAAAAATTCCAAATATTTACAAAACTAGAGAGAATGGTATAGTGGACCCTCATCTATCCATCACCCAACTGCAATGATTATCAACTTGTTGCTAGGTTGGTATCCATGACCCCACCTATTTTCTCCTCCTAGAATATTTTGAAACAAATTCCAAGTTTACAAATGCATTTCACCCATAAATATTTCAATATATACCACTAAAGTGACTCTTTAAAAAAAAAAACACAATACCATTGTCATAATAACAATTAACAATAGTCTCTTACTGTCATCAAATATCCAGTTTGTATTCAAATTTTCCAATCATCTCATAAATGTTTTTTTCCAGATGTTAGAACTGGAATCCAAATAATTAACATTAGTTAACAAATCTTTGAATTCTCTTATAATCAGTACTGGTCTCTTCTATCTCCCAGGTCCCCATCTCCTTCTTTTATTTGCAATTTATTTCTTGAAGAAACCAGATCCTTTGTCGTATAGTTTCCTATAGTTTATACTTTGCCAATTGCATTCCTTTAGTAGAGTTCAACATGTTTTTCTGTATTCTGTGTCTTCCGTAAGTCTGCAGTTAGAACTAAAGGCTCGATTGGATCAAGTTTGATTTTTGTGACAAGACTCATTCATAGGGGGTGTGGCCTTCCCACAGGAGGCACGCACGTTTTGTCCCTCTTTTTGTGATGTCAGCAGCCACTCATGCACAATACTTACTCCATTAATTTAATAGAGTGTGCAAAATGGTGCTATGCTCATTCTATCATTTCTTCATTTATTAGCTAGGATACACCTGTTTAGAGAAACTTCCTTTCATCAATTATTTGCTTACCCAGAAGTTTATTTCATATAATAAAGGCTGGATACATGTTTTATTCTTTTCCTTTACTTACCACTTGTCAAAATAATGAGTTAGTTCCTTCAATGGGAGCCAATGAGTTTGGGGGGGAATTCTTATGAACTCATGGACTAAACATATTGCATTGTCCCAATCCATTGCAGTTATTATTCTTCTGATGCTTGGATTACTCCCTCTTTGGCCAGGACAAGCTGTTCAAAATGTCTCCTGAGCCCTTTTGATACAAACTCAGTAACACTTGGAAATTTCCTTGCTTTCAAGTATGACATGATGTTCCAGTCTCCCATTGTACATTTCCTGTCCCAGGCCTGAACCCAACCTTTTCTCTAAATAAGCCTGGTTTGTGTGTGTGTGTGTGTGTCTGTGTGTGAGAAATAATATTTTAAGACCACAATCTAGGTGTTAGGGAAACAGTACTGCTGAGCAGGTAATTGGTTCCAGGCCTTTTTGATGGTTAAAACTAAGATAGATAGATGAGAGAGAGAGAGCAAGCTGTGATCTGAATGTGTCCCCTTCAAAATTCGAGTGTTGCCAGTGTTATAGTATTAAGAGGTGGCTCCCTTAAGAGGTGATTAGGCCATGAGGGCGGCTCCCTAATGATTGAGATTAAGGCCTTTTTAAAAGAAGCCTTATGCTTTCTTTGGTGACCTTGCCCTTCTGCATTCTGCCATGCAAAGTCACGAGAGAAAGTCCTCACCAGACCAAATGCTGGTGCCTTGATCTTGGACTTCCCAGCCTTCAGAACTGTCAGAAATAAATTTCTGTTCCTTGTACATTTCTCAGATATTTTGTTGTAGCAGCACAAATTCACTGAGAGAGGGAAAGAGAGAGTGAGAGAGAATACATTAAGTTCATACCAATATTTCCCATTCTTATTCAGGACTACAAGGTTTTCTTAATTGCATCAATCTTATAGACAATCAAAATTTCCCCTTTCTGTCTCACTAAAACTCCCAGTACCAAGTTCTCAACAACACCAACATAATTACTTAGTTGCTGTCCCAGAATATATGCATAACTGTCTTAGAATAGCAATACCAACATTACCACCAACAATGTGATTACTAATGAGAGTGTAATATTTTTGTGGCTTTACAATTCTTTTTTTTTTTTTTTTTAGACGGGGTCTTGCTTTGTTGCCCAGGCTGGAGTGTAGTGGTGTGATGTCAGCTCACTTGCAACCTCCACCTCTTGGGTTCAAGGGGTTCTCGTGCCTCAGCCACTCGAGTAGCTGGGATTACAGGCATGTGCCACCACACCCAGCTAATTTATGTATTTTTTGTAGAGACAGGGTTTCACCATATGCTGGGATTACCGGCGAGAGCCACCATGCCCAGCTACGATTCTTTCTGTTTCTATAGGATATCATACTAGGGATATACAGTCAAATGACTGGTTGTATAGTAATTTAGAATTGTTCTCTATGAGGTTATCACCAATAGTATATAAAGTTAGGTTTATTTGTTTAATTTGATTTGGATTTTTAGGAATTTAATTTTTGTTTTATTTTATATTAAGGTGAAATATTTATGTGGTTTCAAAGTTAAATTTATAATGCAAGGCTTATTAAAATAACTCTGGCTTCTATACCTGTCCTTGTTACCCTATAGGTAACCATTTAATTTTTATGTTAATATTTTTATTGTTTTTAAAATACATGCATATATTATCCTCTTTGAAAAACAGAAATATGCTACTCCACCTTGATTTCTTCACCCAGCATTATATCCATGAGACTCCACCATAGTAGTATCTAGAGAAATGGGTCTCTCTTTCAATGGGATCAGATATTGCATACTGTTTTCCCTTTTTTCACTTAATACCCCAGGAGCTTCTTTCCCTCTTTCCTTAAGGCTTTGAAAATACAAATCAGATTTAAAGATTTTTAATCTAATACTGGCCAGAAAGCAATTAATCTTGCCTGACATTTTATCCAGAGCTGGGAAAATAACTAGCCCACAAGCAGATCTAAAGAGACTACAGGAGTAAGTTGTTTTAATTGTACTCAGTAGAGCTCAGTCCCTTCAATATAATGGCTACATTTGTGAGGGCTCATCTAGGATCCTGTACATGACACAGATGTGACCAAAGTGTTAAAAAGAATTAGAGGTCTTTCGGATTCAGCTCTTACATGTAAAGAATACAGAGTCTGTCATTCCTATTCTTGCAACAAGAAAAAATGGAATAAACTGAAAAGAAACAATTTTTCTTGGGCCCATCAGAGAACTGGGTATGTAGAGCAAACTGCTGCCCTGAAATCTAGAGACACAGGTGAATGCAGAGACACATCTGAGATCTGCTTACGTGGAGCAGAAGCCAAGGGAGCCATAAAGTGGTGGGAAAATTTAAATGGTAATTTTCATGACTTCCTAGAAGGGAAGTGTGGACTAGCCTGAGAGTGAGAAGTTTCTGGGGCTTTTGTTTTAGGAGTCCTTCTCATTTTTGTGGGCTCTACCTCCAGTAAGCCCACCAGATTACCACAGTTAATATACTAGAAGGATCTCCTCATGGCTGTGGCAGGGGCGGGGGAAGAGTTATTGTGAAATACACCTAGAGTGTTCTCCATGACCAAGAACCTTCTAGCTTAAATCAGGAAGAATTAGATACCCTGAACCTTTCTCCAAGGGAAAGGACTATACCAGAGCATTATCCCACTTGGCGGGAAGAGCATTCCTCCCTCTTTAGCTCCCTCTAACTTCCTCTGACTGAGAGGGGAAAATCTATGCCAATAGAGAAACACTTGTGACAGTCACAGGTCAGGGACACAGCCCACTAGAACACTGAGATTTAGTCATAAGGTTATAGAATGCTTCCCTTCCCCCACACCATACCACCACTCCAACAGGGCTCCAATACAATCACAGTGGATTATAGTTGAAAGAACTGCAAGACACAGACTCTCTGATGAGGGGTACTTAGGGGAGCCCAAAGTCAAGAGAGTAGACAAAAACAAGAACACTAGAGGAATTTGAATCCCCTGACACCTATAGCTACAGCAAACATTACACACAGCCCAACTCCTAACCAGATTAACATAATCCTCACACCAAAGGCTCTGTTCCTATTACCCAATACAACGTGTCCTGTCCAACTTCAATAAAAAGCTACAAGGCCCACCAACAGCAAGAAAAAAAAAAAACACAATCTGAAAAAAACAAAGCAAGCATCTGAACCAGACTCAGATATGACACGGATGTTGGAATTATCACAAAGAGAATTTAAAATAACTGTGATTAACATGTTAAGAGCTGTAATGCAAAAAGTAGCCAAAATACAAGAATAAATGGGCAACGTAAGAAGAAGAGATGGAAATTCAAAGAAAGAATTAAAATTCTAGAGATCAAAAATATACTAACATAAATGAAGAAAACCTTCACTGGGTTCGCAGAAGACTCAACACAGCCAAGGAATGAATCAGTGAACTTAAAGATAGATCAGTAGAAACATCCTAAATAGAAATGCAAAGATGGGCCAGATGTGGTGGCTCATGCCTGCAACCCCAGCACTTTGGGAGGCCAAGGTGGGTGGATTACTTGAGGTCAGGAGTTGGAGACCAGCCTGGCCAACATGGTGAAACCCCATCTCTACTAAAAGTACAAAAATTAGCCAGATGTGATGGTGGGCACCTGTAATTCAGCTACTCGGGAGGCTGAAGCAGGAGAATCACTTGAACCTGGGAGGTGGAGGTTGCAGTAAGCCAAGGTTGCACCATTGCACTCCAGCCTGGGCAACAGAGCTAGATTCAGTCTCAAAAAAAAAAAAAAAAGTAAAATGCAAAGAAGGAGGTGGGGAGAGAGAAGAAAATAGTGGAGCAGAACCTCCAAGAACTGTGAAAGAATTTCAGAATTTCTGAACATATGCATAATGGGATATCAGAGAGAGAACAGAGCAAAAGAAATATTTCAAATGATAATGGCCAAAACTTTCCAAAATTAATCACACCAAACCACAGATCCAAGAAGCTTGGCGAATACCAACTAGAATAAATACCAAAAAGCTATACCCAGGCATACAGTCTGTAGTCAGACTGCAGAAAAACAAAGACAAATAGAGACTCTTGAAAGAATCCAGAGGGGGGAAAAGAATCTTCCCTGTAAAGGAACAAGGATAAGACTTACAATGGATTTCTCATTAGAAACCATGCAAGCAAGAAGAGAGTGGAATGAAATATTTCAGATGTTCAGAGAAAAAGACTACTGATCTAGAATTCTATATTGAGTAAAACTATCCTTCAATAGTGAAGAAAAATAAAGACTTTCTCAGACAAACAAAATTTAAGGAAATTCATCACCAGGAAACCTGCCCAATATGAATGTTAAAAGATTTTCTTCAGGAAGGAAATGATATAGTTCAGAAGCTTGCATCTACACAAAGAAAAACATTAGAGAAGGAATAAATGAAAGTAAAATAAAATATATTTCTTAATTGACCTAAAAAGTAATTTTTTAAAGAATAATAATTTATTGGTTGATTATAGACAAGTGAAATAATGACAGCAACAACCTAAGGAATGGGTGATAGAATTGTGAATACAACTGTTATTTTTAGAGTTCTT
This sequence comes from Hylobates moloch, assembly GCF_009828535.3. Classification (NCBI taxonomy): domain Eukaryota; kingdom Metazoa; phylum Chordata; class Mammalia; order Primates; family Hylobatidae; genus Hylobates; species Hylobates moloch. Next base: position 26,436,327 of record NW_026652287.1, on the reverse strand, counting down.
TTTTCATAAGTTATTGGGGTACAGGTGGTATTTGGTTACACGAGTAAGTTCTTTAGTGGTGCACCCATCACCCAGGCAGTATACACTGCACCATATTTGTAGTCTTTTATCCCTCGCCCCCTCCCACTCTTCCCCTCAAGTCCCCACAGTCCATTGCATCATTCTTATGCTTTTGCATCCTCATAGCTTAGCTCCTACATGTCAGTGAGAACATACAACGTTTGGTTTTCCATTCCTGAGTTACTTTACTTAGAATAGTAGTCTCCAATCTCATCCAGGCCACTGCAAATACTGTTAATTTCTTCCTTTTTATGGCCAAGTAGTATTCCATTGTGTGTGTGTACATGTATGTGTGTATATGTGTGTGTGTATATATACACACACACATATGTACACACACACATATATATACACACATACATGTACACACACGTATTATTTCAGACACACACATGAACATATGCATAATGGGACATCAGAGAGAGAACAGAGCAAAAGAAATATTTGAAATGATAATGGCCAAAACTTTCCAAAATTAATCACACCAAACCACAGATCCAAGAAGCTTGGCGAATACATGTATGTGTGTGTGACATTTTATCCACACACACACACATATATACACACATACATATACACACCACAGTTTCTTTATCCACGCATTAATTGATGGGCTTTTGGGTTGGTTCTATGATTTTGCAATTGTGAATTGTGCTGCTATAAACATGTGTGTGCAGGTATCTTTTTCGTGTAATGACTTCTTTTCCTATGGGTAGATACCCAGTAGTGGGATTGCTGAATCAAATGGTATTTCTACTTTTAGCTCTTTAAAGAATCTCCACACTGTTTTCCATAGTGGCTGTACTAGTTTACATTCCTACCAGCAGTGTAGAAGTGTTCCCTGATCACCGCATCCATGCCAACATCTACTGTTTTTAGATTTTTTTTATTATGGCCATTCTTGCAGGAGTAAGGTGGTTTCGCATTGTGGTTTTGATTTGCATTTCCCTGATCATTAGTGATGTTGAGCATTTTTTTTTTTTTTTTTTTTTTGAGACAGAGTCTCTCACTGTCACCCAGGCTGGAGTGCAGTAGTGTGATCTGGGCTCACTGCAAGCTCCGCCTCCCGGGTTCATGCCATTCTCCTGACTCAGCCTCCCGAGTAGCTGGGACTACAGGCACCCACCACCACGCCCGGCTAATTTCTCGTATTTTAGTAGAGACGGGGTTTCACTGTGTTAGCCAGGTTGGTCTTGATCTCCTGACCTCGTGATCCACCTGCCTTGGCCTCCCAAACTGCTGGGATTACAGGTGTGAGCCACTGCGCCCAGCCAATGTTGAGCATTTTTTAAATATGTTTGTTGGCCATTTGTATATCTTCTTTTGAGAATTGTCTGTTCACGTCCTTAGCCCACTGTTTGATGGGATTGTTTGCCTTTTTTTTACTGATTTGTTTGAGTTCATTGTAGATTTTGGATGTTAGTCCTTTGTCAGATGTATAGGTTGTGAAGATTTTCTCCCAGACTGTGGGTTGTCTGTTTACTCTGCTGACTGTTCCTTTTGCTATGCAAAAGCTCTTTAGTTTAATTAAGTCCCAGCTATTTATCTTTGTTTTTATTGCATTTGCTTTTGGGTTCTTGGTCATGAAATCATTGCCTAAGCCAATGACTAGAAGGGTTTTTCCAGTGTTATCTTCTAGAATTTTTATAGGTCATAGATTTAAGTCCTTAATCCATCTTGAGTTGATTTTTGCATAAGGTGAGAGAAGAGGATACAGTTTCATTCTCCAACATGTGGCTAGCCAATTATCCCAGCACCATTTGTTGAAAAGGGTGTCATTTCCCCACTTTGTTTTTGTTTGCTTTGTCGAAGATTGATTGGCTGTAAGTATTCGGGTTTATTTCTGGGTTATCTATTCTGTTCCATTGGTCTATGTGCCTATTTTTATACCAGTACCATGCTGTTTTGGTGACCATGGCCTTATAGTATAGTTTAAAATCAGGTAGTGTGATGCCTCCAGATTTGTTCTCTTTGCTTAGTCTTGCTTTGGCTATATGGGCTCTTTCTTGATTCCATATGAATTTTTGAATTATTTTTTCTAATTCTGTGAAGAATGATGATGGTATTTTGGTAGGGATTGCATTGAATTTGTAGGTTGCTTTTGACAGTATGGCCATTTTCACAATATTGATTCTACCCATCCATGAGCATGGGATGTGTTTCCATTTGGTTGTGTCATCTATGTTTTCTTTCAGCAGTGTTTCATAGTTTTCCCCATAGAGGTCTTTCGACTCCTTCGTTAGGTATGTTCCTAAGTATTTTATTTTATTTTATTGCAGCTATTGTAAAAGGGGTTGAGTTCTTGATTTGATTCTCCGCTTTGTTGCTGCTGATGTATAGAGGAGCTACTGATTTGTGTACATTAATCTTGTATTTGGAAACTTTGCTGAATTCTTTTATCAGTTCTAGGAGCTTTTTGGAGTCTTTACAGTTTTCAAGGTAAACAAGCATATCATCAGCAAACAGTGACAGTTTGACTTCCTCTTTACTGATCTGTATACCCTTTATTTCTTTCTCTTGTCTGATTGCTTTGACTAGGACTTCCAGTACTATGTTGAAGAGGAGTGGTGAGAGTGGGCATCCTTATCTTGTTCCAGTTCTCAGAGGGAATGCTTTCAACTTTTCTCCATTCAGTATTATGTTGGCTGTGGGTTTGTCATAGATGGCTTTTATTACATTGAAGTATGTCCCTTGTATGCTGATTTTGCTGAGAGTTTTCATCATAAAAGGATGCTGAATTTTGTTGAATGCTTTTTCTGCACCTATTAAGATGATCATGTGATTTTTGTTTTTAATTCTGTTTATGTGGTGTATCACATTTATTGATTTGCATATGTTTTTTTTTTTTTTTTCTAAATTATAACTTTTCCTGAACTGTTTTTTTTTTTTTTTTTTTTTTTATTATACTTCAGGGTTTTAGGGTACATGTGCACAATGTGCAGGTTTGTTACATATGTATCCATGTGCCATGTTGATTTCCTGCACCCATTAACTCGTCATTTAGCATTAGATGTATCTCCTAATGCTGTCCCTCCCCCCTCCCCCCACCCCACAACAGTCCCCGGAGTGTGATGTTCCCCTTCCTGTGTCCATGAGTTCTCATTGTTCAATTCCCACCTATGAGTGAGAACATGCGGTGTTTGGTTTTTTGTCCTTGCGATAGTTTACTGAGAATGATGTTTTCCAGTTTCATCCATGTCCCTACAAAGGACACGAACTCATCATTTTTTATGGCTGCATAGTATTCCATGGTGTATATGTGCCACATTGTCTTAATCCAGTCTATCGTTGTTGGACATTTGGGTTGGTTCCAACTCTTTGCTATTGTGAATAGTGCCGCAATAAACATACGTGTGCATGTGTCTTTATAGCAGCATGATTTATAGTCCTTTGGGTATATACCCAGTAATGGGATGGCTGGGTCAAATGGTATTTCTAGTTCGAGATCCCTGAGGAATCGCCACACTGACTTCCACAATGGTTGAACTAGTTTACAGTCCCACCAACAGTGTAAAAGTGTTCCTATTTCTCCACATCCTCTCCAGCACCTGTTGTTTCCTGATTTTTTAATGATGGCCATTCTAACTGGTGTAAGATGGTATCTCACTGTGGTTTTGATTTGCATTTCTCTGATGGCCAGTGATGATGAGCATTTCTTCATGTGTTTTTCGGCTGCATAAATGTCTTCTTTTGAGAAGTGTCTGTTCATGTCCTCTGCCCACTTTTTGATGGGGTTGTTTGTTTTTCTCTTGTAAATTTGTTTGAGTTCATTGTAGATTCTGGATATTAGCCCTTTGTCAGATGAGTAGGTTGCAAAAATTTTCTCCCATTCTGTAGGTTGCCTGTTCACTCTGATGGTAGTTTCTTTTGCTGTGCAGAAGCTCTTTAGTTTAATGAGATCCCATTTGTCGATTTTGGCTTTTGTTGCCATTGCTTTTGGTGTTTTAGACATGAAGTCCTTGCCCACGCCTATGTCCTGAATGGTATTGCCTAGGTTTTCTTGTAGGATTTTAATGGTTTTAGGTCTAACATATAAGTCTTTAATCCATCTTGAATTAATTTTTGTATAAGGTGTAAGGAAGGGATCCAGTTGCAGCTTTCTACATATGGCTAGCCAGTTTTCCCAGCACCATTTATTAAATAGGGAATCCTTTCCCCATTTCTTGTTTTTGTCAGGTTTGTCAAAGATCAGATAGTTGTAGCTATGCGGCATCATTTCTGAGGGCTCTGTTCTGTTCCATTGATCTATGTCTCTGTTGTGGTACCAGTACCATGCTGTTTTGGTTACTGTAGCCTTGTAGTATAGTTTAAAGTCAGGTAGCGTGATGCCTCCAGCTTTGTTCTTTTGGCTTAGGATTGACTTGGCGATGCGGGCTCTTTTTTGGTTCCATATGAACTTTAAAGTAGTTTTTTCCAATTCTGTGAAGAAAGTCATTGGTAGCTTGATGGGGATGGCATTGAATCTATAAATTACCTTGGGCAGTATGGCCATTTTCACGATATTGATTCTTCCAACCCATGAGCATGGAATGTTCTTCCATTTGTTTGTATCCTCTTTTATTTCATTGAGCAGTGGTTTGTAGTTCTCCTTGAAGAGGTCCTTCACATCCCTTGTAAGTTGGATTCCTAGGTATTTTATTCTCTTTGAAGCAATTGTGAATGGGAGTTCACTCATGATTTGGCTCTCTGTTTGTCTGTTATTGGTGTACAAGAATGCTTGTGATTTTTGTACATTAATTTTGTATCCTGAGACTTTGCTGAAGTTGCTAATCAGCTTAAGGAGATTTTGGGCTGAGACAATGGGGTTTTCTAGATATACAATCATGTCATCTGCAAACAGGGACAATTTGACTTCCTCTTTTCCTAATTGAATACCCTTTATTTCCTTCTCCTGCCTGATTGCTCTGGCCAGAACTTCCAGCACTATGTTGAATAGGAGCGGTGAGAGAGGGCATCCCTGTCTTGTGCCAGTTTTCAGAGGGAATGCTTCCAGTTTTTGCCCATTCAGTATGATATTGGCTGTGGGTTTGTCATAGATAGCTCTTATTATTTTGAGATACGTCCCATCAATACCTAATTTATTGAGAGTTTTTAGCATGAAGAGATGTTGAATTTTGTCAAAGGCCTTTTCTGCATCTATTGAGATAATCATGTGGTTTTTGTCTTTGGTTCTGTTTATATGCTGGATTACATTTATTGATTTGCGTATGTTGAACCAGCCTTGCATCCCAGGGATGAAGCCCACTTGATCATGGTGGATAAGCTTTTTGATGTGCTGCTGGATTCGGTTTGCCAGTATTTTATTGAGGATTTTTGCATCAATGTTCATCAAGGATATTGGTCTGAAATTCTCTTTTTTGGTTATGTCTCTGCCAGGTTTTGGTATCAGGATGATGCTGGCTTCATAAAATGTGTTAGGGAGGATTCCCTCTTTTTCTATTGATTGGAATAGTTTCAGAAGGAATGGTACCAGTTCCTCCTTGTACCTCTGGTAGAATTCAGCTGTGAATCCATCAGGTCCTGGACTCTTTTTGGTTGGTAAGCTATTGATTATTGCCACAATTTCAGAAGCTGTTATTGGTCTATTCAGAGATTCAACTTCTTCCTGGTTTAGTCTTGGGAGGGTGTATTTGTCGAGGAATTTATCCATTTCTTCTAGATTTTCTAGCTTATTTGCATAGAGGTGTTTGTAGTATTCTCTGATGGTAGATTGTATTTCTGTGGGATCGGTGGTGATATCCCCTTTTTCGTTTTTTATTGCATCTATTTGATTCTTCTCTCTTTTCTTCTTTATTAGTCTTGCTAGCGGTCCATCAATTTTGTTGATCTTTTCAAAAAACCAGCTCCTGGATTCATTAATTTTTTGAAGGGTTTTTTGTGTCTCTATTTCCTTCAGTTCTGCTCTGATTTTAGTTATTTCTAGCCTTCTGCTAGCTTTTGAATGTGTTTGCTCTTGCTTTTCTAGTTCTTTTAATTGTGATGTTAGGGTGTCAATTTTGGATCTTTCCTGCTTTCTCTTGTGGGCATTTAGTGCTATAAATTTCCCTCTACACACTGCTTTGAATGTGTCCCAGAGATTCTGGTATGTTGTGTCTTTGTTCTCGTTGGTTTCAAAGAACATCTTTATTTCTGCCTTCATTTCATTATGTACCCAATAGTCATTCAGGAGCAGGTTGTTCAGTTTCCATGTAGTTGAGCGGTTTTGAGTGAGTTTCTTAATCCTGAGTTCTAGTTTGATTGCACTGTGGTCTGAGAGACAGTTTGTTATAATTTCTGTTCTTTTACATTTGCTGAGGAGAGCTTTACTTCCAACTATGTGGTCAATTTTGGAATAGGTGTGGTGTGGTGCTGAAAAAAATGTATATTCTGTTGACTTGGGGTGGAGAGTTCTGTAGATGTCTATTAGGTCCACTTTATGTAGAGCTGAGTTCAATTCCTGGATATCCTTGTTAACTTTCTGTCTCGTTGATCTGTCTAATGCTGACAGTGGGGTGTTAAAATCTCCCATTATTATTGTGTGGGAGTTTAAGTCCCTTTGTAGGTCACTGAGGACTTGCTTTATGAATCTGGGTGCTCCTGTGTTGGGTGCATATATATTTAGGATAGTTAGCTCTTCTTGTTGAATTGATCCCTTTACCATTATGTAATGGCCTTCTTTGTCTCTTTTGATCTTTGTTGGTTTAAAGTCTATTTTATCAGAGACTAGGATTGCAACCCCTGCCTTTTTTTGTTTTCCAGTTGCTTGATAGATCTTCCTCCATCCCTTTATTTTGAGTCTATGTGTGTCTCTGCACGTGAGATGGGTTTCCTGAATACAGCACACTGATGGGTTCTGACTCCTTATCCAGTTTGCCAGTCTGTGTCTTTTGATTGGAGCATTTAGCCCATTTACATTTAACGTTAATATTGTTATGTGTGAATCTGATCCTGTCATTATGATGTTAGTTGGTTATTTTGCTCGTTAGTTGCTATAGTTTCTTCCTAGCCTCGATGGTCTTTACAATTTGGCATGTTTTTGCAGTGGCTGGAACTGGTTGTTCCTTTCCATGTTTAGTGCTTCCTTCAGGAGCTCTTTTAGGGCAGGCCTGGTGGTGACAAAATCACTCAGCGTTTGCTTGTCTGTAAAGTATTTTATTTCTCCTTCACTTATGAAGCTTAGTTTGGCGGGATAGGAAATTCTGGGTTGAAAATTCTTTTCTTTAAGAATGTTGAATATCGGCCCCCACTCTCTTCTGGCTTGTAGAGTTTCTGCTGAGAGATCAGCTGTTAGTCTGATGGGCTTCCCTTTGTGGGTAACCCGACCTTTCTCTCTGGCTGCCCTTAACATTTTTTCCTTCATTTCAACTTTGGTGAATCTGACAATTATGTGTCTTGGAGTTGCCCTTCTTGAGGAGTATCTTTGTGGCGTTCTCTGTATTTCCTGAATCTGAATGCTGGCCTGCCTTGCTAGATTGGGGAAGTTCTCCTGGATAATATCTTGCAGAGTGTTTTCCAACTTGGTTCCATTCTCCCCATCATTTTCAGGTACACCAATCAGACGTAGGTTTGGTCTTTTCACATAGTCCCAAATTTCTTGGAGGCTTTGTTCATTTCTTTTTATTCTTTTTTCTCTAAACTTCCCTTGTCTCTTCATTTCATTCATTTCATCTTCCATCAGTGATACCCTTTCTTCCAGTTGATCGCATCTGCTACTGAGGCTTCTGCAATCTTCGCGTAGTTCTCGAAACTTGGCTTTCAGCTCCATCAGCTCCTTTAAGCCCTTCTCTCCATTGGTTATTCTAGTTATCCATCCTTCTAATTTTTTTTCAAAGTTTTTAACTTCTTTGCTATTGTTTTGAATTTCCTCTCGTAGCTCAGAGTAGTTTGATCGTCTGAAGCCTTCTTCTCTCAACTCATCAAAGTCATCCTCCATCCAGCTTTGTTCCATTGCTGGTGAAGAACTGCGTTCCTTTGGAGGAGGAGAGGTGCTCTGTTTTTTAGAGTTTCCAGTTTTTCTGCTCTGTTTTTTCCCCATCTTTGTGGTTTTATCTACTTTTTGTCTTTGGTGATGGTGATGTACAGATGGGTTTTGGGTGTTGAAGTCCTTTCTGTTTGTTAGTTTTCCTTCTACCAGACAGGACCCTCAGCTGCAGGTCTGTTGGAGTTTACTAGAGGTCTGCTCCAGACCCTGTTTGGCTGGGTGTCAGCAGCGGTGGCTGCAGAACAGCGGATTTTCGTGAGACCACAAATTCAGCTGTCTGATAGTTCCTCTGAAAGTTTTGTCTCAGAGGAGTACCCGGTTGAATGAGGTGTCAGTCTGACCCTACTGGGGGGGTGCCTCCCAGTTAGGCTGCTTAGGGGTGAGGGACCCACTTTAGGAGGCAGTCTGTCCGTTCTCAGATCTCCAGCTGCGTGCTGGGAGAACCACTACTCTCTTCAAAGCTGTCAGTCAGACAGGGGCATTTAAGTCTGTGGAGGTTCTTTGCTGAGTTTTTGTTTGTCTGTGCCCTGCCCCCAGAGGTGGAGCCTACAGAGGCAGGCAGGCCTCCTTGAGCTATGGTGGGCTCCACCCAGTTCGAGCTTCCTGGCTGCTTTGTTTACCTAAGCAAGCCTGGGCAATGGCGGGCGCCCCTCCCCCAGCCTCGCTGCCGCCTTGCAGCTTGATCTCAGACTGCTGTGCTAGCAATCAGCGAGACTCCGTGGGCATAGGACCCTCCGAGCCAGGTGCGGGACACAATCTCCTAGTGTGCCGTTTTCCAGGCCCGTTGGAGAAGCGCAGTATTAGGATGGGACTGACCCGATATTCCAGGTGCCGTCTGTTTCCCCTTTCTTTGACTAGGAAAGGGAACTCCCTGACCCCTTGCACTTCCCGAGTGAGGCAATGCCTCGCCCTGCTTCGGCTCGCGCACAGTGCGCTTCACCGTCTGTCCTGCACCCACTGTTAGGCACTCCCTAGTGAGATGAAACCGGTACCTCAAGCAGAAATGCAGAAATCACCAGTCTTCTGTGTCGCTGGGGCTGGGAGCTGGAGACCGGAGCTGTTCCTATTCGGCCATCTTGGCTCCACCCCTCCTGAACTGTTTTTTCTGATTTGCATATGTTAAACCATCCCTGCATCCCTGGTATGAAACCCACTTGATCATGGTGGATTATCTTCTTGACATGTTGTTGGATTTGGTTAGCTAGTATTTTGTTAAGGATTTTAGCATCTATTTTCATCAAGGATATTATTCTGTAGTTTTCTTTTTTGGTTATGTCCTTTCCTGGTTATTAGGGTGATGCTGGCTTCATAGAATGAATTAGGGAGGGTTCCTTCTTTCTCTATCTTGTGGAATAGTGTCAGAAGGATTGGTACCAATTCTTCTTTGAATGTCTGGTAGAATTCTGCTGTGAATCCATCTGGTCCTGGACTTTTTTTTAGTAATTTTTAAATTACCATTTCAATCTCACTGCTTATTATTGGTCTGTTCAGGGTATGTAATTCTTCCTAATTTAAGCTAAGAGGGTTGTATTTTTTCCAGGAATCTATCCATCTCTTACTAGGTTTTCTAGTTCTTGTGCGTAAAGGTGTTCATAGTAGCCTTAAATAATCTTTTGTATTTTAGTGGTGTCAGTTGTAATATCTCCTCTTTCGTTTCTTAATGAGGTTATTTGGATTTTCTGTTTTCTTGGTTAATCTTGCTAGTCGTCTATCAATTTTATTTATCTATTCAGAGAATCAGCTTTTCGTTTCACTTATCTTTTGTATTTCTTGTTGTTGTTTCGATTTCATTTAGTTCTGCTCAATCTTGGTTATTTCCTTTTTTCTGCTGGGTTTGGGTTTGGTTTGTTCTTGTTTCTCTAGTTCCTTGAGGTATGACCTTAGAATGATAGCTCGTGCTCTTTCAGTCTTTTTGATGTAGGTGTTTAGGGCTATGAACTTTCCTCTCAGCACTGCCTTTGCCATATCCCAGAGGTTTTGATAGGTTGTGTCATTACTGTTGTTCAGTTTGAAGAATTTTTCAATTTCCATCTTGATTTCGTTTTTGACCCAGTGTTCATTCAGGAGCAGGTTATTTAATTTCCATGTATTTGCATGGTTTTGAAGGTTCCTTTTGGAGTTGATTTCCAGTTTTATTCCACTGTGATCTGAGAGAGTGTCTGATATAATTTCAATTTTCTTAAATTTATTGAGGCTCATTTTATCGCCTATCATATGGTCTATCTTGGAGAAAGTTCCATGCACTGTTGAATAGAATGTGTATTCTGTGGTTGTTGGATGAAATATTCTGTATATTTCTGTTAAGTCCATTTGTTCCAAGGTGTAGTTTAAATCCATTGTATCTTCATTGACTTTCTGTCTTGATGACCTGTCTAGTGCTGTCAGTAGAATATTGAAGTACCCCACTATTATTGTGTTGCTGTCTATCTCATTTCTTAGGTCTGTTAGTAATTGTTTTATAAATCTGGGGGCTCCAGTGTCAGGTGTATATAGGTTTAGGATTGTGATATTTTTCTGTTGGACAAGGCCTTTTACCATTATATAATGTCCCTCTTTGTCTCGTTTAACTGCTATTGCTTTAAAGTTTGTTTTGTCTGATATAAGAATAGCTACCCTTGCTCACTTTTGGTGTCCGTTGGCATGAAATGCCTTTTCCACTCCTTTACTTTAAGTTTATGTGAGTTCTTACTTGTTAGGTGGGTCTCCTGAAGGCAGCAGATGGTTGGTGAGTTCTTATCCATTCTGCGGTTCTGCATCTTTTAAGTGGAGCATTTAGGCTATTTACATTCAATGTTAATATTGAGATGTGAGATACCATTGCATTCACTGTGCTCTTTGTTGCCTGTGTACTTTGTTATTTTTTGTTTTTTGGGTTTTTTTTGCTTTTTAACTTGTATTTTTGTTTCATAGGTCCTGTGTGATTAAGCTTTAAAGAGGTTCTGTTTTGATGTGTTTCCAGATTCAGAGCTCCTTTTAGCAGTTCTTGTAGTGGTGGCTTGGTAGTGGCAAATTCTCTCAGCATTTGTTTGTCTGAAAAAGACTGTATTTTTCCTTCATATATGATGCTTAATTTCACTGGATACAAAATTCTTGGCTGATAATTGTTTTGTTTTAGGAGGCTGAAGATAGAGCCCCAATCTTTTCTAGCTTTTAAGGTTTCTGCTGAGAAATCTGCTGTTAATCTAATAGGCTTTCCTTTATAGGTTACCTGGTGCTTCTGTCTGACAGCTCTTAAGATTCTTTCCTTTGTCTTAACTTTGGATAACCTCACGACAATGTGCCTAGGTGATGATCTTTTTGTGATGAATTTCCCGGGTGTTCTTTGTGCTTCTTGTATTCGGATGTCTAGGTCTCTAACAAGGCTCGGGAAATTTTCCTTGATTACTCCCCTAAATATGTTTTCCAAGGTTTTAGAATTCTCTTCTTCCTTGCGAACATAGATTATTCTTAGGTTTGGTTGTTTAACATAATCACAGACTTCTTAGAGGCTTTGTTCATATTTTCTTAATTCTTTTTTCTTTATCTTTGTTGGATTGGGTTAATTCAAAGATCTTGTCTTCAAGCTCTGAATTTCTTTCCTCTACTTGTTCAGTTCTATTGCTGAGACTTTCCAGAGCATTTTACATGCCTATGTGTCCAATATTTCCTGAATTTTTAATTATTTTTTCTTTAAGCTATATATTTCTTTAACTATTTCTCCCTTCACTTCTTGTATCGTTTTTTTGGATTTCCTTGCATTGGGCTTCACCTTTCTCTGGTGCCTCCCTGATTAGCCTAATAACTAACCTCCTGAATCCTTTTTCAGTAAATCAGGGATTTCTTCTTGGTTTGGATCCATTGCTGGTGAACTAGTGTGATTTTTTGGGGGAGTGCTAAAGAGCATTGTTTTGTCATATTACCAGAGTTGGTTTTCTGGTTCCTTCTCATTTGGGTAGGCTCTGTTTGAGAGAAGGTCTAGGATTGAAGGCTGTTGTTCAGATTATTTTGTCCTACAGGGTGTTCCCTTGATGTAGTACTCTCCCCGTTTTCCTGTGGATGTGACTTCCTGTGAGCCAAACTGCAGTGATTATTGTCTCTCTTCTGGGTTTAGCCACCCAGCAATTCTAACCAATTCTGGGCTGTTACTGGGGGTTGTCTGCACAGAGTTCTGTGATGTGAACCATCTATGGGTCTCTCAGCTGTGGTTACCAGCGCCTGTTCTGGTGGAGGTGGCAGGGGGGTGCAATGGACTCCATAAGGGTTCTTAGCTTTGGTGGTTTAATGCTCTATTTTTGTGCTGCGTGGCATCCTGCTGGGAGGTGGCACTTTCCAGAGAATCAGCTGTGGTAGTATGGGGAGGAACCAGCAGAGGGTAGGGCCCTAGAACCCCCAAGATTATATGCCCTTTGTCTTCAGCTACCAGGGTGGGTAGGGAAGGACCATCAGGTGGTGGCAGGGTTAGGTGCTATGGCTGCTATGGGGGATGGGGGGTGAGGTGCCCAGGTCAATGGAGTTGTGTACCTAGGAGGATTATGGCTGCCTCTGCTGAGTCATGCAGGTTATCAGGGAAGTGGGGGAAAGCCAGCAGTCACAGCCCTCACCCAGCTCCCATGCAAACCGAAGGGCCGGTCTCACTCCTACCATGCCCCTCTAACAGCCCTGAATCTGTTTCCAGGTGGTGGGCAAGCCGGGCTTGAGAACTTGCCCCAGGCTGCCCACCTCCCAGCTGTGAAAGAAAGGGGCTTGGTTCTTCCTCCACCTGTGGAGTCTGCCCAACAGATTCACGCCGTCCCCCAAGTTCTGGCCAGGAGGCTTCTCGCCCAGTTCAAATTGCTACAAAGTTAGCTGGAGATTTCCTTCTCCCTGTAGTGTTTCCCCTTGCACTCCACTCCTCTGGCTGCTGCCTTCCTGATGGATCCCTGTGGTGCCAGGCAAGAATGGCCTGCTTGGGGATCCAGCAAGCTCCCAGGGCCTTTCTGCTGCTTCCTGTACCCCTGTATTTCACTCAGCTCTCTAAATTGACTCAGCTCCAGGTACAGTTGGAAACTTCTCCTGCAAACAGACCTTCAGTTTCTCCAGTGGGGGTGTGTGTTTGGGAGATGAGGCTCTCCCTTTCCCACTTCCGCAGTTGGGGCACTCACAGTATTTGGGGTGTCTCCCTGGTCCTATAGGAGCAGTCTGCTTTTCTCAGAGAGTCTGTGGGTCCTCTTGGGATTGCTGGTTTGTTCTTGCAGTTGATCTGGAGCTAAAATTCATGACGCAAGCCTCAGCACACCGCTCTGTCCGTCCGAGTCAGAGTTGCAATCTCTACTCTGTTATAAGGTATGTTCATTACCATGAAGTTATATAGTGAAGGTGAACTAGTGAAAACTGGCCAAAAGATCTGAACAGACATCTCAGCAAATAAGACATACAGGTGGCAAATAAGCATATGAAAAGATGCTCAACATCATTTGCCAATAGGAAATTAAAAATTAACAGTGAGATGCCACTACACATCTATAGAATGAAAAAAGTCCAAAAAACTGACAATACAAATTGCTGATGATGATGCAAAGCAAGAGGAGCTCTCATGCCTTGCTGGTGGTAATGCAAAATGGTATAGCCACTTTGAAAAACAGTTTTGCAGTTTCTTACAAAACTAAACATAGTTTTACCATATAATTCAGCAACCATGATGCTAGGTATTTACCTAACTGATTTGAAAACGTGCACACACAAAAATTCTACATGCGAATGTTTATAGCAGCTTTATTTGTGATTGCCAAAAAATGGAAGCAACCAAGATGTCCTTCAATAGGTGAATAAACATTCAAACTAAGATGCTTTCATGCAATGGAATATTATTCAACATTAAAAAGAAATGGTGTATCAAGCCATAAAAAGACATGGATGAAACTTAATTATATATTGCTAAGTGAAAGAGTCTAGAAAAGGCAACAATTTTTGGTAAAAATGAAGTGGTAAAAACATCAGTGGTTGCTGGGGTTTGGAGGGAAGTTGAAAAAGTGAAGCACGGGAGATTTTTCCTCCATCCTAGGTGGAGAAATTATTCCATATGATACTGTAGTGGAAAATACATACTGTGCATTTGTTTAAAACCCATAGGACTTTGTAGCCCAAAGAATAAACCTTAATGGATGTAAAGTTTAAAAAAAAAAATTGGGAGGTTGAGGGATCCCAAGATGGAATGTAGAATATGACAAAAAAAAAAAAAAAAAAAACCTACCTGTATTACAAATGTATAATGCAACCTCATTAAAGGAGGTAGGGAAAGGCGCTGACCTAAGTAGCTTTGGAAGTGAATCAAGTTTGTAAGACTAAAAGCATAAGAAACTGTATATAAGCATTTACCCTAGTTCAGTCCTTCCCAACTCCTGGTCCGCAGACCGGTACTGGTCTGTGGCCTGTTAGGAACCACGCCACACAGCAGGGGTGAGCGGTGGGTGAGTGTCACTGCCTGAGTTCTACCTCCTGTCAGATCAGTGGTAGCATTAGATTGTTGTAGGAGAGAATCCCATAGATTCTCATATTGTGAAGTGTACATGTGAGGGATCTAGGTTGCATGCTTCTTATGAGAATCTAATGATAAATGTAACACTCTTGAATCATCCTGAAACCAGTCCCCGACTCCCGTCTATGGAAAAATTGTCTTCCACACAACTGATCCCTGGTGCCAAAAAGGTTGGGGGACCACTGCTCTAGTTGGTACAGTTTTCCCTAGGGAGTTATAGGTTAACAATTCTGATACCACTACACACTGCAGTTGAGTGATTAAGTGAATGATGGCATATGGTGGCAATCATATGGCATATGGTTTCTCGCTGTTGGAGTGGCAGAGGCAAGAGCAAGCCTAGAGGACCCTGAGGAGGCATGACTACTACATGTAATGTGTTATCTTGACTGGGATTCTGGAACAGAAAAAGGTCATTAGGAAAATATTAAGGAAATCTGGATAAAGAATTGACTTCAGTTAATGGTTCAATGTTGGCTCATTAATAAGTGTACCATAGTAATGTTAGATATTAATAATAAGGGGAACTGGGTATTAGGTATATATGAACTTTATATGATCTTTGTAATTGTTTTGTAAATTTAAGCTGTTCTAGAATAAAAGGTTTATCTTTAAAAATTACAGAAAGTGAATAATTTAAACTGAAATTTAATCATGTATGGCAGTAAAATAATAAATTAAACAATTTTGAATGCTAAAATTAAAAAACCACAATGATGGCCGGGCGCGGTGGCTCACGCTTGTAATCCCAGCACTTTGGGAGGCCGAGGCGGGTGGATCACGAGGTCCGGAGATCGAGACCACGGTGAAACCCCGTCTCTACTAAAAATACAAAAAAAATTAGCCGGGTGTGGTGGCGGGCGCCTGTAGTCCCAGCTATTCGGAGAGGCTGAGGCAGGAGAATGGCGTGAACCCGGGAGGCGGAGCTTGCAGTGAGCCGAGATTGCGCCACTGCACTCCAGCCTGGGCGACAGAGCGAGACTCCGTCTCAAAAAAAAAAAAAAAACAAAAAAAACAAAAAAAAACACAATGAGATACCAATATAACCATTAGAATAACTAAAATGTTTTAATAAGACAATTCCAATTGATGGTGTTAGTGATGATATAGGGACATTGGAACTCTCATACATTGCTGATGGGAGTGTAAAAGGGAGTGTAAAAATCCGTCTTTGGAAAGCTGTTTGATGGTTTCCTATAAAGTTATATATGCAATTACAATATGACCCAGCAATTTCACTTCAAGGTGTTTATCCAAAAGATATGAAAGCAGGCCGGGCGCAGTGGCTCACGCCTGTAATCCCAGCACTTTGGGAGGCCGAGGCGGGTGGATCACGAGATCAGATCGAGACTATCCTGGCTAACATGGTGAAACCCCGTCTCTACTAAAAATACAAAAAATTAGCCAGGCGTGGCAGCATGCACCTGTAGTCCCAGCTACTCGGGAGGCTGAGGCAGGAGAATGGCCTGAACCCGGGAGGCGGAGCTTGCAGCGAGCCGAGATTGCGCCACTGCACTCTGGCCTGGGGGACAGAGTGAGACTCTGTCTCAAAAAAAAAAAAAAAAAAAAAAAAAAGATATGAAAGCATATGTACACACAAAGATTTGTACCAAAACATTCATATGAGTTTTACTTATAATAGCCCAAAACTAGTAACCACCCAATAGATAAAAATGGCTAAACAAGTTGTGGTATATTTATAAAAAGGAATACTACTCAGAATTAAAAAATGAACAAACCTACTGATATATGCAACAAACTAGATCAATATAATAAAAGCATTATACTGAGAGACCAGACGTAAAAGAGTAAGTATTATGTGATTCAATTTTTATGAAACTTTAGGAAAGACATGTCTAATCTATAGTGATAAAAAGCAGATCAGTGGTGGTGTGAGGCTGGGAGCGGGGCAATTGATTGAGAAGGGGCAAAAAGGAACTTTTTAGGATAATGAAAATATTTTTATTGTGGTAGTGATTATACAGATGTATATCTTTATCAAGATTCATTCATCTATACAGTTAAAATGTGTGCATTTTCTTGTGTATAAATTGTTCCCTAATGAGGTTGACTTAAAGAGGATTAGAGAAAAAATGACAGATTGGGAGATGACGGAGATTTAACTTATGCAAAATTGACATCCCTGAAGGGTAGCAGACAAATGAAAGAAAAAATTCTTCAAAAATATAATTCAAGAAAATTTTATTTTTAAAAAGCCTCCAAACCACAACTTGATAGGCTCACCATATCCCAGGAACATTTGATACAGAAAATCAATGCTGAAATTAGAAAATGTGCTGGATATCAAAGAGAAATAAAGACTATTTTGGGCTTTTTGTAAAAAATCAAATCACCTATGATGGGAAAAAATTAAGGCTGGCTTCAGACTTCACTACAACATTGACACTGGAAGAAGTTGAGAAACATCTACAAAGTTTTCCGATTAACAGATTCATACCCAGCTATTTTTTCTCTCAAATGTAAAAGCAAAAAAAAAGGTATTTTTGAACATGTGAAGAATATTATGCCCATGAGCCCTTATTAAAGAAAATGTGGGAAATTCTAGCTAACTATTAATATAAGATGACTAGAAAAACCACAGGAAAAAACACTCAGGATAAGAATTGAATTTTTTAATGTAGGGTCATAAATAATACAATTAAAAATTAAAATTTATGTAGATTATATAATTAGAATTATGTAACTATTATAAATTATGACAATATGGAAATAATGCAACTAACAAATATCTGGAGTTACAGAAAGGAAAATAAGGCATAAAGTAATTTAAGTGTACTAATTATCTTATCTTTTATAATGTGAGTTCAAAGGAGTTTTTAAACCTGTAATTCAAATAATTAGATGTAAAAGGACATTTAAGGGTATAAAGCTGTATAAAGGCATATAAAGGATATTTAAAGGTATGAAGAGAAATACTAGAAGAGCTAAAAATCATTATAAAATTAAATGTTAGTGATAGAAGGAAGAGACAATAAGGAGGTGGGAGGAGGTGAACACATACTAACTTTTGTATTGCACATAGTCAAAAGCCATTAATTGCTATTTAAAGAGAACAATAATTAATTTTATAAAATTAAATCACTAAAATAACTTTTAAAAGGATGAACCACTAAAATAACAAAATAACCCCAAAAATCTTCCCAGTCATCAGAAAAATGCATTCACAGAATGAATGAAATACAGATAACATAAATTACATATGTATTAGTCAGTTTTCACACTGCTATAAAGGCAACCTGAGACTGGGTAATTTGTAAAGAAGAGATTTAATCGACTCACAGTTCTGCATAGCCGGGTAGGCCTCAGGAACCTTACAATCATGGCAGAAGGGGAAGAGGCATATCTTACATGGCAGCAGGCAAGAGAAGAGTGTGTGTAGTGAAGGGGGAAGAACTCCTTATAAAATCATCAGATCTCGTGAGAACTCACTCGCTATCACAAGAACAGCAAGGAGGAAACTACCCCCATGATCCAATCACCTCCCACCAGGTTCCTCCTTGACATGTGGGGATCATGAAGATTACAATTCAAGATAAGATTTGGGTGGGGACACAGTCAAATCATGTCAACATAATAAAAAGATTTTTTAAATGAATAAAAATACATAGTATAGCATAAAATATAATTTAAAAAATGAACACCAAGTGTACCTGTTGTATCCATAGATTTCACTGGATAAACTAACTTTTTAAATAGAAAATATTCAGGCTATACCACAAAGCAAATCTTAGCCATTTGCACTAGTGAGCCAACACAAAAAACCATGGTAACCTAGGAAGTTTGAAATACAATGTATTAGGCTGTTTTTTTATTAGCATACAGGAATACCTGAGACTGGGTAATTTATAAAGAAGAGAGGTTTAATTGGCTCACAGTTCTACAGGCTGTGCAAGCATGGCACCAACATCTGTTCAACTTCAGCTGACAATCACGGCAGAAGGCAAGGCAGGAACAGGTACATCCCATGATAAAAGCAGGGGTAAAGTTGGGGGATGTGAAGGTGCCATGCTCTTCTAAACAACCAGATCTTGTGTGAAGTACAAGAGCAAAAACTCACTCATCACCAAGGGAATGGCACTAAGCCATTAATGAGGGATCTGCCCCATGATCCAAATTCCTCTTACCAGGCCCCACCTCCAACACTGGGGATTACATTTCAACATGAGATTTGGAGGGGACAAACATCCAAAGCACACCATTCCACCCTTGGCCTCCCAAATCTCATGTTCTTCTAACATTGCAAAATACAATCATGCCTTCCCAATAGTCCCCCAAAGTGTTAACTCATTCCAGCATTAATTCAAAAGTCCCAAGTAAGTCCAAAGTCTTATCTGAGACTCAAGGCATATTTCTTCCACCTATGAGCCTGTAAAATCAAAACCAAGCTATTTGCTTCCAAGATACACTGGTGGTACAGGCATTGAGTAAATATTGCTATTCCAAAAGGGAGAAATCAGCCAAAAGAAAGGAGTTTCAGGCCCCACATGTCTGAAACCCAGCAAAGCAGTCATTAAATCTTAAGGCTCTAAAATAATCTCCTTTGACTCCATGTCCCACATCCAAGGCACACTGGTGCAAGCAGTGGGCTCCTAAGGCCTTGGGCGTGTCTTCCACTGTGGCTTTGCAGGATGTGGCCCTCAGGTCTGCTGTCATAGGTTGCAGTTAAGTGCCTATGGCTTTTCCAGGCTGAGGTTACAAGATGCTAGTGGCTCTACCATTCTTGGGTCTGAAAGACAGCAGCCCACTTGGCACAGCTCCACTAGGCATTGGCCTGGTGGGGACACTCTGTGGGGGATCCAGCCCACATTTCCCCTTGGCACTGACTTAGTGGTGGCTCTGCCCCTGTGGCAGATTTTTGCATGGGCACTCAAGCTTTTCCATACATCCTCTGAAATCTAGGTGGGAGCTGCCAAGCCTTGTTCATGCTTGCATTCTGTGTGCCTGCAGGCTTAACATCATGTGGAAGCCACCAGGGCTTATGGCTTACACCCTCTTGAGCAGTGGCCTAAGCTGTATCTGGGCACCTTTAAGCTGAGGCTAGACCTAGAGCAGCCTGGATATGGGGAGCGGTGTCTTGAGGCTGTGCGGAGCAGTGGGGCCCTAGGCCTGGCTCACGAAACCCTTCTTTCTAGGCCTCTGGGCCTAGATGGGAGGGGCTGCCTCAAGGATTTCTGAAATGCCTTCCAGGCCTTTTTCCCCTTTGTTTTGAATATTAGCACTTGGCTCCCTTTTAGTCATGCTGATCTCTTTAGCAAGTGGTTGCTCTGCAATCTGCTTGGACTCACTCTACCACTGTGCCAGGTTGCAAATTTTCCAAACTTTTATGCTTTGCTTGTCTTTTAAATATAAGTTCCAGGGCCAGGCACAGTGGCTCATGCTTGTTATCCCAGCACTGTGGGAGGCTGAGGCAGGTGGATCACTTGAGGTCAGGAGTTTGAGATCAGCCTGGCCAACATGGCAAAACCCCATCTCTACTTTAAAAAAAAAAAAAAAAAAAAAAAACAGAAAAAAAAATTAGCCATGCATGGTGGTATATACCTGTAATCCTAGCTACTCAGGATGCTGAGGCTTGAGAATTGCTTGAGCCCAGGTGGTAGAGGTTGCAGTAAGCTGGTATCATGCCACTGCACTCCAGCCTGGGTGACAGAGCAAGACTCTGTCTCAAAAAAAAGTTCCAACTTTAAGTCATTTTTTTACTCCCATGTCTGATTATAGGCTGTTAGAAGCAGCCAGGTCACATCTTGAACACTTTGTTGCTTAAAAATTTCTTCTGCCAGATATCCTAGGTCCTCACTTCTTTTTTTTTTTCTTTTTTACACGGAGTCTCACTTATCACCCAGGCTGGAGTGCAGTGGCGCGATCTCGGCTCACTGCAAACTCCACCTCCCGGGTTCACGTCATTCTTCTGTCTCAGCCTCCCGAGTAGCTGGGACTACAGGCACCAGCTACCACGCCCGGCTAATTTTTTTGTATTTTTAGTAGAGATGGGGTTTCACCGTGTTAGCCAGGATGGTCTCGATCTCCTGACCTCGTGATCCACCCACCTCGGCCTCCCGAAGTGCTGGGATTACAGGCGTGAGCCACCGCGCCTGGCCAGTCATCACTTCTAAGTTCAAACTTCCACAGATCCCTAGGACCCAAACATAATACAGCCAAGCTCTTTGTCAAGGCATAACAAGGGTGACCTTTGCTCCAATTACCAGTAACTTTCTCATCTGAGACTTTGTCAGCCTGCCCTTCATTGTCAATATTTCTATCAGCATTTTGGTCACAACCACTTAACCAATCTCTAAGAAGTTCCAAAATTTCCCTCATCTTCCTGTCTTCTTCTGAGCCCCTCAGAACTCTACCAACCTCTGCCTGTTACCCAATTCCAAAGCTTCTTCCATGTTGTCAGGTATCTTTATAGTAACACCCTACTCTCAGTACCAATTTTCTGTATTAGGCCATTCTTGCATTATGATAAAGGGATACCTGAGACTGGGTAATTTATAAAGAAGAGAGGTTAAATTGTCTCATGGTTCTGCAGGCTGTACAAGCATGGCACCAGTATCTGCTCAGCTTCTGGTGAGGGCCTCAGGAAGCTTACAAACATGGCAGAAGGCAAAGTGAGGGCAGATCCATCACATGCCAAGAGTGGGAGCAAGACAGAAAGAGATGGGAGGTGACATGTTCTTTTAAATAACAAGATCTTGTGTGAAATACCAGAGCGAGAACTCATTTATAACCAAGGAGATGGCACTAAGCAATTCATGAGATGAATTGCAATTCATGAGGTGTTTGCATGACTCAAACTAAGCAATTCATGAGGTATTTGCATGACCCAAACACCTCCCACCAGGCCCCACCTCCAGCACTGGTGATTGCATTTTAACATGAGATTTGGAGGGGATAGACATCCAAACCATATCATAGAGATATAGGGCAAAATTCAGGGAAATATAAACAAAGAAAGCAAAAATTGTCACTCAACAAAACTTAGAGCAAAAAGCATCATATGAGATGAGTAAAGGCAATTTATAATAATAGGTAAACTGTGAAATAAAGACCTTGCATTTATACTTATTCATACACCAAATACATATCATCTAAATTCATAAAGCAAAAATATAAGGAAATAAGAGGTAGAAATAGAAGTAGGGGCCAGGCACAGTGGCTCAGGCCTGTAATCCTGGCACTTTGGGAGGCTGAGGGAGGTGGATCACCTGAGGTCAGGAGTTTGACACCAGCCTGGCCAACATGATGAAACTTCATCTCTACTAAAAATACAAAAAATTAGCCAGGCATGGTGGTGTGCCCCTGTAATCCCAGCTACTCGGGAGGCTGAGGCAGGAGAATCACTTGAACTCGGGAGGTGGAGGTTGCAGCGAGCTGAGATTGCACCACTGTACTCCAGCCTGGGCAACAAGAGGGAAACTCCATCTCAAAAAAGAAAAAAAAAAAAAAAGAAGTAGAAGTAGGATACTTAATATCTCTCAGTCTATACAGACATCATTTAAAAATAATAAGTAAGCTCATTGAAGGCCTAAATAAAATACTTTAGGAAAGTTTAATGTATTGAACTCTACACAACCAAAGCAAATAGTCAGTATCTTCTCAGGAGCCATACAAAACACAACAGTATCCAGTCACAATGCAAGAAAACTAAAAGTCAAATGATAAAACTAGAAAACAGAAAACAAAAAACTACCACAACTATTCAACCAAAGAGGAAATCAAAACAAAAAGCCAGAATATTTAGAAAATGACAATAATAAAAATATTTCCTTGAACTTACAAGATAGGACCAAAGTTGTATAGAGAAAAATTCATAGCCTAAGACATTAATAGTAATAAATAATTAAGGATTAAAATAAATTAACAAGATAGTAGACATAAAAAGAACAGAAAGAAAAACTAATGTAAAGACAAAATTTAATGTACTAAAATGTTAAATTGGTCTAAAAGATAAGAGGAATTTTCTAAATAAAAATAACCTAATCAAGAAAATGAAAAAGCACAAAAACACAAAGTCACAGAGGTGATAAAAATAATCTGAGGGTAAACTAAAAAATTGTATGAATCTTATGTTTTGAGTGGCAAAAAAAAGCTTTTCCTCTAAAATCTGGAAGAAGACAAGAATGCCCACTTTCACCACTTTTATTCAACATAGTACCAGAAGTCTTAGGGCAGTTAGGTGAGAGAAAGAAATTCAGGATATCCAAACTGGAAAGGAGGAAGTCAAACTGACTTTGTTTGTAGATGACATAATCTTATAGAAAACTCTACAGACATCACCAAAAATCTTAGAACTAATAAATTCAGTAAAGTTACGGGATATAAAATCAACGTACAAAAACCTGTGGCATTTTTATATACCAGTAGCAAACTATCTGTAAAAGAAATTTAAAAAGCAACTCCATTTATAATAGCTAAAAAAACTCCCAGGAATAAATTTAACCAAGGAGGTGAAAGAGCTCTACAATGAAAACTATAAAGCATTAATTTAAAAAATTTGAAGAGAATACAAATAAATGGAAAGCTATCCCATGTTTGTTGATTGGAATAATTACTATTGTGAAAATGTCCATGGTATTCAGAGTGATCTACAGATTTCATGCAGTCCCTATCAAAATACTGGTGACATTCTTCACAGAAATATCAAGACATCCTAAAATTTGTATGAATGACCTCAAATAATCAAAGCAATCTTGATTAAAAAAAAGCGAAGCTAGAGGCATCACACTACTTGACTTCAAAGTATACTACAAAGCAATAGTAACCAAAAGAGCATGGAACTGGCATAAAAACAGGCACACAGACAAATAGAATGGAATAGAGAACCCAGAAATAAATCCATACATTTATAGCCAAATGATTTCTGGCAAAGACACCAAGAACACATACTGGAGATGAGACGGTCTCTTCAGTAAATGATGCTGGGTAAACTGGATAGCCGTATGCAGAAGAATGAAACTAGACTCCTATTTCTCACCGCCTACCCAAACCAACTCAAAATGGATTAAAGACTTAAATGTAAGATGGCAAACTATAAAACTACTAGAAGAAAACATAGAGTAAATGTTTCATGACATTGGTATGGGCAAATACTTTTTTACAAGACCCCAAATGCACAGGTAACAAAAGCAAATATAGACAAATGGAATTACATCAAACTAAAAAGTTCCTTCACATCAAAGGAAATCATCAACAAAGTGAAGAGATAATCTATAGAATGAGAGAAAAATATTTGCAAACTATGCATCTCACAAGGGACTAATATCCAGAATATGTTAGAAATGCAAACAACTCAATAGCCAAAAAAAAAACAACAACTACAAAAAAAACCCACACTATTCTGATTTAAAAACAGGCAAAAGGGGCCGGGCGCAGTGGCTCATGCCTGTAATCCCAGCACTTTGGGAGGCTGAGGTGGGCGAATCACAAGGTCAAGAGATCAAGACCATCCTGGCCAACATGGTGAAACCCCGTCTCTACTAAAATACAAAAAAATTAGCTGAGTGTGGTGGCGTGTGCCTGTAGTCCCAGCTACTCAGGAGGCTGAGGAAGGAGAATTGCTTGAACCTGGGAGGCAGAGGCTGCAGTGAGCTGAGACTGCGCCACTACACTCCAGTCTGGCGACAGAACGAGACTCCTTCTCGAAAAAAAAGAAAAAAAAAGAAAAAGATCTGAATAGACATTTTTCCAGAGAACACATACAAATGCCAACAGGTATATGGAAAGGTACTAAACATCATGAATCATCAGAGAAATTCAAGATGTCACTTTACACTTGTTTATTTTTTCTTTTTTTTTAATTATATTTCAAGTTCTAGGGTACATGTGCACAACGTGCAGGTTTGTTACATATGTATACATGTGCCATGTTGGTGTGCTGCACCCATTAACTCGTCATTTACACTGAGTATTTCCCCTAGTGCTATCCCTCCCCCCTCCCCCAACCACACGACAGGCGCTTGTGTGTGATGTTCCCCACACTGTGTCCATGTGTTCTCATTGTTCAATTCCCACCTATGAGTGAAAACATGCGATGTTTGGTTTTGTCTTTGGCGATAGTTTGCTCAGAATGATGGTTTCCAGCTTCCTCCATGTCCCTACAAAGGACATGAACTCATCCTTGTTTATGGCTGTATAGCATTCCATGGTGTATATGTGCCACATTTTCTTAATCCAGTCTATCACTGATGGACATTTGGGTTGGTTCCAAGTCTTTGCTATTGTGAATAGTGCCGCAATAAATATATGTATGCATGTGTCTTTATAGTAGCATGATTTATAATCCTTTGGGTATATACCCAGTAATGGGATTACTGGGTCAAATGGTATTTCTAGTTCTAGATCCTTGAGGAATCACCACACTGTCTTCCACAATGGTTGAACTAGTTTACAGTCCCACCAACAGTGTAAAAGTTCCTATTTCTCCACATCCTCTCTAAGACCTGTTGTTTCCTGACTTTTTAATGATGGCCATTCTAACTGGTGTGAGATGGTATCTCATTGTGGTTTTGATTTGCATTTCTGTGATGGTCAGTGATGATGAGCATTTTTTCATGTGTCTTTCATGTAAATGTCTTCTTTTGAGCAGTGTCTGTTCATATCCTTTGCCCACTTTTTGATGGGGTTGTTTGATTTTTTTCTTGTAAATTTGTTTAGATTCTTTGTAGATTCTGGACATCAGCCCTTTGTCAGATGAGTAGATTGCAAAAATTTTCTCCCATTCTGTAGGTTGCCTATTCACTCTGATGGTAGTTTCTTTTGCTGTGCAGAAGCTCTTTAGTTTAATTATATCCCATTTGTCTATTTTGGCTTTTGTTGCCATTGCTTTTGTTTTAGTCATGAAGTCCTTCCCATGCCTATGTCCTGAATGGTATTGCCTAGGTTTTCTTCTAGGGTTTTTACGGTTTTAGGTTTAACATTTAAGTCTTTAATCCATCTTGAATCAATTTTTGTACAAGGTGTAAGGAAGAGATCCAGTTTCAGCTTTCTACATATGGCTAGCCAGTTTTCCCAGCACCATTGATTAAATAGGGAATCCTTTCCCCATTTCTTGTTTTTGTCAGGTTTGTCAAAGATCAGATAGTTGTAGATACGTGGCATTATTTCTGAGGGCTCTGTTTTGTTCCATTGGTCTGTATCTCTGTTTTGGTACCAGTACTATGCTGTTTTGTTTACTGTAGGCTTGTAGTATAGTTTGAAGTCAGGTAATGTGATGCCTCCAGCTTTGCTCTTTTTGCTTAGGATCGTCTTGGCAGTGCAGGCTCTTTTTTCATTCTATATGAACTTTAAAGTCATTTTTTCCAATTCTGTGAAGAAAGTCGTTGGTAGCTTGATGGGGATGGCATTGAATCTATAAATTACCTTGGGCAGTATGGCCATTTTCATGATATTGATTCTTCCTATCCATGAGCATGGAATGTTCTTCCATTTGTTGGGGTCCTCTTTTATTTTGTTGAGCAGTGGTTTGTAGTTCTCCTTGAAGAGATCCTTCACATCCCTTGTAATTTGGATTCCTAGGTATTTTATTCTCTTTGAAGCAATTGTGAATGGGAGTTCACTCATGTCTGTTATTGGTGTATAGGAATGCTTGTGATTTTTGCACATTGATTTTGTATCCTGAGACTTTGCTGAAGTTGCTTATCAGCTTAAGGAGATTTGGGGCTGAGACAATGGGGTTTTCTAGATATACAATCATGTCATCTGCAAACAGGGACAATTTGACTTCCTTTTTTCCTAATTGAATACCCTTTATTTCTTTCTCCTGCCTGATTGCCCTGGCCAGAACTTCCAACACTATGTTGAATAGGAGTGGTGAGAGAGGGCATCCCTGTCTTGTGCCAGTTTTCAAAGGGAATGCTTCCAGTTGTTGCCCATTCAGTATGATATTGGCTGTGGGTTTGTCATAAATAGCTCTTATTATTTTGAGATATGTCCCATCAATACCTGGTTTATTGAGAGTTTTTAGCATGAAGGGCTGTTTAATTTTGTCAAAGGCCTTTTCTGCATCTACTGAGATAATCTTGTGGATTTCGTCTTTGGTTCTGTTTATATGATGGATTACATTTATTGATTTGTGTATGTTGAACCAGCCTTGCATCCCAGGGATGAAGCCAACTTGATGGTGGTGGATAAGCTTTTTGATGTGCTGCTGGATTCGGTTTGCCAATATTTTATTGAGGATTTTTACATTGATGTTCATCAGGGATATTGGTCTAAAATTCTCCTTTTTTGTTGTGTCTCTGCCAGGCTTTGGTATCAGGATGATGCTGGCCTCATACAATGAGTGAGGGAGGATTCCTTCTTTTTTCTGTTGATTGGAATAATTTCAGAAGAAATGTTGCCAGCTCCTCTTTGTACCTCTGGTAGAATTCAGCTGTGAATCTGTCTGGTCCTGGACATTTTTTGGTTGGTAGGCTATTCCTCAATTTCAGAACCTGTTATTGGTCTATTCAAGGATTCAACTTCTTGGTTTAGTCTTGGGAGGGTGTATGTGTCCAGGAATTTATCCATTTCTTCTATATTTTCTAGTTTATTGCTTAGAGGTATTTGTAGTATTCTCTGATGGTGGTTTGTATTTCTGTGGGATAGGTGGTGATATCCCCTTTATCATTTTTTATTGTGTCTATTTGATTCTTCTCTCTTTTCTTCTTTATTTGTCTTGCTAGTGGTCTATCTATTTTGTTGCTCTTTTCAAAAAACCAGCTCCTCGATTCATTGATTTTTTTGACGGGTTTTTTGTGTCTCTATCTCCTTCAGTTCTGCTCTGATCTTAGTTATTTCTTGCCTTCTGCTAGCTTTTGAATATGTTTGCTCTTGCTTCTCTGGTCCTTTCAATTGTGATGTTAGGGTGTCAATTTTAGATCTTTCCTCCTTTCTCTTGTGGGCATTTAGTGCTATAAATTTCCCTCTACACACTGCTTTAAATGTGCCCCAGAGATTCTGGTACGTTGTGTCTTTGTTCTCATTGGTGTCAAAGAACATCTTTATTTCTGCCTTCATTTCGTTATGTACCCAGTAGTCATTCAGGAGCAGGTTGTTTAGTTTCCATGTAGTTGTGCAGTTTTGAGTGAGTTTCTTAATCCTGAGTTCTAATTTGATTGCACTGTGGTCTGAGAGACAGTTTGTTATGATTTCTGTTCTTTTACATTTGCTGAGGAGTGCTTTGCTTCCAACTATGTGGTCAATTTTGGAGTAAGTGTGATGTGCTGAGAAGAATGTATATTCTGTTGATTTGGGGTGGAGAGTTCTGTAGATGTCTATTAGGTCCGCTTGGTCCAGAGCTGAGTTCAAGTCCTGGATATCCTTGTTAACTTTTTGTCTCTTTGATCTGTCTAATTTTGACAGTGGGAGGGTAAAGTCTCCCATTATTATTGTGTGGGAGTCTAAGTCTCTTTGTAGGTCTCTAAGAACTTGCTTTATGAATCTGGATGCTCCTATATTGGGTGCATATATATTTAGGATAGTTAGCTCTTCTTGTTGAATTGATCCCTTTACCATTATGTAATGGCCTTCTTTGTCTCTTTTGATCTTTGTTGGTTTAAAGTCTGTTTTATCAGAGACTAGGATTGCAACCCCTGCTCTTTTTTTGTTTTCCATTTGCTTGGTAGATCTTCCTCCATCCCTTTATTTTACACCTATGTATGCCTCTGCACATGAGATGGGTTTCCTGAATACAGCACACTGATGGGTCTTGACTCTTTATCCAATTTGCCAGTCTGTGTCTTTTAATTGGGGCACTTAGCCCATTTACATTTAAGGTTAATATTGTTATGTGTGAATTTCATCCTGTCATTATGATGTTTTCTGGTTATTTTGCTTGTTAGTTGATGCAGTTTCTTCATAGCGTCGATGGTCTTTACAATTTGGCATGTTTTTACAGTGGCTGGTACTGGCTGTTCCTTTCCATGTTTAGTGCTTCCTTTAGGAGCTCTTGTAAGGCAGTCCTGGTGGTGACAAAATCTGTCAGCATTTGCTTGTCAGTATTTGCTTGTCAGTAAAGAATTTTATTTCTCCTTCACTTATGAAGCTTAGTTTGACTGGATATGAAATTCTAGGTTGAAAATTCTTTTCTTTAAGAATGTTGAATATTGGTCCCCACTCTCTTCTGGCTTGTAGAGTTTCTGCCAAGAGATCAGCTGTTAGTCTGATGGTCTTCCCTTTGTGGGTAACCTGACCTTTCTCTCTGGCTGCCCTTAACATTTTTTCCTTCATTTCATCCTTGGTGAATCTGACACTTGTGTGTCTTGGGGTTGCTCTTCTCGAGGAGTATCTTTGTGGTGTTCTCTGTATTTCCTGAATTTGAATGTTGGCCTGCCTTGATAGGTTGAGAAAGTACTCCTGCATAATATCCTGCAGAGTGTTTTCCAACTTGGTTCCATTTTCCCCATCACTTTCAGGTGCACCAATCAAACGTATATTTGGTCTTTTCATATAGTCCCATACTTCTTGGAGGCTTTATTCATTTCTTTTTACTCTTTTTTCTCTAAACTTCTCACTTCATTTCATTCATTTGATCTTCAATCACTGATACCCTTTCTTCCACTGGATCAAATCGGCTGCTGAAGCTTGTGCATGAGTCACGTAGTTCTTGTGCTGTGGTTTTCAGCTCCATCAGGTCATTTAAGGTCTTCTTTACACTGTTTATTCGAGTTAGCCATTCTTCTAATCTTTTTTCAAGGTTTTTAGCTTCCTTGCGATGGATTTGAACATCATCCTTTAGCTCGGAGAAGTTTGTTATTACCAATCTTCTGAAGCCTACTTCGGTCAACTTGTCAAAGTCATTCTCCATCCAACTTGTTCCATTGCTGGCGAGGAGCTGCAATCCTTTGGAGGAGAAGAGGCGCTCTGGTTTTTAGAATTTTCAGCTTTTCTGTTCTGGTTTATCCCCATCTTTGTGGTTTTATCTACCTTTGGTCTTTGATGATGGTGACCTACAGATGGGGTTTTGGTGTGGATGTCCTTTTTGTTGATGTTGACACTATTCCTTTCTGTTTGTTAGTTTTCCTTCTAACAGTCAGTACCCTCAGCTGCAGGTCTGTTGGAGTTTGCTGGAGGTCCGCTCCAGACCGTTTGCCTGGGTATCACCAGCGGAGGCTGCAGAACAGTAAATGTTGCTGCCTGATCCTTCCGCTGGAAGCTTCATCTCAGAAGGGCACCCAGCTGCATGAGGTGTCAGTTGGCCCCTACTGGGAGGTATCTCCCAGTTAGGCTACTCGGGGGTCAGGGAGCCACATGAGGAGGCAGTCTGTCCGTTCTCAGATCTCAAACTCCATGCTGGGAGAACTACTGCTCTGTTCAAAGCTGTCAGACAGGGACGTTTAAGTCTGCAGTTATTTCTGCTGCCTTTTGTTCAGCTGTGCCCTGCCCCCAGAGATGGAGTCTACAGAGGCAGGCAGGCCTCTGCTGTTGAGCTGCGGTGGGCTCCACCCAGTTTGAGCTTCCCTGCCACTTTTTTTACCTCATCAAGCTTCAGCAATGGCGGATGCCCCTCCCCTAGCCTCACTGCCACCTCCCAGTTCGATCTCAGACTGCTGTGCTAGCAGTAAGCAAGGCTCTGTGTGAGTAGGACCCGCCAAGCCAGGCACAGGATGTAATGTCCTGGTGTGCCGTTTGCTAAGACCATTGGAAAAGTACAGTGTTAGGGCGGGAGTGTCCTGATTTTCTAGGTACCGTCTGTCACGGCTTCCCTTGGCTAGGAAAGGGAATTCCCTGACCCCTTGTACTTCCCAGGTGAGGTGATGCCCCACCCTGCTTTGGCTCACATTCTGTGGGCTGCAGCCACTATCCAACCAGTCCCAATGAGGCGAACCTAGTACCTCAGTTGGAAATGCAGATATTACCCATCTTCTGCATCGCTCACGCTGGGAGCTGTAGACTGGAGCTGTTCCTATTTGGCCATCTTGGAACGATCTCTCCACCTTACACTTGTTAGAATGGCTATTACCAAAAAGACAAAAAGTAAGTGTTGGTATGGATGAGGAGAAAAGGGAGCCCTCACACACTGTTAGTGGGAACATAAATTAGCACAGCCATTATGAAAAACAGTATGGAGGTTGCTCAAAAAACTAAAAATAGAACTACCATATGATCCAGCAATCCCATTACTGGGTATGTATCAAAAGGAAATGAAATCAATAAGTCTAAGAGATATCTGCACTCCCATGTTTATTGTTGCACACTATTCACAATAGCCAATATATGGAATCAACCTAAGTGTCTATCAATGAATGAATGAATAAGGAAATGTAGTGTATTTGTACAGTGGAATACTATTCAGCCGTGAAAAAGAATGAATTTCTGTCATTTTTGGCAGCACAGATGAACCTGGAGGACATTATGTTAAATAAATAAAGTAAGCCAGGCACAGAAAGACAAATATTGAATGATTACTCATATGTGGAATCTAAAAAAAAAAAAGATTGATCTCATAGAAGTGGAACAATAGTGGTTACCAGAGGCTGGGAAAGGTAGGGGGTTTGGAGGGATAGGATGAGGTTAGTCAACAGATACAAAGTTATACTTAGATAGGAGGAATAAGTTCTAGTCTTCTATTGCACAGTCAGGTGACTGTAGTTAAAGATAATACGTAGTATATTTCAAAATAGCTAGAAGAGAGGATTTTGAATGCTCTTACCGCAAAGAAATGATACATGTTTGAGGTGATTGATATGTAAATTAGCCTAATTGCACATTGTATGCATGTATCAAAACATCATACTGTACCCCCTAAATATGCACAATTATTATGTGTCAACTGGCAATAAAGTAAAACTTCAAATGGAACAAGGTGATTTTTCAGGAAAAGACAAAATATTGTCTAATATTCAGCTTGGAGAAGAAAATCTCAACAGATCAATTATATAGACAAAATAAACTTTCAAATATTTAGCCAGGTATCTTCCACCAAAACATCCCACATGGTTTGCCAGCAGAAATTGAACCAAAATTTTAGGAACTCTAGTACTTCAACATTTTTTTCTGGAACATTAAATAATACAGCTTTGTGAGTCCCTGTATTGAGGTACCCAAAGAGATTGCAATAATGGATAAAATATACAAACAGAAAATTAAGATATCCAGGCTCAAAAACAAATTAAACAGATCCATGCACTGGCAAATAGGACAGTAACACAGAATAACAATCCCAGGTAATGAAACAGGCAAACTAGGCTCAGCTGGCCATGGTAGGTGGGAGTTTGTCCTCTGCAGGGTAGCTGGGTCTAAAAGCTGTCCTATGCAGCCAACGTTGTCACCAGAAACCAGAGGGAGCACCCAGGGTTCTTCTACCTGTGAAAGAAGGCTTAAAAATTTAAAAATTATTGTTGCCTGGAGCAAGGTTTGCATGAACTGTGGTGTTAGGGAGGAAAAGAACGCAGCACAGTTTATGACCAGGAATTAAATTAAACTGTCCTCTGACAGCTTGGTAGCATATTTGCCATTTCTTCAATATCACCATGGGGCAGGAACCTTA
Organism: Hylobates moloch; assembly: GCF_009828535.3. Lineage (NCBI taxonomy): Eukaryota > Metazoa > Chordata > Mammalia > Primates > Hylobatidae > Hylobates > Hylobates moloch. The sequence continues at coordinate 26,404,326 of NW_026652287.1, read as the reverse complement.
CATTGCCAAATGAAACCTGGTTCAGGATGGAGTGGACTGAGTGGAACTGTGCCAATAGGCTGGCTGGTAGGAGAGTGAACAGAGAGAGAAAGAGAGGGATAGGGAGGAGGAAAAGGGGGTTTGGTAGATGGAGATTCTTCTTCTCAAAATGAGGCTACAGACAAAATTCCAAAGCAAATTAAGAAATCTCAGTGTCGGCCAGGCGCGGTGCTCACGCCTGTAATCCCAGCACTTTGGGAGGCCAAGGTGGGCGGATCACTTGAGGTCAGGAGATCAAGACCAGCCTGGCCAACATAGTGAAACCCCGTCTCTACTAAAAATACAAAAACTAGCCAAGCATGATGGCTCGCGCCTATAATCCCAGCTACTTGGGAGGCTGAGGCAGGAGAATTGCTTGAACCCAGGAGGCAGAGGTTGCAGTGAGCCTAGATCGTGCCACTGCACTCTGGTCTGGGTGACAGAGTGAGACTCCAACCCCCCCGCCAAAAAAAGGTAAAAGCCATAAATCAACATTAAGTGGGAGTTACAGTCAATGGACAGTTGAAGTGTGTTAAGCTTGTTTTATTTGTGACTTTAGCCTTTTTATATGAAGATTAATTGAATGTATAGCTAAAACTTCATGGGAAACCACTGGAAGAATAGAAAGACAATCAGCACAGAGGAGGGTGAAAAAATATAGAAAACATTTTCAATCCAGCAGAAATCAGGGAAGAAAGTAAAGCAGCAAATAAAAAGGATGGTAAGCAAAACACAAAAATAAGTGTTAAAAGTTGTTAAAAGTCTAAATATGCTATGTATGCCAATAAATATAAATAAACATTAATTAATAGATTATATTTATAGATTAATTATATTATAGATTATATTAATTTCCTAGGGCTGCCATAACAAATTATTACAAACTTGGTGGCTTAAATAACCAAAGCTCATTCTCTCATAATTCTGGAAGGCAGAAGTCCAAAATCAAGATATCAGCAGGGAAAGTGCCCCCTCAGGATTTTAGGGGAAGATCCTTCCTTGCCTCTTCCGGCTTCTGGTGGCTTCGGGCATTCCTTGGCAAGTGATATGGTTTGGCACTGTGTCCCCATCCAAATCTCATGTTGAATTGTAATTCCCATTGTTGGAGGTGGGGCCTGGTGGGAGGTGATTGGATCATGGGGATGGTTTCTAATAGTTTAGCACCATCCCCTTAGTGCTTTCTCCTGATAGAGTTCTCACAAGATCTGATTGTTTAAAAGTGTGTAGCACCTCTCCTTTTGCTTGCTTTGTCTCTCCTGCTGGCCATGTGAAGACGTGCTTGCCTCCCTTTTACCTTCTACCATGATTATTTTATTTCTGAGGCCTCTCCAAGCATGCTTCCTATACAGCCTGCAGGACTGTGAGTCAATTAAACCTCTATTCTTCATAAATTACCCGGTCTCAGGTAGTTCTTTATAGCAGTGTGAGAATGGACTAATACAGCATGTAACTGCATAACTCCAATCTCTACCTCTTTCACATGGCGTTCTGTTCTCTCTCTCTTTTGGTTATATCTTAGAAGGACATTTGTCATTGGATTTAGTGCCCATCTGAATAGTCCAAGATGATCTTATCTCAAGATGCTTAACTTGATTACATCTACTTTGTCCAAATAAGGTCACATTCACAGATTTTGGGGGTAAGGAAGTGGGCACACCTCTTTAGGCACCACCATTCAAACCATGAAATAAGTTACCTTACCTGGTATAAAAAAGCAACTATCAAATTGGATTTTTATGTGTTGATATTTGAGACAAGATATCACTGTGTTGCCCAGGCAAGAGTGCAGTGGCACAGTCATGGCTCACTGCAGCCTCAACCTCCCGGGCTCAAGTGTATCTGGGACTACAGGTGCACACCACACACACCTACTTTTTAAAATTTTTGCAGAAAATGGAGCCTCACTATGTTGCCCAGGCTGGTCTTGAACTCCTGGCCTCAAGTAATCCTCCCACCTCAGCCTCCCAAAGTGCTAGGATTACAGGTAAATCACATATAAAATTGAAAAACCAATGATGTATTAGTTCTTTTTCATGCTGCTCATAAGGACACACCTGAGGCTGGGCAATTTACGAAAAAAAAAAAAAAGGTTTCTTTGACTTACAGTTCCACATGGCTGGGGAGGTCTCACACTCGGAGGAAGGTGAAAGGGACGTCTCACATGGTGGCAGATGAGAGAAGAGAAGAGAGTTTGTACAGGGAAACTCCCATTTTTAAAACCATCAGACCCTGTGAGACTCATTCACTATCATGAGAACAGCTCAGGAAAGACCTGTCCCCATAATTAAATCACCTTCCACTGGGTTCCTCTCATGACATGTGGGAATTGTGGGAGTTACAATTCAAGATGAGATTTGGGTGGGGACACAGTCAAACCATATCAAGTGGTAAGAAAAATATATACCAAGGAAATGTTAATCAAAAAGATGTTGATGTAGCAGTCATTAAAGCAGATAGCTAATAACTTGCATTTTCACTTTCCTTCCAATGTATTTTATTGAACAGTTCTTATAGAGACAAATTTATCAACTACTGGAGCTTCACAGTCAGCCCTAATAGCTGGTAGGTCAAGGTTCTCTTCCTTCCTTTTTTTCTTTAGAAGATACTGACTTCTTTCAGCCATATTCTTGACATCAACTAAGATAAAATATTTAAATAGAGAGACCTGTTATGTTGATGGATAGAAAGATAGTAACATAAACTGACAATTCTCCCCAAAATGATCTATAGACTTAACAAAATCCAACAACGATTCTAATGATATGTTCATGGTATTTGATAAGCTGATTCTAAAATAAATGTTCTCTTTCCTTCAGCAATTAAATGTCTAGTAATATATCCTACACATAGTTACACATGTACACAAAATGAATGTACAAGGAGATTTACTGTTACATTGTTTATGCCAGAAAAAAAAGATTAGAAATAACCTAATGCCAATGAAGATGAAACCAATTAATTATGGAACATCTATAAGAAGAAATACCATTAAAAAATTTAAAGACCAAAGCAGCATCACATAGATATAAAATGTCATAAGCTTCAGCATACATTGTTAATTACGGAATAAAGGAAAAGAAGAATAATTAAAGTTATCCTTAGTTATACTTTTGTACTATTGATTTTAATTATAATCAGTGTCACTAATGTTTATTGAGCATTTATTATGAGCCAGGGAGTTTTCTAAGTGACAGAGCATGGCTGAGATGGTTTTAGCCTGATGGAGTGTGGAGAGGTCATATTCACAGTCATCAGCCATTGCCAGAGAGAAGGCAGTGGATGAGGGCAGCACATACAAGCATTTAACCTGGGGAATTCAGCCTTGTGTTTAAAAAGAGGGGGACAAACAGGTCGACACTGTGGAAATAGTGTAGGCAGTCCCAGTCACCATTCAACTCAATGTGCACCTGGCCAGAGGAGAGGCATCTATGGGGAGATGAACACTGAAACAGTAATTAGAAGATGTTTGGCCAAGCGGCTCAAAGGAGAAGAACAGGGTACGCTGAAAGTCTATCATATAAGGAATGATTTGGTTGGGACTCTTTCGGTTGTGAGTAGCAGAAACAAAACTAAAACTGCTTTAAGCAAAAAAAAGGTGAATTTTTTGGCTGACATATCTGAAAATTCTAAGAGAAGAGCCAACTTCAGGCATAGTTAAACCCAGCCACTCCAAAGGCATCACTGGGACTCTCCCCTTCATTTGTCAGCTCTGTTTCCATCCACGTGGGATTCAGTCTCAGCCAGGCTCCCCTCTCAGGTGACTTCCAGTAGATTCAGCATTTCACCCATCAGTTTCAACTGCCCTTTGCAAGAATTCTAACAAAAGCTCTAGCTAGGTTTGAGCCGCATGTCCACTCGCTGGAACTAGTGATGGGGTCAATTCCATATAGTTCAAACACATAAAGTAGATGCTATCAAAGGAAAAACATAGCTGTTTTTAATGGAATGAGTGTGAATAGATATTGAAAAAAACAAACTCACAGATGTCTACAACAGGGCTTAACTATTAATAGTTTGGAATCTGAGGAATAGCTGTTATGGGAATTTGGCATTTAAGATGAGGATTTCGGAAATGCTATCAAATATGAAAATATAGTGATGCATCACTTAATGACAGGGATAGTTCTGAGAAATCCGTTGTTAGGCAATTTCATTGTTGTTCAAACATCATAGAGTGCACTTACATAAACCTAGATGGTATAGTCTACTACGCACCTAGGTTATGTTATGTGGCTTATTGCTCCCATGCAACAAACATGTACAGCAAGTGACTGATGATTATAACCTCATAGAAAATATTCATGTATCTAAACACATCTAAACATAAAAAGGATACAGCAAAAATGCTGGATAAAAGATGAAAATGGTACACCTCTGTAGTACACTTATAATGGAGCTGTAGGACTGGAAGTTGGTCTGGGTGAGTCAGTGAGTGGTGAGCGAATGTGAAGGCCTAGGACAGTACTGTACACTACTGTGGACTTTATGAACACTATACACTTAGGCTACACTAAATTTATAAACAACATTTTTCTTTCTTCAATAATACATTAACCTTACTTTACTATAACTTTTTTACTTTATATACTCAATTTTTTTTGTAATCACTCATATTTATTCATATATTGCCCCCTTTGTCCCAGATATCATACAGCCAAAATCGAAATAGGTGAAATTCTATGGTATTTTACAGATCCTTCAGTGGTGAGGCAGTCAATGACTGCAGCTAGTAGCCTAATTTCCCCAGGTGAATTATCAGACCAGCCACTATCTCCAAAGGAAGCTTCTTTTTTTTTTTTAATTATACTTTAAGTTTTAGGGTACATATGTATACATGTGCCATGTTTGTGTGCTACACCCATTAACTCATCATTTAGCATTAGGTATATCTCCTAATGCTATCCCTTCCCCCTCCCCCCACCCCACAAGAGGCCCCAGTGTGTGATGTTCCCCTTCCTGTGTCCATGTGTTCTCATTGTTCAATTCCCACCTATGAGTGAGAACATGCAGTGTTTGGTTTTTTGTCCTTGCAATAGTTTGCTGAGAATGATGGTTTCCAGCTTCATCCATGTCCCTACAAAGGACATGAACTCATCATTTTTTATGGCTGCATAGTATTCCATGGTGTATATGTGCCACATTTTCTTAATCCAGTCTATCGTTGTTGGACATTTGGGTTGGTTCCAAGTCTTTGCTATTGTGAATAGTGCCGCAATAAACATACGTGTGCATGTGTCTTTATAGCAGCATGATTTATAGTCCTTTGGGTATATACCCAGTAATGGGATGGCTGGGTCAAATGGTATTTCTAGTTCTAGATCCCTGAGGAATCGCCACACTGACTTCCACAATGGTTGAACTAGTTTACAGTCCCACCAACAGTGTAAAAGTGTTCCTATTTCTCCACATCCTCTCCAGCACCTGTTGTTCTTTGACTTTTTAATGATGGCCATTCTAACTGGTGTGAGATGGTATCTCATTGTGGTTCTGATTTGCATTTCTGTGATGGCCAGTGATGATGAGCATTTCTTCATGTGTTTTTTGGCTGCATAAATGTCTTCTTTTGAAGTGTCTGTTCATATCCTTCACCCACTTGTTGGTGGGGTTGTTTGTTTTTTTCTCATAAATTTGTTTGAGTTCTTTGTAGATTCTGGATATTAGCCCTTTGTCAGATGAGTAGATTGCAAAAATTTTCTCCCATTCTGTAGGTTGCCTATTCACTCTGATGGTAGTTTCTTTTGCTGTGCAGAAGCTCTTTAGTTTAATTAGGTCTCATTTCTCAATTTTGGCTTCTGTTGCCATTGCTTTTGGTGTTTTAGACATGAAGTCCTTGCCCATGCCTATGTCCTGAATGGTATTGCCTAGGTTTTCTTCTAGGGTTTTTATGGTTTTAGGTCTAACATGTAAGTCTTTAATCCATCTTGAATTAATTTTTGTATAAGGTGTAAGGAAGGGATCCAGTTTCAGCTTTCTACATATGGCTAGCCAGTTTTCCCAGCACCATTGATTAAATAGGGAATCCTTTCCCCATTTCTTGTTTTTGTCAGGTTTGTCAAAGATCAGATAGTTGTAGATATGTGGCATTATTTCTGAGGGCTCTGTTCTGTTCCATTGGTCTATATCTCTGTTTTGGTACCAGTACCATGCTGTTTTGGTTACTGTAGCCTTGTAGTATAGTTTGAAGGCAGGTAGCATATACACTTAATTTTTTAAAAAACTTTTTGACTCTTGTAGTAACACAGCTTAAAATAAACATTATACAGCTGTACAAAAATAGTTTCTTTTTTCATCTTTATTCTATATGCTTTTTTCTAATCTTAGAATTTGTTATTTACTTTTTAATTTTTTTTTTTTGTTAAAAACTAACACAGGTGGGGCACAGTGGCTCATGTCTGTAATCCCAGCACTTTGGGAGGCCAAGGTGGGCAGATCTCTCAGACCAGCCTAGGCAATAAGGTGAAACTCTGTCTCTACAAAAAATACAAAAATGAGCCAGGCGTGGTGGTGTGTGCCTGTAGTCCCAGCACACTGGGATGATTGCTTGAACCCGGGAAGCAGCAGTTGCAGTGAGCCAAGTTTGTGCCACTGCATTCCAGCCTGGGTGACAGAGCAAGACTCTGTCTCCAACAACAACGATGAAAACTAAGACACAAACACATACATTAGCCTAGGCTTACACAGGGTTAGAATCATCAAGGTGTCACTAGGTGATTGGAATTTTTCAACTCCAGCATAATCTTATGGAACCACCGTCATATATGCAGTCTGTTGTTGACTAAAACGTCATTACGTGATGCATGACTATATTTACCACTCTTCTGAATAAAGGTTCTTGGAGGTGCTCCGCTGCTTAGTATTGCTTCTACCTTTATGTGATGGTACTCACATAAAGTGTTATCTACACTGGGAAGAGTAGAAGGGTATGCTAGCCTTGTCTTTTATTTTTGCCTTTACCTTGCATCTGCCCCAGAGTATAGAGACAGTGTCTTATTCTTGTTATATTCCTAGCACTTAACCCAGTGCCTGGTCTGTAGTGGGGAATCAATAAGCATTTGACAATCAATGGATACACTGATGAATAAAATATAGTTTTTAAAGTATCCTTTGTCATTGGGTCTGCTAAACTGTATTCTTGCAGTGAGCTATTTTGTCTGCCCACTCAACTTGCCATTCTTTTTTCTAGTCTCCCTGGCTTTCCAACCCTTGGTTTTACATCCTGGTTCCTGATAACCACTTCAGGCCATTCATGTTTTGATGACTCATTTCAAGACTGTGTTAGATATTCTTCATTCTTCCATAAAGGTTGAACCCACAGTTTTTATGTAGGTATGTGGTTGCTCAGTTTAAAAACTGTATCTCCCATTCTCCCTTGTAGCTAAGTATGGCCATATGACTTAATTCTGGCTGATGGGAGGTAAGCAGGGGTGGCGTGTGGCAACTTCCAGGAAGCTTCTATGGTTGCTATCCTCCAAAGATGGCCCCCAGCAATTCCCCTTCACCCTGTATGTGCATGCCATTCTCACGTCAAGAGATAGAACATGTCTACCCCTTCTCTGGGCTGGCCCTGTGACTGCTTTGACCAATAGGATACAGTAGCAGGGACATCTGAGGACTTCCAAGCTTGGGCCTTAAGAGGATTGGCTGCTTCTATTTCCTTCTTCTCCACATACTTGTGTTCAGAATGATCCTTTTTGAACACAGCTTCCATGCTACAAGGAAGCTCAAGCAACTGTGAGGAAGAACCCTCATGAAGGAGAGCAGGCTTCAGGCCATTACCCTGCTGAGCTCCTAGCTAATAGCCAGTGCCAACTTGCCAGCCATGTGGTTGCAGTCATTTTGGATCTATCAACTGTGTCAGAATGCTGGCCAACATCATGAAAAGCCATCTACCCACAGAATCATAACATATGATAACTTATTGTTATGTGAAGCCACTAAGTTTTGGGGTGGTTTGTTATGCTGCAGTAGAAAATTAACACACCTTTCTTAAAATATAGTTACATGATCCTGTAATTTTGATATTTGTCCCTTCCAAACCTCATGTTGAGATTCCTCATTAATAGATCAATGCCTTCCCCCTCAGAGGTGAGTGTGTTCTCGCTCTATTAGTTCCTACGAGAGCTATTTGTTAAAAAGAGCCTGGCACCTCCTCTACTCTCTCTTGCTTCCTCTCTCACCCTATGATCTCTGCACACACTGGCTCCCTTTGCCTTCTGCCATGAGTGGAAGCTTCCTGAGGCCCTCATCAGACCCAGATGCTGGTGCCATGCCTGTACAGCCTGTAGAACTGTGAGCCAAATAAACCTCTTTTCTTTATAAATTATTCAGCCTCAGATATTCCTTTATAGCAACACTAAATAAACTAAGCCATACACTCTTTGCATCTTCTTTTTCCCCTTGTTCTTCCATATACATGATGACCAGAGCTGGAGCCACCATCTTGGACTCTGAAATAATCTTGGAAATGGAGATCGTGCAAGAGAAAATAAGTTGAAGTATCTCTTACTTCACACATTTATATTAAAAAATAAAACTTATATCCTGAATAAGCCACTGTTATTCTGAATCTTTTACTCCAGCTGAACCAATTCTAACTAATGTAGACTCCTTCTTTGGTACCACTCAGATGGTAAATTTTGCACATCCCCTTGGTTTCTTCAGTTTGCTTGTTCTTTTATTTTTAAATTAATTTTTGTTTTATCAGACAGACACAGCTATACAGTTTTAAAACTCAAATAATTTGGGAGTTCCAGTTACTGACAAAATCATATTAGCTTAGCCTCACCAATTTTTTCCTCCAAATCCCTCCCCATAAATTTCACAAAAACCTGAAACTATGTTTATGAAACTAACATAAACACATTTAAAAATTTATGGTACAACAGTAGGTGTTTAGGTATATTCACCTAAGAAAGCACTGAAATACATATTTTAAATGACAATTGAAAGAAATAACTAAGTCAGCAAGTGTAGTTGGTAGTATGAGACACACAAGTGTAAGCATTTGTCATACTCATGGAACTGTAAATGAGATCTGTGCATTTCACTAAATGTAAATCATCCCTTCTCTCAATTCTAGTCCTCCAAGAAGCAGGAGACAAAGCAAGATTAGACATGCAAGAAATGTATTGGGAGAGAAATTCCTGTGAAGGGTAAAAAAGAGTAGTAAAAGATGGGGAGAATCTTCACATGGTAACGCATGACTCATCTGTGAAAGGAAAGGGGGAAGGAAGAAAGATTAGGTAGGACAACTCTCAGTCTGCAGCAACGTTCTAAAAATTGTTCAGCCGGGCAAATGGGGGGGCCTTCAGACAAAGCCTGCATTCTGCAAGAATGCACCAGCGCTATTACCCCTACTGTAACCAGTCATTGGGAGCCATAGGCAAGACCCTGATGGTAGCCACAGAGAGGCGGCAGCAGCAGCAGCAGCTGTCAGTCAACCATGCTCCCACAGCAGATTCTCTTAAAAGAGATCTGAGTCACACACCTACCTGACTGCCACATACCTCTGTAAAGTTATGAGAAAAAAATCCAATAGTGTTCCTCTATACTAGCAATAACCACGTATAAAACAGGATAGACAAAATAGCATTAATAATAGAAACCAAACCATAAGTTCCTGACTAAATTGAACAAACTAAGGCAGACTTTTACCAACAAACTTAAAGGACATATTTTTTAATAATAAATGAACAGATTATTCCATGTTTATATGTGGAATGACATGTAAACATACTGATTCAACTCAAAACAATTTAATGCAAGTTCAATTGAAATTACTCGAAGGGCTGGGCATGGTGGGTCACGCATGTAATCCAAGGACTTTCGGAGGCTGAGGTGGAAGGATCGCGTGAGCCCAGGAATTCAAGACCAGCCTGGGCAACATAATGAGACCCCGTCTCTTAAAAAAAAAAAAAATCAAAAAATTAACTGGGTGATGGTGTGTGCCTGTAGTTCCAGCTACTCAGGAAGCTGAAGCAGGAGAATCAGTTGAGCCCTGAGAGGTGGAGGCTGCAGTGAGCTGTGATTGTGCCATTGCACTCCAGCCTGGGTAATGGAGGGAGGGAGGGAGGGATGGAAGGAGGGAAGGAAGGAAGGGAAGGGAGGGAAGGAGGGAAAGAAAGAAGAGAAAGAAAAAAAGAAGGGAGCAGGGAGGGAGGAAGGAAAGAAAGAAGGGAAGAGAAGGAAGGGAGGAAGGAAGGAAAGAAAGAAGAGAAGGGAGGGAGGAAGGAAGGAAGGAGAAAGGAAGGAAAGAAATTGCTCAAGGGTTTTTGATAAATTTGACAAATTTCTTCTAAAATATATATATGAAAAAATTAATTCCATGAACCACTAAGCCAGTTTTGAAAAAGAAGAGAAAGGGAAACTTGCTTTACCAGATACAAAGAAATGTTACGAAGACGTAGTGATAAAGGTAGAATGGAACCAGGTCAGGAAGAAGCAAACAGATGAAAGAAAATGACTAAAGAGTGTCTATATGGGAAATTAGAGTATGATTGTGGTGTTGCCACAAACCAGTGGGGAAAATATAGATTATTTAACAGATAGTTGCTGTGGACCGAATTATGAATTGTGTCCTTCCAAAATTATATGTTGAAGCTCTAGCCCCCAGTGTGACTGTATTTGGAGGCAGGGCCTTTAGGAGGTGATTCAGGTTTAAGGAGGTCATCAGAGTGGAGCCCTAAGCCAATAGGATTGGTGGCCTTATAAGAAGAGGGAGGAGCTTCCAGGTTGGTGAATACCTTGAGATTTGGGAGGGTGGCACCCAAGAGAAGACATGACAGTTCTGCACATACACACATGCGCATCCCCCTGCTTCCCCACAACTTGCCCTACACATCTCTTCCGTTTGGCTATTCCTGAGTTGAAATGTCCATGTCTGTGTCATCACCATCACACCAGCATTAAAAACTACCTTTATAAAAGCTGGAACCAATTTGGTGGGTTCAATGCTTTGTTGGGCCTAGAACAGTCTATGTGACAGCTGGGGTGGGGGTCAGACTGCAGGGCATCACCTGCACATGGGTCACCTTGGGCCAGTTACAGGATCTGCCTTTAACTAAGAGGCATGAACAAGAGACAGAATCCAGCAGATGGATTGACTGATCCATCTCTCACTGCCCCCAAGCAGAGGAAAAGGGTTTCTAGAGTCGTGGACCATGCTTTGAAATGCTTTTCTTGGCAAAAGAATGTGTCAGCCATCTAGACCACAAAGATACCAGGAAGCATCTGTTCCGCACTGAATAGCATCTGCATCTTGAATCTGCTCTGGATCATCTCGGGCCACTCCAGTTAGATACTCATATGGCTGTCTTTGGGTGTGGAGAGTGGATGAGCCTTTATGAGCAATCAAGGAAGAGAGAATCTTTTGTGTGGTGGGATCCTGTTGGGCAGACTTCCCCACAAGCAGCCTTCCTACTGTTTTAGAGAACTAGACCATGACCTTCCATAAGTGTGTTTTCCAGGCCAGTGTGCCATAGCTGATTTAACTCCTTCTAGGTATAAATCAAGCACCTGGCTACAAGTGATACCTGGGTGTTGTATTTTTATGGTCCAAAGAGTTGAGTTTCTTCTCGTCATGATTAATGAAGATTTTTCTCCCTGAAAAACAGGCAAGCATACACAAATGTTGTGCACTAGTATTAAAAAGAGAGAAATCTCTTTCTCTATCTCTTGCCCACACACTAAGGAAAGGCCATATAAGGACATAGCAAGAAGGTGGCTGTCCACAAGTTAGGGAGAGAGCCTTCACCAGACACAGAATTGGCAGAATTGAACATCTCACCTCAGGAACTGTGAGAAAATTATTTTCTGTTGTTTAAACCACCCAGTGTATGGCATTTTTTTTTATGGCAGGCCAAGCTGACTGAGACATGTTTTGATGGAAAAAGAATCGTTAACCATACTGGAAAAACATTGCATACAAAAGTGAACTACAGATGGACTAAATGCCTAGATGGAATGATAAAAGGTCAAGTGAATGAAAGAAAAATGAATGTAATGCTAGAAACAGGAAGTCTTCTTAAATAAGACCCTCAAAGAGCAAACCATAGAATGGAAAAAAATTGGAAGTACCATCCCATCATCTTTGCCATATTCTATCACTAGAAGGGAGCCACTAAGTCCGGTCCACATTCAAGGAGAGAGAATTATGCAAGTGTATGAATCCCAGGAGGCAGGGATCACTGGGAGCCATTTTAGAAGATGCCTAACATGGGCAGTTTGCAAAGCACAAAATGCAAAAGTCAAACACAAGAAAATGTTCTGAGTACCCACTAGTACTCAATAAAATACAAATTAAAACAGCAATTATTCATTTTCACATTTGGCTTTAAAAATTGTTTCTAAGTAATAACATTTAGTGCATGGAAGGGCATTGCAGAAACTGGCACTTTCATGTATTGCTGGTAGAAGTGTGAACTTTTAAACTTTTGGGGAGAACAATGCATCAAGGCTATTGATATGGTTTGGATATTTGTTGTCCCCAGATCTCATGTTGAAATGTGATCTCCCCAGTGTTGGAGGTAAAGCCTAGTGGGTGTTTGGGTCACAGAAGCAGATCCCTCATGGATGGTGTGGTGCCCACCTCAAGGGAAGGAGTGAGCTCTCGCTCTGTTAGTTCACACGAGAGCTGGTTGCTTCAGAGAGCTCAGCACCTCCTGTATTCTCTCTTGCTCCCTCTATTTCCATGTGACTCACCTGCTCCTCCTTCACCTTCCACCCTGAGTAAAATCTTCCTGAGGTCTCACCAGAAGCAGAGCAGATGCTGGTGCCATGACTGTACAGCATATGGAACCATGAGCCAAATAAACCTCTTTTCTGTTTCATAGAAATAAAAGCACTAGTACTTGCTAGTACAAGGATGGTCTATTGAAAAAAAAAAATCTCCTAGAAACAACGTGAAGGACCTTCAATAAGGGAAAGATTGGAGAAATTATGGTACAACCAAACTATGAAATATTCTTATCCAATTTGTTTATGTTTGATCATAGCAAAAGGTTTGGAATCACATGCACCAAACTATTAATATGTGTTACCACAATAGAATTATAGAGGGAAAGGTAGATTATTAATTTTTAATATATCTTCATAAATTTTATTTATTTATTTATTTGAGATGGAGTCTCACTCTGTTGCCCAGGCTGGAGTGCAGTGGCCCATTCTTGGCTCAGTGCAACATCCACCTCCCTGGTTCAAGGGATTCTTCTGCCTCAGCCTCCCGAGTAGCTGGGATTATAGGCATGCACCACTACACCTGATCTCAGCTCACTGCAACTCTGCCTCCCAGGTTCAAGCAATTCTCCTGCCTCAGCCTCCCAAGTAGCTGGGATTACAGGCATGAACCACCATGCTCAGCGAGTTTTTGTATTTTTAGTAGAGATAGGGTTTCACCATGTTGGCCAGGCTGGCCTCAAACTCCGGCCTTCAAGTGATCCACTGACCTTGGCCACCCAAAGTGCTGGAATTACAGGTGTGAGCCACCATACCTGGCCATAATTTGAGTTTTGTAGCAAACATTTATTACTTCTGTTATTGAACAAAGGCAAAAATAATTTTTTAAAAAAGAAAAATAAAAGTTATCTTGACTAAGTCCTACCAATTTATACTTCCAAATGAAATAAAAGCGTATAGAAATTTCTCTTGGAAATGTATTAAATGTGTAAATTATTTTATCCCAGTTATTTGTGCATTTTAAAAGTGAATTTTCATTCATTCACTCATTCAATGCATATTCCCTTAAACAGCCTATTATATGCAAAAGCACTGGCAACAAATTGTAAAGCCTTTCACTTTGGTGAATCCATTCTTCTCATGAACAAGAAGCCGGAGAGGTATTTTTGCAGAGCTGGGAACATGAGTCTTCTTTACACTTGTCAAACCAAACCACAGAACCCGTTTTGAAGATACCATCTTCAAATGGGTGGGACACAAAGCTTTGTGTCATCTGCAGTGAATACTGTTTCTCACAAGTGAACTGTTAATGGGAATCAAACAGGAGAGAGCTGGAGGTCATGTGCTCTGGAAGGCAAGGACCGAGGGTGAAGGTATTCATAGATAAGATGTATGTTTTTTTAGTTGAGCAAAAGGGTCCTTCCCAACTACACAGCATGAGGTTATGTAAGGCTGATCTTCTTTTAAATGGTATGGCATACACTCCTGGCTGTCTACCTATTCCTGTGTGTTTCAGAGGAAGACAGACCTTTATCCAGACCCAGGGAATTTTGGTTCATCTTAGCCTATCATGGTATTTATTTTCCCTTTGCCTAGTATTGGTTAAGGAATGGGCAGGTAAAAATCAATTATCTGATGGTATAAGGGGGGAAATCTTCCAAGAGGCTTTTGAGAAAGTTCTTCTACTCTTAAGAAAGGACAGAAGGAAGGGACGCATTCTCTTTCCTCCATTCAATCTTTGAGAAGTGTGTTAGGTAGGCATGATGCTTTAGCAACTACAGCCATCTTGTGATGGTGAGGAAAGATAAGCAGAGGAGGAGAGCAAGCAGAAAGCAGAGCTTGAATGTGAGAGGAACCTGGGGCCTTGATGACATTCTTGAGCCTCTCAATTAGCCAAACTTGGAATCCTCCTATGACCAGACTTTTTGTTATTTAGGCCTTTAGAGTTAGGTTTCTAGAACTTGGTAGGAATGGTGAGATGGTTATTTATCTTGTAATTCTCTGAATTGGCAATTCATTTATTTCCTTCCTTCCTTTTCATTTCCTTTCCTTTCTCTTTCCTTCCTTCTTTTGTTCCTTCCTTTTTCTTCTTTCTTTACATCCTTCTTTCTTTTCTCCTCTCTTTCTTTTTGTAAATGCACATTTGCTGACTCCCTTATGAGACGTATTTCCATAGGGCAGTGTCTCTCAAAGTGGATCCAAGACCCTTCTGCATCACAATTACATAGGGCATGTACTTAAAGGCCACAACAGCAATAGGAGGATAAACCAAAAGTTTTTTCTTTTTTTTTTGTTTTTTTTTTTTGACAGGGTGTCACTTTGTCTCCCAGGCTGGAGTGCAGTGGCATGATCTTGGCCCACTGCAACCTCTGCCTCCGAGGCTCAAGCAGTTCTCCCACCTCAGCCTCCTGAGTAGCTGTGACTACAGGTGCACACCACCACGCCAAGCTAATTTTTGTATTTTTTGTAGAAACGGGATTTCACCATGTTGCGCAGGCTGGTCTTCAACTCCTAGACTCAAGTGATCTGCTTGCCTCAGCCTCCCAAAGTGCTGGGGGATTACAGGCGTGAGCCAACGCGTTCAGCCTAGTTTTTGTTTTTTAAAGAAATAGTTACTGTAAGGGAAGGAAAATACATGGTAAGTGGGACAGGAATGGGATATGAAATCCTTAACATACTTTGTTTCATAGATTTTTTTGTGTGTATATTTGACTTTGAAAACATGTAAATAAGTTATATTTTTTTAAAAAAACATTCTTTTCAAAATGAAAATAAAAAAACTAAGTTTAAAAAGTTAAATGAATCAACTTCCAATTTTAGCCCTTGAAATCAGAAGTTGTTACTCCCATTCTAGACAAACTGAAAAGCAATGACTTTTTTGGATCCACTAGAGAACTGAGGTTGCCAGGCAAGTGCCACCCCAGAACATAGAGTGACCGAAGGATCCAAAGAGTCACAGCCAAGATCTACTTATCTGGAACAGAAGTCACTGGAGCCATGAACTAATAGGATGTTTAAATGGTCATTTTCTTGAATTGTTGAAGGTTAAGTGTGGATTAGCATAATAGGAAGACATTCCTGGGGACCTCAATCTTAAGGGCACCCTCAAAATTTCATGGGCTTTACCTCTAGCAACCCTGCCAGGCTTTCATGGTGAAGATCTAAGAAAGATCCCCTAGTGGCTCTATCACGGAGAGGAAAAGACTAATAATTGTGAAATATGTTCAGAGCTTTTTCCGTAATAAAGGCCTATTCTCCAGAGTAAAAATCTTCATCAGAACCTTGTCCCAGAGCCTTTAGGGAAGAGTGTCCCATTCCAGCCCCCTCTAGCCTCTCGGTCTCACCTAAGGGAAGGGGGAAAAGAGAAGCTATAGAATACTTGTGAAAATTATAGTTCAGGCTGGGTGTGGTGGCTCACACCTGTAATCTCAGCACTTTGGGAAGCCAAGGTGAGTGGATCACTTGAGATCAGGAGTTCAAGACCAACCTGGTCAACATAGTGAAACCCTGTTTCTACTACTACTACAAAAAAAAAAAAAAAAAGGTTAGCTGAGTGTGGTGGCCCATGGCCATAGTTCCAGCTACTCAGGGGTCTAAGGTAGAAGAATTGCTTGAACTCAGGAGGCAGAGATTGCAGTGAGACAAGATTGTGCCACTGTGCTCCAGCCTGGGCAATAGAGTGAGACTCCCATCTCAAAACAAAAAACAGTTCAGAGACACAGGCCCACTAAAAGGTTTAATTAGAATATTATAGAAGGCTCCCCCTCACTCACACCTTACAACAACACCAACAGGATTCCAGTATAATAATAGGTTACAGAAGACATCTTACAGCTACAGGACTCAGACTGTATCTGAGGAAGAGGAATACTTTAGGGAAGCCTGACGTCAAGAGGGAAGATAAAAACCAGGACACTGAAGGAGTTTGAAGCCTCTGATACCTGACTACCTCTGACATCTCTGACACTAGACTACAGCAAACATTAAACAAAGTCCACCTCCTATTCCAATTAATGTAGATCTTCACACTAATGGCTCAGTTCCTGTTACCTAATGCAACATGTCCAGCTTTCAACAAAAAAATTATAAGGTGGCCAGGCGCGGTGATTCACGCCAGTAATCACAGCACTTCGGGAGGCCAAGGTGGGTGGGTCACCTGAGGTCAGGATTTCTAGACCAGCCTGGCCAACGTGGTGAAACCCCGTCTCTACTAAAAAAAAAAAAATACAAAAAATTAGCCAAGCATGGTGGCGCATGCCTGTAGTCCCAGCTACTTGGGAGGCTGAGACAGGAGAATCACTTGAACCCAGGAGGTGGAGGTTGCAGTGAGCTGAGATCACACCATTGCACTCCAGCCTGGGTGACAGAGCGAGACTCCTTCTCAAAAAAAAAAAAAAAAAAATTATAAGGCAAGAAAAAAATACTCTGAAGAGACAAGGCAAGCACTAGAACCAGACTCAGGTATGACACAGATGTTGGAATTGTCAGACAGGGAATTTAAAATAACAGTAATTAATATGTTAAGAGCTCTAGTGGAAAAAGTAAGCAACATGCAAAAGCAGATGGACAATTTAAGCAGAGAGATGGAAGTTCTAAGAAAAGATCTAAAGGAAATACTAGAAATCACAAACACTGTTAACAGAAATGAAGAATATTTTTGATGAATTCTTTCATAGACTTGACATAGCTGAAGAAAGAAATTAGCATGCATGAAGATAAGTCAATAGAAACTTCCCAAACAGAAATGCAAAGACAATGGGAAAAAAAAAACAGAAGAGAATATTTAAGAACTGTGGGACAGTTTTCAAAATATGTAACATACATATAATTAGGATATCAGAAGGAGAAAAAAAAAGAGAAAAATAAATATTTGAAGTAATAATGATAAAGAACTTTCTAAAATTAATGACAGACACCAAATCACAGATCCAGGAAGCTCAGATAATACCAAGCAGAATAAATACAAAAACAAAAACAAAAAAACACTCCACTTAGGCATATCACATTTAAAATGCAAAAACAAAACAAAAAACAAAGAGAAAATTGGAAAAAAGAAAAACCTCACCCATAAAGGACCAAGAATAAGAATTACAATAAACTTATCAGTAACCATGCAGATAAGAAGAGAATGGAGTGATATATTTAGTGTTATGAGGAAAAAACACCAACCAAAAATTCCATATCCAGCAAAATTATTCTTCAAAGGTGAAGGAGAAATATAGACATGCTTTAACAAAAACTGAAGGAATTCATTGTCATCAGAACTTCTTTACAAGAAGTTCTTCAAAGAGAGAGAAAGTGATATCAGAAACTCAGATCTAGCCAGGCACTGTGGCTTACACCTATAATCTCAGCTACTTGGGAGGCTGAGACCAGGAGTGCAAGGCTGCAGTGAGCTGTAATTATGCCACTGTACTCTGGCCTGGGCGACAAAGTGAGACCCCATATCTAGTAATAAAAAAAAAAAAAAGCCTGGCCAACGTGGTGAAACCCCATCTCTACCATAAAATACAAAAACTAGCCAGGCATGATGGCACATGCCTGTAATCCCAGCTACTTGGGAGGCTGAGACCAAGAATTGCTTGAACCCAGGAGGTGAAGGGTGCAGTGAGCCAAGATCACACCACTGCACTCCAGCCTGGGTGACAGAGTGAGACCCCGTCTCAAAAAAACAAAAACAAAAGAAAACAAAACAAAAGCAAAAACTCAGATCTATGTAAAGAAAATAAGAACATTGGAGAAAGTTTAAAGGTAAAATAAAATCTTTCATTTCTCTTGATCTAAAAGATTACTGCAGTTTAAGGGAATAATATTAACAATATAATGGGTGTTTATAGCATATAGATAAGTAAATAAATGACAACAATGTCATGAGGGACAGTAGAGAAGAATTGGGAATGTTCTGCTATAAAGTGCCTGTGTTACAGGTGAATAATGCTATTTGAGCGTGAACTTACATTAGTTAGAAAAGTATGTTGAAAACTCTAGAGCAATCAATAACATTTTTTTAAACCAAGTATAATGCACTGAGAGAGAAGAGAAAATGCACAATTAAAACCAAAGAAGGTAATAAAAGAAGCCTCTGACAATGGATAGAAAACAGTTACAAATATAGTTGACATTCCCAGAAATATATTAATAATCGCTTTAAATATGAATGTCTAAATATACCAATTAAAAGATTATCAAAGTAGATTTTAAAAAACTAGATTCAATATATGTTGTCTACAGAAACATATTTTTAATATAAAGACTGACAGATTACAAGTAATGGGGATAGAGAGAGATATCCTGGGCAACATGGTGAAAACGTCTCTACTAAAATATGAAAAATTAGCCAGGCGTGGCATGCGCCTTTAGTCTCAGCTACTCGGGAGGCCGAGGCAGGAGAACTGCTTGAACCCAGGAGGCGGAGGTTTCAGTGAGCCGATATCGCACCACTGCACTCCAGCCTGGGCAACAGAGCGAGATTCCATCGAAAGAAAAGAAAGCTGGAATAACTCTACTATTTTCAGACAAAACAGACTTCAGAACAAGAGAAATTATCAGGAACAAAGAAGAGCACTAAATAATAATGAAAGGATCAATTTTCCAAGAAGATATAACAAATGAATAAAGCTGATAATTTATCCATATTTTTTCCCCAAGGAATTTTGAAACAATTATTTGACTGTATAACTTGTGCAAAATACACTCTAATGACAAAGAGCACTGTAATAAAATGACCTTAAACTGTTTTCCATAATCATATTGTTAGTAATAATACAGTATTGTAATTTTGAAACTATTATACACACGCACAACTATAAAGAACACTGTCCTTTCAGGACTCATAGCCAAGTGCAAGAGACAGATATAAAAGCTAATAATCATGGCAACATGATAAATAATATAATAGAGATATGAACAAGATTCGAGGATAATAGCCAGGAGGAAATACTGAACTTTTTGTGATAAGGCCAGGCAAAGCTTCCCGGAAGAAGTAACAATTGCACTATATATGAATTTCTAGTACAAAGTGAGAACAGCAATCCAGGCCAAGATAATTTACAAAGACAAAGCCATGGCTTGGTTGGAAAGCTACAAAATTGCTTTGACAGGATTGAGGAACATTGTATGCCCAGAAAAGAAGCCTAGAAATATAGAGAAGTGAGCCACAAAAGTAGACAAAAAGGGCCTTGTGTGCCAATATAAAGAGCTTAGACTTGAACCTGTGAATGATGATACACCATGGACAATTAATATCAGGTAAGGGACATAATCAGATTTGCCTTAGAGAAAGATTACTTAACAGTGCTATAGAGGCTGGAGGGTGTTTTAAAAGAGAGGGAGACTAGAGGCAGAGTCCACCATTTTAAAAGCTTACCATATGCCCTAAATACCATTTCCCACTGAAAGGAACCGGGATTCCTTATAGCTGATTCCACATCTAAGGCAAAAAAAAAAAAATAAAAGATGAGCCTGGGTCATCTTGTCATGCCAGAGAGCAAGGAAGCCATCAAAAGCCACAAGGGGCATGTCAAAAGGCTTGGGGGCCAATTGAAAGATAGGATAATTTTAGTGTAAAAAGAATAATGGATTGAAGCATCTCAAATTTGTTAAATTCTTTAAGATCATAATACTACTACAACAAAATATCCAATGAGGGCCACCTTTGAAAGAATTTAGGGAACAAAATTATTATTGTAAAACCTGGTAAGTAAAGGGGGAAATCAAATATTTATCCTGCCTTTGTTATATTAACTCTATCTCAAGTCAACAAAATACTGGATGGAAATAATTTTTATAGAGAATTCCAGCTATACATGCAGAAGGGATGATAAAATCAAATACTACTGTTTTGCAGGCCCTAAGAAAAAATAATGGATCTAAGTAATGGTCATCAATGGCTGTTAAAACCACTAGGTGAACAACTGATGAGGAAATTTATAAAAATGGATCAGGTTGGTAACACCTGAACCCATTGATCTTCTTAACACAGAGAGACATTATGTGAATCCCAATGTTATGTAACAGAAAGTACACACCACCACCCATGTGCTACTCTTGCCAAAACCTTGAATCTGAACCTGATCAAGTCTCTAGACCCAACTACCAATTTGCAGACACTACAGGGGACAGAGGAGCATGTGAAACAACCCAGCAGTGATACAATTAGCAGATTGCAGAATGTTGGGCACGCAACAGGACAAATGATTTTGTCACTAAATAAGAAGGAATAAAATAAGGACAGGAAACCTCCATATTTAAAGAGACCTAAGAGATATAGCAAACAAATGCATTGCATGGATTTGGCTTGGATCTTAATTCAAACCAACTTAAATTATCAGATAGGCAAATTTTGACAGTAAGTAGTTGATGGTTATGGAATTATTATTGATGTTTTAGGTGTGATAATGATATGGTTGTGTTTTTTTTAAAAATATCCTTGTATTTTATAGATACATGCTGAGAGTGTTTATGGATGAAGTATATGATGTCTGGATTTGTGTTGAAATAAACCTGTCAGAGGTGAAGGGCCAGAGAGGGTAATAGGGTAGATTTACAGATGAATCGACACTGATCCCATGTTGATAATAATTGCCTTATGGTTACTTTCTTATGAGGGTTCTCTGTATTACTGCCTCTTATTTTGTATTTATTTGAATTGTTTTATAATAAAATTTTCTTGAAGTACATATTGCTGGGCCCACTGCAGACCTTCTTAATCAGAATCTCTGGGGACAAGACTCACTAGTGTATTTCAATATAAAGTCCTCCAGCTGATTCTGCAACACACTAAGTTTAAGAAACAGTGTTCTGTGGATAACAATCCCCTCCCATTTATATCTCTAGTTCTAACCTTTCCACTGAACTCTAAACTTATATATCAAAATGCCAATTTGACATCTGCAGGAGGGGGTGGTCATTGGGAGGGAGGGATCAGGATGACCTGACACAGGTACATGGCAGTGGGGGCAGGGTTCGGGAGATACCAAGGAAGCTGTATTCCCAGCCTTGATGTTGATTAGTTGTGGCCAGGGATGGGGAGGGAGAAGGGATTCCCAGGTTTCTGACTTGAGCAATGAGTAGCTATTGGTACCAGGATGTGACATGAGGAGGGAAGACTTGGCAGCAAGAGAGAAGGGTGAGGCATCTCAAACCATACATGGCTGAGAAGAGGTATTGGTTTTGCCCCAAACCTGTTTGATACCAGACTTCTCTGTCTTAGTAAATAGGACCACAATTTACCCTGTTGTTAGAGTTAAAAACACAAGGGTTTCTTCATTCTTCTCTTATTCTCATTCCCTACCTCCATCCATCAGCAAGTCTTGTTTTACTTCCAACATATATCCCAAACCTGTCCGTTTCTCCTATCTTCATATCTACCCTCTTTTTAAAAGTCACCATACAATTTGCCTGGACCCCAGCCCCAACCCTAACCCCTACTCCTATCCCTAACTCTTACCCTAACCCTATCACTGCTGCAACAAGGCTGCATCACAAACCACCCAAGGACACAGTGGCTTACAATAACAAGCATATATCACAAGTCTGCTGGTTGGCTAGGCAGTCCTGCTTCAGGCTGCAGTCACAGTGCATTGTGGAAATAAAGGTTCATGTAGGTTGGGCAACCTGGAGGCCTGGCTTCCGGTGGCTCTGGGGATGAGCTCAGATCCGAAGCACATGCTATAGTCCCAAGGGTTTCTTCCAGAAAGGCCGGCTTAAGCTGAAATGGATGCTGAGAGTAGCCAGCTAGGGTTCTTCCATGGGCTTACTCTTTAAGGTGATTCACAGTGGTGAAGCCATCTCCAGAGAGATGTTCCTCATTAGCACCTCTATAGCTCCCCTTATGTCTGCAGATTGCCTAGGTTCAAATCTTGACCCTGTTGTTACTTGTGTGACCTTAAATAAGTTACCTAGCCTGTTTGTGCCTCATGTAAGTGGGTATAATAAAAGTACCTATCTCACAGGACTTTTGTGACAATTAAGCCTAGAACTGTGCCTGATTCTTAGTAAATGCTTAATAAGCATTAGCTATTATTAATAGTCTTACCATCTTAAAGGATAAGACATTAATATATCAAAACCCTACTTATGGACCTGTCTTCCCCCTTTAAGATGGTAAGACTATTACCAACAATTTTTAGTGGCTTATAACAACAAACATTTATTTCTTGCTCACAGTTGTACAGGTCCCTGGGAAAAAGGGGAGCTCTTCAAACTGCCCGGCAGGTTCTGGTTGTCTCCATGTGTCTCTCATTCTAGGACCAGTGACTACTTGGGGTTTGCTCAAGGCAAGTCAGGAGTCCAAGAGTAGTAGCCAAACTACCCCCAGGAGATGTAAGGCCTCTGGTTTGATTTAACATATGTTGTCCACTCACATTCTGTTGGCGAAAGCAAGCCAATAGCCAAACCCCAAACCAGTGGGAAGGAAAGCCAGAGCAGGGCAGAGAGGGAAGAGAGAATTATGAATAAGTAATACCATCTACCACATCAGACAAGTAAATAATTACAATGAAGTGAGTGCTGGATTTGGAAAGTACAGGGACTGTTGAGATTACAGCAGTGGAGGCAGAGCAAACCCCTTGATCTAAAAGGGATCCACCCTGCAGCTTCCTCTTTCATGCTGCTCATTCATCCATTCCAGGGGATTCAGCAGCCACCCAGGTCTGCACAAGCAGTGCCAACTCCACACCTTTGTGGGTCTGCCTGGCTGTCATTGCCACTGGGCTACTGGGAAGTTTTAAGGGCCCTTCAAACCCTTCTCTCTTGCTGTCAAGTCTTCCCTCCTCATGTCACATCCTGGTACCAATAGCTACTCATTGCTCAGGTCAGAAACCTGGGAATCCCTTCTCCCTCCCCATCCCTGGCCACAACTAATCAACATCAAGGCTGGGAATACAGCTTCCTTGGTATCTCCCGAACCCTGCCCCCACTGCCATGTACCTGTGTCAGGTCATCCTGATCCCTCCCTCCCAATGACCACCCCGTCCTGCAACCAACCCCCATCTGGCCACCACACATTTTGAGATCTCTTCACATTTTGTGATCTCTTCAAAATGTAGATTTAGTCCTGTATGCACCAAACCCTTCCAGGGTACATTTCTTGGCATGGCCCTACCTTACCTCCCCGTGAAATGGCCTATTAATCCTCTCTTCCTCTCTTGGGTTCTGTGTGCAGCCAGGCCAGGCTCCAGTCCCAAACACACTCCACAGGTTCTCCTCTTGCCTCTGCCTCTGTCTGTAACACCCTCAACCCTCTTGTCTGGTTAATTCAGCTCCTGGGTCACCACTTCCTCCAGGAGGCCTGCCTTGACACCAGCCTCCGAGGATCAGTCACATGGCCCTCTCTTTGCTCCCACAGCACCCACACTTTCCCCATCACCCCCTCCCTGCCCCTGTGCTATGTTCTATTGAGATTTCAAGCCTCTGCAGGATAGGAATTGGATAATTCACTACTGCGTCCACAGTGTCTGTCCAAGGGCAAGAGAGCCACACTGAATCCCAGTTGTTCTCCTAAAAGTGGAGACAACAATAATATGTATTAGTTGTGTTGTGAGGATGAAATGAACTAATGCATGGAAGACGCCTGAACCGGTGGAAACACATAATGAATACATTAATAGTAAATGGTAGCTATTACTATTTATGATGTTGACAGCATTAAATCTAAGCAAACATTTTATTGAAGTATGAAATACATTCCGAAAAATGCACAAAATCACAAGTGTCACAGTCAGTGAATTGTCACAAATGACACCCTTGTGACTAGCCCCTGGATACCATTACTTTTAAGCTCAAATGTCAGCTTCTCAGAGAGGCTCTCCCTGACTTCCTCTCCCACCTCCTAATTCTATGTTGTATATATTATCTCTTTCCCCTCACTGCCATGTAAGCTTCAGGAGAGCAAGATTTTTTTTTTTTTTTTTGGTCTATTTTGTTCACTGGTGTAGCCTCCGCTTCCTAGAATACTTCTGGACACATAGTAGATGCACAATAAAAATTTGCCAAGGAATGAATGAGCGATTGTTATTTTCATTTAAGCTGCCAGGCGCTGCAGCACGGTCATGGCCGAGAACTCGTGCCCTCCCAGGTGAAGCAGCGCTGGGCCGGGACCAGCCGCACCTGGCCCGGCTCTGAGCTGTGCTGAGCTGGGTCCCGGCTTCCTGCCGCCCACGGCTCCGGGTTCTTCCGTCTCACTCCTGGCCTGTGAGCCCGGCTCACCTCACCCAACCCACCTCCACTCTGCGTGCAAAAATTATAATAATAATAGCAACAATAATAGTCTCATCCGCCCTGGAGACCACCCGTGCCCCCGTGGCATCCCTCAAGGACTCTCCGGTCAGTGGCAGCCGCCCACCCTGGGGACGCGCTCCTTGCTGCCACCGGAACGCCCCTGGCCAGGCTCCATCTACGCGCTGTCAGACCCTCCCGCCGTCTGAAGGAGGCTTTTACTCTTCAGCCTATTCCAGTGGCAGAGAAGCTAACTAAGGCTGCAAAGGCGAACGCGGACAGTCAGATCTGACTTCGAATTCCGCGGTCATTGCTGCCAGGCACACCACGAGAACGCGTGGTGACCGCCACCATGGCCTTCGGCTGCCAAAGGTTTCCATCGACCTCTTTCCCATCACCAGCATCGCAGCGGGAAAGAATGTGCCTGGCGCCGTTCTGGGCACTGGGCATGAGGTGGTGAACAAAGTCCTCCAGAAATAAACCGGGTAATGAGACCGGCAGCGGCCGGGGCAGGAAGGGACCTTCGCTGAGAGTGGTCAGGCACAGCCCTTCCGAGGAGGCGACGCTCAGCTGAGACCAGGGTGACACAAAGGTGTCGGCCTGTTAGGCACCTGTGAGGAAGGAGGAGCCGGCAGAGTGCCAAGTAGAGGGAATAGCAAATGCCCAGCTCCTTTTATAACCACTGCCTCAGTTATCTTCCCCCAAACCTTGAGAGGGGGCAACTTTGCTACATTTCACAGACGAGGAAGCTGAGGCCCAGAACGATGAAGGAATTTACAGAGCTGGGATTCGAACCCCGAGCTATCGTCAGTCCATCCCGGGCTCTGTTCAGCCGGTACCGCGCGCCGTCTCCTTCCTCCCGCACCGTGACCTTAACTCGGCACGTGCTGGCCCCTCGGGCCCCCCAGCCTCTGTACATTGTCCTACTCAGCTCTGATTGTGGGGAGGGGGGCGGACCGAGGGGCGGGGGGCGTCTTTCCGAAGGATCGCGGAAAGCCGCGCGCAGCCAGGGGCCCGGGGTTAGAGACCCCCACTCCCGCACGGCGTTAGGGACTCCGCGCTTCCCCGCCCCCGCCGCGGACGGCCGGCGCTGCCTCTGTCCATGGTCAAAGCACCCGGGGTAATCCGCCTTTCTCTTCCGCCCGCCGGGCCCCATTCATATTCTAATCACAGCGCGGCCGGCCCGCGAACGGCCACTTTATCGGGGCCCGCAGGAGACGCAGCTTGCTCCCCGCCACTTCCACTTCCAGCACCCCCCGGCCCTCGCCCCCCTCTTTCTGCACTTTCAACTCCGCCGAGGAGGGGGTCCCTGGGAAAACCGCGTCCCCACTTGGATGCTGGGGCTTCTCACAAACTTCGAGGCCGACTGGGGGACGGCAGTGGGGTGGGGTGGGGAGGGCAGGGGGAGGGCGGAGGAACAGAGACAGACAGACTGACAGAGTTACGGGAAGAGGCGGGGGAGGTCGGACAGTACAGAGAGACCGAGGGGGATAGAGACAGAGAGGGGCAGAGTCCTAGGGGGAGACAAAGAGAAGTGGAGGCAGGGTCTGGACAGAGACACTAGCAGCCAAGGAAGGAGAAATAGAGGGACAGAGACAGAGACACAGAGGACGAGAGGGACAGAGAGCTAGAAACAGACACCGGGAGACAGGCGGAGAGAGACAGCGAGATGGAAGGAGAGAAACAGGTTGAAGGACCCAGGCCCAGAGGAAGACAGAAAGTTCTGGAGGAGGCGAACCAGCCACTCACCTCCTCCCCGCCTAGCGGCCTTGTCACGCTCAGATTGGGGGATGGGGTCTTAGGGCTTCAGTTCCCCTTCCCCACCCTTTCCCCTTCAAGCTCGCTTCACTCCCCCACGCGTGTCTGCGGATCCGCGTGTAAGGGGTCAAGACATACCCCCTCCCGCATTCCCAGGGCCACCACCCGAAATCTAACCCAGGACCAAAATGGGGGGTGGGTGGGGGCGCAAGAGAAGGAAGGGAGTGGGGCCCCACTCGTGGTAGCGCAGGCCACTCCCCAGGCTCCAGGAGTTTCCCGCGGCTCCCCCTCCGCGACCCCCCTCCCGGCCTGCCCGCGCGGCGCGGGGCCCGATGGCGGGGAAGGGCCGGGAGGGGGAGGGGGCCACATCTAAGCCAATTTTGATTTCGCCTATAATGAGTGCCGGGCGAAGGCTGGAGAAGGCCTCTGGAACTTTAAATAAGAAAAACGTTGCTAATGCTATAATAGAAGGGGGAAGTCGGAGGGCTGGGATTGCGTCGCTCTGAGCCCCCCTTTTCGGAGGCGGCTTTTCTTATTCAAAACAGGCCCACAATGGGCTTCACAGTGCGCCTCGCCACGGCCCCATCTGACGAGCGGCCATTCATCAGGCCGGCTGGCCTATCAATGACATTGCTCCCATCGGGGCTCCTATAAAATGATGCTTTTTCCCATGAAACATCCGCAAACATTTTGACGGGTTTGGCTTTGCCCGGCTGGATTACTGAGTGTCCCCTCGCTCGCTCGCTTTTTCTCTCTCCCCCTTCTCCGAGCTCGCTCCCTTCTCTCCCTCTCTCTCCTCTTTTCTTCTTTCTCTTTTCTTTCTTCTTCTTTTTCTTTTCTTTTCCTGTCCTCCTTTATCCTTGTGCCCCCTCACTTTCTGCGTCTCTCTCTCCCCTTCTCCCTCCCTCACTCCCTTCCTCCCTGGGCATCTCTAGCACAGGGGATCCCCAAACATCAGGACTTTTGGGGGGCGCCTGTGCTGTCCATGGGAAGAGCATGCATTGTGGGTTACTGGAGGAACCCGACATGGATTCCACAGGTTAGTCCTACTGGTGGGGGGTGGGGGGATACATTGGGAGGGAAGGAGAAGGGAGAGGGAGAACTTTAGAAAGAAGTTGGGAAAAGTTCAGACGGGTCAACTTGGCAGTGGAACCCCAAGGAATAACGCAGAGCTTGCAGAAGTTTTCAATTCGAGGCGATGTGTGTAAGTGGATGCGTGGAAGTATGTGTATAAGCGTGTGATTGTGTACGTGTGTGAGTGTGTGTGCGTGCGCGCGCGCGAAGGAGCGCGCTTTCGCTTGCCCTGGACACAAAGTTACGTAAAGATGCGCTGGCTCGCGGCGAGCTCGAGGTGCCACTTGCAGAAACTTTGCCAGCCGACCGCCCCCTCCCGGACCCAGGTCCTCCTAGGGTATGGGGGCCTCGGAATAGCGGTGTTCTCGGGGTCTGGCGGCCAGGGCCGGGAAGCCGAGCGGAATGCCCCGAGGCGGGGGAGGGTGACGGCTTCGCATTGCGCCTGGGAGGTGGGGACCGAGGCTCCGGCTTGTAGAGACGCGCAGCTGGAGGGACTGGCGGCGGCGAACCCGGTGGTCCTGGGGAATCCGCAGAAACGGGAGGTGGGAGTCCTGGGCTGTGGGGACGGGCTTTTCGCTTTTCTGCCAGGAAGGGGCACCCAACGCCGGGCTCCACTAGGGAGCTGTGACCTTGCTGGAGGGAGGGCAGGACGCAGAGTGGCCCGCTAAACTCGGCATTGGGGTCTGCAAACTGCTCTGCAGTTCAAGAACTGCTGGGCGTCAGGTTTTGGGGGCGCGGCGGTCCTTAACAACGATAAAAGGAGGCCAAAGAATCTTTCACAACGAAAACGCCCGGTATCTCGGTTCTTCCTCCAGTAGTTTTCGCCACCTCCCACTCCTAGCACCTTTGAAGAGCCGTCACACTTCTAGATCTGTTAACGCTCCCTAAGTCCCTTGCAGGTGGAAGTTCTCTTACAGTTCACCTCCTCCCCTAAGCTCATTCTTGCAACCCGGCTATTCTCATTTTGGCCCCGCTGCAGCCTCAGGATTTCTTGGGGTGATGAGGTCGGGGAGAGGCAGAAATAGGGCAGTGGACTCAGCCTGGGCCGTGGCGGGGTTTGAGAGAATGCCTGCAAGCATAACGCTGCTGGGCATTGCAGCGCGGAGCAACAAGTGCCTTCCAGCCCCGGCCGTCCCCTAAGCATGCACGTCCTTTCCTTGAGCAAATAAACAAATGCCGCACGAATGTCTCCGCAACTCCACCCCTAGGCAGGCTGGATATGGAAGTGGGGTGGGGGCTGGGGTCATCGGGGCATTGCCCCAGAAGGTCTTTCCTCGGTCCCTGCAGAAATATTTAAGGCCTCTCCAGGTCTCCGCTGCAACCCTGGTGGCCCGGACACCGGGCTGCTCTTGCCAAGGGGGGATATTCGGTGTTTTAGGGTAGTTGTCCATCTCTGATTCCTAGAGTCAAGGCCCTCCCTGATTGCACTCCCCTGGGTGGGTGTGAGCCCCCAGGGAGTGGGGAAAGGCCATGCCCCGAAGTTCTCCTTCCTATACTCGATGACAAACGAAGGCAAGGAGAAGCGTCGCCTGCCCTGCGTGCCCCTCCGGACACGGCGGGCCCCGCTGAGGTCTCTGCTGGCGGTAAAGCGGGAGCCCAAAGAGAGAAAAGCACCTTTTCCACCATTTTTTCATCTCAAGCGCTGCGCCCTCACCACCTCCTGAGAACCCTAACATTAAAAATGAATATCCTTGACAAAATTAAACGCATGTCTGCAGAGTTTGTGGCCAAGTATTTTCGAGCGGCCCACGCAGGGACATAGGGTGGTCTCCCTACATCCCAAACCTGCAGTGGCCCTGCTGGGGCTTTTAGCTGCCTCCTCCACAGGGCCAGGGCCCCTCGGTAATTCTGGGGAGGACTGTGGGGCCGTGGATACGTGGTGTTTTCTGTTCTCGATGCAACTGGTGGTCGTGGGGGCACCGGGTCCTCTTCACCTCAACTGCAAACACTCCAAAGAGGTTCTGAAATAGAAATCCTTTCCCCATCCACCTCTCCCCCTTTTGTATATTCGAGACATCCCTAGGTCACCACCCTGAACGCAAAATCAAAAGTTTTGGTACACGACAGTGTGAAGAAATGACACGAGACGCACCAGGTGACATTTCACTCGGACTTGCAAAACCGACGACAAGGGAAGTGCGGCTCGGCGTGGTCCAGTCCAGAAGCCTTCCCTCACCTCCCTTCCAGAGAATTTAATCCAATTAGCCTTTCTTCTGAGTTTCCCTTGTTATGTAAAGGTCTTTTCTCCTCGGCTTGCAGAGACGCGCGCTCCACGGAGCAGTTCGATTCTGCTCCTTTTGTATAAGATCGCGCGCGATCAGAACCAGGAATATTGCTGTTATTATTTCATTCCGAAAGGACTGGAACAACCGACTCACAGCAAGTGCTGGGGCGAAGCAGAAAACGTCCAGGATAAGAGAGGCCGGCGAGCGGGGCCACCGTCCCTTACTCTTAAAAGGAAAATCCCCGCGAAGTGCCTCGGGCCCGGGCGAACAGTTTTGCAGGGGCCAGGGCTCTAGTGGCCTGCTTTGGGGCCACTTCAGCGTGACCTGCGGAAACGCGCCCCTTTGTTCCGCACACCGAGCCAGTAATATATTCCTCGGGTTTCCCCAAAATACTCAACAAGTGTGGAGCTAAGACAATGGCCCCGTCGGGGGAAGCTGGGCAGCCGGGGCGCGCCTCCTGGGCCCTAGGCTCTCTAGCGGCCGAGCCCGACAAAGCAAAGCCCCTCTCGGAGGCAAAGTCCCAGCCTGCCGCGCTCCGCGGTGCTCCGGCAGGAGGCAAAGGCGACAGGCGCGCGCAGGGGCAGTCGACGCACCTTCTGGCAGGTGCGCGGTTTGCAGTAAGCGCCGGCGCGCGTCCCGCTCGGCCCGCGCTACAGCCCCACGCCGCGCAAAAGTGGGTGCTGAGCCCCGCGTGGCCTGCCCTCCCCACGCGGGCCACCGGCAGCTACGTGTTTGTGGCCGCCAGGTCCAATCAGGGCTGCTCTGCCTGGGTGATCGTTGCTCAGTTACTCAAGTTATCCGGAAATTCGAGAACGATGGGGGAAAGTGGATAGAATTTTAGGCCACCGAGAGCTTGTGCAAAGTGGGCCGGGCCGGGTCGTTCGCCTACGCAATAGAACGATCATTTCTTTTAAAACGGGATGGCGCGTTAGAGAGGGCCACTGCCAAGCTGGAGCTGGAAACTTCTGCCTCCATCCACTTTCCGCTCCCATCTCCAGAACCCAGAGCTGAGGCGGCCAAAGTACTCCTGGAGCCGGATTTGAGTTCCCCGGGCCGCATCGGTAGGAGGGCACGCTAGTCTACAGGCCCCCAACTCAGCACAAATTCTGTCTAAAATTCTACCACCAAATTAATTATATGCCTTTGTGGGCCCGGGGTAGGGAAGTCCAGTGGCGTTGGCGCCGTGCCCACAAGGCAAAGTGCGTCCTGGAGGGAACAGGGCCCGATCCTCCTCCATTCTTGCCCAGGCACAGCCCTGGGGAAGGAGCCACTGTCTGCGGGCTTGGGAGAGCAAGGAGCCCGAGGTCCGAGCCTTGCTCCCGCGCCCAAACCAGACAGTCTCGCCCTCCCCGGGCGTGTGTGTGTGCGTGTGTGAGCGCACGCGGGCTAACGGGGCATGTGCGCCCCCATCTCTGCCACCTGCTAAGCGCCGGCGTCTGGATTTGGCAGCAGGGTCAAGTGAGAGCCGCATGGTACCAGGGTTCCGGGTCCCCGAGGCTGCAGCCCTTGATGGCGCGGACGCTGCACGCAGGCTGGTTCCTCGGAGTCCCGGATTCAGCACGCGACTCTGTGCGGCAGCCTGGGACAGAGCGCTTTCCTAGCCGGCCTGCAGGTCCCAGAGACTCGGAAAAGTTTGCAGGGGCCGCCCGGCGCCTCGGGCCTGGGATTTCCAAAGCCGCGCCCGCCCCCCTCCCCAGCGCGTCACCATGGAGACTGCTGGAAGTTGGTGGTGGAAAACAGACCTGGCGCAAAGCAAAATATTATGAGTGCAGTTGGGGTGACTTCAGGGGGGCGGGGGGACCGAAGGGCAGGAGCAGGAGCCAGAGGCAGAGGCCGACAACAAAGGGCCCAGTGCGAGGAAGAGAGAGGAGTTTGCACGGGGCCTCCCCGCCGCTGTGTGAGTGCTGGACCATCCTGCTTCCCAGAGGCGCCGAGGTCTCTAATTTCTCTCCAGCAGCTATACCTTTTCTCAGCCCGCCTTGGAGCCCTTGCTCCCTCCCCTCCTCTCCGGGTTCTCTTCCAGCCTCCCCCCTCACCCGTCCCGAGGTTAGGCGCCAGCTGGGCAGTATGCCCGCCTCCCCAAGAGCCACAGGCTCACCAACGTGAAAGGTTCTGGCTTTTCTTCCCCACGACCCGTGGGTCGCCCAGGGTGAGTTTCTCACCCCCTATCTCAAACCCAATCTGAAAAGGTGGTGGGTTAGAATAAGGCGGGAACAGAACGAGAAGAGAAGGGAGTGTCTGGCCAGAAATCATGGGAATGGGGATGGGTAAAGAGGAGATTCTGATTTTTCTCCCCTTTTTACAGTGAGAAAGGCGCTGAGTCGTGATTCCAACTCAGCCACTTGTAATGTGACTTTAGGTTAATCTTCTAGCCTTTCCAAGATTATTTTTAATTGCCTGTAAAATGAAGGGTTAGACAGCTCACAGGCTGGGATCTCTGACAAGGTAGACATTTCCCTCTATTCCTTTGGCTTTACTGTAGAATCCAGGAAGCAATATATGAGCTGGTTACCACTATCTGAACTATGACCCACTGCACAATTAGTTAATTTATCCTCGAACTAATAATATACTATTTTTTGCAAGTCATTTGGGATTTTAAGAGTCAATAACTATGAACAACTCTTTTTAAAAGGCCCAGAATGTCCTTTCTCATTGCCACCTGCCGTGCATTCCTTAATTGTTTGGCCAACTCCCTCCATCCCCAAAGGATTTACTAAAAGACACTAGACTTTCTGGGGCTGTATCCAGTACCAATTTAGGGAACACTGAAATGCTTCTAGATGATGAAGCCGGCATCACAGACCCTCACATATGTTAGAGAGGAATACACATTGGCCAATGTACTAAAATGCAGCCATCAAAGGAAAATCACTCCACCCTCCACTGCTCAAGCTTTTGGGAAGAAGTCTCTTCTCACGCCTAGGCACCCCTCCTGATGACAATCTGGGCAAAGGAGGCTTTCTCCTTTCCCTGAGATTCCATTGCCTCATGTGCAAAAGAATGGATTGGGTGTACAAATTGATATGCTCTATTGGGTTGGTGCAAAAGTAATTGCGGTTTTTCAAAAACCGCAAATACTTTTGCATCAACCTAATAAAATTCTACCTCTCAATTATATGCCTGTGTCCGTGTTTGTCTTCTGACATCTATGTGAAATCTTCTGGGTACTTTGTTTATAAAGTAGTTTTACTGACGTTGAGCCTCCCAGGCACTCCATGAGCGTGGCATTATTGTGAAACATAGGGTTTTTCTTTCATTTCCAACATTTTAAGACTGATTTCTAAGCCAAGTTGGTCTGTTTGCATCAGTGTCTTTTCCAAAAAGGCTGAGAAGATATAAAGTGGTGACATCACAAGTTGGGATGCCGGACACTCAGGTCTGTACTCCACAGGTTCCTGAGAGCCCATCCTACATGTTCTGCAGGTCACTTGGGAAACTCTTCAGCTGCCCCTCCGATGGCCCTAAGGCACCACAGGATGGAGATAGTGGGAGAAACCCCCGATGTTGTTTTTACCTCTTCCACTCTATTTTAGATATTTGCAATTTTATTAAGGTTTAGGGGAGAGAGAATGAACTTGAAGAGTTTATTTGGAGGTATCAGGTAAAAGTGAAGTTTAAAAAAAGAAGAAAATAGACTACTTTGGGTTTCATTCAATCTCACTTCCTGACTACCTGCTGGGTGGCAGACCCTGAAGATGAACAAAGTCACAGTCCCTACTGTCAAGGACTTCAGAATGCATTTAATAAGAGAAGGTATGGACACACTAAGAGTGGTGAGCACTACAAGGAACATAAAAATTGAGTCATTTTGGAGCTTAGAGGAAAGGATGCTCTCTCTTGCTGAGTACCTACCATGTATCAGCTCTGTAACAGGCACTTTTTCACACATTAGCCATTGAAGCCTTATCACAACTCTGCATAGTCTCTTTTTAGGATGAAAGAGGGTCTGGAACCTGCCTGAGGTCACAACTGGTACATGGCAGAGCTAGATTGGAGAGCAGACTAGGGAACACTCATGCCCTCTCCCCACCCAGGCCACGTCACCTAGACACTGCTGTCGTGATAGGTCAGGGTTTAGTTATGACACTGGCTTTAGGTGGATTTGAATCTCACTTGGTGAGAAGGGAAACAGGTGGATGAGAGTGGAGAATCACAGAATGTTGTCTTCCCTGGGCTCCAGAGAAAGCCCCTCTGAAAGAATCCTGTAACTCTGCCTTTGAGGAGGATTTTAAATGGTGGCAGCAATGGGAGGCAGTGTGTCACAGCGGTTGAGTAGAGATTTGGGGCACAGACAAATCTTGGCTTTCTCCATTCATATGTTCATTCATTCATCCAAGAAGACTATGTGTCTCCTATGTGCCCAGCATTCTGCTAGATATTGGGCTTAACAAAAATGTCATCTTTGCTTCTCTAGAGCATAAGTTCTAGACCCACAAATAAGTAAACACAAAAATAGATAATTTCAGTAAGTGATTAGCATTATGAAGGAAAAAAACCTATCTGGAGTAATAAAGACAGAGCATGGTGATGGGGTTGTTGCCTTCATAGGGTGGCTCTGCCACATAAAGCTGCAAACGCTTGGTCTGGAAGCTTAATGTTGCTGAGCCTCAATTTTCTTATGGGATTGATACAACCAACTGATAGAGCTATAGTGAATATGAAATATGAAAGTGGTAATAGTTAACATACGTTCGATACTTACTGTGTCTTTACTTTGCTAAGCATTTTAAGTACATTATCTGTGTAATGCTCACAACAATCCTATTAAGAAGAAACTGTAATTATTAAGAAGAAACTGTTATTATTTACAGTTTAAATAGAGAAACCAGCAAGTTAAAGGAAAAATTGAAACTGGAAGCTGACATGTTCAGTAAGTTTCTGAGCCCTAGGAAGCTGGGCTGGCAAGCTGTACCTCGATTGCTTGGGAAGCAAGATCACTCTTATTGTGTGTTCCTAACTTTCCTGAGGCAGAATGCACGTAGGAGAGCTAGCTTTTCATTTGTATTTTAAAAAGCAAATGTTTTAAAAACACTGTGATAGAGAAAGGATATAATGGCCAGGCGCTGTGGCTTATGCCTGTCATCCCTGCACTTTGGGAGCTGAGGCAGGAGGATCACTTGAGGGCAAGAGTTGGAGACCAGCCTGGGCAACATAGCGACACTCTATCTCTACAAGAAATTTAAAAAATTAGACAGACATGGTGGTGCATCCCTATAGTCCCACCTACTCAGGAGGCTGAGATGGGAGGATCACTTGAGCCCAGGAGTTCAAGGCTGTAGTGAGCTCTGATCACACCACTGCACTTCAGCCTGGGTGAGAGTGAGACTCTGTCTCAAAGAAAAAAATAAAAAAGAAAGGAAGGAAGGAAAAGAACAACAAAAAAAGAAAAATTAAAAAAAGAAAGCTTATCCAAGAGATGGGTAAGTGGCAGAACCAGGATTTGAGCGGAGGGCCCACAGCCCAGCCTGGCTGGCTCTTAGATCCATACTTTTAGTCATGAAGCTGTATTGACTATCTCTTCTTCTTGTTTTTTTTTTTTTTTCCATTAGGGAGAAGGTGGCAGTGGGAGGAATGCCCAATAACATACATAGCATTTTAGCAAAAGTAAATGACTTGCTATTTTCTCCCTATATGAAAGTGTTAGAACAGTCTTCTTTTTTTTTTTTTTTTTTTTTGACGGATTCTTGCACTGTCACCCGGGCTGGAGTGCAATGGCTCAATCTCGGCTCACTGCAACCTCTGCCTCCCAGGTTCAAGCAATTCTCCTGCCTCAGCCTCCTGAGTAGCTGAGATTACAGGTGCCCGCCACCACACTGGCTAATTTTTTGTATTTTTAGTAGAGATGGGGTTTCACTATGTTGGCCAGGCTGGTCTCGAACTCCTGACCTCGTGATCCACCCGCCTCGGCTTCCCAAAGTGCTGAGATTACAGGGGAGAGCCACCGCGTCCGGCTAAAATAATCTTTTAAACTGTAAAGGCAAAATGTATAATTGTTGACAAAAATAGGGACATAAGTAAATCATTCATACCTTTACTACACATGTGAAATGTACTTTCATCTTCTTTGGGATTCACTCAAACTTTGGTTAATATTTGCTTTGTCTCTGAGAAAGTCAAGTCTTCATTCATGCAACAGGAGGAATAATAGAATGAGGCAAAAGCAATTAAGTAATATGATAATATATGGAGACTTTAGATAACTTAAACAATATCTTGCATCTAGAAGTCATTCACAGATATGTGTTAAAATATGGCTTCAGGGGTATGTAGTGTGACTTAGTGAAAAGAACATGAGCTTTGCCATCAGACAAGGTTCAAATCCTATATCAGTTACATTCTTGCTGTGTGACCCAGCGCCAATTATCTTACTTCTCTAAGCCTCTGTTTCCTTCTTTGTGAAAATGTCTACTCACTACCTTCTAGGATGGTTATGAAAATTCAGTAAGATTGTACATGGTAAGTATTTGATTTAATGCCTGACTCCTAAAAGTTGCTGGGTAAATGGCAGATATTATTATTATTATTATTATTAACAATAATTATCTGGCCTTCCTATACTTTATTCTAGGTGTCTAGTTGGGAAAGGGGATAAGAATACTGAAAAAAAAATGTAGACTGTTTTAGAATACCTAGATGTGCTTGTACTATGTAGATACAACCCCAGTTTTAATGTTGAGATAAGTCATTTTTTTTCTGAAGGGTTTAGACCAAAAGACTAATTTTATTTTTATTTCTCCACCTTTCCCATGAAGAAGGCATTTTATGTACCCCTATTTGCCATTATTTCATCCTTGTGTTTTCCAGTCTGTTAAAGGAAGTGGAAAATGTGTCTTTGTAGAGGCAACACCTGTGGGCTTGAATTTAAATCCTGGAAGAGAGATCTATGGCATACTCAGAGACGACATATGTTGCACAACCCTGATAGAGGCCCCTCCACAACTCCTGATGCCCTTCCAGTTCTGGAATGTGATGGCCCACATTTTTCGTGCCTCTTCCTCTTGCCTTTCCCCCACCCCAGCCCCCTCGACCACCCAGCGCTCTTATATTTGAAGGCATCACTGTTTTAAGGATTGAACCATTTTTACACTTGGTTTTCAGGAAATAGAAAACTCAGTTTCAAGTGAGCCATTCTCTGGAACTTGTTTTAGCAGGATGCACAGAGAGTTTGGTTCTTTTGCCTTTCTTGCATTTATATATATATTTTTAATGTGAGGATAAAACGTCCATTTGTTCTGTTTTTGTCTTTATAATTTGATGTTTACTAACATTGCAGTTTTTGAGTTCTTGAAATGTTTACGAGAGGGAAAGGGATCATAAAAAGCAGAAAAGAATGAAATGCAGCCATTTTGCTTTCAGTTGTATTGGGTCCAAATTGAGGCAACTAGGGCTGGATTGACCTGTGCTGGGAGATTACGGGGTTTATGTGTGTCATATCCCACCCTCAAGGCAGGAATTCTTCAAAAGATGTGTACAGTTTCCACTTTTCTGGTTGGTTATTCTTCCATAAAACATAAAAGCATCATTGTGCCTCTGAGCAATCAATAATTGTTAGTAGAGAGGTGAACATGGACACGTTGGATTTGTATTTTTGTAGTTGTTTTGTTTTAATTTAAAAGAACAATGAGAAAGCCTTTGAAAAGGCTGCAACCCAGTGAAGGTTAGTTAGCACTTTGTGTCCTGTGTGTTTTCCAGCTACCCAGTAATTGTGCTAAAGACTAGTGTTTAGACACAACCTAAGTGAGACTGCTGAATGTAGCAGATATTTATTTAATCAGAATGGAAATTTACCACTTCAGAAGCACTGATGTCCTGAATCCATCATGTTGGAGAAAATACAGTATCAGTCAATGCAAGCAAACTAGTCTTTGAACTAGATTTTGAATGGACATTTGGATAATCTAACGAGTGATTAGTGATTGACAATTACACCTCCAAGCCAGCATCTAATTTTTGAGACACAAATGCATTTTGTGAATAAAATAATGTCAGTGCCTTTGTTTTGAATCTTGGCCATCAAATCATCGCAAGTTACATTACACTTTTGAAGAAGGAAGTGTTTCTTGGAATGTTGTGATTATAGGATTTATAATTTTTAAAAGTGAGCATGAGAGACTTTTTTGAGTTCTACGTTATCTTTTTCTGAACGTGATTAGTCCAAATTTGGGGTGTCCATACATAGAACATATTTATAATGTGTGTACTGAATCTAAATGCTCATGAATAAGTCAAGTTTCTATTGAAGTTATTAGGATTTTATAAAGTTCCAAAATTGGCAGAATTGGGTCTATGGCATAAACTCAAACCTATTCATGGAGGAACTGATGGATTATTCTAAACATTTTGCCAAGTTTTCTTCATGGTGTTCACTTCCACTGCTGATAATAAGTCTAGGGTGAGGGAAGAAGTAGGGTGTCTTTATAAAGTTATTTGCCTCCCCAAAAAGAAAATCAACAAATTTTTCTTCCTCCTTAAATGGCTACTAACCGGGCTAAAATTTCTTTTACTTTTATTTCTTTTACTCAATGACTCCTTTTTCAAAAGCAAAATAATTTCTACACCAAGCATTATTGGACATCACAGAAAATAAATAAGTCTGGCTCAGAAAGCTCTGGGAGTTTACAAGGAAGAAAAATTCCAGAGGGCTTGAGGCCCTCAGTTAAAACATTAAAACTTTTAAGCATTGGAGAGAAGATTTCTAAAGCGTCGAGCAGTTGTTGTGAGAAAGCCTTTGGTCTCCGTCTTTTATTTTCAACTCAGTGGGCAGAGTTTTTGAGGTTTCTGTGGTTTGGGTAGGGGACCTTTTCAGAAATGCCAGGCTTTTAGAAAAAACACAGCTTTTCTTCTAATCAAGAATGCGTTTTAAAGTTTGAAAACTTTGGTGTGATGACAAGAATAAATTATTTCTCTGCTACGTTGAGGTTTCCTCTGGGTGCCCAGGCTGCGGGGCATTCTCGCCTCGGCTGCCTCACAGGGCACAGCTGAGGAGGTGCTGGGAGTAGGAGCGCCGTCAGTCCAGACTTCGCCCTGCTTGTACTGGGCAGCCTCGCACAGAGGCCGGCTGAGCCTTGAGCGCCGCTGGGAAAGCCTGCCGAGCTGAGCAGTCCACAGGGATCCAAGCCACGGAGGACCTGCACAAGGATGCCCCATGGATCCCGTGTTCTGTTCAAAGTTTTTCTTGGTATTGAGAGAGATTTAAAAAAAAAGAAATGAAAACACCAAGGCTGCATGTT
This sequence comes from Hylobates moloch, assembly GCF_009828535.3. Classification (NCBI taxonomy): domain Eukaryota; kingdom Metazoa; phylum Chordata; class Mammalia; order Primates; family Hylobatidae; genus Hylobates; species Hylobates moloch. The sequence continues at coordinate 26,365,130 of NW_026652287.1, read as the reverse complement.
GTATATCGATAGCTGATGATAAACAGAGCATTTTGAGAAGGAAGGGAGAAAGAGAGGGAGGGGGACCCCAAGGGAGGATGGGAGGCAAGGAAGAGACTCCATCAGAATCATTTCTGTAATTGACAGCAGGCTGACTTAGTGAGTTTTTTCAAAATTATTAGTTTCTTTTTTATACAAGTGAGTCCCTTTTGGAAATTGAGTAGCAGATTAATCAAACTTGTAATTTTTTCCAGGCACTGTGCTGAATACTTATGCATGTTACTTTATTTAACTCACATATTGACTCTATGGTATTATTATCCCCAGTTTACAGATGGGGAAACTGAGATTCAGACAGCCTAGTTAACAATATGTCCAGGCCAAACCCCTAGTGTCAAACCAGGATTTGAACACGGATTACTGTGATTCCAAAGCCAGGCTGCCTGGATGGCTTGAGCCATTGCACTCCAGCCCGGGTGACAGTGCAAGAATCTGTCAAAAAAAAAAAAAAAAAAAAAGACTGTTTTAACACTTTCATATAGGGAGAAAATAACAAGTCATTTACTTTTGCTAAAATGCTATGTATGTTATTGGGCATTCCTCCCACTGCCACCCTCTCCCTAATGAAAAAAAAAAAAAAAAAAAAAAAAACAAGAAGAGATAGTCAATACAGCTTCATGACTATCATGCCTCCTCAACTCCAGAGCTAGAAGACCTGAGAGTTGTACATTCTAGTTCACCTCCTCTACTGCATAAAGTTCAGGAGGTCCGGTCATTCCCTCATCCTGGTGGGAGACAGCAGCTCACACTGCCATTCTTTGGAGTACACTGTCGTGGGTGTCAGTGGGCGACTGGGTGCCACTGGCCTTGAGATGTGACTCTAGCAGCAGGCTGCTGAGGATGCCCATGGGCACTCCTCCCTGAGTGGGTGCCTTCATGCAATGTGTGCCTTTCATCTCAAATCATTCTCAGAGCTTCTAAGTTCAACCTGGCACCACCACTAGGCCAGTATCTTCCCACCTGCCAGTTAGTTTGGGAAATTTGACATCTTACACACATCATCAAGGACTTCATTTCTATTTACTTACAGACATGATTTCACGTAGAATAGGTTCAACATAAAAACCTTGCTGTTAAAAGAACAGCACCTTCCATTTGTATAGCATGTTACAGTCTATAATCACGGATAGAATCGTTAACAGTCCGGGCTCTGGAATCCAGCAGGCTTTCTGAGAATTGGTTTTGCCGTGGGCTGGATATATGAACTCAGCAACTTAGGTAACCTCTCTGAGCCTCAGTTTGCTTTTCAGTAAAATGGCACTATTCAAATACCCACCTCATGGAGTATTGTGAGGATTAAATAAAGTAATATGTAAAGAGACCAGCACAGGTCTTGGCACATTGTAAAAGCTCAATAAACAGAAGCTGCTTTAAGCACCACTTGCAAGGAGAACCTTGTGGTCCTCTAGTGACTTCCAAGACCTTTTCCCCCAACCCCCACACACAAAGACTACATAGGATGATATGGTTTGGCTCTGTGTGCCCACCCAAATCTCATCTTGTAGCTCCCATAATTCCCAGGTGTTGTAGGAGGCACCTGGTGGGAGATGATTGAATCACGGGAGCAGGTCTTTGCTGTGCTGTTCTTGTGATAGTCAATGAGTCTCATGAAATCTGATGGTTTTAAAAATGGGAGTTTCTCTGCACAAGCTCTCTCTTTGCCTGCTGCCATCCACGTAAGATGTGATTTGCTCCTCCTTGCCTTCCACCATGATTGTGAGGCCTCCCCAGCCACATGGAACTGTGAGTCCAATCAAACCTCTTTCTTTTGTAAATTGCCCAGTCTCAGGTATGTCTTTATCAGCAGCATGAAAACGTACTAATACACAGGAAAAGAAAACAAAATTTTATAGAATTTGTTCTTCCACTGTGTTCAGTCTTTTGGGGCAATATCTCATAAACCTGTGAATTGGAATGATCATTCATTCCCATTGTACACCTGGTAAAACCAGTAAGATTCAGTCACATGCATTGGTCTGTATGGCAACTGAGTATCCAGACTGAGGTTTGTTGTTCCAAAGCTGATCCTGCTTTGTTTAAACCAGGCCACCTACATCTCAATGAAAAACTTACAAGGAAGTCTATTTTTCATTCCGATTTTATATGGTTATTTGAAGCTTTTCCTTTTTCAAGAATTTTGCCTGTGTAATTTTTATCTGTGTTTAGCACAGTGCATAGCATCTGCTATAGTGGCTTGCACATAGTTAGTGCTTAATAAATGTTTATTTAATATATAAATCAATCCATTTTTAATATTACAAAGGATGCTGCATCTCTTTCCTTACTTTCTAGGAAGCCTGGCCCAAGGGCCCCTGCAAACTTGTTTGTGCCTGATAAATTACAGATTAACTAACACTCTTTGGATCCCCTACGATGTGCTAGGCATGGTGTTAGTGCTTCATTCATTCATTCATTTCTTTCCCTCCCTCCTTTCTGTCCTTTCCTCCACTTCTATTGATCTGCTATTCTGGGCCAAGTGCTGTCCTAAATACAGTGAATAGTGGGTGAATAAAGTATAATCAGCACTTAAGGAGCTTATATTATTTCTTCTAATCCTCATAATAACCTCATGGGGTAGTTTTTTTTTTTTTAATAGGAAGGAAATTGAGGCCCATGAGGTTAAGTAATTTGCCTAGGGTTGCAGAGCTTATGTCAATTGTAAGGGGAGGATTAGAATTGTGTCTTTCTGGTTTGCAAGGTCAAGTTCTTTTAATTGTATTGGGAGATCCAAGAATCAAACAGGAAAGGTGATTTCAGGTACAGACTAAGGTGGGATGCCTTAGAGGTAGGCATGATACATTAGCTAAGACATACAATGCTTATCATGTAGGCACCTGATGTGCCTCATTAACTTAATTCTTACATAAACTCTGTGAGCTGTTACTGATACTACTCCATTTTGCAGATGAAGAACCCAAGGCTCAAGGAGGTTGAGTCGCTTGCCTTAAGGTCACAGAGCAAAGAAGTCAGAATTGAATCTAGCAGTTTGGCTCGCCAGTCCATGGTCTTAACTATTATACTGACATTAAAAACAACAATAACATGGCCAGGTGTGGTGGCTGAAGCCTATAATCCCAGTGCTTTGGAAGGCTGAGGTGGGAGGATCACTTGAACCCTGGAATTTGAGGCTGCAGTGAGCTATGATGGTGCCACTGCATTCCAGCCTAGGCAACAGAGCAAGATCCCATCTCTAAAAAAAGGTGGTCGGGATGGGGGTGCAAAAAATAAAAAAGAAAAAGAGGAAAAAGGGTGCCTCTGTCAAAAACAAACTCTTGGGATTACAGTTGTTCCGTGTGGCTAGAACTTGCTCTGGTCCATGTAGTATTCTATGTGCTTTCTGTGCATTTGTTCGCTTAAATCTCACACTATTAAGATGAGTTAGGCAGATTATTATTACCCATATTGTGCATAAGGAGACACTGAGGTTTGGAGAAGTTAATTTGTCTTGATTCATTGAACTAGTAAGTATTAAGCCTAGAATTCAGACAATTCATTGGTAATTAGTCACTAATCCCACCTGGTAACTTTTCCTTCTTCTAAGTGACTCTCAGGAAATGATTCAAAACAAAGAAAAAATGATAGGCACCAAGTCGTTTATTGAAACATTATGGAAAATAGAAACGCTTGCTCAATGGAACATTGGTCATCTTTCAAACAATGATGAATATGAAGACCGTAGTGACCTAGGAAAAATCTGCATAATAATAGAACATTAAGAGAAAAATGAATAGAAATGCTATGTTTGCTGGAGTTACAGTTCCCTTACGTGCACTTATAGATATGAGACTTGGGACCAATACCCACAAAAAAAGAAAAGAAAGGTAGTTACCAGGTTAGAGTGGTGGGATTGTGGGAGAATATGTTTCTCTTTTCAACATTTTAAAATGTAATTTCTGCAATAGACTTACAGGAAAGAAAAAAGCATTTTGCCTAGGAGAAGGATATTTTGGTGGCTTACCTCGAAAGTTCAGGCCAGGTTAAAATCTATTCGGCTTCTGTAGCTAGGAGTGCCTGGCTCCTGAGGTTTTGGAGGAATCCACATCCCCAAACAGAGCGGGAGAGGTAAAAATAAAATAAAAACCCAATACTAGAAAAGGCAATGATGTCAAGGATGGAATAATATCAGATGCCGTGCAGAGCGAGTAGCCTTGGCCTCAATGATTCTTTTCCTAATTTTATGTTTTAATAATATTGTTATGGTAAAAATAGAAACAAAGAAAAAAGTCTGCTAACATTAAGTAGTAGTAGGTACACCCTTCCCCAGAAGTTGAGTGAAAATGAAATTTTTACAACCTGGTCATGCAATAATGTACATTAATGCTAGTGTTCCCAGGGATATTTTCAGAGCCGAGATCTGCTTTTACATTGAATTATCTTCGACAGGAGATGGCACTGAACACCTTAGGTTGAATTTTCTCTAGTGTCTGAAGGCTCTTGGTGAGTTCATGATCTCTGAACAAACGGCATTTGTGCATCGTTGGGAGTTTCCTCGTTCTTTTTTTTTTTCCTCCTCGTTTTTTTTTTTTTTCTTGTACATTGCAGGTAATGACCCCTTAGTTAATTTCCTTGCCCACTTTAGAGTTTTACGTACTGAGTTTCCCTAAAGTAGGAAAGGGCAGCCACATTATTGAGCACCTATTGTGCGTTTGGTGTTATGTTAGACACAGCTTAGAATTCACAATGAGACTTTAATGTATATATAATTACGAGTATATAACCACAGGTGAGTAGTTAGGTTCGAGTCAGATTCAAATCCCTGCTCAGCAGCTTAACAACTGTGTGATCTTGGGCAAGTCGTCACTGTGATGATGATGATGATGATGATGATGATGATGAAGGTGATGGTGCTTGTGTTTGGAGGTCATATTCCAGCAGAATGATATTAGTGTCATCTCAGGCTCACCTGTGTCCTGTTGTGATTGAGACTCCAGCTGATGAGGAAGAGACATAGAGCCAGTGATCACATGGATTGGCTGGGGAGTGAACACAGTTAACTGGAAAGAGTTCTTATCTTTTCTCCACAACATTCTTTTTTTTAAACAAATTACTTCATCCATCCAGTTCAGGTCTCTAAGACATAGTGAGCCTCTAGTGGCCTCCTACAGACGAGGACAAGTAAGTCTCGGTTCACCTGGCTCAATCCTGGTTTATGCATGTGATCCTGGCAAAATTATTAATAATGTTGCCTTTCAATCTCATAAGTGTTCAGGTTTGGATGATAAGGGATATGGTCACCCTTACTCCGTGGCCTCCTCTTCCATTCTCTCCCCTCTAAAACACGTTTAGCAGCACCAGACAGAGCTGCCCACAGAACTCCTTTGCTTATGCTCCACTCTACTCAAAAACTTTATGAGATTCCCAACCACCTACTGAATACAATCTAAACTCCTTAACCCAGCACTGAGTACAGAAGCAAGGCTTATGTATGTGCATCTCCTATAGCATCTCATAAAGTGCTCATCAAGCAGGATAATATCAGGAAACACGTGTTGATACCTGAATCAGTATGTGTAATCATGCTCAGGCTGCTTGTCAGTTTCTTGAATGCATCTTTCTTCTGCCTGCTTCAAGAACTTCGCACATGCAGTTCCTTCTGCCAGGAACACGCTTCCTTCCCTCTCTACCTGGTTCATGCCTTCGCATTCTTTAGCTGCCAGTTTAATGGTGCTTCCTCCAAGAAGCTTCCTAACTCCCCCAGATTAGACCCGACCCCCCTTTTTTTCTCTCGCGTGGCACTCTTGGTAATTGCATCTCTGTTTGTGTGATTCTTTATAGTTGACCACACTAAACTCTAATCTTCCAAAAAGATGGAACTGTGTATCGAGGCTGTGTCCCTCGTGTATAGCCAGCCCCTGGCACATGGTTAGTTGCCATGGTTAGTTGGTACATAAATAGTTGCCAAATGAAGACAGGGATGAATGAATGTGGGCTACCCTTTCTGAGCCAGTGCAGTCCGCGTCACCTGTTTAAAGTCCTCCAATAGCTTCTTAGCGGACTTGGAATAAATGTGAAGTTCCTAGGAGGGTCTGCAAGTCCTTACATACTTTGAATTCTTCCCAACTTTCTACCTCATTTCCTGCTGCTCTCCCCACCTCCTGCTTTGCCATGCTGCCCTCCTGGCTCCTCCTCACACACCCAAGCCCACCCAGGCCCTTGCACTCCAACATTACCTCCTCAAAGAGGCCTTCAGTGTCCCCACTGCCCAAAAAGCACCCCTACCTCTCTTGATCTCCCATTCTATGGCTTTATTTTCTTCATAACACTCACTTTCTGCTGTCTTCTTGCTAATTTGTCAATGTCTCTGCCACAGAATATAAGCTCTCTGAGAGCAGGGACCTTGTCTGCCATGTTCATCACTAGCTGCTCAGAGCCTGGCAAACAGTAGGTGCTAAATCAATATTTGGTAAATGAGGGAAGGAATGAAAGCAGAGGCAGGGCAGGGCCGCTTCCTGGAACCCAGCAGCCCCTGGGGCAGGGCCTGTGGCGTTGCCATGGCAACCCACTGACCTGAGCCACCCCCTGGAGAGGCCACAGCTGCTGGCTTCCTGGGCTTCTCCAAACTCCTGTGTGTCGCCACTGCCACCGGCAGGGAGCCAGGAGAGAGACAGAAAGGGGCTGAGAGAGAACAATCAAAAGGAGAGCCCACCCTGGTGCGGGAGGCGACAGGACCAGGCCTCGACGGCGCCGTTCCACTGGTAATGACCAGGGCCCAGGGAGAGGAGACTGGGGTGGGCCTGGCACCCTCAGGGGGAACTGGGGCCAGGCCCGCCTTGGTAGCTGTGAGTGTGGCATGTCAACTCTTTTATGTAGCATTTCTGGAGCTGCAAGTTCCTAAAATAGGCCTCAGCACAGTGCCCTGAGAGACTGTTGATATAGAGACTGTTGAATAACGGCCTCTATTAAATCCCGGTGACACTTTTTAAGTCAGGCAGCGTTTTCTGCAGGTATTGCATAAGTCAGGACCTCCCTGTTCTCATCCAGTGCCTCAGGAACAAAACTCAGCATGTTCACTACTCCACTGCTTGAACACCACGGCTGGCTCCCAGCTGCCTGCAGGCTTCGTGGCCTGGTGGGCCCGGCAGGCAAGGCCTTTGCAATCTGCTCCTAACGGACTGTTCCACCTGTCTCCCACCACTGGGAGTCACAGGTCGGTGAACTCTTCACCTTTCCCAGAACCACCAGGCCTTTCACAGCTTTGTGCCTTTGTCCTGAAGGCAGCCCTCCTGCCTGAAATGCTCTGCTTCCCTCCTTGGTCTGGCAGGTGCTGAATCCTTTAAGGACCAGCGGAAATGCCACCCCCTCTGTGAAGCAGCCAGGCTTTCCTCTCCATGGAAGCTCTCCTCTCTATGCCCCACAGCATCTTATTATAATACCAAACATTCCTGGTACCTGCTTGCTTGTAGAGGCAGTGTGGGCAGTGAGCACACCCCAGCCTCGGAGTCGGGGAGACCTGACCTAGCTCAGCCACTAGCTGGCTTCTCTGGATCTGAGTTTCATTCTTGCAAATCAAAGTTAGTCAAGTCTCTGCTTCAGTTGCTGTGAGCAACAGAGATGAAGCATGTGGAGCAGAGCGACCAGCACTGGAGGTCACTCAATAAATGCCAGACATCACCATTAGGCATCTGTCCCTGTCACTCAACTGTGAGTTCCTGGTGGATAGAAACCATGCCTTCTTCATTTTTCTATGGCCCTTAAAGCCAAACACACTAAGTGCTTTACCTTTATAATTCCAGTTAATCTTTGAAGAAATCAGGTAGGTAGGAATTTAGGACAATTTAGGAACCGTCCCATTGTTACATAACTAGTAAGTGGCCAGGATCGGATTTGAAATCCAATCAGATTTGAGCTCCAAACCCCACATTCTCCCAAGTCCGTCTCTGTCTTCTCTTTCATGTTGTACCACCTCCCCCTCGGTTACTCTGCATCAGCCACCTGAGCCTTCTTGCCATTCCTCAAACAAGTCAAGCATGATCTTTCCTGGGGTTGGGGGTAACCTTCGCCCTTGTGGTCCCCTCTCTCTGAATCTTGGAAAACCTTGCTCCCTCACTAAACTCAGTGTCTGCTCATAGGCTGTTTCTTCCCAGAGTCCTTTCTGGTGGAGAATCCCCCCTCCTCATCTCTCATTCTCCATTCTTTTCTTCCTTTACTTTTCTTCATCACAAGCATCACTACAGCTATGTGCCCAATACTGTACTAGGCTCTTGGGGACAAGGTACTGAACAAGATAGACAAGGTCATTAGAACTTACATGTTAAGGGTGGGAAAAATAAGTGATTTTAAAAAAAGGAATAAACAAAAAAACCCAAGAGACTTTTAGGTCTTGAGACGCTAGTCTACCAGAGATATCCTTTGTAATGTATGTGTGTCCTGTTGAATAGCTTTTGTTCATCTCTTCTGTTTGAACATTGAAGGCACTTGATAATTATTTGGAAAATGAATAAATGGATGCACGGATAATCTAAGAGACTGCTGTCAATGTGTGCTATAAACTTCAAGGATTACCTGGCTCTTGATAACCATCTTAATAGGCCCTCCCTGCCAGGTCAATATGGGTTTGTGAAGCACCACTCTGAACCTTGAACTGCCCTGGACGTGCCATGTCCCCGATGCGGCCACTTCTGGGTTATTCTTTGCTGCTGTAAAGAGAATGAAGCCTGGTAGAAAACCTAATGACTATATATGGCTCTGCTCAACCTCATTATATGTACCCAAGAAAATAACTTCACATTGGGGTTTCCAAATCTTCAGTCCAAAGTGAAGAGGGATAAAGATCTTCCTCTAAGGTATGTGGGCTGAACTCCCTGAAAGTGAAAATCCATAGGCATTATCTGCCTCCTCCTTTCTGCCCATAATCCCAGATGAATGAGGGGAAGGGATGCTTCACAGCCCAGAAGCCTCTGCTCACAGCTGTAGGCAAATCCTGTTGGGCACTTAGCACAAGCTTGGTCCTTACTAACAGGTCAGATGATTTTTATAGATCAAGAATGAGGCAATTGGAAATAGGAAGTTATCCCAGTATGAACTGAACTCTCTTTCTCCTATGTCCCATGCAGTCCCCAGAACTCAGTACCAGTATTGCAGCTTTGATCACAGTCTGCCTTCCTTTAGAACTTTTGCTTCAAGCCTAACTTTCCATATCTATAAATAGAGATATGAAAACATAACATGTAATGTTGTTCTGGTTCCAATTTAGACAACATATGTGAAAATGGCTTCTATAGTACCTGACACACAATAGGAACTTAATAAAGTTTTTAGAAAAAGCATGTATTTATTGTGTGACATCTATGGAGCCAGGCACAGCGCCAGCCACTAGGTGTGAGATGATGGACAAAAATGACAGGGTCCCACTCTCATGAGCTCAGAGAGTAGCAAGTGCCTTACTTTCTACTTGGTAACTAGAGGGCAGAAGCCAGTCTTATTCATGTTTATATCACTACAGCTTCTCTCTTTTTTTTTTTTTTTTTTTGAGAACAAAGTCTCACTCTGTCACCTAGGCTAGAGTGCAGTGGTGCAATCTTGGCTCACTGCAACCTCTGCCTCCAGGGTTCAAGCGATTCTCCTGCCTCAGCCTCCCGAGTAGCTAGGATTACAGGTGTATGCCACCCATACCAGGCTAATTTTTGTATTTTTAGTAGAGATGGGGTTTCACCATGTTGGCCAGGCTGGTCTTGAACTCCTGACCTCAGGTGATCAGCCCGCCTCAGCCTCCCAAAGTGCTGGGATTACAGGTGTGAGCCACCGCGCCTGGCCACTACAGCTTCTCTTTAGCACAGCTCCTTGCATCTGGAAGGCACAAAATAAATGTGTGTTGAATTTTGCTTTATTTGGAAAATCGCCTTTGATATGTTATACTTTTCCATGCCTTATGTGGTTAAAAAAAAAAAAGAAAATGATTAGGAAATTCTATAGATATGTGGATATATCTACTTATATGCTATGCATTCTTTGACATGTGTGTCACTAATGTAACAGTTATTGAGGCCAGACTACAGGAAAAATTTTATAACAGTATTAGTAGGGAGTCAAAAGAAATAGAATAAAACGGACTCCATTCTTAAGAGGTTTAAGTTCTAAACTGAAGAGGCTGACAAAGAATATGTAAATGAATTTAGCAAAATTATGTAAGTAGAGTTTTAGCAAAAGTTCGAATACAAAGCAGACTGAGAAAAATGCCGCAGAATTGGCGCATCGTTCTGGGGACTAAACGGGACATAGGAGAAGGAGAAAGCTCAGTTCACATTTGGAGAGAGAATTGTGATTATGACCTGAGTTTGAATGCTGGTCTTCCTCTTACTAGCCAGATGACTTTAGACGAGTCACTGAATCTCTCTGAGCCTTAGTTTTCTTATCTCTAAAATGGGCCTATTAATAGCACCCACCTCTAGGATTGTGATGAGTATTAAGTATGATGATGTATGTAGTGCAGTTATATGATACCTCGCCCATAGTGAGAGCTCAATATATAGTGAACTTTATTATTATGAAATCACATCATCTACAAATCAATAAGATGGAAGAACACAGTGTTTCATTCAAAATTCATGTCATTCTGCTTAAGTAATTCTTGACCTCTGCAAGACCAAAATCCATTGTTAAGAATAATTTTAAAGTATATAACGTTGACTTCAGTTGACCTAAATAGAGGCCTTCCAGTTATAGGAAGCTACCTGGCTTATGAGACATGAATTGGAGATGCCACTCCCAAGGGCTCCACTAGGGAAGAAGACAGAGGTCAAAGTGCACCTGCAGATCCAAGGCCCGAATCTGGTTTGGATATCTCAGAGTGTTGCATCCACATAGTCTGGAATGCAAGACCCTTGAATGCATGAGAACTCTAACTGTCCGGAACAACATAGGTGACGGTTCTTTCACTGCTCAGACCATTGTCTGAACCCTCAGAGTCTATCCCAAGTGCCACGTGTTCACACAGACATTGATTAACTAGAAGACACCCAGAAGAAGATGAACTGGATGGCAAAGAAATGGGAACAATTTCTTCCAAGAAAGAGGTGAAACAAACGTGGTTCTTTGATGGGGATACTTCAACCAGAAATATGGGGAAATGATGGTTGTCTTCTGCAATGTGCCAGTGAGACCAGACTTATTCTGGGTTGCCCCAGGGAGCAGAGTTGGCTACAGGCATAGACTGTGGGGTCAGAGAGATCTGAGTGGGTGCAATGGGTGAGATCTTCTCTTTCATTTTCATGGCACCTCCCACCCTCTCCCACTTCTTGTAGCCTTGCTTTCATCTCTCTCCAGTGTGGGACTGCAGTGTGGAGGACAGGTGCTGCCGTCAGGAAAGTTCTTTCTCTACTTGAGCTCTTGCGAGTGGGCGCTGTGCTCTCTTGTCTTAGCTGGTTATTAGAACCAGCTCCTCTCGGGAATGTTGCCACGAATTCTTCAGAGAATGTCCCATCAATCACGGGGGGTTCTCACCTGCAAAAACAGGCCCTTCTAAGGACTCTGATGTTAACAGGCCTGAATCCAGTGCAGGCAAATGGGTGAGTGGAAGAGTGTTTCCCTTAGTTCCTGTTTCTGATGAAAGGGGGATTGGGGTGTAGATGTGAGTGTGTGTGTGAGAGTGACTGGGTGTGTATACCTATCTAGGAAGACCAGGGGTTGGCCCAGAACTATAGATATTGCTTTTGTTGGTATGGTTTGGTGGAGACACGGGCTACAAACTTTAGCAGATGACATCTAAATGTAGCTATGGCTGCTGCCAGGGAAAAATGTGCCAGGACTTGAAAGGATGAGAAGTGAGTGGAGACATTCTGGAGAATCCTAAAAAGAGCTCTGGAGATTTGTAACCAGATGTGCGTTTGGATACAGTGTGAAGACAGACACCTACCTTGTGCATCCCAGCTTTGAAACATTACAAGCTGTCTGTCTCCACATTGTGCATTCGATGTCTGGAAGGCGCAGCATTTTAATGTTTTGAATTTCTCTGCTCCTCAGTATTTCCTGGGAAATATCAGATTTCCATATCCTCTCAACAAGCTGGCCCTTGTTCTTCCCCTCGGATATTTTCCCCCTACTTATTCACAATTTTGGAAGCAGCTTTTAAAAGAGCAGTTTGTTGGGACATAAAATAAAAAACAAAACAAAAATCCGACATTTCTCCCAGCTGTTGGCATTGATTTCCCCTCTCCACATAGCTTGCTCATCCGCGTGGCTTCTTTTTATGGTGTGTAATCTAAGGTGTTAACTAATGATCTTTTCCTCGGCTCTTTGAATTATGAGGAGTCAAATTACTTAATCCCTCTAAATCCCAGTGGTTTTCTAGGAAAAATAGAGATTAAAATCCTTGCTTCAGAGAGTTGTTGTGAGGACTCAATGAAATAACTTATGCAGAGGGCCTGGCATGTTCAAATAGGTGTTCAATAAATACCAGCTCCCAGATCATAAAGAAGGCAATGGGAAACCACACTGTCCAAAAGCCTGCAGCTATAGGTGTCGCCACTTCTGCTATAACACCCCATATGCCTTCCTAAAAATCACCATATTATACAGAATCGGCCAGCAAAGACCACTGATTTTACTGGAAAAATAAGCTTAGAGGCACAATACTGAAAAACTTTGTCAGTGACACATAATAAAAGATAGAAACCTAATAAAAATGATATCACAGTTTTGCACATGTTAAATGGTTTAGAAATACACAAATACAATAAAAATGGCACTTCACCTTGGAAAAGACCTGAAGATTGCTTTTAGAGGTGGGTATCAGAAGGGTTGCAGCCTGTGAGTTATTATGAAGTGAGCAGGTGTGACTCATAACACAATGTGGACCGAAGTAGCTGGTAGATGTCTGAGGTGTGAACGTGAGTGTGTTCTGCATATTTCTGTGGTGCTAAGTATAATGGGGGGGGGGCAGGCGTGGAGTTTTCTGCATTCACCTAATTTTTTTATGAAATAAATGGAGAATAAAAAGACACAAAGTTTGCACTATGCTCAAATTGTTCCCAAATATATCACTTGCATTGGGACACATTTGTTTTCTCAAGACAAGTGTTATAGCAGAGCTGACTGTACTTAGCTGATGTTGTTGAATGATGAATGAATGAATGAATGAATGGTGGGTGGTCTAGAAAACAGAATAAGTATTACACTACATTGCAAAAAATACATTTGTAGCCTTTAAAATTGGATTAAAAAAAACCCATAGTCTTGGATTTTAAAAGGGCTACATAGTGGCTGGGCACCATGGCTCACGCCTATAATCCCAGCACTTTGGGAGGCTGAGGCAGGCGGATGGCCTGAGGTCAGGAGTTCGAGACCAGCCTGGCCAACATGGTGAAACCCCATCTCTACTAAAAATACAAAAATTAGCTGGGCTTGGTGGCAGGTGCCTTCCCAGCTACTCAGGAGGCTGAGGCAGGAGAATCGCTTGCACCCGGGAGGCGGAGGTTGCAGTGAGCAGAGATCACGCCATTGCACTTCAGCCTAGGTGACAAGAGCAAAACTCCGTCTCAAAAAAAATAAATAAATAAAAATAAAAAAGAGGGGCTACATAGCTACCATAGTGCTTTTGATTTCTCCTCCTGCTGTGGCTTCCAGTCTGTGAGAGCTCTTTGAGGGGTCCCTGGCCAAAGGGAGGCAAGCTACAAGGTTCCCTGCCCTCTTTCAACCAGAGTCCCTAAAGTTTTACCTGCTTTTCTCTTTGTTTTCACTTGAAGAAAAGTTCTGCTGCTAATTCACAAGTTTACAAACCACCACCAGTGGTTCAGCTGGCCAAGTCTGGTTTTACAAAGTGCTACTCAGGAACATACCTTCTTTGCTCAGAAAGATAATCCTCGGTTGGTGCTACAAATACTCCAGAATTCATGGAATCTGACCAAGAAATACTCAAGTGAGGCTTCAAAGAGCCATTTTGCATCCAAACTACTCAGCAGTCTCATCAGCAGCAGCAATGGTGCACATGGAACTCCATGCAAAATCCCATTCCAATCTGGGCGGATGCCACATGAATATTGATAAGCATTTAAATCTAATGTATTTATGATGTTCTTTCTCTTTGCAAACACCCACAGCAATTCTGTGATTTTCTTTTTTCTTTTTCTTTTCTTTCTTTCTTTCTTTTTTTTTTTTTTTTTAGAGAGCTGGATTGAAAGATGTCTCAACGAAAGTGAAAACAAACGTTATTCCAGCCACACATCTCTGGGGAATGTTTCTAATGATGAAAGTAAGTGCTTGAAACTCATTCTTCCATGACATCCCAGACATGGCCAATGTCCTGATGGGAGGGTAGTGCCACTAGATTGCTAGGCTGGGCCAAGTCACCTGGCACAAGACACTCTCCAGCTATTTATGAAATATCCCAGGTCCTCTCTGTAATATTCCACAATAGGGAGTAGAATCCATTCAGGAGGACCTGGAAACTAAGGCCACAGCAAAAACTTGCTGTTTACAGACTCATCTTCTGCAGGAGACTTGCTAGCCTGCATTCCCAAAGACCTTGTTATAGTGACGCTCCAGGCAGGCAAATGTGGACCCTGGTTGGGAAAGGCCATTCTCAGTGTCCACTGTAAATATGGGTTCAAAGTAGTTGTGTCACAGGATAGTTGTTTTAGTCATAAATGTCCTTGATATCAGAAAGCAGAAATTTCTTCTGGTTCTCGGACTAGAGAGCTAGAGTTAACTGAAGGATATACAATCCTGTGTTTACACCGGTGTATATGAAGAGCAGTAGGCTACATGGGACTTGTGTTTTTTCCCTTAAACACTAAAAAGAGGGATCAGATTATTATAAGTCTAATTTTTTGCAGAGTCAGAAGTGTCTTTCTTCCATGGTTGGTAAAATGCATCTCCTTCGTTCAGTTTTCTGAAAGCATGAGCCCCAGCCCACCTGCCCCACAATCCCCTAAGGTGTTTGCTAGATCTACTCAATAGCCCCCTCCTGAGTCTTAGCTGGCATTGTCATTCTATCATCACCATGTCACTTCATTTTATAAAACTGAGCTACATTGAACATAAAGTATACAAATCTTATGTAATTAGTTTGATGGGTTTTTTTTCCTTTACATATTGTATCCACTGGTGTCATTACCATCCAAAAAAGATATAGAACCTTTCTTGTCCCCCAGGAGCCTTCCTCATGTCTCCTCCCTGTCAATCACTACTGTCCTGACTTATCACTATAGCCTGTTTTTGCCTGCTTTTAAAACTTCATATAAATGGGATAATGGACTCTGTATTCTTTTGTGTGTAACTTTTCTCAGTCAGTATTATGCCTGTGAGATTCATTCATGTTGTTATCTCTAGCAGTAGTTATTTCTTTTTCATTGCTGTATAGTATTTCACTGTATGAGTATATCACAATTTACAGATCCTTTTAAGTGTTGATGAATATTTAGTTGTTTCAAGTTTTTGATTATTAAGAATAAAACACTACTCGAGAGGCTGGGGCAGGAGAATGACGTGAACCTGGGAGGCAGAGCTTGCAGTGAGCCAAGATCGTGCCACTGCACTTCAGCCTGGGCAACAGAGTGAGACTCCATCTCAAAAAAAAAAAAAAGAATAAAACATATCTGAACATTCTAAGTTTTATTTAAGTTTGGCAAAATCTACATAACATGAAATTTAGCATTTAATCATTTGAAATGTACAATTCATTGACATTAAGTACATTCACCTTGTTGTGCAGCCATCTACACCATTCATTTCCAGAGCTTTCTTCACCTTCCCAAACTGAAACTCTGTAGCCATTAAACAGTAACTCCTCATTCTCCTTTTCCCTCAGTCTCTGACAACTACTATTCTACTTTCTGCCTCTGTTAATTTGACTGCTCTAAGTATCTTATATAAGTGAAGTTGTATGGTGTTTGTCTTTTTATGACTGGCATATTTCACTTAGCATAATGCCTTCAAGGTTAATCCATGTTGTAGCATGTGTCAGAATTTTCTTCCTTTTGAAGGCTGAATAATATTCCTCTGTATAGATATGTCACATTTTCTTTATCCATTAAGACATTGATGGGCAATTGAGTTGTTTCTATCTTTTGGTCATTGTAAATAATGCTGTTTTGAACACAGGCATGCAAATATCTTTTCAAGTCTCT
Source organism: Hylobates moloch (assembly GCF_009828535.3). NCBI lineage: Eukaryota > Metazoa > Chordata > Mammalia > Primates > Hylobatidae > Hylobates > Hylobates moloch. The sequence continues at coordinate 26,349,030 of NW_026652287.1, read as the reverse complement.
GATCCTAATTCTTTTGGGGGTATATACCCAGAAATGAAATTGTTGGATCATATGGTAACTCTGTGTTTAATTTTTTGAGAAACCACAAAGCTGGTTTTCATAGTAGCTGCATCATTTTGCATTCCCACTAGCAAGGCACAAGAGTTCCAATTTTGCCACTTCCCAGTCATCATTTGTTATTTTTTGTTTTTTTCTTAATAATAGCCATTCTAATGAATATAAAATGGTACCTCATTGTGGTTTTCATTTGCAATTCCCTAATGATTGGTGATGTTGAACATCTTTTCATGTCCTTATTCACCATTTGCATATCTTCTTTGGAGAAATGTCTAAGTCCTTTGCCCATTTTAAAATCAGGTTGTTTTCTGTTGTTTAGTTGTAGGAGTTCTTTATATATTCCGGATATTAACCTCTTATCAGTTATGTGACTTACAGATATTTCCTCCGATTCCATGGGTTGCCTTTTCACTCGTTGATTGTGTTCTTTAATGCACAGAGATTTTTATTTTGATGCATCCAATTTAACTATTTTTTCTTTTGTTGTCTGTGCCTTTAGTGTCATATCTAAGAAATCATTGTCAGATCCAATGTTGTGAAGCTTTTGCCTTTTTTTTTTCTGAGAGTTTTACAGTTTTAGACCTTACATTTAGATTTTTGATCTGTTTTGAGCTAACATTTGTATCTGGTATTAGGTAAGAGTCCAGCTTTATTCTCTTTTTTTTTCAGACAGAGTCTCACTCTGTTGCCCAGGCTGGAGTACAGTGGCGCTGTCTCGTCTCACTGCAACCTCTGCCTCCCAGGTTCAAGTGATTCTCCTGCCTCAGCCTCCTGAGTAGCTGGGATTACAGGCACGTGCCACCACGCCAGGCTAATTTTTGTATTTTTTTGGTACAGACAGGGTTTCACCATGTTGGTCAGGTTGGTCTCGAACTCCTGACCTCGTGATCTGCCCCCCTCAGCCTCCCAAAGTGCTGGGATTACAGGCATGAGCCACTGTGCCTGTTGGAGTCCAGCTTTATTCTTTCACGTGTTGGTATCCAGGTTCCCCAGCACCATTTGTTGAAAAGACTATTCTTTGCCCCATTGAATGGTCTTGGCACCATTGTCAAGAAACATTTGATCATGTATGTGGAGGTTTATTTCTGGGCTTTCCATATTATTCCATTGGTCTATATATCTGTCTTTATGACAGAACTAGACTGTAGCTTTGTAGTAAGTTTTGAAATCAGGAAATGTGTGACCTCTCATGTTCTTTTTCAAGATTGTTTTGGCTGTTCAAAGTCCCTTGAGATTCCATATGAATTTTAGAATGGATTTTTCTATTTCTGAAAAAAAAAATGCCACTCGGGTTTTGATAGGTGTTGCATTGAATCTGTAGATTGCTTTGGGTAGTTTTAACATCTTAATAGTAAGTCTTCCAGTCCATGAACACAGGATGTCTTTCCATTTATTTGCTGTCTTTAGTTTCTTTCAGCAACAACATTTAATAGTTTTCAGTGTACAAGTGTTTTGCTTCCTTCGTTAAGTTTATTCCTAAGTATTTTATTCTTTTTGATGCTATTGTACACGAAATTTTCTTAATTTCCTTTTCAGATTGCTCATTCTTAGTGTATAGAAATGCAACTGATTATTATGTGCTGATTTTGTGTCCTGCAACTTTGCTGAATTCATTTATTAGTTCTAACAGTACTTGTGTTTGGGTATGTGTTAAATCTTTGGGGTTTTCTACATATAAGATCATTTCAGCCAGGCGTAGTGGCTTACACCTGTAATCCCAGCACTTTGGGAGGCCAAGGGAGGTAGATCACCTGAGGTCAGGAGTTCGAAACCAGCCTGGCCAATATGGCAAAACCCCATCTCTACTAAAAATACAAAAATTAGCTGGGCATGGTGGCAGGCACCTGTAATCCCAGCTACTTGGGAGGCTGAGGCACGAGAATAGCTTGAATCTGCGAGGCAGAGGGTGCAGTGAGCCAAGATTGCACCACTGCACTCCAGCCTGGGTGACAGAGTGAGACTATGTCTCAAAAAAGAAAAAAAGATGATTTCATCTGTGAAAAGAGATAACTTTACTTTCTTTTTGTTAATTTGGAATGCTTTTATTTCTTTTTCTTGCCAAATTGCTGTGGCTAGGACTTCTAGTACTATTTTGAATAGAAGTGGTGAATGCAGGCGACCTTGTCTTGTTCCTGATTCTAGAGAAAAAGCTTTCAGTCTTTCACCGTCGTTAGCTGTTGTTTTTTTATATATGACCTTTATTATGTTGAGGTAATGCTCTTCTGTTCTTAGTTTATTGAGTGCTTTTATCATAAAATGGTGTTGAGTTTTGTCATATGCTTTTTCTGCATCAGTTGAGATGGTTATGTAGTTTTCCTTCCTTGAATGCAAGGATGGTCTGGCAAACAAATCAATCAATATAATGTATTTATTGATTTTGTATGCCAGACCATCCTTGCATTCAAGAAATATATCCCATTTGGTCATGATCTGTAATCCTTTTACTATGCTGCTGAATTCTGTTTGTTAGTATTTTGCTGAGGATTTTTGCATCAATTTTTTTTTTTTTTAGATGGAGTCTCACTCTTTTGCCCAGGCTGGAGTGCAATGGCACAATCTCAGCTCACTGCAACCCCTGCCTCCCAGGTTCAAGCGATTCTCCTGCCTCAGCCTCCCACATAGCTGGGATTACAGGTGCCCACCACCACACCCAGCCAATTTTTTGTATTTTTAGTAGAGACGGGGTTTCACCATGTTGGCCAGGCTGGTCTCCAACTCCTGACCTCAGGTGATCCACCCTCCTTGGCCTCCCAAAGTGCTGGTATTATAGGTGTGAGCCACCGCGCCTGGCCTGCATCAATATTTATAAGGGATATTAGTCTGTAGTTTTATTTTCTTATAGTATCTTTGTCTGGCTTTCATATCATGATAATGCTGGCCTCATACAATAAATTCAAATGTGTTCCCTCCTCTTTCATTATTTTGAAGGAGTTTGAGGATTGGAGTTCTGAACATTCTTGGATATCTTTTGGTGAACATGAGCACTTATTTTGTTGGTATGTTCCCAGGAGTAGAATTGCTAGATCATAATGTATAGGTATATTTAGTTTTAGTAGATACTGCCGAAACAGTTTTCTAAAGTTGTGTCAATTTAGACTCCCACTATCAATTTATAAAAGTTTCAGTGTTTCACTTCCTTGCCAACATTTGGGATAGCCATTCCATCTAATATTAGCTATTTTCATGGGTATATAGCATATGTCATTTTGGTTGCATTTTTTCTGATAAATAGTGACTGTAGCGTCTTATTATATGCTCATTAGACATTTGTATCTTTTGTGAATTACCTCTTCACGTCTTTTTTTTTTTTTTTTTTTTGAATCAGAGTCTCACTCTGTCACCCAGGCTGGAGTGCGGTGGCATGATCTCAGCTCACTGCAACCTCTGCCTCCCAGGTTCAAGTGATTCTTCTGCTTCAGCCTCCCAAGTAGCTGGGACTACAGGCACACGCCACCATGCCCAACTAATTTTTGTATTTTTAGCACAGACGGGGTTTCAGCATATTGGCCAGGCTGGTCTCGAACTCCTGATCTCATGATCCACCCGCCTGGCTCCCCAAAGTGCTGGGATTACAGGCGTGAGCCCCCGCACCCGGCCCTTCTTCACGTCTTTTGCCTATGTGTGTGTGTGTTTTTTGTTGTTGTTGTTGTTGTTTTTTGGTTGAGATGGAGTCTTGCTCTGTCGCCCAGGCTGGAGTGCAGTGGCGCGATCTCGGCTCACTGCAAGCTCTGCCTCCTGGGTTCACACCATTCTCCTGCCTCAGCCTCCCAAGTAGCTGGGACTACAGCTGCCCGCCACCACGCCCAGCTAATTTTTTTGTATTTTTAGTAAAGACGGGGTTTCACTGTGTTAGCCAGGATGGTCTCGATCTCCTGACCTTGTGATCCGCCCGCCTCGGCCTCCCAAAGTGCTGGGATTACAGGCATGAGCCACCCCGCCCAGCCGCCTGTGTGTTTTTTAAAAATTATGTTGTTGGTTTTCTCCTTAAGGGTTTGTAAGAGTTGGTTTTATATCTTGAATAGGAGATATTAATATTTGTCAGGTAAAAGTATTACAAATATCTTCTCTTGGTTTGTGGGTTGCTTTTATATTCTCATAATAACTTTTATGAACAAAAGTTTTTAATTATAATAAAATTCAGTTAATGTTTTTCTTTTATAGTTAGTGCTTTGGTATCCTATTAAGAAATTTTTGCTTACCTGAAGTTCATGAAGGTCTTTTTAACATACCATCTAGCAGCTTTACTATTTTACTTTTCATTTTAATATCGATAGTTCATCTGGAACTTTTGTGTATGGTGTGAAGGAGGAATCAAAGTTCTTTTTTTCTTATTAATTTTCAACTGATAGAGCACGATTTCTTGAAAAGGTCACCCTTTATCCACTGAGTTCCAGTGGTGCCTTCATCATAAACTGGCAGATTATATATATTTGGATCTGGGTCTGGACTTTTATTCCAAACTATTGGTCTTACTGTCTGTCTATTTTTGGGCTAATACTACAGTCTTTATTACTGCACCTATACAATAAGTCATGATATCTGGTGGCATAAGACCTCTTGTTCTTCTTTACTTCTTCAGTATTGTTTTGGTTAATCTACATTCTTAACAATTCCATATTGATTTTAGAATTAGGTGTCATTTTTTCACATATGCAAAATACCTGCTAGGATTTCTGATGGGGATTGCATTGAACCTTTAATAAATTTGGGAAGAACACCTTAACAACATCAAATTTCCAATTAATATATGTTGTATTAGGCCTCCATGTATTTGGATCATCTTTAATTTTTCCCAGCAGTGTTTTGTAGATTTCACTGTAGAGGTTTTACACGTCTTTCTTTAGACTTATTCCTAGATAATTGATGTTTTTCAATGCTAATGTAAGTAGTAATATTTTAAAGTTTTTCCTAATTGTTAGTTGCTAGCATATGAAAATGCAATTATTTAGATAATAACTTCGTATTTAGCCACTTTGCTAAATGTGCTTATTAATTTAAAATGTGCATTTTTTGAACATTCTATGAACATCATCATGTCACCTGAGAATAATGACAGCTTTGCACCTTCCTTTATAATCTTTGTATTTTTATTTCTTTTGTGTGTCTTATGTACTGGCTGGGATCTCTAGTGCAATTTTGAGGTGACGTGGTGATAGTGGACATCATAGCCTTTTTCCCAACCTAAGTGGTGAAAGCGTTTAGTGTTTCACCATTAGGTGCGATATTTGCTGTGGATTTTTGTAGATACTCATTTTCAGGTTGAGAAAATTCCCTTCTATCCTTGGTTTTCTGAGAGACTTTTCTTAAATGGGTATTGAATTTTATCAAACACTTTTTCTACATTTATTTTGATGATCATATATTTTTCTCCTTTATTCTATTAATACTGTGAATTACATCGGTTGAGTTTTGAATGTTAAGGCAATCATGCGTTCCTGTAATAAATCACACTTGGTCAGAAGTATTATCTTTTTTATATACTTCTGGGTGTGATTTTTATATATTTCAGGCTGGATTTTGTTAAGGATTTTGGCGTCTATGTTCGTGAGATTTGTGGCCTATGATATTTCTTTTTTATGATGTTCTTGTCAGGTTTAGGTGTCAAGATTATACAGGTCTCATGAAAAGGGGTAGGAAGTTTCCTATTTCTCTATTGTTTTGAAGAGTTTATATAAGATTGGTATTATTTATTTCTTAATTGTTTGGAAGAATTCAATAACTGGGTTTGGAATTTTCTTTGAGAGAAAGTTTTTAATGATAGATTCAATTTTCTAAATAGTTATTGGATTATTTATATTTTTATTTCTTTTACTTTTAGTAAATTGTTACTTTTAAGGAATCTGTTTCATCTAAATTTTCAAGTTTATTTACATGATGTTCGAACTTTCCTTTTATTACTTTTGCCTTTACTTTTTTTGAGACGGAGTCTCATTCTTTCTCCCAGGCTGGAGTGCAGTGGTGCGATCTTGGCCCACTGTAACCTCTGCCTGCCAGACTCAAGCAATTCTCCTGCCTCAGCCTTGTGAGTAGCTGGGACTACAGGTGTGCACCACCATGCCCGGCTAATTTTATATATATATTTTTTAAGTAGAGATGGAGTTTTACCATGTTGGCCAGGTTGGTCTCGAACTCCTGGCCTTGTGATCTGCCCGCCTCAGCTTCCCAAAGTGCTGGGATTACAGGTGTGACCCACTGTGCCCGGCCACTTTTGTCATGTTTTTGACATCTATGTTGATGTTCTTTCATTTTTGATATTGGCAATTTATGTTCTCTCTCTTTTTCTTCATCAGTCTTGCCAGGGTTTATCAATTTTATTAGTCTTTTCAAAGGTCCAACTTTTGGCTTCATTGTTTTTCTCAATTTATATCTTTTAAGAATTGCATTCATTTCTGCTCTTATCTTTCCTCCTTCCTTCTACTTTCTTTCAGTTTAATATGCTGTCTTTTTTCCAGCTTTTGAGATAGGTGCTTAGATTATTGATTTTCAACCGTTTCTAAGGTATATATTTAAAGTCATAAATTTTCCTCTAAGCATTGCTTAATTAATCCCAAGATTTTTCTGGTATCACACTTTCATTATTGTTCAGTTAAACATATTTTCAATTTTTTATTGTGATTTCTTCTTTTACTTATGGTTTATTTAGAAATCTGTTGCTTAATGTCCAAACATAGATTTCCTAATTGTCTTTTTGTTGCTGATTTCTCTTTTAGTTCCACTGTGGTCAGAGAACACATTCTGTATTATTTCAAAATTTGAAATTGTTGAGACTTAGTGTCTGTCCCAACATATAGTCTATTTTGGTTAATGTCCATGCACACTTGAAAAGAATGTATATTTTGCATTTTGAATGTACATTTTGGGTTTGTTGTTGTTGTTTTTGGGACAAAGCCTCACTCTGTCACGCAGGCTGGAGTGCAGTGGTACAATCTCAGCTCGCTGTAGCCTCCGCCTCACAGATTCAAGAGATTCTCCTGCTTCAGCCTCCCGAGTAGCTGGGATTACAGGTGCCTGTCACCACGCCTGGCTAATTTTTGTATTTTTAGTAGAGATGGGGTTTCACCATGTTGGCCAGGGTGGTCTTGAACTCCTGACCTCAAGTGATCCACCCGCCTCAGCCTCCCAAAGTGTTGAGATTACAGGTGTGAGCCACCACTCCCAGCTGAATGTACATTTTAAATGTCCCAACATACAGTCTATTTTGGTTAATGCCCATGTGCACTTGAGGAGAATGAGTATTTTGCATTTTGAATGTACATTTTGAATGTATACTGGATGGAGTGTTTTATAGATAACAGTTATGTGAAGTTGGTTAATTATGTTATTTAAATATTCCATATCCTTACTATTTTATTGTTGCTATTGTTTGTTCTCTCAGTTACTGCGACAGGTATGTTAATATCTCCAGCTCTGATTATGGTTATGGCTATCTATCTTTTTAGTTTTGTTAATTTTTACTTTATATATTTTGAAGTATTAATTTCTTAGAAATTTAGGATTGCTATGTTCTCTTATTGAAATGACTTTTTTATTATTGTTAAATATTTTTACCTTATCTCTAGTAAGAATTCTTGCTTTAAAGTCTATTTCATCTGATATTAATACAGCCACACCAGTTTTCTTTATACATGGATTGCTATGGTATATCTTTTTCATCTTTTTATTTTCCATCTTACTATATAATCTTACTATATTTAGTTTAGTAAAGTTTTTAACTATAGCTTTTTTGAAAAACAAAACCCAGTCTGATAATCTTTGAATTTAGACCATTTAAATTTAATATTGTTACTGACATTATTGAGTTTAAGTCAACAAACTTACTATTTATTTTTTATTTTCCCATCTGTCTTTATTCCTTTATTCTTACTTTTTAGCTTTTGGGAAGGGATTATTAGAGTTTTTAAAAATATTTGATGTTTTCTTCTGCTAGCTTTTCAATTATACATTCTTTTAGAGTGGTACTATTAGGGATTACAATATGCATTTTTGCATTCTTCACTTATTATTAATACATCTACCTCACATTACTTCTTCCCCCACTTCAAGCGCAGTGAAAGAGCACCACCACATTTTAACCTCATTTTCCTCTTTCTCACCTTCTGAGCTCTGGTTTTAATGTACATATTTTACACACCCCACAAGGCATAATTATTATTGTTTTATGCAGTTAATATTTATTTTTATTTATTCACAAATTTACCCTTTCCAGGGTTCTTTCTTCATGTCAGCAGTTTCATGCTTCCATCTGGAATCATTTTTTCTTTAACTCAGATAAATTCCTTGCAGATTTATTATCATACTGTGTAGTATACTGTAGATCATGAAACACATCTTTATTTCACATATATATATATGTTTTTTTTTGAGACGGAGTCTCGCTCTGGAGTGCAGTGGCACAATCTTGGCTCACTGCAAGCTCCGCCTCCTGGGTTAATGCCTTTCTCCTGCCTCAGCTTCTCTGAGTAGCTGGGACTACAGGCACCCACCACCACGCTCGGCTAATTTTTTTGTATTTTTAGTAAAGACGGGGTTTCACCGTGGTCTCGATCTCCTGACCTCGTGATCCGCCCACCTCAGTCTCCCAAAGTGCTGGGATTACAAGCGTAAGCCACCGTGCCCAGCTCACATATATTTTTGAAGGATATTTTTGCTGGTGATAAAATTCTAGGTTGGTGAGACTTTTTTAATTTTAATTTTCCTTTCAACACTTTAAAGTTATCATTCCACTGTCTTCTGGTGTCCAAAAATGTCTATTGAAAAGTTAGTCATCAGATGTATTGTTACTCCTTTGAATGCAATGTGTCTTTTTGTCTCTGGCTGGTTTAAAAACTTTTTCATTGCCTTTGGTTTTCAGTAGTTTGACTATGATGTGCATAGATACAGCTTTCTTGTTTTTATTCTTCTTAGGGATCACTGAGCTTCTTGAATCTGCAGATTCAAGAATTTGCAGATTCTTTGCCATTGTCTCTTCAAATATTTAGTGTTCCTCACTCTTCTCATCTTCTGGAGCTGCAGTTACATGAGTATTAGACCTTTCGATTATACCTCATTTTTTTATGTTTTGCTCTGGTTTGTCCATCTTCATCTCTTTGTACCTCAGTTTTGTATTTTTTTAATTGACCTGCCTTTCAGTTCTAAATTCCCATTTTCTATCATATCTAGTCTTCTATTAAGCCTATCCAAGTGATCTTAATTTCAGATATCGTATTCTTCTGTGGTAGGTGGTCCAATTGATTCGTTTCTCATAGTTTCTAAATCTTGATTGGTATTCTCCATTTTTCATCTGTTTTGTCCATCATTTCCTCTAATTTGACCATATTTTTCTCTATCTCCTCGAACATATTATCCATAGTTATTTTAAAGTTCCTGTCTGATAAGTCTAGTATCTGAATTATCTCTGGATCTATTTCTATTATCTGGCTGTTTCTTGGATTTCAGGTATTTTTGGTCCTTTTGAGGTTTTTCAATAATACCTCATAGTTTTTTATCCAATGCTGGACATTATGGATGCAAAGTTGAAGAGCCTTTGGGTGAAGGATGTTAACTTTCTCTAACAATATCGGGGGAACCCACCCCCAATATTTCAACGTAGGTTCTATTTTCCATCAGTGTCGGCCGTCTGAGAAATAAAGAGAGACAGTACAAAGAAAGGAATTTTACAGCTGGGCCACCGGGGGTGACATCACATATTGGTAGGACCATGATGCCTGCCTGAGTCTCAAACCAGCAAGTTTTTTATTAAGGGTTTCAAAAGGGGAGGGGGTGTAAGAACAGAGAGTAGGTACAAAGATCACATGCTTCAAAGGGCAAAAAGCAGAACAAAGATCACATGCTTCTGAGGGAATAGGACAAAGGGCAAAAGCAGAACTACTGATAAGGGTCCAACAAAGATCACAAGGCAAAGGATAAAAGCAGAACTACTGATAAGGGTCTATGTTCAGTGGTGTATGTATTGTCTTGATAAACATCTTAAAAAACAGAAAACAGGGATCGAGAGCAGAGAACTGATATGACCACAAATTTACCAGGGTGGAGTTTTTCCCCACGCTGGTAAGCCTGAGGGTACTGCAGGAGACCAGGGCATATCTCAGTCTTTATCTCAACCACATAAGACAGACACTCCCAGAGCAGCCATTTATAGACCTCCCCCCGGGAATGCATTCCTTTCCCAGGGTATTAATATTAATATTCCTTGCTAGGAAAAGAATTTAGTGATATCTTCCCTACTTGCACGTACATTTATAGGCTCTCTGCAAGACGAAAAATATAGCTCTTTTTGCCTGACCCCACAGGCAGTCAGACCTTATGGTTGTCTTCCCTTGTTCCCTAAAAATCACTGTTATTCTGTTCTTTTTCAAGGTGCACTGATTTCATATTGTTCAAACACACATGTTTTACAATCAATTTGTACAGTTAACAAATTATCACAGTGATCCTGAGGTGACGTACATCCTCAGCTTATGAAGATAACAGGATTAAGAGATTAAAGTAAAGACAGGCATAAGAAATTATAAAAGCATTATTTGGGAACCGATAAATGTCCGTGAAATCTTCACAATTTATGTTCCTCTGCCGCAGCTCCAGCCGGTTCCTCTGTTCGGGGTCCCTGAATTCCCGCAACACAACAAGTGTTGAGTTTTGTTCTAGCAGGCAGAAGGAAAGCTAGCAGATCTCCTTAATCTTGTCAAGCCTTGCTGAAGTCTAGTCTATTTCACTTTTGTCTGTACTACTAGGGTGTGGTTTTTATTCCTAAAGCCTGGCCTTTCTGGGTTCACCACTGAAAGCACTGGGTGTTTACTAACTTCCCTTTACTTTGACCCAGCTTGGACTCCAATCCTAACCAATTAATGATTGGCTCTTTAGTGTCTAAGCTGCTACTTTTCCCTCAGTTTCTTGGTTTCTGACTCTGCATGTATAGCTTAGGAGTGGCCTAGGACTTGAGGGGTAATTTGAATACAAGTATGTTTGTCTCTTTCTTTAAAGTTCTCCTCTCTTTGGGATTTTGCTCCTTAGATATTACTACTCTGTCATCCCCAAACTCTCTTTAGCTCAATAGACTATACTCTTTGCTTGGGTTCTATTTCCCATTGTAGCAATTTGGAAAGATCTTTCGGGAAAATGCCAAGGTGACTGTAGATCTTACTTCTGGTGCTTCCTTTCTTTCAAGGCTTGTAGTTCCTCTAGTCCTGTCTGCATTTATTGCTCTCCAATGTTTTCAAATAGCTATTTGTATATTTTATCTAGCTTTTACAATTTGGTGGGTGAGTTAATCTAGTGCAAGCTACTTTATCATGGAGGGAACTGGAAGTCTGATTATCAACAACTCTTAGACAAGGAAATTGAGACCTAGAGAAGTGAAGTAGCTTTCTAAGATTATACAAGAAGTCAATACCAGTGCTAGATCTAGAACACGGGCCACCTGACTCTTGTCCAAATAAAAGAATAAAGAAGTTTCAGTTCACATTTTGCATTTATTTTCAAAACACAAAGATTATATTTAAAAAAAGTCCCACAACTATAAAAGTTATGTGTACATACATTTGGAAAAATATCTGAGCAAAGAAAAGAATTGCCTGTAATCCTACTATGTAGCGATAACCACTCTTGATGTTTTTGTGTTTCCTTCCAGTCTTTTCTCTTTCTAAGAATATATTGTTAAGCAAAATTGTATATATGTATATATTTATAGTTAATATGTGTATATAGCTATTATTCATGGAACAATGAGAAGTGCTTTAATTCCATGATCTCATTTCTTTCTCACAATAGTCCAAAGAGGTGGCTTATGATTATGAGCTTTAGCTTACATATGTAGAAATTGAAGCTCAAGCATACTTGCATTCAAATTCCCCTCAAGTCCTTAGCCCACTCCAAACTGCATTTTTTTTTTTTTTTTTTGAGACAGAGTCTCGCTCTGTCGCCAGGCTGGAGTGCAGTGATCTCAGCTCACTGCAACCTCTGCCTCCCGGGTTCAAGCAGTTCTCCTGCCTCAGCCTCCTGAGTAGCTGGGACTACAGGCACGTGCCACCATGTCCAGCTAATTTTTGTATTTTTAGTAGAGATGGGGTTTCACCATGTTGGCCAGGATGGTCTTGATCTCTTGACCTCGTGATCTGCCTGCCTCGGCCTCCCAAAGTGCTGGGATTACAGGCATGAGCCACTGCACCCAGCCCAAATTGCATTGTTCCCCCTAGCAGATGTCAAGAATCTTGCCCAAAGTCACACAGCTGGTAAATGGTAGAGTTGAGACTTGAACTCAGGTCTATATGTCTGCCTTGCAGCATTAGTCTTTTTTTTTTTTTTTTTTTTTTTTTTTTTTTTTTTGGTTTGTTCGCTCTTTTCCCCCCCTTGGGGGGGGGGGGGGGTTTTTGTGCCGTTGCCCGACTTAACCCCAAGAAAACAAACTAATTCCTACACGAGTCTCGCTCTGTCACCCAGGCTGGAGTGCAGTGGTGTGATCTCGGCTCACTGCAAGCTCTGCCTCCTGGGTTCACGCCATTCTCCTGCCTCAGCCTCCCGAGTAGCTGGGACTACAGGCACCTGCCACCACACCCGGCTAATTTTTTGTATTTTTAGTAGAGACAGGGTTTCACGGTGGTCTTGATCTGACCTCATGATCTGCCTGCCTTGGCCTCCCAAAGTGCTGGGATTACAGGCATGAGCCACCATGCCCGGCCCAGCATTAGTATTTTATAATGTTTTTTTGCACTTGTCTGCCTCTCAGAAAGTAATGAACCCTCATGTTTCAAAGACTTGCCACTGGAGATTTCATGATTTGCCAGTAGGAACACCAAGAATAGAGCTCATCACCCCTGCTTAGTGATTGATCTGGTGTGTCAATATTTGATTGTGCCTTGTCATCTCCTTTACTAGACTAGAAAGCCCCAAGAGGGCAGAAATGTTGTGTGGTTCACTGTTGTAACCCCGGTCCTTGGCACAGGACATGGTTGAAGTTTTAAAAGTTACTTACGAGGGAAAAAACCACTCTGCTTTAGCATGTTAAGAATGCTTTGGCCTGTGGTCCCAGCCACTCAGGAGGCTGAGTTGGAAGGATTGCTTGAGTTGGGGAGGTGGAGGTTGCAGTGAGCCAAGATCATGCCACTGCACACTAGCCTGGGTGACAGAGTGAGACCCCATCTCAAAAAAACAAAATCCAACAGAATGCTTTTGATTGTAAGAGACAGAAACCCGATGGTTTAAATGATGTAGATATTTAGTATTTTATTTAACCAAAGACAGGAAGGAGGAGGTTCTGGGGTTTATTCAACAGTTCAGCATCCTCCAAGACCCAGGCTCTTTATGTCTTTCTGCTGAGTCCCCACATTGTTGGTATTTTGTCCCCATGTCAGTACCTCATAATCACAAGGCAGCTGCTGCAGGTCCAGGCATCAGGTCCACATTTAAGACAGGAAAATGGAACAAGGGGAGGCGCCAGTTACTTTTCTTCTTGTGTGTCTCTCTTTTATCAGAAAACAACAAAATCTTTCCCAGAAGTCCCCAATAGACTTATTTTACGTTGTTTTTGTCCAGAACTCTATCATTTATAGCTGAAAGGAAGGATGAAAGAGGATTTGTCCAAATAATAAGATTATGATAATTGGACTGACCACAGGTCAAATCTAGCCTGTGGACTGTTTTTATACATCCCATGATCTAATATTTTTTTCATTTTTATTTTATTTTATTTTATTTATTTTTTGAGATGGAGTCTCGCTCTGTCACCAGGCTGGAGCGCAGTGTTGCGATCTTGGCTCACTACAACCTCCGCCTCCCAGGTTCAAGCAATTCTCCTGCCTCAGCCTTCTGAGTAGCTGGGACTACAGGAGCGCGCCACCACGCCCAGCTACTTTTTGTATTTTTTTAGTGGAGACGGGGTTTCACCATGTTGGCCAGGATGGTCTTGATCTCTTGACCTCGTGATCTGCCTGCCTCGGCCTCCCAAAGTGCTGGGATTACAGGCGTGAGCCACCGCGCCCAGCCTTTTTTTAAAATAAATTGGCATTTTTTTAAAGTTTAAGCAGTGTGTGTGGAGGCTGTGGGAGGGAAGAAGAAAAGGAATAGACTGTATGTGGCCCACACAGCCTAAAATATTTACTATCTGGCTCTTTGCAGAAAAAGTTTACCAACTCTTGGCTTAGAAAAATCATGGTTTACCTCTTGGGCTATCATAATATTGCCTTGGATAAAACTGGGGTTTGATTAGCAAGCAGGAAAAAATGAATGATTGGCTATTGGCTGGCCTGCCATAGAGTGTATCTCTGGACCAGGCCAATTGAAAAAATGCCTTCTCGGGGTGTGATTTCAGAGAGGTCAAGATTCTACGCACAGAGAGGACTTCTTTTTCTGGCATGAGCCTTTCAGTATCAGCACCAGGGACCTGGTCAAAATGAAAATATGTTGCTCGGAATGGGAGACTATTCAGTTTGTTAGCCTAGAATAAAAGAGTGTGAGATTTTATGGATCATCTTGTCCCAACTCTCCTGTTTTACAGTTAAGGAAACTGAGGCTCAGAGAAGGGATGTGATTTGCCAGAGATCACACTCCTAGTTAGTGGCAGAATCAGGACTGTTACTGAGGTCTTCTGATATCTGTCAAATGCTCTGTTATGTACCTTTAGCAACCCAGAAAAGATTGATTTAGTTGATTTGCTAGAGATTCAGTGAGTGTGAGGAAATGTGATATGGGACTGATAGTTTTTGATGGAATGCAGTTGGAAAGAAAACCCTGGACCAGTGGGGTCAAGTCCTAAATGCCTGATGGGTGAAGAAACCAAGCAAGAGTGGATGGGTTATTTACCATAATTCAGGTCTCATGAATTCTCACTTCCAATCTAAACAATTGCATTTTTCCCCTAGCAGATGTCAGTAGATATGTATGCTTCTCATGGCATACTCACCAACAAACAGGAGGACTGTGACTGTAAAATATTAAAAAGTCCATGACTGTTGGAGCATCATATCCAGAGAGAAAAGCTCAGCAGTGTGGATTGGACAGAGTTGTATGTGTAGAACAGAAGTTTCTGCAAAAGTTGGGCCCAGAAGATTCCCTGAGCACCTACTACATGCTAGACTCCATGGAAATCCCAAAATTATATAAGGAAAGAAAGAGGAGGGAGCCAATATTAAAATATATTCAGCACCAGGCAGTATGCTGTGCATAATCACAACCATGATTTCTTTTAATCCTCTGGAGGGAAAGTATTTTTTCTCCCCATTTTACAGACGAAGAAACTGAGATTCAGAGATTATGTGACTTATTCAATGTCATAGCAAGTAAGTGATAGACTTAAGACTTGAATTTAGAGCTGTCTGATTTTATTGCTGGCTCTCTTTCGACTACATAAACTGTCTTTTCCATGGATCCCTGCTCTCAATGAATTTTCAATCTAGAAGAGAAGTTAAGGCACATACTTGAATATTAATAATGCAAGGCCATATGTGATCAACTTCATTAAAATGATACGAGTTGTACTTAAGACCTTGCCACACCAAGTGTGGTCCCGGCCTATAGCATAGAAAGCTTGTTAGGAATGCAGTATTTCAGGCCCATCCCAGACTCACTGAAACATGCCCTGCATTTTAACAATACTTGCAGATTATTTACTAATTATGCATGCTAAAGTTTGGGAGAGGTCACAAGATTGGAAGGTGACTCTGGGGAAGGCATCTTGGAGGTGACATTTGTCTTAGGCCTCAAAGGATCCATGTGGTTCCTGCAGTGATGGGAAAATTGGGGGAGGCAGAAAGCTACGAGACTGGTTTTGAGCTTGGAGAGTTTTCCAGATTGGCTTGAGCAGAGAGGTTGAAGAATCATGGGAAACAGGGCTAGGAATGAGTTTGGGCCACATCTCTGAGGGACCTGAATTCCAAACAAGGGGTCTAGAGTTTGAGGTCTGAGGTGCTACTGAAGGAGCTGGCTGACGAGTGACAAATCAAAGTGGTGTTCTCAGAAGGTTGGCGTGGAGGTTCTATGCAGGTGGATTCAAGCCAGCAGACACATCAGGGCTGCTACCTACTCCAAGTTTGAGGCCTTAGACTAGGCAGGTGTTAGAGGATTGGAAGAAATTGGAGAAACTGGGAGGATAGGATGGGTCCAAAGAGCAAGAACCCAGTGGGATTCTTTGGGATTCCTGCTTCCCTCTTTCAGAGACAGAATAAGTCAAATGTAACCAAGAGGTGCCCAAGTCCTCTAGCCTTCAGGTCACCATTTCCTTAATGTCTAAATGAAATGACTCCATTCTGTTTCCTAGGCGGGAGTCCAGAACCTTCCAATTCCCTCCACGAGGTATCAGACACACACAATGCATGTGTGCATGTTTGTTGTGGAGTGTATGGAATGAGGCTCTTCCTCTCCTGAGACAGTCCATGCGGGGTCCCGTTCCCTCTGCCCTTTCACAGCTCCTAGCCACTGCCATTCTCCTGTCTTACCATGTTCCTCACTCTGAGTGTACACTTCTTCCTTTACTCTCTTCTGTTACTGACTGTCCAGTGGGGACAGAGAATATCTATAGCATAGGGTAGGGAAAAGTTCTAATTCAGCGGCATGATGGCGTAGAAAATCTGGGGTCACCACTTAAGGTGACTTATCACTATTGTATTAAAATATCATTGCGGGCCGGACACAGTGGCTCATGCCTGTAATCCCAGAATTTTGGTAGGCCGAGGCAGCCAGATCACTTGATATCAGGAGTTCACAACCAGCCTGGCCAACATGGTGAAAGCCCGTCTCTACTAAAAATGAAAAACTTAGCCAGGTGTGGTGGCCGGCACCTGTAATCCCAGCTACTTTGGAGGCTGAGGCAGGAGGATTGCATGAACCCAGGAGGTGGAAAGGTTGCAGTGAGCCGAGACCACGCCATTGCACTCCAGTCTAGGCAAGAAGAGCGGAACTCCGTCTCAGAAAAAACAAAACAAAACAAAAAAAACACATCACAATTCAAGGCTACGTAAGTGGAAGTTACATCTCTCTCTCACTCCACTCACCTCACTCAGCATGTCTTAGTTGATTATCCAATTTGCTTTCTTATAACTTCATAAAAAGATTTCCAGAGAAGAGGAAATGTCATTAAACCTTATTTGAAATTCTTTACTAAAAAAGACGGAAGGAACTGCTCGGCCTTATCTGTTGTGGAGAGAAGACTGTGGTGAGATGGAATGTCTCCAGAAGAAGGAAGTTCAGGGTGGTCAGGAGCTGTTTTGTATTTCCATTGAGATGTGGGCCAAATGCCCTGCCAATAGCAGAAAGGCGTTCAGGCAGCTCCTAGAGCTAGGGCAACACTGAGAGTCCAGGACAGGATTCAACAGGAGAGACCTCCTGGGACACTTGCAAAGAATTGGATTGCCCCCATGGGGTGTCTGCTGCAGTTTTAGTGCTGGCTGGGAACCCAGGTTTGAGACTGCTAGCTGGCTGGCGCGGCCCCAGTGTTTAAGCTGTGATTTAAGATGACCTCCTTGGCTCCTCCCCTTCCTCACCTCCATGCCCACAGTGTCATCAAGGGCTGCCCATTCTGCCCGCAGTGTCAGTCTATCTGTCCTCTCTTCTCCAGCTTACCTTCCCCCCTCCTCTGGGGAAGAAGGACATACCATTTCCTCTGGGCTTTGAGCACACTGCCAGGCCAGGGCCCCTCCACCCTCCATTTAGTCTCTCCATGGGGCCAAAACACTTGAGGGTAAGGCACTATGTCTGACTGTGTCTCACCAACACTTAACATAGTAGGGCCTGGTACATAGTAGGTGCTCAGTAAGCATATGGATATTAGGAAAACAAAATAGACCATAAAGCCTCCCTAGATTATAGGTGTTTATAATTTGCTTCCAGTTTTTGGCACTCCAGGACCACTTATCTATTAGAGTAGATTCTTCCTGTGGATGCCCCTCCCCTATAGGGTCTTTTTAATTTGTTCATGCTTAAAAGTTAGAATAGTTTTGAATAGATAATACAGCCATATGGTCCAATAATCAAAATGCTTTAAAAGGTACTCATTGAGAAGTCTTGGTCTCACCCCCATCTTCCCCCTGCAACACTCTGTCCCAGCTTCCTAGTAATAAACACTTTTGTTACTTATATATTCTTCGAATATTTCCTCATGCAAATGAAAAATTCAAATATATGTTCCTTTTTTTTTTTTTTTGAGACAGAGTCTCACTCTGTCACAGGCTGGAATGCAGTGGTGCCATCTCGGCTCACTGCAGCCTCCACTTCTGAGGTTCAAGTGATTCTCTTGTCTCATCCTCCTGAATAGCTAGGATTACAGGCATGCACCACCACGCCTGGCTAATTTTTGTGTTTTTGTAGAGGCAAAGTCTTGCCATGTTGGTTAGGCTGGTCTCGAACTCCTTACCTCAAGTGATCCACCGGCCTTGGCCTCCCACAGTGCTGGGATTACAGGCATGAGCCACCATGCCCAGCCATTTGTTACTTTTTTAACACAAAAAGGTGGCATACTATATGCACTGTGCTGTGACTTGCTTTTTTCACTTAATAATAAAAACCAGAGTGTTCCATATCAGTAAGAACATAGAAAGCATCCTCATTCTTTTTTGGTTTTCATCTTTAAAAAAAAATACTTGCATAGTATCCCATTGTGAGGATGCATTCTAATTTAGTTACCCAGATGAACACCTGGGCTGTTTCCAAACTTTTGCTGCTACAGACAAGCTGCAACAAATAACCTTGTGTATGCATCGTTTTGGATGTGTCCAGGTATAGCTGTAGGATCAGTTCACAGACCTGGGGCTGCTGGATAAAGGGTACGTGGGATTTCAGTAGATTCTGCCAAATGACCTTCCATACAGGGAAGCCCTGGGTTTTGTTTATTTGTTTTGTTGTTTTGTTTTGTTTTTGTTTTTGAGATGGGGTCTTGCTCTGTCACCCAGGCTGGAGTGCAGTGGTGTAATCATGGCTCACTGCAGCCTCAACCTCCCAGGCTCAGGTGATGGCTCCTACCTCAGCCTTCTGAATAGCTGGGAGTACAGGTGTGTACCACCATGCCTGGCTAATTTTTTTATAGAGATGGGGTTTTACCATGTTGCCAAGGCTGGTCGAACTCCTGAGCTCAAGCAATTTGCCCACCTTGGCCTCCCAAAGTGCTGAAATTACAGGCATGAGCCACAATGGCCAGTCTTTCCAGCTAATTTTTTAAATTTTTTGTAGAGATGTGGTCTCACTATGACCCTCCTGCCTCAGCCTCCCAAAGTGCTGGGATTATAGGTGTGAGCCACTGTCTGGCCAGGAGGCACGGTTCACTCTCCCCCTGCAAGGTCGGGGGGTGCCTGTTTCCCATAGCTTCACAGCAGAGTTGTGTGATTGTGATTTGGATTTTTGCCAATCTGATAAGTAAGAAATGCCATCTTGGCGTAATTTCTATGTTTATTGATTAAAACTGACCATCTTTCCACCTTTTAAGAGCATTTGTGTTTTTTCCATTAACCGTGTGTCATGTGCATCGCCTATTTTTTCTTTTGGTTCTTGGTCTTTTTCCTGCTATTTTTACGGGAGCTCTTTTCTATGGTGGGCAGATGAGACCATTGTCTGTGGAATGATTGCAGTCTTCCCGAGTGAGTCATTATCTTTGTACTCATGTTGTGGTTTTTTTTCCCTCACATAGAAATTTTGGATTTTTTATGTAGTAAAATTTATCAATCTTTTCTTTTATGGCTTTTTGATTTTGTATCAAAGTTAGACAGCCTCTTTCCCACTCCAAGATTATGAAGGAATTCACCCAGAGGAGGCGAGAGGAAGCAGGTGTGGGCCCCTCACAGCAAATGCTGCCAACATCACAGTTTTGTTTGGGATTTAGCCCCGTTCCCACGGGGAGAAGGATTTGCTGCCAGAGGCTGATGCCCACTGCCAAAGGCCTGGGTGCCAGGCACCCTGCTCATCAGCTGGTGGTGCCCTTTGCAGGGGCTGGAAAGGAGGTGAATGAGGGGAAATGAAACGTTTGGCAGCCCCATGTTCCCAACAGGTGAGTTCTGGCCAGGTGCAGCCAGGTCAGTATAATGAAAGGAAATAGAATTAGAACTTTGAAGTGAAATTTGAGACTCACATAAACTTGAACCTTTCCTGGCATTTGAAAAGAAGTAATTAATTTAGAAATGTGTTTCTTCAATATTAAACTCTGCCACACTGGCTCCAGGCAGGAAATATTCTAGAATGGATTCCCAAACGTGAATTCATTTGACATGGAGGCAGAAAAGAAATGATGAGGCAGATAATAACTTCTCTAAAATCTTCAGTCCAGCACTATGAGTTTGAAGACAGAATGAGGCTTATAAATGTTTGGGTCTGGGGAGGTTTTGACATCAACTAGCCTGGTTCCTTGTCTTTGCTCTGCCACTCACTGTGTGACCTCAGACGAATTCCTTAACTTCTCTGAGCCTTAGTTTCTTCCTCTTTAGATGGGGGTAATACTAATCATTAGGCCTAACATTGATTAAGCACTAAGTACACTCAGGCACTGCATTTGATGTTTCACATGCTTTAAACTGTTCACTTTCTAGGGCAGCTGTGAAAACTAAATGCCATACCATGAAGAGCTTTGCACAGTGTCTGGCACAGTATAAGTCCTCAATAAACATTCCTTGATAGTACTGCTGTTTTGTATGCTTACTGAAATCAGCTGGGAAGGCTCCACTTTTAATTGTGGTGTCACTTTATTCATTCACTCGTTCCACAAGTGCTTCCTCCGCCCCTCCCACATGTGGGTGCTGGAGACACAATGGTGAGCAAGGTCTGTGCCCTGCAGAGCTTACAAGCTAACAAGGCAGACCCAGTGGTCAGTGCTGCAGACTGAATGTCTGTATCCCCCCAAATTCATATATTGAAACTCTAACCCCCAATGTGATGGTATTTGGAGATGAGGCTTTGGGGAAGTGTTAGGTCATGAGGGCTCAGCCCTTGTGAATGGGATTAGTGTCTCCTTATAAAAGAGGCCCCAGAGAGCTCCCTCACCCCTTTTGCCGTGTGTGAACACACGGCGAGAAAACAGCTGTCTTTGAACCAGGAAGCAGACCCTCTCCAGACACCAAATCACTGGTGCCTTCATCTTGAACTTCCAAGCGTCCAACACTGTGAGAAATCAATTTCTGTGTTTAAAAACCACCCAGTCTGTGGTATTTTGTTACAGCAGCCTGAATGGATTAAAACAATCCATGGGCAGCGACCACACTCTGCCATGGGGACTTTGCTGGGGAGCAGTCAGGGTGCTGAGGGAGCACAGAGTGAATAACCCTGTCCCAGCTGCAGGGCTTGCCAAACCTCACGGACAGGGTGGGGATCCAGGCGCATGGTCCCTCTGGAGGAGCAATAACCATTATAGGAACAGGGAACACTTAGATAGCAAGTCCTTTTAACCAGAAGTGGTTCAATTAATACTCACGATAGCTGTATGTGCTTGGTACTATTATTATCCCTATTTTACAGATAATGAAACTGAGGAACCAAAATGTTGTTCAAGGTCATGTGGCTCATAAGTAGTGGAGCTGGGATTTGAGCCTGGAAATTTGGCCCCAGAGTTTATATCAGGAGGTAGATACAGAGAGGAGAGCAGAGATGCTCACCACTGCGAACGGGACTGAGACCCCTGCACCATGTTAGGAATCATAACTGCAAAGTGGGAGCAGAACAGAGTGGCAAGAAGACCGGGCGCTGGGGCAGCATCTTGGCAGGAGTTTTTTTTAAAGCAGACCGCTGCTCTGCAGCCTTGGCAGGACCAGCAAGGGGGCACTGCAGGTGTGCCTGCGAATGGTTCCAGGAATCCTGCTGGCCTAAAATGATACTTTACAGGATGAATCTTGTTTGGTTCAAGGCATTTCTCCCAGTGAAAATGAAAAGGCATTTGGCAGGACCAGTTCCTAAAGTCTCTATCAACTATGGCTATTTCCATTTACCTAAAATGTGTTATTCTACTCTCTACTCTCTTCTCCTAGGTAAGGTTGCTGCTCCTCCTCAGATCCCCAAGCCAGGCTCACACCCCACATTTGGTGCTGCTATAGCATCCTGGACCTGCATTTCACAGCTCTTGCCTAGGACTTACTTTTAAAGTTTGGGGTTTCTTTTTGTTTTGTTTTGTTTTATTTTACTTTACTTTTGAAATGGGGTCTTGCCATGTTGCCCAGGCTGGTCTCGAGCTCCTGGGCTTAAGTGATCCTCCCAGCTCAGCCTCCTGAGTAGCTGGGACTACAGGTGCATGCCACCATACCTGGCTTGGACTTACATTTGATTAGCTGATAATTTATGGCCTCAAGAGAGCAGTGACTATGTCTATTTTTTCTTACCCTTTAGCACCTGTCATGGGGCTGGAATGTAGTAGACACTCAATAAATATCTGATGAATGACTAAATAAATAGCCAGCACTTTAGGAGAACTAAGATGGAGAGCCATCGAATAGGAGGGTCAGGCCTGGGTGTGACACACCTCCTACTTTAGAAGAAAAGGGCTCGGCATGCAGACCCTGGGCACAAAGTCACCAGTGATGTAAGGAAAGGAGCCAGCAGAGGTGGACAGCCCTGTTTGGTGACTGAGCTGGAGGGCCCACATTGGTTTTGGGGTAGACCAGTTCTCTTCTAAACACTATCAGTAGCCACTGGATTGCTGAGCACCTAGTGAGGTCCTGTTTCCATTCACCAGCTACATGGGCTCATGCAATTATTCACCCTCACCAAAGATCTGTTTCCTTATTTATGAAATGGGGATATAAAACTTCTTCATAGCAATATTTGGAGGAATAAAATGAGGTAGCATATGAAAAGTGATGTGTAGTGCCTGGCTTAAGTATTTGACCAATGAATGCTATTATTAGTATGACATTTTTAAAAACTGTATCTAGTTCTTAACATATTATATTTAATCCTCAAAACATCCTTGTGACATAAGTTATGATTCACATTTTTTTAGATAAGGGCCTTCAGGCTTGGATGAGTCAAGTTGCTGCTGAAAGTCCACACAGTTGGGGGCAATGCTGGAATTTAAACCCATGTCTGCCTGTCCTCAAAGCCAAGTTCTTTTTATTCACTGATACTCAGAAATGGGGCCATAACAAAGTTTAGTTGGGAAAAAAATCTGATATAACAAAGGCAGTATTGCTTGAGTGGGAGACACTGCGATGGAATCCCAGAACAGGGAGCTTCCCTGGCTCCATCAATGGGACCACGTACATCTTCCCTGGGCCCCAGGTCCCAGTTCCTTACCTTTCCTCCTGGTGCTTCTGCCTGTTGGAGTACCCTCTCCCTTGGTGGCCTCCTCCCAGAGTCCGACGGGTCCTCTTCAAAATGAACAGGGCAGGTTACAAACGAGGATGGACTGTATGACCCTCACATGTTTTAAGTATAGATATGTATGTGCTTGTGTGTGAAAGAACCCTGAAAAAAGACGAGGCAAATAGGATAAAAAGATAACAGTCGTTCCCTCTGTTGAGAGGGGCTTGAATTCTGAGATATTTTCTCCATACTGTCTTAATTTTAAAAAGATGAACATGCATTGCTTTTGTGAATATAAAACAACGTTATTTTTTAAAAACCTCAACCATCCCTTCAGGGCTCAGCTCAAGTGTCGTCTCCTATATGAAGCTGTGACGTCCCCTGGTGTGTGTTTGCCTTGTGAGGTCCTTGGTGATGCCGTTGTCTTTGCCCCTGTAAATCTTCCAAAGCAGCAGATCCCAGGAGACAGAATTGCTCCAAATGCCTCCTGGCCAGCCAGGCACAGCGAAGGGCAGCCTTTCCCCGCAGATGGCTGCAGAGGATGCTTTTGAACGCTTACCCTCTGTTAAGCTCATTTCACTTAATCCTCCCAACAACCTTTTGAGGTAGGGATTATTATTATCTTCCGTTTAGAGATGACTGTCTTAAGACTTAAACGGGATAATTAGATTGTTAAACATCACATCACGTTCCATGCTCACCTGGATGCACTCTGCCACACCCAGCAGAGACCCGTGCTGCAGCCACCTTGCTTCTGGGAAAGTGACACAATCTGTCAGGTCCCCTTGTCTTTATCTGCTCTGACCTTCTCCACCCTACTCCTGACTTCCATCTCACCTTCCCGCCGTCTGGCTCCCATCTCTGGCTCACTCTAGGACACAGCTCACCTATCACTTCTTCCAGGGAGCCTTCTCTGACAAGCTCTGCTTTTTCATGTAGTCTGGGTTGGCCGACTCCTCTGTGCCTACCTGTATCACAGCACTTACCACTTCTTGCTGAACTTGTCCTCTCTCTCCTCTGCCTTTCTCTTTCCAACCGAACTCAAGGGCAAGGGTTTAATTTTTTTCTCCCCAGTGCCTAGTTGGCACAAATAAGGTATTCAATAAATATTTGTTGAACAAATTAATAGGATTCTTTTAATTGCCATAGAAGATGACCTTTTTACAAATGAGGAAAAATGAAGCTCGAGTAAGTTGGGTAATTTGCTCAGTTCTGGCCGGTAAGTGTTAGGATTATTTGAATCTAGGTCTTTTGACAGCCTGTCCAGGTTAACCAAAATGCTGACATTTAAAGAAACAAAAATTTAAAACCCCGCCAGTTTTAGGGGGAACAAAAATACTAACAACATGCCAGTGCAAGCTAGGTAGAGGTAGATTTAGGTTGTTTTTCTTGTTTAAAAAAATACAATTGACAATTTGTGGTTGTCGTTGTTGTTTGTTTTTGAGACAGGGTTTCACTCCTGTCACACAGGCTGGAGTGTAGTGGTATGATCTCTTTGCAACCTCCGCCTCCCAGGCTCAAGAGACTCTTGTACCTTAGCCACCCGAGTAGCTGGGATTACAGGTGTATGCCACGATGCCCAGCTAATTTTTGTATTTTTAGTAGAGACAGGGTTTCACTGTGTTGGGCAAGCTGGTCTCAAACTCCTGACCTCAAGTGATCTGCCCGCCTCCGCCTCCCAAAGTGCTGGGATTACAGGTGTGAGCCACCACTCCCGGTCCCATGTTTTTCCTATAGCCTTTTCTTTCTTTTCGATTATTTGCTTAGTATTATAATTTCTAGAAGTCAGGTTGTGAGGACAAGCAGCTGAACATTTTAGGTGTCTCTCAATATTACTGCCAAATTGCATACTAAAAACATTAACACTACCTTCAACTATAAAGAACTCTGGGAGTGTTAATTTCACCATGTATACACCAGCATCAAAAATTGTCATTATTTAAATTTGCTTTTCCCTCAGAGATATAAGGAGTGCCTCATTATTTGTTTCCTTTTTATTTCTTTGTGAACAACAGAGGTTGAGTACTGTTCTGTGTGTTTAGGGGTTCACTTACCCACATTCATGTGAGACCCACATGTTCATGTCGCATTGTTCTGGAATCCTAGGTGAGAGACAAACACACGGAACCCAGCAGCATTGTTCTGGAATCCTTTGTGAGGGGCAAACATTCAGACCCTCGTAGCACTGTTCCGGAATCCTACGTGAGGGACAAACACTCAGAACCCAGCAGCATTGTTCTGGAATCCTATGTGAGGGAGAAACACTCAGAACCCAGCCACTGTGTTCTGGAATCCTATCTGAGGGACAAATATTCAGACACTTAAAAGACTCGTTCATGACTTTTAAGACTGGAGAAGGCACACTTAACTATTTAAATACTAAGTGGAAGGCACTGTGCTAGGTCCTGCAGGAGGTAATGCAGATGACTGAGATACCACCCGTGCCTTCTCACTGAGTTTATGCTTGAGCAGAAGGGACGGATGTACACAGAAATAATGATCCAGTCACCTGAGGTCAGGAGTTTGACACCAGCCTGACCAACATGGTGAAACCTCGTCTCTACTAAAAAATACGAAAATTAGCTGGGCGTGGTTGTGGGCACCTGTAATCCCAGCTACTTGGGGGGCTGAGGCAGGAGAATCACCTTAACCTGGGAGGTGGAGGTTGCAGTGAGCTGAGATCGCACCATTGTACTCCAGCCTGGGCAGCAAGAGCAAAACTCCATCTCAAAAAAAAATAATAATAATAATAATGATCCAGGTGGCTACACTGGGCAGCTAAGAGGCAAATAATGTGTTATAGAAGCACAAAGTTAGGATCAATGATTGATTCCTGAGAGAGTATCAAGGAAGGCTTCAAAGAGTTGGTGGCATTTATTCCAGGCTAGAAAGGATGAGAAGCATCTATTTAGAAGAACTCCAGGTTGACAAAGCATCATGAACAAGTGTTGAGTCGACGATGTATTTTACATCCCATTCCTGAGAACATTTAGCATTAGTGTAGTTTGGGTTCTAACTATCCGTTAGAATGGTTTTGGTGGCAGGGAAAAGAATACCCAATGAAAGGAGGTTTTATCAACCAAAGAAAGTGTGCTATCTCATAGAACAGGAGGCAGCCATCGTTTGGGTTGGTTCAACAGAGGCACCACACGTGACAATCAGAGCCCCCAGGCTTTTCCTTTTTTTCTCTGCCTTCTTAGATGTTGACTTTGTCCTCAGATTGCGTTTTTCCCCGTCCCAAGTTTGCTGCTTTCATCTAGTTATTGTGTCATCTCATAGCCACATTCAAAAGTAGAACAGGTCAGAATCTCTCACTCTTTCAATTTTATTAGGGAAAAATACTTTTCCCAGAAGCCCCGAGAGAGAGCGTCTCCTGAAATGTGATCGGCCCACATCATGTTACATGCTCCACCTAATCCAATCAGTGGCTAGATGACATAAAATTAATTACCATGATTGTTGTGAATGAATCAACATTCACCTTTCTATTATTTGAAAGGGGATCATTCTCCTTGAACACACAATCCCCTCTAAACTGGCATTCTATAAATAAGGAAGAAGGTGGGTACATGTAGGTTTTGATTAAGCAACAACAGTATCTGCCACAGTGCTTACAAGCAGACATTTAAATCAGAATTACACCAATATTGATAAATTTTCATCAAGAAGATATTTTCTAGATTCAGCTTTGATAAGCTAATTTAATTTTAGAAAAATTTTTCTATACATCATACGACATTTTCATTTTTGTTTTATTTAAACTATTTTCATAGATACCAATTCTTTTCCATATACATTTTATGCCACAGATTGATTTCATTGATCTTTTTAATGTCTATATTAAATTTTATTGATAATATTTATAGGCTTTGACATTAGTTTTCTTCTTGAGACTGTTATTTGTCCTAATTATCTTGGGCCAAATTTTGTGGATCAAGGAATTTTATGTTGACTGTTCCCATCAATAATCTTTATTAGGAATTGGATAAGAGACTGATTATATGTATTTCTCAGTAAATCCATGATGAAATTGTGACAAATTCTTTTTAGATATGCTAAAAATTAATGTGTTGTTCAGATTGTGGTATTGCAGGGGTCAGCAAATCAGGGGTATTTGCAGGGGTGAGCCAAATCTGGCCTGATGCTTGTAGGGCTGCAAGCTAAAAATGGTCTTTACAGATCAACTTTTGCAATCTATTTAATAATAGGCAATACTAATTTTAATCCCAATTAGAAGAATGTTACCCACGCCCCAAAATTAATTTTATTCTTCTTATTAATAGACATGTATTACAAATATTATATTCGATTATTACTATTACATTGGATTTTTTTTTTGAGTCTTGCTCTGTTGCCCAGACTAGAGTGCAGTGGTGTGATCTCGGCTCACTGCAACCTCCGCCTCCCAGGTTCAAGTGATTTTCCTGCCTCAGCCTCCTGAGTAGCTGAGATTACAGGTGCACGCCACTGCGCCTGGCTAATTTTTGTATTTTTAGTAGAGACGGGGTTTCACCATGTTGGCCAGGCTGGTCTTGAACTCCTGACCTGAAGTGATCCACTTACCTTGGCCTCCCAAAGTGCTGGGATTACAGATGTGAGCCACTGTGCCCGGCCTTACATTGAATTTTATCAATAAATATTTCATGGAAACTTGTTTTCTCTCCTGTCATATAAATTCTACATAATATTCTTGATTTTTACTATTGGTCCACAAACCCTAAAATATTTACTATCAGGTCCTTTACAGAAAATATGTGCTAAACCCTGCTCTATTGCATTGCTAACCTGATTCTTCTGAACACTTATAATTTCCCTACCCTACATTAAGGCTCTGCTTCATTGGGGTTACAAAGAACAAACAGTGAATAGCTTAGTCTGTTCAGGTTTTCATAACAAAATAGCATAAACTGCATGGGTTATGAACACAACAGAGATTTATTTCTCTATTGTTTATCCTCAAAGATTTATTAATTAACAGAGATTCATTCTCCCAGTTCTGGAGGCTGGGAAGTCCAAGATCAAGGCAATAGCAGATTTGGGTGTGGTGAGGGTCCACTCCTGGTTCATAGATGGCTATTTTTTCGCTATCTTCTCTCTGTCTTCTCAGAGGAGAGAAAGGAGTATGGGAGAGCTCTCTGGGGTCTCTTTCATAAAGACACTAATTTCATTCACAAGACTCATGACTGATCACTTCCTAAAGGCCCCACCTTCAAATATCATCATCATCTGGGGGATTAGGTTTCAACACATAAATTTTGGGAGGGACACAAATATTCAGTCCATAGCAGTGAGTGAGGTCTCTATGTTTTTAGGGTTGAAATTGTAGTCTGTCCTGCTTCAGTTAGGAAAATCGTAAGTGGATGAATGTTATCACATTGCTCAGTGTTAAAGGAAAATACTCTTCAAACTCTAACACATTGTGTCAAATAAAAACAAAAGTGACATAAGAGTTTTAAAATAAAAGTCAATTTCCCCTTTTTTGTATTAAAGTATGATGAGTCTAACATGTTGGAAAAGCCAAAATATTGTTTCAAAGCATCAACATTTCAAAGAAACATAGTCTTTTGAAACTTGGGAGAGTCGAGAGGACTTTTAATTTTTTCTACTGTTTCCTACTGAAGTTAGCTTCTTTTTCTTTCCTTTAACAGATGAGGAAAAAGAAAATAATAGAGCATCCAAGCCCCACTCCACTCCTGCTACTCTGCAATGGTAAGTTTCCATTTTTAGCAAGTTCTGTCTTCAGAGGATGCTCATATCTTCTTACCTATAGGATAGGATATCACTTGGATATTTTAACATTATCATGATAACTTGACGTCCCACAACCAACATGAAATCTATCTAATTTGCAGTATATGTAAAATGCTCAACTAGTCTTAGATCTAGCCTGGAGATTGGAATTTTTATATTTTATTTTAGGATAGATATTTTTTCTGTTATCCAAACACTGGCAAGGACTGGATTCCCCATGGGTGTTATTAATTGATTTTAATAGAATCCACTATTACAATTTATAATAGAAACAGAGGTCTGTTGACTCTTACCAATGAACCCTTAATTCATAATTAATTGTAACTATACATAATTATTTTAACATTAATAACACTAACAAGAGTAATCTACTAGAACGGCTTTCTCTTTAATATTTGGCATTCCTGGGCTTGATGAAATATTAATAAATATTTAATGATGTTTAAGTGGTTGCACTTGTGTTTGATATTGACAGATAAATTCTCCTCTAAAAGCTTTATTTGGAAATTATATTGTAGCTTTGAACACTAGAGCTCTCTATGCCTGAGATTCACCCTATGGAGAATCTTGGCCATTGAAGGCGATTATTCCCCTAGCAGTGCAGCCTAGCAATATGAAGGAATTAAGGAATGAAGGGGAAGGAAAGAGAAATGGGGAAAAGAAAGGAACTAAAATCCATTATATGCACCCCTCCATGCTAGGCACTTTATATATATGCCTCATTTCATTCTCACAGTTCTGTGGAGTTGCTATTGTTGTACCCATTTAACTGATGAGGAAAATAAAGCTGAACCAGTTAAATCATTTGCCTGAATAGGCACACAGCCAATCAGTGGCAGAGGCAGGAACTGGCTGGGTCTCTTTAACTGCAAAGCTCATGCTTGGGAGGAAAGGAAAAGAAACATCAGGAAGGATAGACAAGAGAGGACAGATCAGAAAAGGAAGCAGATGGGCTTTAATGAGCAAATCATATTAGATTCTCTAGCCTAATCCATCCAGAGGTGAGAGGAAAACAACACTGGGAGAAAGCATTCAGGAACGTAACTCAATCTTCTCTAACAAGAGCCTCAGCAGTCAGCTTGTTTTGCTTCAAGAATAGCAAAGGTTGTTTTCAAGAGCTCTATTTCCAGCCTTTTGGCCTCTTTCCATCATTTGTTCCTATAGACTTTTTCTCATTGCATTTGCTGCTTTTTGCTTTATTTAAAATTCTACTTTACTTATCAGATCAAATCTCTCCCTTTACCCTTCTCTAAGTATTATGGCCACACAAGTTCCCATAGTGCCAAGACATCGAATGAGGCATCGATGTAAAGGACTTTGGGAGTGGGAGTTTCTAGAAGTGCACGGAATTGACAGACTTTTTTTTTTTTTTTTTTTTTTTTGAGGTGGAGTCTCACTCTGTCACCCAGGCTGGAGTGCTGTGGCATGATTTTGGCTCACTGCAACCTCCACCTTCTGGGTTCAAGTGATCCTCTTACCTCAGCCTCCCTACTAGCTGGGATCACAGGTGCCTGCCAACACGCCCGGCTAATTTTTGTGCTTTTTGTAGAGATGGGGTTTCACCATGTTGGCTAGGCTGGTCGTGAACTCCTGACCTCAGGTGACCTTCCCGCCTTGGCCTCTCACAGTGGTGGGATTCGAGGTGTAAGCCACCACGCCCGGCCAACAGACATTCTTGCTTTAATAATCTGAACATGTCATATGTTTCAGAGTAAAAAATTTGAAAGGAACTAGAAGAAAATCACCTTGTTCATGTCTATTTTTCTGTGATTCCAGGACATCTGCCTGGCAGCAGTGAGGCTGTAAATGGTGCAGTCTCTGAAATCAAACTCTCACGGTTTAACTCCCAGCTCTGCCACTTACAAGCTGTGAAATCTTGGGCAAGGTTCTTAACCTCTCTGTGCTTCAGTCTACTCATCTGTAAAATGGGGATAGCAATAGTATCTAGCTCATAGGATAGTCATGAAGATGAAATGAGTTGTTCTGTAGAAGGTGCTTGAACAGCACCTGGCATGGGGTGGGGCTCAGTCAATCCCTTAGCACACGCCTTCCTTCTGAGACCCACAAGGACAACCTGGAGCAGGCCCCATCTCCTCCCTGGCATAGGCACAGCCAGTTCTCCTTCTATGGTACCTAATTCTGCACAAAATATCTGTTTATCTAAATAAAGGGTCACATAGATCATTCCAGAAGAAATTTCACCCTCCAAGTCACAAGGTCAGACAGTGAATTGTTTTTAATGATACATCTATTTTCAAAGCCAACCCAAATTTGAGAATTTGTATATATTAGCCTTATTCCTTTTTTTTTTTTTTTTTGAGACGGAGTCTCACTCTTTCACCCAGGCCAAATGCAGTGGCACGATCTCAGCTCACTGCAAGCTCTGCCTCCCGGGTTCATGCCATTCTCCTGCCTCAGCCTCCCAAGTAGCTGGGACTACAGGCGCCTGACATATTAGCCTTATTCTTATCAGAAGGCATCAAGTTGTTCAAAGAACATTAACGTTTGCTCTAATTGTCTTTATATTATATGTTTAAGATAGAATTTCAGTCATTAACTAATTCAATAAATGTTTACTGAGCACCTGGTATTTGCTAGGTCCTTGTTCTAGGCTCTGGAAATGCAGTGGTGGATAAGGTAGACCAAGAAGAGGAGCTGATGATGGGGGAAAAAGGAGAAACATCTATATCTATATCTATATATTTTTTTTGAGACGGAGTTTTGCTCTTGTTGCCCAGGCTGGAGTGCAATGGTATGATCTCAGTTCACTGTAACCTCCGCCTCCTGGGTTCGAGTGATTCTCCTGCTTCAGCCTGCCGAGTAGCTGGGATTACAGACATGCACCACCATACCCGGCTAGTATTGTATTTTTAGTAGAGACAGGGTTTCTCCACGTTGGTCAGGCTGGTCTTGAACTCCAGACCTCACGTGATCCACCTTCCTCAGCCTCTCAAAGTGCTAGGATTACAGACGTGAGCCACCGCTCCCGTATATAAATGTCATTAAACTAATGACACTCAGGGCACAGTGGCTTACACCTGTAATCCCAGCACTTTGAGAGGCTGAGGTGGGAGGATCGCTTGAAGCCAGGAGCCCAAGACTAGCCTGGGCAACATAGTGAGACCCTGTCTCTGCAAAAAACAAAAAACTTTGCTGGGCATGGTGGCATAAACCTGCAGTCTTACCTACTCTGGAGGCTGAGACAGGAGTATCACTTGAGCCTTGGAGTTCAAGACTGTAGCAGCCTGATTGTGCCACTGTACTTGAGCCTGGGTGACAGAGCAAGACCCTGTCTCTATTTTAAAAAACAACTAATGATTGATAGATAAACAAGTAATGTATTAGATAGTGAGAAGTGCTGTGCAGAGACTTCAACTTGGCTAATACGATAGTGTCTGAGAGGTTATTTCAGGTTGAGCAGTAAGGGCAAGTTTCTCTGAGAAGGTGACATTTCAGTGGATAGAGGTATGACACCATGACAGTGTGAAAACCAGGCACAGGGGAATGTTCCAGGTGGGGAGAACAGCTTCTACAAAGGCCCCACTGTTGTAGGTGACCTCTCCAGATTGAGCAGAGTTGTGCATACAGGTGATTTATTAGGGCATGCACCCAGCCTCCACGCCCATGGGGGTGTTGGGCAGTGAAGAGGTTATCACAGAGGCTTCAGCCAATCCTACAGGGAGTTCTGAGGTGGAGATGGCCAGTTAAAAATGACCCGAATCAAAGCAACGGATCCAGGCCTTTATCCCCCAACCCCATTGTCCATCACTGGATACAGGCTTCCCCAGGGTGGGGGTGTAACTTGGGAGAGGCAGTTCCCTTCATGTTTTGCTGAGGATCACTCCTTGGAACGATTCAGCCTCCCAGCAGGGGGAACAATGTCTCAGTGCTCCAGGGCAGTCTGGGCACACACAGCATCCACCACTCCTTCCTGGGATGGGAGCAGACTGAGCTTGCTGAAGGACAAACAAGAAGGTGGCCCATGTGATTGGAGCATAGCACGCATGGAGGAGAGTGACACAAGATGAGGTGGGAGAGGCAGGCAGGGGAGAGGCTACATAAGCAGTAGGGAAAAGAAAGTAGGACATTAAACTTAGATAGGAACAGTCAAGCTTAAAACAGTGTAGAGAACATGTGACCTCCTACGTAAAGCTGCACATGTATCATCTTTTAAAAAATATGATTTCAGTATAAAAACTTTATCTCTCAAAAGAGAGTGGATGCAGCCTCCATTTTACAAGGAAAAGTGACATAATTTACAACGTGTCCCCTTTTTGCTCTGGCTGCCCTGGGGTTGAGAGCTAAATCTGATGCTTACATACTTTTGCAATATCTTCTTTCCTTTGTCTAACTTTCTTCTTCTTTTGCTAGCTTAAAAAAAAACCAGGATATAAGTAAATTTAATAAATATATTTTTGCTTTATTTTTATTTTGTTTACACAATAAATATATTTCCTTGTTAAAAAATTAAAAACATTATAGGTAAGACTCCAGTCCATTTCTTCTTGTAGTTCTTTGCCTTCTCCACAAAAAGCAATCCTATTACCAGTGAGACATGTGTGTACATGTGTGCACTTGTGTGTATACATATGTGTAGATATATATTACAGACCCTTCCCTATGTATTCGCACACATATGTATCTGTAGAAGTTTCTGAACTATGGTTTTTAATTTAGCATTGTCTCCTTTATAAAAAGCATGCAGATGTATCACACTAAAAATATTGACCCACAACCTGTTATGCTGTATTGATCCACTACTTGCTTTATTCCTTAGTAGAATGTCCTGAAGCTACACTTATGGTTCATAAAGAAAACCTCATTTTAACTGCAGCACAGTGTTCAGCATAAGACAATGGCACAATTAATGTTGGCATTTCCCTTTTTTTTTTTTTTTTTTTTTTTGAGACAGAGCCTTGCCCTGTCACTCAGGCTGGAGTGCAATGGTGTGATCTTGGCTCACTGCAACCTCCACCTCCCAGGTTCAAGCAGTTCTCCTGCCTCAGCCTTCTAAGTAGCTGGGATTACAGGCACACACCACCATGTGCAGCTAATTTTTGTATTTTGGTAGAGATGAGGTTTTACCACGTTGGCCAGGCTGGTTTTGAACTCCTGACCTCAAGTGATCCACTGGCCTCAGCCTCCCAAAGTGTTGGGATTACAGGCATGAGCCACCCCACCCGGCACCACTTCCCTTTTGATGAACGTTTAAGTTGTGTTCAAATCTCATCTTTGCCATTATAAGTAGGGCCTCACGGAACATCTTCGTGTGTGCCCCCTTGGACACTGTGGGAGTGTTTCTTATCAAGAAGCAGAATTGCTCCATTAACACTTAAAGTGTTGATGGGATTGCAAAATTGCCCATCAAATGGCTTTACCATTTTATATCTTCATCTGCAGTACAAAATACTTACAAAACAAAACAGGAACCTAACACTAGGACAAGCATCTCATTCTCTGAGGTATTTATGTCCTTCATGCTGTGCCCTCTCTCCAGCAGCAGTGGCCAGCCCCTGAGGACAGAGAGGAGGGCAGGCCCAGGAAAGGACACTGGTCGCACCACTAAGGCGCCGGCCACCCGTCTGACAGTGCCGAGCTCTCCTGGGACATTTGGCTTGTTATTGGAATTGGGTTAGGAGCTATTTGCTTCTCCTTCTTCCCCTTCCTTGCCACAAGCCCCCTCCCCCTCCCCCTAGAACAAATAACACCGCTCTAAGAACAAATAATACAGCAGCCAAGCAGCCTAAAATAATTGGGGCCACGTGATCTGGAGGCAACTCCCAGCAGAAAACAGGCAAATATTGTCAAATGCCTTCTGCCAAACACTTTCCAGCATCCTCGGTCACGAGGGTTAGTAAATCCCAACTCACTGGGGATGGTGAGCGCTGCTGGAATCCCGGCCTCACAATAACCTCTATTCATGCAGAGAATTTCGAAATGGAAAGCAGCCTGTTCTGCAGTCCCGGCCTACTTGCTGCCAACACATGCCCCCTCCGTGCCCCGCCCTCGCCCGCCACCCTTGCCGCCCTTACCCAGAGCTCCTTCTGCGCCTTCTGGGTGGGGAAGTTTTCCCTTCCAGCAATTTACCAAGGAAATGAGGCTCTTCCAAAAAGGAGGACAGAAGATCAAATTGTCACTTTCGGGGGAATTGGGGGGAGATTTTCCTTTCTTTTGAAAAAAAATTAAATTGAGGACTTGGGTGGTTGACAAGTTATCAATATTCCAAATTAATATGAAACAAAAGAAATTTAGAATTTCTCTTTAGAATGTTCTGGAAGGTCATAGGTAAGAAATTGGGTTTGGCACTGTTCCAAAGAAGAAATACATTGAAGTTTTAGACCAGATCACAGCTGCTAGACCAGACTCATTGGATGTAACCGATAACTGACATTTTGCACCCGTTTGTGACTTGATTCTTACTCAACAGTGACAGAACATTGCTTTCATAATGTGAGTTAGGTAACATGGTTCTAAAAAGGGAGGCTGAACACTTTTAGCTCTGAACACAACCAGTGTTGATAGATAATGCCACTAGATGTGACTGTGTCCCTCCGGATGACCTCAGCTACAGATGGAGAAAGGTCAGTTAAGCTGGACAACCCAATGCCAAGGGCAGAAATATCTCAGGGAATGAGATGCTGTGTTGTGGAACCACAACTTTTTTTAAAAAAAGTATTTTGTGCTGTGGGTAAATGTGTCAAATGGTAAAGCCATTTGATGGGCAATTTTGCAATCCCATTAGCATTTGAAGCACATGTAGCCAGCAGCTCTGCTTCTTGATGCCAGCAGGGAGAAACACTCCCATACAGGTGTGTAAGGGGGGCGCATATGAAGATGTTCTGCAGGGCCCTATTCATAATGGCAAAGTGCAGTAGAGATGAGTAGAGACTGGGTATAGGTGGAAAGGGACCATGAGGAGGTAGCTTCTGGTAGGGGATGGTGCCAAAATCACCTCAGCTACTGTCCAGGACCACCAGAGCTCTGGGCTGCAAACCTGTAGCCTAGGCCCTAATAGAAGCATTTGGAACCTAATGGAAATTGCAACACTGTGCTTAATACATTGCCTAGTTTTATCCAAAAAAAAAAAAAAAGAGGGGACTTGAATAACCAAAAACTGAGCTGAGAGATTCCAGAAGCTTCCTAAGCCCAGGCCTTACTGGAACACTAATTCAGTAGGTTGTAGGTCAAACCCAGCATAGGAATTGGATGGCTAGTGTTCTGGTCTAGTTTAGACATTACAATGGCAGAAATAAATCTCTGATTCAGTCCATTGCCCTGTATCAGCCAAACCTACAGGTTCAGCAATCACCCGTGGGATGCCAGGCTTGTCAGGTGATGTCCCTGCTGAGCACACCTCATCCTCATGAAAATCCTGTAGAGAAGGCAGAACAGCTACCTGTATTTAAAGAGGAGGAAACCACGGTAGTCTCTGTCTACACAAAGAGGGGGACATTCCTGACTCCCCAAGGAAATCCTTTACAATGAGGAAGCTGGGTCAGCTGAAGTCCCCTGAGAAATGTCAGGGTCCACACAAGTGCATGTTTCTGATTGGCTTGTCTACTTAGGAGCACAGCATGGCTTAACTGTTGTGTAATGAAATAGATTTTTGTTTGTTTGTTTTATTTTGCTTTGGAGTTTTCTAGACTCAGCCTCAGTCCTAACCAGAGCCCAGATGAGCCAAAGCCCACTGTTTTCTATTCATTTGCTGTCTGGTGGTGTTATCTCCCTAGCTACCATCTTCCTTCTGGTAAACTGTCAGTTTCTTAAAGGCCGGGGCAAGAGTAGCATCTTCTTGTTCATGGCTGTATTCTACAGTGTCTGGCACATAGTAGGTGCTCAATAAATATATTCTGACTGACCAAATGAATGTCAGTCTCTGGCACATAGTGAGAACTTTAGAGGCATCATACCTGAGTTCATACTTTTTAAGCCTAGCTTTTCCCAGCGGAGTCGCTGTGGATAAGCCACTTTACTTCCTTGACCCTCCGTTTCTTCCTCTATGTCCTAGGGCATAGTGTTTACTCATCTTGTGGGGGTAGTGATAGCAAATATGAACATCCCTAGTGCAGGGTAGGCACTTGAAAATGTAAATCAAATATATTAATATTAACCATGCTTTTCCTTTAACTACCCAGATATTAAGATTAATAAAATACCAGAATCCCTTGACCTGTGCAAAAGCCTGCCTTCCTTCTTATTGGCCTTTCCTCCTTTCCCCTCCTTCCTCCTGCACTGTTTACTGACTGTGTTCAGGACACAGTGCTAGGAACTATGTTAACATCAATAGGAATTTGGTTTGATCCCTGCCCTCAAAGATCTTTCAGTTTAAGATACAAAACATTATCTGAATATTCCACAATATTGTAAAATAATGCTGATCGTTACTCTTTATTGAGTGTCCCCCACAATAAAGGGCCTCAGG
Organism: Hylobates moloch; assembly: GCF_009828535.3. Lineage (NCBI taxonomy): Eukaryota > Metazoa > Chordata > Mammalia > Primates > Hylobatidae > Hylobates > Hylobates moloch. The sequence goes on along the minus strand of NW_026652287.1, from coordinate 26,311,607 downwards.
CTGTGCATGGATTCTTGTCTAGTCCTCACAGCAAGCTTGGGAGATGGTACAGTTTCTCTCATTTTACAGAAGAAGGAAGTGAGAGAGTTCAAGTAACGTGCCCCAGGCTATATGCTTGTAAGTGGTGGAGGCAGGATTCAAAGTCAGTGATCTCAAACTCTAAAACCAGTGCTGGCTCCTGATGAAGCTATTTGAGCCATAAGCTATGAGGAACTATGGCCATCCTTGGGAAGTAGTGAGAGCTTTACAAGCAGAGGCTGTGGCTTTTCTACAGACATAACAGTAGCTGGCATTGAGACCACTGCAACATTCTACATTTTATTGAATGAATAAATGAATTTGGCAGGGAGGAAAGGATGAAGAAGTGGTTAGCAGATGGAGTTGGGTGTGCACTGAACATAGTTCCATGGAAGAGAAATGTGAGTTGAGCCTTGATGCGTGGAACATGGTGGAAGAGGTCGTCCCCTGCGGTAGGAAGGTGATGGATCGTGTGTGTGGGTGGAAGGTGACAAGGTGTGTCTCAGGGGCAGGAAACGATCCAGTTGGCTGGAAAGAGGTATATGTGTGGGAAAGCAGGACAGAAAAGGAGCCAGGGGCCTTGGATGCCACAGTCAGGAATCCAGACTTTTGTGGAGAGGGAACAGGGAGCCGTTGATGGGTGTAGACTACTATCTTGTCCTGATTGCTTAGCAAGGGTTTTTTTTTTCTACATAGTTTACAGTCTCAGATCTCTGTGACAACTTCAGTGATAAGTTACAATAGTTAATATTTTTAAAAATCCTGTTGTCTTGTAAAGTCTGGGCTTTCTGTAAAAAAAAAACAAAACAAAACAAAAAAAAACCTGTTTTTTGTTTTTTTTTTTTTGTAAAAGAGAATGAAAAAGTTTCTGTTCTTGACATGTGTTCAAGAACTTGAGAAGTGGGCACTTTGAACTGACGCAGAGCGACCTTTCCTAAGAATACATCGATCATGCTGCTCCCATGCTATAAAACATCTAGTCGGTTTAAAAGATCTCTGTGTATACATATAAGAAATCACAGGTTTAAAATGAGGACAGTAGGAAATGATGCCAGGTGCTGAAACATTTGCTTTTCATTGTAAAGTGCTGGTACAAAGCTTCCTCCATGTGCCCTAGGAGGCCACATGCTGAAACCTTGTGAGGAAGCCTTCTTAAAAATATATAACTCAGATAATGACTCATGTTAGCTAGCAGACTGAGCTCATTATCTCTCCATAATAGGATAGGCTCAATTCAAATATAATCAAGTTGTTAAATAGAAGATAAGGAAAATGGAAGAAGTGGGGAATTTTTTTGTGATCATTAAAAAAACCCAGGTATAATGGAGCATTGTTCACCATGTCAGACTAATGATGTCCTCTAAAAGAGAGGAGGAAACGAGAAAATTTCATCAGATATGAAGAAGAATAATTAACTGCCTTTCCTTCTGCTATGCCTTGGTCAGGGAAGTGGACATTCCAATTAGCAATTTTAGTAGATAGGCAGAACCTCTGGATTTTGCGAGGTTTGGGCAAAGGTGTCATGATGCTATTCCTGTAGAAACTTATCAAGCATCAAAGGGGCCCTTCCATGCCAATTACGTCCATTTGTTCATAGGGCTTATTAAAATGCTTCGTAGTTATAAGCCACCAAGTTACTTTGAGGCTCAGAAGCTCCAGAAAGAGGAACAAAATGTGGGCTGAAATGTAGTAATTTAGAAGGCTCTGGCCTTTGACAGGTAACTGTTTAATTAGCTCAGCCTGTGTGAACCATGACTTACACCCATCTGATTTGAATAGTTTGTTGCTGCTATGGGTTCATTTGATGTGATGTTTCTTAACCATGATCTTGTATTTTAATCTTGACCTCTTGGACAGATTTAGTGAGCACACAAGCCACAAGAACAGCAAATGGAAACTGAGGCACAAGGAGCTTAAATAAAGTAACTTACTTAGAAACTCATGCTGTTTAACGCTGCATTTGAAAGCATGATTTTCACCCTTAACTGTCCTCTCCTTCTGCATTTCTGATCGTGGGGAATGGAGCCCCTCATTCATCCATTCTGCCCAGTTAGGAACCTGAGAGTTTGCTTGGTTGCTCCTATCCTCCTCACATCTGGCAGCATGAGGCCCACACCCTAAGTGTTACCTCTGCCCCCACAACCATTGCTTCAGTTCATGCCCCATCATTTCCTGCCGGAACTATTATAGTAGCTCCTGATTGGTCTCCTGTGTTCATTCGTTCATTCAACAAGTCCCAATTAATCAGCCACTATGTGCCAGGCTTTGATCGTCCTCCTGGGCCACCTCCCCTAGAGGTACAGAGCAAACTTTCCAAAGAATGCATTGATCATGCCACTCCCATGCTTTAAAAAATCTAATTGGTTTTAAAGGATTTCTATCAATTTAAATAATCATATGCAAGATGAATTCTGAATGGTTTGAAATGCAAATTTGTTTAGTGTGTTCATGGATTTTTTTTTTAGCCAAAATAAATTCTAGGAAGCCTTAGCAAAAAATAAGCAAAAAGGGATACTTTTATCTTCCCCACAGCTTGTCATACACAAAATTGCAGTTGCCCAAATTGTTCATATGTATGCATGAGACTGGAAAATGTTCCACTACAAGTGTTGAAGTCAAATCTCTTTTAAAAATTGCTTAATGGAACTCTCAAAAGTCAAAGTTGGCCAGGCGCTGTGGCTCATGCCTGTAATCCCCGCACTTTGGGAGGCCGAGGCGGGAGGATCACTTGAGGTCAGGAGTTCGAGACCTGCCTGGCCAACATGGAGAAACCCCGTCTTTACTAAAAATACAAAAATTAGCCAGGTGTGGTGGTGGACACCTGTAGTCCCAGCTACTCAGGAAACTGAGGCATGAGAATTGCTTGAACCCGGGAGGCGGAGGTTGCGGTGAGCCGAGATGTCGCCATTTCACTCCAGCCTGGGTGACAGAGCGAAACTCTGTCTCAAAAGAAAAAAAAAATGTCTAAGATGATACCTATGAGACAGGTGTTTCGTTGCTGTTTTTGTTGTTTGACATTCTTTTATTATACTCAAGCCATTCCTGGCAAATAGAACATATTAAGCTTTAAATTCATGTCAGTTATTGTTGTTACTGATGATACTATTATTATTATTATCATTATTATTATTCCTGTAGCATCCCCGAAGCACTCAGGTCTTCCCGACTCCTCTGAGACTTTGTTTCTTTCAGTCCTCCTGAGTACAATTCTACCACCTTCTTCTGAAAATAACATTTTTATAGTAACTCTTCAACTCCAAGTGGGTGCTAAATTCTTAAGCCAAATCATATCCATTTGTGTGGCATTTAAAGACTCCCTCCACCTCCCGTGGTTCTGCCCTTTAGATACCCCTTCCTTCTCTCTTTACTCAGATCAGCATCTCCATCATTCAAAGCACATGGCACTGTCTCCCATCCTTGCTGTTCTACTTGCCTGGAACCTCCCTCCCTCCCCCAACTACCATGGCAGAATACCAGAGAGGTTTGGAGTGAGACAAACCCTCCTATTTACTAGCTGCATGACTGGGCAAATGAGTTACACTCTCTGAGCCTCAGATTCCTATCCTGAAACATATGTATAAATACCTACCTCATACCATACGGTTATTGTGAGATCAAATGAGACCATGGATACCCAGTGCCCAGCACCTAGTAAGAGCTCAACAGATGCTAGCTGTTGTTGTTGTTTGTTGTTACACAATTCCAAACCCAATTCTTCCATGAAACTTTAATTATCTACCCTCATCTACACATCAATCTCTCTGTTTTCCCACCTTCAACTGTACCTATGCTCAGGAGTTTATAGTAATTAAATATTATTTCTTGTGTATATGTCTCCCCAAATAGACTGCAAAGTTAACTAGGACATAGATCATGTCTTATGCCAACACAAGTGCCTACAGGAGCCAGACAAGGAACAGAAAATAGACGGGGTACAAAGAAATAGGGAGGAGTGAGGACTCTGGCCAACTCCAGGGCACATGTAGCTCTGGCCAATTGTTGTCGTGCGGGAATATGGGTCCAGTGTTGCCAGATCTCAGCTTTTTCAAAAGAAGCCAGAAATCCAGATTCTTATGTGCAATGTCTTGAATTTTAAAAATTGGGCCAACACTGTTCAGGCCAAAACAAAGCATGTCTGTGAGACCCCAGTTTGAGAAAGCTGTCTTATTCAGATGGGCCCCTACAAGTTTGTACGCGAGCTGGTTATTTGGACCTCTGAACTCATTTTTATAGAGAAACAATGCTGTGAATGGCAGTTAGGGGTCCAGGCTAACCTCCCAGGCTGATTTTCATTCATACTGGACCTGAAACTTAAGACAGTCCTAAGAAACCTATTCTTTATGCGAAACCCTTTTCCCACTGGAAAACACACTTAGAATTCCAATTTATGATGTCAAATACATAGATCAGAATCTAAGCCTGTTCAGGACAGGACCATTGTTTTATTCACCACTGTTTCCTTAATGTCTAGAACATCGCCTGGCACTTAGTAAATATTTGTTGAGTTAAAGGTTATCTGTGTCTTTGTCCATCTGTCTACCGTTAATCTGTTCACTGTACGCAAGCATGGATTATCTTGCTCACTGTGATATCCCCAGGGCCTGGCAGGTGATAAGATCAATAAATATTTGTTGAATGAAATAAACGACTGAAATAATATATCCATAAGACACTTATTGAGCACCTACTGTGTGCCAAGGAATATGCTGGACCTCAAGGATGCAGAAGTGACTCAGACACTATCCCAACCTCAAGGAATTTGATCACCTAGAAAGGATTACATCAACTCTTTCTGGGAACATTTCTAAAAACTATGCCAAGTTACTCAGTGTTCCCCATCCCAGAAGAGTGGGGAGTAGATAAGATGATCGGAGAATATTCAGCACCAGGTTTTGTCTTGGTGCTGACAGGTCTGTGTCCCTAGGGTTGTATTCCCCCTCTGTGGGGTTTGGATATGAAATGATTGAACTGATGTTCTTGCAATCACATGTTGGAATGAGTTGAGGGAGTGCTACCCTTTCAAGTGGGCACCTTGGGGGGCCGTGTCCTCATTCCACTTCACTTACGACAGTGCTGGGCCACTTCTTTGGCAAATGCTCTCAGCGGGAGTTTTGAAGCCACTTGAGGACATTTATTTCATCACTTTGGAATTATGCCTTATTTTTGACCAAAAAAATTGGGGGTGCGGGATGGTTTTCCAGTCACTTTATCCCCCAAACTTGCTTCCAAATGACTTTGGGTTGTTTCCTAAAATCTAGTTAATGATCAAAGGAGAAATGTTTTCTGTTGGTGCATTGATTTAGCAGTAGGTGCCCCAGGCTTCGAAGGCATGACCCTAAGAGAAGTTCCCAAATTGTCCTGTGCCACAGTAGTTTTCTTGGGAAAGGTATTTAACCTTCCAGAGTGCCTAGGACAATGGAGGCAAGATTCATTTGGATGCCTACATTCTGGTGTTTGGGTTAAAGAATAATAAATTTTTTAAACCCTGTATCTAATTTTTGTTTATATCCCCAATGTCTAGCACAGGGTCAGGACATATATAGTGCCCAAAAATGTTTTCTGGAGAGGAAGAATGAATTATGAGGAGGTCTGACATCTTCTTAGTGCTTCCCATGCACGTGCCAGGCACCATGCGGATGCTTGTCACACGTTACCTCATCTGATCATTATAACCACTTTAGGAGACACAATTCAATCCCACCAAAAGGAAACTGAGGCCTGAGCTTAAGTAACTTGCCCAAGGTCACCAAGCCAGCAAGTGACAAGGCTGGGATGTAAACCCAGTTGTAGAAAATCTCTCCTACAGAATCCCTAACGGAGACTCACTAAGAAGGTCATGGGTATAGAATCATTATCCCTAGCACAGCAGAGGAGAAGAGGATTCTAAAGTAATCATGGGGCCAACTTCCTCCTCTGGTCATGAGACCTCCTTTCAGTCAGCAGATCAGTGGCTGTACAGCTGTACAGGCCTCTCCCGGGGCATTGATTTTCCCAGACAATACCCCTCCATAGCATTTGTCAGCCAAGGAGCTCCAAGATGTTGACACATCCTCCTTTGGCTTTTAGCTATTACAAATGGCTCCTCAAGTGGGTCTGTGGTTCCATTCCTGGCTGATTGGGGCACCCACAAGATCCTATGTAGTTTTTGGAGTTTGCAGTTATCTGATCTAGCCAGAACAAGGCCAGGCCAATGACAGTACAGAGTAGAGGATCTGGGAATTTGGGCTGGTGTCATACCCAAAGGGGCCAGGATTCTGACACTGCCAAGCCACTAATGCCAGGCATGACCTTGGGCAGCTTGCTTTGTCTTCCTGGGCCCCAGCTTCTCCACCTGTAGAAAGAGTGTTATTTCTAAGGTCTGCCCATCTCTAGAGGACTAGAAAGAACGGACCGCTCTTGCTTGGGGAAGGTAACACGTTTTTTGCTCATTGGGCATTTATTTCCCTAGGCTGGAGGAGAACTATGAGATTGCAGAGGGGGTCTGCATCCCTCGCAGTGCCCTCTATATGCATTACCTGGATTTCTGCGAGAAGAATGATACCCAACCTGTCAATGCTGCCAGCTTTGGAAAGGTGAGTCCAGCCTCATCAGGCTTGTCCTCCCCACCACCCCAACTTTAAGTAATTTATGCACAGTTTTAAAGCATTTTAGTTATTTTTTTAAGTTATCAAAGTACTTACTTACTTTGGTACTTTGACAACTTCAACTTCACTGTAATACTTTGCTATCAAAATTTCAAACAATTCAAAAACACTGTAAAGTAAGAAGGGAATGTCTCACTTGAATTTCCTCAGTACTTAATTTTCATGAAGTCACTTATTTTCTCTGAGAGACAAATATTGAACTCACAAGTATGTTGCATGGATGTCGATCAGCCTGGGACACGCAACCTGCTTGGCTTAGTCATGTGGATGCTTGGAGAAACTGTAAATGGCCCTGTATCCTTAGATTGGAGGTGTGGGCGTCCTTTGCAAGGAGTGGTACTATCACCACAGTGCTGACTGTTCTCTTTCCACCTTATAATAAAAATATAATCCACATTTAGAGCTATGTCTACAAAAAATGGTTAGCAGTGATCATTCCCATTTAATAGGCCAAGGAAAGCTGTTGGGGCATTCTTTAAGACTGATCATTTATTTATTTGATGGCTACACCAAAAAAATACCCAATTTCAGTCAATACATCTAAACCTTCCTTCTTTTGTTAGCTTCCTTTTTCTATGTGTAATTTTTCCTGCATCTCCTAACAAAAATAGGCCTGTTCTGTACCACGATTCTTTATCAGTTTTCTGAGTGCAGGAATAAGAAGGGCTGAAATGGCAGAAAGAGGTCAGTGTATGAGTTTCAGGAATTCCCTTTTCAGATCCCCAAAAGATAAATCATCAGTAGGAAAAAACAAAGAGCCGTGTTAAGGCTGAGCCAACCACCCTGGAGAGCCCCAAAATGGAGTGGCTGAGAAATGGCTCCATTCAATAAATGGGAAGATGCTCTGTGATGACTTGGGGAGGAAAAAACATTTTTGTGTTGATTAACACGATTTCTCCAAAGTGAAAGGGATGTTTTTTTTAAAGTCAATGGAGAAACTACCTTGGCTATTTCTTTCATTCATTTCTTCAATCCTTCAGTATTGGTAGAGACTGACTGTGTGGCAGGCCCTGTGTTAAGTAGTGGCAGTGGGGACCCAGAAAGGAACTCAGTGTGGCTCTGCTATGGAGGTGCCCCTCAGCAGGTGGGAGAAGGGAGAGCACACACGGTGGATGTGTATGCTACCAGAGCTTGGTCAGGAGTTTGCACTCCTGGAATATTCAGTGGCACCTACAAACCCCTCACAGAGGCCACAGTGGAAAGCCCAGATGAGGCCTCTTACATACAGGTTGGGGACAGGTTGGGTGAACCAAAAGACCAAGAATCCTGACTTTCCTGGACTTATTATCTAACCTCTCTGAGCCTCAGCTGCCCCAGCTTCCTCAGGGGGATGTTGCAAGAGTCAACTGAGATGATGTTGGTGGATGATGGAAGGTACTGTTTACTCAGTTATCCAATAACTCAGACATTTATTAAGCACCTACCATGTGCTATTACAACTGTTGCTGTTATGAATTCTGCATGAGATGTCTGTGCCTAGACATAAATAGACATTTGTTAGCTTATATTCTGCAAAACAAACAAAAACCCTCCCCACTTTTAGAAACTCCAATTTGCCTGCATAAGAAGCCTCTATTCTCTTTTTCTCAACTACTTTTGTAACCCTATTAGCTTGTGGTTTTCTTGACCTCCTGATCTGGGTAAAATCGGTTTAAGCTCACGCCTTCACCTCAGCACCCCAGTCCCATTTTCATTTTAAGTCTCAAGCCTGCCCCAAGACTTCAGCAAATCTCAAGGCATTTGCATTCTCAGGGTCACCTTGACTTGAGACTCTTCCTTCTGGTCATTATCCATGTGTGGCTGTTTCACTTAAAGTTAAACAAAATAATAACTTCAGTTCACTAGCAGTTGCACTAACCACATTTCAAATACTCAAGGGCCACATGTGACTAGAAGCTACCATATTGGGCAGTGCAGAATGGAACGTTCCCAGCATCACAGAAAGTTCTATCAGACAGTCCTGTGTTACACTGCAGTAAGCCAAGGAGGAAACTCAGTATCCACTTTGCTTTTCACAAGATAGCCCACAGGAAGCCTCTGTGATCCTAGTAGAGTGAGATGTGTAGGAGAGGTTTACATCCCAAACAGGGTTAACATCCCAAACACGGTCCTACAGAACAGACATCCCCCACTTCAAAATGCTCTTCAGCCTCTTCACCACAGTGGGGGCTTACTGGCCCCACCCCGATGGTTCCCAAAGCTGGTCCCAGCCCTTCTCCACCCTGCTGTCTCCCTTTTCTCTTCTTCCATCTCCCTTCTCCTCATTCTCCTCTCCCCCTCCTCCTTGAGACACCCCCCACCAAATGTCTCTCTTCTGCGATCTTTGGTTTCTGCTGACATCTATGCCCGTAGAGGTATCTCACTCACCCCAAATGGCATTTCAAAATATTTTTCCGAACAATACATTTCCTCCCTAAGAAATACAGTGCCAGCTGCTTCCAAAATACTCATTTAAAAAAACATCCGAACTCCATCTTATCTTCAGCCTGAAAACAAGGAAATACTCTAATGGCATTAAGAACACAAATGTAAATTCTCTGTGTAGCTGCCCTGCCATCAGTTTCAAATGGACTGGGCACTGGGGCTGTCCTTCCAGCCACAGAGGACAGGAGCTGCCTGCTAAGGGTTTCCACATTGAGCTTGCTGGATTGAAATCCCAGACACATTTGCCTTTCCTGAGGACTCCAGCATGCTGCAGCTGCCATCTCCTTGAAAGAAAGGGACTAGTTGTTCTGTGAAACTTTGAGGTGAAATCATGGACAGTCTTCCTTTGAGCAGACCCATCCAAACTTATGATTCATTGATGAACTTTTAACTTAGAGCAGGCGAGGTTTGATATTTAAGCTTAGCTTTTGGAGAACGAATACATTGGTAGTAGTCTCTACCCAGCTTGCAAGTGGGCTGAGGCAACACAGACATCAACGCTGAAGTTGTCCCCCAGGGACAACCAGGGTGACCTGGTTGGGATACCATTCTTCATAAAGTGGGTGGCAGCCATTGCTTCGCTGCAAGTGAGATCTGAAATGTAAATCCTCTTTCCAAGTCTGTGGCCAAGCCCCACAAGCACCAGCTTCCAGTAATGCTGTATTGACTTTGGGTCCCAGAATTAATTTAGGGAGTGCAGAGAATATGAAAGCTTCTAGCTGAACTGGTCTTGTGCCTGCTTTCACTGTTAAGGGTAATGAAAGGTCACCCAACTTGGAGTCACTGAACTTTTCTGAGCTCACATTTCCTTATCTTTAGACAGGAATAATCCCTCATAAAACTAGGGATAAAATGAGACAGTGCTTATGAGGGCGTTTTTTGAAACTGTAAAGTGCTCTACCCATCAAATAAATCATCATTCTCTAAATGATGGCCTCATTCCATCTCACCTCCCATCTTTCCTTACCATGCTTTATTTTTCTTTATAGCATTTATCATGACTTGAAATAGATATATTTATACATTTATGTAGTATAGTTTTCTCTCTCTCTACAGATATATAGCTAACTTTCCCTACTGCTATTCTATGCTTGCCAAATATCTATATCTATATCTATATATACACCTACCATGTGAGTATAGAGAAGCATTATATATACATAATGATTTTCTTTTGTCTGTCTCCTCTAGAATGAAAGCTCTATGAAGACTTTTTTGTTCATGATGCATCCCCTACACCCAGAACAATGCCTGGCACAGAATAAGCCCTCAGATATTTGTTACATGTTGTATGATTTATATTTACATTACTTGTCGGGGACCATGTGAATCACTTTTACATATGCGAACTCATTTAACCTTCATGATAATAACCCTATGAAACTGGTGTTGTATCCATTTTCCATTAGCCCATTTACTGAGTAGGAATGAACTTATTGAGGTACACATGGAAACTAGCTGTATTTTTACTTACTTTGAAGAATCGCTTTCAAAGTTCTCCGTCCAACTCTGATGATGATGTGTTTAGAGGAAATCCCAGAGCATCTGGCCATGTTCACCCATCACATCAGTCTTGGCTGAATAATTACAGCTCATTCTCAGCTATTAAAAAGTGCACTTTAGTCCAATTTAAAACTTCAATCTCACATCTAAGTCAGAGCTTCTTCCTCCTTGTGGCTCAGAATTTGCTCTGGGAAAGAGGGGTAGGATCAGCTTTTTCTCCTTCCTTTTCTGGCTCCTCCAGGGTTGGGGGTGGGAGACAGTCGGGGAGGAAAGGCAACAAGAGTCATTTGACAAACTCATGCTCACTGGGGGCTTCTCCTAGCTATAAGTGCCTTCTGCTACGACTGTCACCCAAATGCTGGGGCCAGGGGTCCTGTCATAGGTTTTGGGGGAGCCACTGTGGATCTCTGTCCACATTAGCTGAGAGATGTGCTCTCTAGCCAACCTCCTACCACCTCCACTCACAGGCTGCTTTGGCCCCACAGGTAACTGAGGAGTCCCTCTGTAGCTCTGTTATTGTGTTGGAAGTTTCTGGCCAACTCACTGCACACCAAGTATTACACCTTGATTCTTAGAGATGCCCAGAGGAGCCCCAAAAAGCAGAACTGGCAGATAGAACAGGCTGAACTCAATGAAGCATAAACAAAAAATAGCTTTGTTTTGTTCCAAGTTTGTCTATGGCTCACTTCCTTCCCTGACCCCTGATGGTTGCATTGCAGATTTAATAGCTTTTGGGTTATTGATTATAAGAGCAGGCATCTTCTCAATAATTTAGACTCTTTTTCAGATGTTAAAAGTCCAGTCCAGTCCAGTTCTTGAATTTAAAACTGCAGTCTCACATCCACTTCAAGACTCCTCCCTAGCCCAGCTCGGGTCTGCCTATCTGTGGCTTGGGGTCCCACAGTGAGGAAGGGAAGAGTGTGATCTGATCTTCTCCTTTCCCTGACCTTTCCCTCCTGCTCCTGGTCCCTTTAGGTGTGTTAGACTGAGAAAAATTACTTCCAGAATATAACTCTAGCTCTCCAGGGAAACAGTGAAATAAATTTTTAGAAAACAACAGAACTATAAATTGAAACAAACATACGGTAATAGGGATCAGAATTGGCATGCACATGACGTTGTCCAAGCTTATTAATAGGCAATTTTTTAACAAATGGTAGAAGTGTCTAGCTCTGTCTAATTTAGAATGCAACATTCAGTTTTCATACAATTAAATAGCAAACATTTACGTAGAGCTTTCTGTATACCTGCTACTGTTCTAAGCACTTTACATATATCAACCTTGTCTAGTCCTCTAAATAACTCAATGAATTAGATACTGTTATTGTTCCCATTCCATGGATGGCAAACTGAGTCCCAGAGAAGCTGGGTGATTTGCCAAGTTCACACAGCCAGTAAGTGGTGGACTCAGGATGTGAACCAAGGAAATATGGCCCCAGAGCCCATGCCCTTAGCCACCTCGTTTACACAGGATGAGTTATTTCAGGGCTAAGCTAGGTATGTGTGGAGGCAGGTTTTGTGCACACACTTGTCCTTTTGACTTTGTTGTAGTCATTAATAGTCATCTGGTGATCTCCTAGGTGATGGAATTTTGGAGAGAAGTCTCAGCCTCTCTGTATCTCAGGGATCAAGTGTGCTGATCACTGCAGTTGAGAAATGCTTTCCCAAATCTTCCCAGCTGGGGTGTTCTGGGTACTGCAAACTCTGGGGTACTGAGTACTAACTCCCTCAGCACCCGGATTCATCTATTTATCCGATATTCATTTATCTCATATCTGTGTGGGCCAAGCCCCATGCTGGGAGATGGGATACAGAGAGAAGTCTGCCTCCGAGGAGAAGGCCCTGTAGAAGAGACATATACACATGAGTGACTGCAAAACAAGATGGCAAATGCAATTCCTGAGTGTGAATACAAGATTGGAAGGGCACAGGATTAGAGGGATGCTTCCTCCTTGTAGGGGTGAGGGGCAGCCTGAGAACCAGGCTGGTTGTGGAAAAGCTCCAGGCACTGAGCATCCCCCTCCCTCAGCCCACAACCCTGGAAGGTCCATGGAAGCTAAAGTGGGTGTTTTAATTTCACCAGAAACCTCCTTCTCCTGCTTGACCACTTGTCTTTGAGAAACTCTAAAACAAAATCTCTACCCACACAAAGATGGAGCATCACTGCATTTGGCCAACAAGCTAAGCCTTTTCAGAAAGAACAACTGAGCCTCAGATTTTTGAGCAAAGAGAACATCTCTAGCCTACAAATGAGTTGCTTTCCAAGCATTTGTAAGCTGCATTTCAGTAGAGCAGAGGTCCTCAACCCCTGGTCTGTGGACTGGTACTGGTCTGTGGTCTGTTAGTAACTGGGCCACACAGCAGGAGGTGAGTGGGTGGGCAAGTGAGCGAGCATTACCTCCTGAGCTCCACCTCCTGTCAGATCAGTGGTGGCATTAGATTTTCATAGGAGTGAGAACCCTATTGTGAACTGCGCTTGTGAGGGATCTAGGTTGTGTGCGCCTTATGAAAATCTAATGCCTGATGATCTGAGGTGGAACAGTTTTATCTTGAAACCATTCCTTCAACCTGTCCAAGGGAAAATTGTCTTCCATGAAACCAGTCCCTGGTACCAAACAGGTTGGGGACTGCTGCAGTAGAGGCCACAAAGTGAAAGAATGTCTTCTTCAACTCACACTTATTGAGGGCCCACCATGTGCTGTAGCCCAGGAATTTCCAATAATGTCAGGTTTTGAGCCCTGAACTTGAAGATCTGTCACCCTTACTCACCATGTGATGATGGGTAGGTCCTTTTCCCTCTCTGAACCTCACTTCCTCCATCTATCAAATGTGGAAGTTAGTCTACAAGCATATGAGGATCTTACCGTATTAGCCCAAAACACTTTTCAACTAGAAATCATAAAATAGCTGACACTGACTCTATGCCAGTTCCTGGGCTAGCCCTTTTCATGGATTATCTCATTTAATCCTCGCATACTCTGTGAATGAGATGCTGTGATCTGGGTTTTTTGTTTGTGCATTTAAAACTTTTTAAAAGAGAAATTTTAGTTTGACAGCAAAGAATAAATTGTACAGAGATTTCTCATATACCCCTGTCCCTACACTTGCCCAGCCTCCCCCATTAACGACATCCCTCACCAGAATAGTACATTTGTTACAACTGATGAACCTACATTGACACATCATCACACAAAGTCCATAGTTTATATTAGAATTTACTCTTGGTGAATTCACTCACACTGGTGAATTCACTCACATACTGTGAGTTTGGACAAATGTATAATGACGTGTATCCATTGTTTTGGTATCATGCAGAGTATTTTCACTGCCCTAAAAAGCCCCTGTTCTCTGCCTAGTCCTCTCTCCCTGTCCCCTGCCTAGTCCTCTCTCCCTGTCCCCTAACCCTTGGTAACTACTGATCTTTTTACTGTCTCCAGTTTTGCCTTCTCCAGAATGTCATATAGTTGGAATCGTACAGTATGTAGCCTTTTCATATTGGCCTCTTTCCATTCATAATGTGCATTTAGGTTTCCTCCATGTCTTTTGTGGCTTGACAGCACATTTCTTTTTAGTGCGGAATAATATTTCATTGTCTGGATGTACCATGGTTTATTTATCCACCTACTTACTGAAGGATATTTTGGTTTCTTCCCATTTTGGCAATTATGAATACAGCTGCTATAAATATGCATGTGCAGGTTTTTGTGTGGACATAAGTTTTCAACTCCTTTGGGTAAATACCAAGGAGTGCAATTGCTAGATTGTATGGTAAGAGTTTATTTAGTTTTGTAATAAACTGCCAAACTGTCTTCCAAAGTGGCTGTACCATTTTGCATTCCCACAGCAATAAATGAGAGTTCCTGTTGCTCTACATCCTCACCAGCATTTGGTGTTGTCAGTGTTCCAGGTTTTGGCCATTCTAATAGGTATGTAGTGGTATGTCATTGTTGTTTTAATTTGCATTTCCCTGATGACATGTGACGTGGAGCATCTTTTCATATGCTTATTTGCCATCTGTATATCTCCTTGGTGAGGTGTTTATTAAGGTCTTTGGTCCATCTTTTAATTGGGTTGTTTGTTTTCTTATTGTTTTTAAAGAGTTATTTGTATCTTTTGAGCAACAATCCTTTATTAGATGTGTCTTTTGCAAATATTTTCTCCCAGCCTGTGGCTTATCTTCTCATTCTCTAGACATTGTCTTTCACAGAGCATAAAATTTTAATTTTAATGAAGTCCAGCTTATCAATTATCTCTTTCATGGATTGTGCCTTTGGTGTTTTATCTAAAAAGTCATCATCATACCCAAGGTCATCTAAGTTTCCATCTATGTTGTCTTCTAGGTGTTTTACAGTTTTGTGTTTTACTTAGATCTATGATCCATTTTGAGTTAATTTTTGTGATGGGTATAAGGTCTGTATCTAGATTCACTTTTTTTACATGTGTGTATTCAGTTGTTCCAGCACCATTTTGTTTAAAAGATTATCTTTGCTTCATTTATTGCCTTTGATCATTGTCAAAGATCAGTTGACTATATTTATGTAGGTCTGTTTCTGGACTGTCTATTGTGTTTTGTTGTTCTATTTGTCTGTTCTTTTCCCAATACCATACTGTCTTGATTACAGTAGCTTTATTGTACATCTTGAATATGGGTAGAATCAATCCTCCAATTTTGTTCCTCAATATTGGACTGACTATTCTGGGTCTTTGGCCTTTCCATAGAAACATTAGAATCAATTTATTGATAGCCAGAAAATAACTTGCTGGGATTCTGATTGAGATTGTATTGAATCTGTTGATCAAGATGGGAATAACTGACATATTGGCAATATTGCATCTTCCTATCCATGAATATGGAATCTCTATTTTTATCTAGTTCTTCTTTGATTTAATTCATCAGAATTTTGTGGTTTTCCTCATATAGCTCTTATACATAGCTTGTTAGATTTCTACCTAAGTATGTCATTTTGGGGGGATGCTAACATAAATAGTATTGTGTTTTCAACGTCAAATACCACTTGTTTATTACTGGTATATAAGAAAGTGATTGACTTCTGTATATTAGCCTTGTATCTTACAACCTTGCTTATTAGTTCCAGGAGATTTTTTTTTTTTCTTTTGTAGAATCTTTTGGATTTTCTACTTGGACAATTATGTCATCTTTGAACAAAGAGTTTTATTTCTGCCTTCTCAATCTACATGCATTTTATTTCCTTTTCTTGTCTTATTGCATTGGCTAATGCAGTGTGATGTTTAAAAGGAGTGGTGAGAGGGGACATCCTTGGCTTGGTCCTGATCGTAGTGGGAAAACTTTGAGTTTCTTACCATTAAGTATAACATTAGCTGTAGGTTTTTTGTAGATACTCTTTATCAAATTGAAGAAACTACCCTTTATTCCTAGTTTGCAGAGAGGGTTTTTTTTTTTCAAATCGTGAGTGGGTGTTGCAATTTGCCAAATACTTTTTGTGCATCTGTTGATATGATCATATAATTTTTTAGCTTGTTGATGTGATAGATTACATTAATTGATTTTTGAATGTCAAACCAGCCTTGCATATCTGGGATAAATCCCACTTGGTTATGGTGTATAATTACTTTTATACATCATTGGATTCAATTTGCAAATATTCTGTTAAGAATTTTTGCATCTATGTTTATGAGAAATTGGTCTGTAACTTTTTTTAATGCCTTTTATCTGATTTTGGTACTAGGTAACAGCTGACCTCATAGAAAGAGTTAGGAAGTAGTCCCTCTGCTTCTGTCCCCTGAAAGAGATTGTAAAGAACTGACAAAATTTCTTCGATAAATGTTTGATAGAATTTACCAGTGCACCCATCTGAACCTGGTGCTTTCTGTTTTGGAATGTTGTTAATTATTGATTCAATATACTTAATAGATATAGACCTATTCTGTCTGTTTCTTATTGTGTGAGTTTTGGCAAATCAAATCTTTCAAGAAACTAGTGCATTTCATCTAGATTATCGAATTTGTGGGCATAGAGTTATTTATAGTATTCCTTTATTATCCTTATAATGTCTATAAGATCTGCAGTGGTGTCTCCTCTTTCATTTCTAATATTACTAATTTGGATCTGCTCTCTTTTTTTCTTTGTTATGCTTGCTAGAGGCTTGTCAATTTTATTGATCTTTTCAAAGAACTGGCTTTTGGTTTTATTGATTTTCTTTATTGATTTGCTGTTTTCAATCTCATTGATTTCTGCTCTAATTCTTATTGTATCTTCTTCTTACTTCAGATTAAATTCACTCTTCTTTTTCCAGTTTCCTAAGTTGGAAACTTAGATTATTGATTTTATATCTTTTCCAATATATGCATTCAGTGTGATAAATTTTCCTCTACTCACTGCTTTCACTGCATCTCACAAATTTTAATGTTGCGTTTTCATTCTCATTTGGTTCAAATATTTTTATTTCTCTGAGATTTCTTCTTTGCTCCATGAGTTATGTAGAATTGTTGTTTTATTTCCACACATTCAAGGATTTTCTAGTTATCTTTCTGTTATTGAATGATAGCTTAATTCTACTGTGGCCGGAGAGCAGACATTATATAATTTTTGTGTTTTATGACCCAGAATGTGATCTATCTTGATGAATGTGCCATGTAAGTTTGAGAATATATATTCTGCTATTTTTGGATGAAGTAGTCTATTAATGTCAATTATATGTAATTGATTCATGTCCTTACTGATCTTCTGCCTTACTGATTTCCATTTCTGATACAGGGGTATTGAAGTTTCCAACAATGATACTGGATTCATCAATTTTTCCTTGCAGTTCTATTAGTTTTGGCCTCATATAGTTTGATGCTGTCTTGTTAGGCACGTGTATATTAAGAATCATTGTGTCTTCTTGGAGATTGATACCTTTATAATTATATAATGCCCTTCTTTATCCTTGATAACTTTCTTTGCTTTGAAGTATGCTCCATATGAAATTAGTATAGTTATTCCTGTTTCTTTTGATTAGTATTATCATAGTATATTTTTCTCCATCCATTTACTTTTAATCTACATGGATCTTTATATTTAAAGTGGGTTTCTTATAGACAACATATAGTTGGGTCTTGTTTTTTGAACTGCTTAGGCAATCTTTGTCTTTTAATTGATGCATTTAGACCATGATCTTTAAAGTGATTATTGATAAAATTGGATAATATTTACCATATTTGTTAGTTTTCTGTTTGTTGCCCTTGTTATTTGTTACTATTTTCGTCTTCCACTCTTCTGCTGCCCTTTGCAGTTTTAATTGAGCATTTCATATCATTCCATTTTTTCTCCTTTATTAGCATATGTTATACTTTAACATAAAAAAACCTTTTAAATGGCCATCCTAGAATTTGCAGTATATATTTACAACTAATTCAAGCCCACTTTTAAATAATGCTATACCACTTCACAAGAAGGGCGAGCACCTTATAATGAGAAAATCATAACTTTGGTGCACTCTGTATAAAAACACATGCACACATACTTATGTATGTGTTTTAATTGATATACACATATAATCAAATACTTTGTTGCCATTATTATTTTGAATAAACTGTCATCTGTTAGATCAATTAAAAAACAAGAAAAATAAGTTTTTATTTTACTTCACTTATTCCTTCTTCAGTCCTCTTCCTTTCTTAGTGTAGATCTGAGTTTCTGACCTATATCAATTTCCTTCTCCCTAAAGAATTTCTTTTAACATTTCTTGCAAGTCAGGTTTACTGAAAACAAATTCCCTTAATTTTTGTTTGTCTGAGATAGTCTCTACTACTACTTCAGTTTTGAAGGATAATTTCTCAGTGTACAGAAACTTAGGTTGGTAGGTTTTTTCCTCTCAATACTTTAAATATTTCATTTCACCCTGTTCTTGTTTACATGATTTCCAAGCAGAAGTCAGAAGATAGTCTTGTCTTTGTCCTGTATAGGTAACATGGGTTGTTTTTCTCTCTGGCTTTTTTCAGGATGTTTTTCTTTATCTTTGATTTTCTATAGTTTGAAAATTATATACCTTGATGTTGTTTTCCTGGGGTTTGGCTTTTTGTTGTTTGTTATTTGACATTTATCCTGCTTGGTGTTCTCTTAGCTTTCTGAATCTGTGATTTGGTGTCTGACATTAATTTGGGGAAATTCTCAGTCATTTTTGTTTCACATATTTCTTTGCTACTTTTCTCTTTTTCTCTTTCTGATATTCTTATTATGTGTATTTACATCTTTTGTAATTGCCCCATAGTCCTTGGATGTTCTATTCTGTTTTTCAGTCTTTTTCTCTTTGCTTTTTAGTTTTTGAAGTTTCTGTTGATATCTACACAAGCTCAGAGAGTCTTCAGCTATGTCTAGTCACCTGCAAATCCATCAAAGTCACTCTTCATTTCTGTTACAGTGTTTTTGATCTCCAGCATTTCTTTTTGGTTCTTTCTTAGGATTTCTATCTCTCTGCTCACATGGTCCATCTGTTCTTGCAGGCTGTCTAATCTATCAATTAGAGCCCTTAGCAAATTAATCACAGTTGTTTTAAATTCCTGGTCTGATAATTCTGACATCCTTGCCTTGTCTGGTTCTGAGGCTTGCTCTTTCTTTAAATTGTGTTTTAGCATGCCTTGTAATTCTTTCTTGGTGGTTGAACATGATGTGCCAGGTAAAAAAGGAACTGCTGTAAATCACTTCTAGTAATATGGTGGTAAGGCGTGTTGTGGGGGGAAAGCAATCTATCGTCCCTGTGATTAGGTCTCAATCCTTTAGTAAGCCTATGCCTCTGGACTGTGAACTTTACTACAAGTGTTTCTCCATTTTTTTCCCTCCCCTCTTAGATGTCATAGGATAGCTAAAGTTGGCTAGAATTGGATATTTCCCTTCT
The DNA here is from genome assembly GCF_009828535.3 of Hylobates moloch. NCBI lineage: Eukaryota > Metazoa > Chordata > Mammalia > Primates > Hylobatidae > Hylobates > Hylobates moloch. The sequence goes on along the minus strand of NW_026652287.1, from coordinate 26,292,163 downwards.
TTCACATGGAAGGTTAGAGGGGACTGGTGTTGGGTTATTTCCTTTCTCTGCATGGAAGACTAGAGCTGACTGGAGTTGGGTATTTCCTTTCTCCCAAGTCAGTTAGGCCCTGATAATACCCCAGCAGATTAGGCTCTGGTTAACTAGCTTCTCCTGAAAGCAGGCCTTGTTAAGAAGAACAGAGTGCTCTGGCATATTTCAAAATGGTTCCTTTTCTCCTCCCCCTGCCGGAAGCATGAGGGACTTTTGCTCTGATATTTACTGTGGGAACCTGGTCAAGCTCCTAGAGGTACATCTCTCAATATTGTGTGGGTTCCCCTATGATTGGGCCTCCCTGGAGTTATTTTTTAACTCTCAGCCTTGTCTGCATTAAGCCTTCACAACTTGTCAATTACAATTCAGATGTTCCTACCACAGCACTGGCTCCTGAGTCAGTTACCACTCCTGAGTCTCCCCTCCAGGGAGCCACGATTCCCTGATTTGCCCATCTCTCCAATCTTGGGGGCAGCAGTTTGCTCTGTGTCCTCCCCTCTCTTAAGGACCCAAGAAGAATTGTTGATTTTTCGGTTTGTTTTGCTTTCTACTCATTAGGATGGAGTGGTGACTTCAAAACTTCTTATATACAGAACCAGAAACTGGAAGTCAAAATGCTGTTTTTATTCCCATTTAAAGATGAGGTAGTTGACTCCAGGGCCTATCGGATTTCTGATCAATGCAAAGGAGCTAAACACTGGAGCGTTCTCTATAAAGTAGATCCTGGGTGGAAACCAGAAGGTCTCTGGGTTATTATAGAAATTGGGACTGTGGGGAAAGATATTCCTCCCCATCCCTCAATAGTGGCTTAAATAAATTAGTGGTCTTACTTTTCTTACATAAACTAAGTCTAGAGGAAGGTAACCCAGCTATAGTTGGGCAGCTCCATAAGAGCATCAGACCCAGGTTCTTTCTGTCTTTGTGATCTGCCCTTTCTAGCAGATGGCTTCCAGTTTCTATATCACCTCATGGTCCAAAATGACTGCTAGACTCCAAAGACTATCTTCTAGGAAAGAAGTAGAAAAAAATGGGGTAAGGGAAGAAAGGTCAAAGCTCCCAGTTCAGTCAGCACTCTTTAGACTCTTTCCCAGAGCCCAGCCCAGTGATTTTCCCTTACATCTCATTAGCTGCCTTTGGCTATCAGGGAGGCAAGAAAATGTGGTCCACTCTATCCTGGAATAAAAACTACAGTTTGAGCCAGGTGCAATGGTGCAGGCTTATAGTCCCAGCTACTCAGGCAGGAAGCTGAGGTGAGAGGATCACTTGAGCCTGTGAGTTCGAGTGCAGCCTGGGCAACACAGTGAGAGCCCCTCTTAAAATGTTTTTTAAACTTAAATAAATAATTAGGATTTATTTAACTTGGACTAAGGATGAAGGGGAAAAAAGAAAAAATAATTAGGGTTTAGTGGGGAAGGAGTAGGCAACTAGCCATTTTATCCACATAAGGGTGTTTCACACATCCATGCATCCTTGTATATGCTGCAACTATGAAATGGAACTCAGGATCCTGGAAGAGTATAGGTTATTCTCTCAAATTATGAGCTCATGGGAAGTAACATGGGTGGTACAATGTGATCACTTAAGACTGTGGAGGGTGACATGATTCATGGTCAGCAATTTGCTGAACTTTTCAGGAAAAGGCTGGCTTATGGATAGGCACTAGACAGTTGTGATATAGCGTAATTTGAATATGTGGAGAGGCCATTTGGCCTCAAAAATATACCTTCTGAAATAAAGGCTTAACGATGTCTTAAATTCCTCAATTCCACTCATTTAAGTCTGTAAAAATGCAACTAGAACAGGATAAGATCACTCATTAATACTTATCACTTACTAACACTTCAGTATGTATGAATTTAATCTATTAAGGAGACTCGGAGATCAGTTGATGCAATCCCTTCACTTTCCAGATGTGGAAATTAAAGCTCAGAGGGACTGAGTGGTTTTCCCCAGTTCCTACATTTGGTGGCAGGTCTCCCCTTCCCCCACACTGGATCCAGTGGTGGGGCTGAAAGTGTGGAAGAGACACCAGTAAGAGGTAGAGAGACTGGAGAAAGGGAAGCTGGGACGACAGATGTGCTCGTATGAATTAAATTTATTTATGTCCTGCATTTTTCCAGTGAGGACATTGGTAATTGGCAGTTTGGGCTGTGGGTGGCTCATCCTTGAAGATTTGGCCCCTTTCTCCTTGCTGACCATCCTTGGGCAATGGGGAAAAAAGCCAAGTGTGTTCTGGGGCCTGTGCTTCATCAGCTGCACTTACCTGCATTGGAGAGGAGGACGGAGACCCCCTCATTTACACGGTGGCCCCCTTCTTCTAGTCCCACCAGTCAGCCCTCCTCCCACTCTGACCTGGGGTCACTTGCACACCCCTGAACTGACACAGCAGAAGATGAGGGCACTCTTGAGGCATCTTTAGTATCCTTCAAAGATGGTCTTTTTCCAGTTATCAAAGGAAAAAAAAAATACGTACATAGACTTTCCTTCTACTTTTAATTCTTGCATATATTTTTCTTAATATTTTTGAATCTGCCGTGGGGTGTCCATGACAGAATGTCTGATTTCACACCAGGTTTTTTTTAGGGGTGTGTGTGTGTGTGTGTGTGTGTGTGTGTGTGTGTGTAGTGCCATGTAAAACTCTGAAGTCAAACTGTTTGGGTTTGAATTTGAATCCTGGTTGTACCACTTAGCAGCTGTGTGAGCTCGGATAATTTCCTAACAGCCATCGGCCTCAGTTTCCTCATCTGTAAAATGGAATATTGATAGCAATCAGTCACCTGGAGAACTGTTGCGATAATGACTGTAAAAGGGCTACTTAGCACAGAGCCTGATAAATATAAACACTCAATGCTTGTTAGTTATGACTTCAGTTTATTATAGCAACATTTCATGATCATTAACATATCAGTGTTCCAGCCTTTCTAGGTGCTCGTCTTTCTGAACAATTTTGAGAACAATTGTTCTAAAAATGTCCTACATCACACACAGGCTGCCATCACCACCCTCGCCCTCTCTTATTATCATCTTCAGAATTATTCCATTTTTGACTTAACCTGTATCTTATGTAACTCACCCCATTCTAGCTAAATCAGTGTGTGATGACTGCCTTCTCTCATGTACACGTGACACATTATCCAGTCACCCTAAGGACAATGAGGGGTTCACATATGGATTTTTGGAATTCTTGTTATTGCCATCTGTGGTACCCCTCAAGGGGCAACAGATTCTCTGTTACCTTTTCAGCCCTGGGGCTTTTCAAGGAATTCTTAATCAATCCGTAGGCATGATTTGAAATTACACTTCTGTCTCATTGTACTCAGTATGAATTTCTTGTAGAAATTTTGCAATTTCTCTTAGGGAATTTCCTGTGAAACTTGTAGCATTTTCTAACCCTTTCATTCCCCAGTTCCTGGCACCCAGGAAGTGTCATAAAAATTGTTGAGTAGGTAAGAGTTATATCAGTATAGTAAAATGACCCCAGCAAACACTCATTTTAAGATGGAAGCATTGAGATAGGATGTTTTACAGTCCCCATATCACCAGCTTTAATTATTTTTTCTTTTCTGAAAAATAGACTAGGTTTATTGTCAAAAGAAAGAAAGTGAATATCCTGCTTTCAGAGTTAAATTTGTGACAATTAGTTCCCTTTAACCAACTTCTTTCCCTAATCACTTCTCTTGTTCAAAGAATTCTTATGTTTTTAAAAATATGCCACAAAATTTCCACAATACATGGTTATAAAACAGGAAATTGTATTAAATTTCTAATTTCTTGCTTCTTGAAAAGCCCTTCTTTTCCCACACCTAAAATGACCCCTGAAATAAGACCCACAAGTCTCATTTTTAGACTACGTTCAGCATACTTGACTCTATTCTACATGAGTTTATCTCCTTCAATGTGTGGGAGGACATCCACTGATTCCATTGCATTAGAATTTCTTTTAGATCACTTCTTGTTGATGGGAAATCTTTACCTACTGAGGGTGGGTGGAATTTTTGGGAACAAAAGCCTGATGACTAAGTTTGGAGATCAAACTGATCAACATCATATTATTTGGGGTCAAAATTGAAGGCTGTATTATTTAGAGTGATGAGACTGAATGGCCTTCCTGGGTGGCTCTGGGGGAGTCTCTTGAGGCAACACCAAGAGAGGCAGTGGGGCAGGGGGTGTCATTCACAATGAGGGGACACCTTGCTGGCTCTGGCATGTGTGGGCACGTGTCAGCCACAGTAAAGAAGATGACAGGTAGGAGAATCAGATTCCTGTTTCTTCCACTGGCCAGAGACTGTGAATGGAGGCAGCCTTGAATCACCCTAGATCCCAGTTCCTCATTGTAAATTGAGATCATCATACTCTCCTCCAGTGTTGTTTTCCTTCTTTCTTTTCTTTTCTTTCTTTTTTTTTGGAGATGGAGTCTCGCTCTGTCGCCCAGGCTGGAGTGCAGTGGCATGATCTTGGCTCTCTGCAACTTCTGCCTCCCAGGTTCAAGCGATTCTCCTGCCTCAGCCTCCTGCGTAGCTGGGACTACAGGTGCACGCCACCATGCCTGACTAGTTTTTTGTATTTTAGTAGTGACGGGGTTTCACTGTGCTGCCCAGGCTGGTCTCGAACTCCTGAGCTCAGGCAATCCACCCACCTCGGCCTCCCAAAGTGCTAGGATTACAGGCGTGAGCCACCACACCCGGCCTCCAGTGCTGTTTTCTAAGACAAAATGTACTACCGAGTATAAAACCACCTCATTTAGGGCATGGTGCTTAGTGATGCTCAGTGGCTGACAGGTCCCCTTTTCACTCTTTCCCTTCCTCATCTTAAATTAGGAGGGCAATTGTTTGAACATGTCATCTCGGAAATTCTTGCTTAAAACTCATGTTTCTTTAAAATAAAATTGCACCCACAAAATGATGTAAGGGTATCCTGCATGCTGGGTTACCTTCAACTGGAGTGTGGTGTATGGGGAGGAGAACGGACAGGGGAGATGAGTGACATGGCCACCACCACCTAAAGAAGAATTCCAACAGCTCCAGAGAGAGTTGTCCTCCAGAGCTTCTCTGCTTCCCACCCCTATCCCCGTGGAGCCCCCAGCTCTGTCTGCCCAGGCTGAAAGAGAGAAGGGTGGGATTCATGAGTAATTAAAGGGAATTTGGAAGGCTGGGATGTTGCGGAATGTTAGATCAGTAGCTAGAACAGCATGTGGCGTTCTTTAGGCAGGCTTCATTGAATCCATACAAAAAAAGAAAGAGGGGCTGCCTGCCTGTCTGCTCATTTATCAAACAGCGAAGCTCAACTTTCACAGCTCCACAAAAGTGTTTTACTGTTTGCTGAGTCTTGCTCCAGAAATTAAAAGCTGAGCAGCCTGAGCGGGGCTGAACCAACCCTGCATTTTGAGACTCAAACTAAATTGTGCTGGGCTTTCAGATTCAGGGACCAGTTGATTACTTGGTAAAAGGAGAGGAGAATAATTTGTAATTTGCAGCCCATAAGAAACACTTAAAAAAAAAAAAAAGCCAAACCCCCTTCCCACAGGTTTTTGTTGCAGCTGCAAGGAGGAGGTGCTATCTGCAGCAGCCCTTTCTTTGCTCAGAGTGGGAAAAGTCTTGACCTGCATTTGGGCAGAATGTGATGTGATACAGCAGCGCTTCCACCCATCCCCCATCCCCTACTCACAGCAAACTCCCTTTCCTCTGATTTCTTTACTTGAGATTGCCTTTTTCTCTCTTCGGAGGAGAAGGAGGAGAAGATTTGGCCATTAGATACTTTTAGGTAAAAGAATTTTCACAAACAGAACTAAATATTCCAACCACACTAATATGTTCCTTGGGAAAGCATAATATACCACAAAAGCCCAAAAACTAGATTGAATGAGAAGCGTCTGCAAATCCATGAAGGATGGAAGTATAGAGGGCTAACTCCGTCAGTGAAGAGAAAGGGCTAGAAAATAATGATAACTAGAGGATGAGTCACTGGAGAGGCAGAGAGGAGTGTTAATAGATATGGACCCCCTGCTCCGGCCCCTCCCTGGCAGCTGGTCACTCCTGGCTCCCCTCCAGCCAGCGGGCTGTGAAAGCCTGTTGAGGTTGAGCTCTTGCCCTCCACTCTTGCCCCACTTCCGGCTGGTGAAGTCCCAGGAGGCAAGCCTGGGTACCCAGTCTCTAGCCGCTCTGATCCTGCTACGAGCCTGTGAGATAAGCTGAGTCTGTGTTATGATCTCCACTTTATATATGAAGAACTTGAAACTCAAATGGAAGAAACAGCAAAAGGTCTTTTGTGGCTTTTCAGTTTAGCACACTTTTATAAAGTGTTAATGCTGTCCTATACTTTATAAAAGTGTGTTTTAAGAACATTGAAATGTGTCTCCCTTTGGATAAAGCAGCTCCATCTTTGAGAAACTGTTACGAGGAGGAAATCTCAAAACAAAGTATCCACAATAAAAAACAAAAATCATGACACACAAAGATATTGCTTATAGCATTATTTGCATTAACACAATGCTGGAGACAACTTCAATGGCCAATCGAAGAGGAATGATTCTTTCATTCTTTCATTCAATGAGTCAATGAATTAATGCACCGAGCCACCTTCTCTCCCACCTGGACTACTGCAGTAGCCTTCCAACTGGTTTCCCTGCTTCCACCCTTGCCCCTAAGTCAGTTCTCCACACAGCAGCCAGGGTGACCCTTTTGCATAGTAAGTCGGGTTTTGTTCCCCACTCCCCTCCTTAAAGCCCTCTGAAGTCTTCCCATCTCACTAAGAGTAAAAGCAGACACCCTTACAAAGGCCTGCAAGGCCCCACAAACCCCTCCAGCCCCCAGACCTGTCCTCCTGCCACTCCCTCGCCCACTGGCTCTGCTCCAGCCACATGGGCCTCCTCATTCTTCCTGAAACAAATGAGACAAGCTCCCACCCAGGGCCTTCTCATGAGCTATTCCTTCTTGCAGTTTCCTTCCTCCAGATATCCACAAAGTTCATTCTCTCACTTCCTTTAGGTCACTACTCGGATGCCACATGATCAGAGTCCTAATTGCCCTAAACAAAATAACACCCCCACCTCCATTTTCTTTTTCTTTCTTTCTTTCTTTCTTCCTTTCTTTCTTTCTTTCTTTCTTTCTTTCTTTCTTTCTTTCTTTCTTTCTTTCTTTCTTTCTTCCTTCCTTCCTTCCTTCCTTCCTTCCTTCCTTCCTTCCTTTCTTTCTTTTTCTTTCTTTCATTTTTTTTTTTCCAAGACAGAGTTTTGCTCTGTCACCCAGGCTGGAGTGCAACGGTGTGATCTCTGCTCACTGCAACCTCTGCCTCCTGGGTTCAAGCAATTCTCCTGCCTCAGCCTCCTGAGTAGCTGGGATTACAGGCATGCGCCACCACGCCCAACTAATTTGCATATTTTTAGTAGAGACGGCGTTTCACCATGTTGTCCAGGCTGGTCTCGAACTCCTGACCTTTGTGATCCGCCCGCCTCGCCCTCCCAAAGTGTTGGGATTATAGGCATGAACCACTGTGCCCGGCCCCCACCTCCATTTTCTTTATTCCCCTCGGCCTGCTTTTGTGTTCCCCTCTGGAGCACTTACCTGATAGAAGATACATTGACTTTTTCATTTATTTTTGGTCTTCTCACGCTAGAATGTAAGCTTCTTGAACAGAGGCTGTTTCTGTTTTGCTCAGTGTGTTCCTCAATGCCTAGCAAAATGTCCAGTCTATAGCATAAACTCAGTGGATATCTGCTGGTAAATGAATCCAAGCTTTGTACCATTAGCCAACCTATTATGGTTATTGAGGCTGCAGCTTGTTGAACGTGGGGAAAATGAGGCTCGAGATCCAGTTTGTGTGGAGTCTTACAGACCTAGGTAAGGAGTTTATAGAGCTAAGTAGAACATTGATTATTTATAAAGATTCTATGGGGGTGGCAGTGTTGGAGAAATTTGGTCAAAGAATACAAACTTTCAATTAGGCAGGAAGAACAAGTTCAAGAGATCTATTGCACAGCATGGTAACTATAGTTAATAACAATGTATTCTTGAAAATTACTGGCCAGGCACCATAGTTCAGGCCTGTAATCCCAGCACTTTGGGAGGCAGAGGTGGGTGGATCACTTGAGGCCAGGAGCTTGAGACCAGCCTGGCCAACATGGCAAAACCCCATCTCTACTAAAAATACAAAAATTAGCTGGGCATGGTGGTGCATGCCTATAATCGCAGCTACTCAGGAGGCTGAGGCATAAGAATCACTTGAACCCAGGAGGCAGAGGTTTCAGTGAGCTGAGATGGTGCCACTGCATTCCAGCCTGGCTGTCTCAAAAAGAAGAAAAAAGAAACAAGAAGAAAAGAAAATTGCTAAGAGGGTACATTTTAAGTGTTCTCACCACAAAAAATAACAAGTATGGGAGGTAATGCATATGTTAATTAACTCACTTTAGCCATTCCACAATGTATACATATTTCAGAACATCATATTGTACACCATAAGTATACACAATTTTATTTGTCAACTTTAATTTTTAAAAAAATGATTCTATGGATCACATAACTACGGTCACCCAGCAAGTGGCCCAGGGGAAGTTTCTGGGAGGAAATAAGGTACAAGCTGAGATGTGAGGATGAGTAGACATTAGGCAGAAAAAGGGTGTGAAGAGAGGGCTCTGGACAATGAGAACATCCTGTGGGAAGGGCCAGAGTAAGACAGAACACAGTGTGTTCATGAAACTTGGAAGAAGTTCCATTCCGTATGGCCGGAGCACAGGAATTGGGAAAGGAGGGGGAGAGGTAAGCTGGAACAAAGGCAGGGCCAATTAGGCAGGACCTGGTGGGTCTGGGTTCTGTCTAGATGCTTCATGGAGAAGTGGTCATGATGGGGCATGACAGGAAGCAGGGCCAATGAGACCATTGCAGCAATCCAGGTGCAAACCCATGGTCCTGGGATGCATAGAGATGATGGGAGGATATGGGTAGAATCAGGAATAAGAAGATAGAGGGTAGAACTTGGTCACAGGTTGGAAGTGGCACATACAATCATGGTTTGGGGAAAGGCAAGCTTTGTGTGGTCAGGTAATGGGGAAAGGCTCACAGAGCAGCGGAGTGCATGCTGGGAGGCTGGATGGGCTCTGAGGGCACAGGTAGTGAGGAGGGAGAGAGAGTTGAGGGTAGAAGGTGCAGAGGTATGGACCTGGGAAGCATTCAGGGAATAGTGCAACACCAAGTAGTCTGACTTGGACAGAACCTCGAGTTCATGGAAGGAAATTTAGAGAGAAAAGATGGAAGCGAAGAGTGGTGTCTGAGTTTCAATCAAAAGAACCTCTGCTAAGTCAGGTGACCATGAAGAATTGCCAGAGGCCTCTAGGTAGACAGGTAATGATCTGCATCATTCCTTCAGTAAACCTACTTGGGGACCTCAATTATGCAAACAATGATTTTTGATTAGCATTTTATTAAGCAGGAGCGTTTCACTGCCAGATTGCCACTTGAGTGGATGCAGGGAAATTTCATCCAGGAGGAGACACGGGGCTGTCTGCTGATGTCACCATCCCCTCAGCTGCTTCTCACCTTCCCTAGCCTATTGGGTGCAGGGCCCTCAGATCCTATTCATAGCAGAGGCCACCAGAACATTTCCAAGAGGGTCAGTATGAGGAGAATAGAAGAGAAATCTTCACTGAAGAGTTGATGAGAACGAGAAATCATTTCATTCCTCAAACACACCCAATGTGTAAATGCAGGAATATGACATAAAAGAAATAAAGGTTGCTGTTAAAAGAAGGAATGAGAGGCTTCGAGACATTCTCATTCATCTAGAAGCAGTAACATTGCGGTGGTAGAGTGTTAAGTTGGACTGGATGCATTCAAATCATAGGTCTGCATCTGAGCTGTGTGGCTTTGTGCAGGTTGCTTAGCCTCTCTAAACCTCAGTTTACTCATCTATACTGAGGGAACAGCAGTGGAACCTGGCACTGGGTTGTTGTGATGATTAACTGAGATAATGCATGTAAAGTGGTTAGCACGGTGCCTGAGCCGGGACTGGAACCCGGGTGAGCCTGACTCCGAAGCCTGTGTGCCTAACCACTGTATACCACTGTTTCCCAATTCACTAGGAAAACAGAGAAAGGAGGCAGCTAAGGCTGCATGGGAAGGGTCACAGGGCAAGTGGGAGAGGCTCAGAGAAAGCTAGGAGTTCCTTGGGGGTGAGTGGAAACAGTGTGGCCTTGGCATCCCAGGCATAGGGAACAGCATCGTGGATGTGGGAGCAACATGAGCCTGGAGCTCTGGGGAGTGGCTGGATTTTAGGCTGGGCAGCTGGGTGGGAGTCGATCACAGAGGGCCTTATGGACCAGCCTGAGGAGCCTGGATTTTTATTCAGAGTGGGCGGCGAGAAGACACCCAGCATTTTCAATGAGGAAGTGAAATGATCATATTGGCATTTTAGAAAGATCCTGCCACTGAGGCCGGGTGTGGTGCATGTACCTGTAGTCCTAGCTTCTCTGGAGGCTGAGGCAGGAGGATCTCTTGAGCCCAGGAATTCAAGGCTGCAGTGAGCTAGGATAGCACCACTACTCCAGCCTGGTCAACAGAGTGAGACCCTGTCTCAAAAAAATTAAAAAAACAAATTCCATTGGTGAGGCAACAAGACTGGTGGCAGGGAAACCAGTTAGAAGAATGTTTCTGTGGTTCAGGCAGTGAGAGATCACAGTGGACTAGTGCAGTAGTGGCGGTAAGGGCAGAAAGAGAGAAGGGGCTAGGTTCAGGAGATGTCCTGAAGGCAGAACCAGTAGGACCCGGGGTTGTGCAGTGTTAGGAAGAGAGGAGTCAGGGAGGACTCTCCTGTTCTGTCTTAGGTAACTCAGCAGAGATTGATGCTGGTCACACAGATGCTAAAACTGCATGTATCGATCTATACATTATTCAAAAAGAATAAGTAAAAACCATCAAGAATGAAGGAAGTCGTAGATTAAATTGATCTGTGAATTCCCAGGCCCCATGCTATGGCTTGATAATTCCTCAAGATCACAGTGCATAGAATTACAAACACACTGATGGTACATGTTATTGCCTCACAGAGGTAGAACAAATGGCTCTAGAAGGCCAGTCATTTCCCAGGGGCCTTCTGGCACATCTCTAGAACACAGTCGGCAACCCCTGGTACCTTCACCTAGGGCCAGGCATCAAGGGCTTGGCCTGTGTTGCTTTATAGATGTTATGTAGGATACTATTTGGATAAACACTTAGAAAGATTTCAGAACTTAGCCCAGTCTCTTAAATCAAGTAATCATAAGACTTAGCAACCAAACAAAACAATGCTGCTTTCTTTAATTATCTACATATTGTTTATAGAAAATAGGAAATGATTTATGTTTTGAAAAAAGGAAAGAAAGAAAAAAATAACAACACTATAACATTCTGGTAGATTTTAGGTGCTTCTTCCAAGATTACGTTGAACTTTCAGTTATTTCAATAAGGAAATCCTTTTCTATTTGCAAAAAACAAAAAGTTGATTTAGTACATAAATATACAAACCCTTTTTGTTCCACCCACAATCCCAATGCCCTAACGAATATACATTTTCATTTTACCACATTACCTGTTTATTCCTATATTTTTACAAACAATTCTCTGTTATATAACTATAACATAAACACAGATTGAGATCTGCTATTTCATTTAACATTATAAGCATTTTCTGTGTTGTGACATAGTTTTTGTTACCATCATTTTTAATGGCTATCTCATAATTTCTACCGGGTGTATATATACTATCATGTTTTTAGACAGTTTCCTATCATTAGACATTTATGTTGTTTCAAATTTTTCACTCTCATTAGTAGACTTACATTTAGCTTTTCCTTATTTTAGATTATTTCCTTGGAATTAATAGATTAAAAAAAAGTACTTTATGGCTTCATGTGTATTTTAAAAATGCTTTGGGGAAGGGTTGTGCTAATAAATGATATCATCAGCCATCTGAGTATTCCAGTTTTACTGCAGCCTTGACAGCACTGAATATTATCCTTTCCAAAATGTCTGTGAATAACAGAGGGTTAAACATGGTGCCTTACTGGCCAAGTGCAGTGGCTCACACCTGTAATCCCAGCACTTTGAGAGGTTGAGGTGGGTGGATCACTTGAGGTCAGGAGTTCGAGACCAGCCTGGCCAACATGGCGAAACCCTGTCTCTACTAAAAATACAATTAGCCAGTCTTGTTGGTGTGTGCCTGTAGTCCCAGCTACTCGGTAGGCTGAGGCAGGAGAATCACTTGAACTCAGGAGGTGGAGGTTGCAGTGAGCCGAGCCGTGCCACTGCACTCCAGCCTGGGCAACAGAGTGGGGGCTCTGTCTCAGAAAAACAAAAAAAAACCCAAAAAACATGATACTTAACTGTTGTGTCCATTTGTATAGGAGAAATTTTCCAGACCTAAACATAGGAAAATTTCTGCTTTTTCTAAGCAACTAGTATGCACTTATATTGATACTGGGACTCCTAGAACTCTATTGTATTATCTTCTTTGCTTGGGTGGTTAGGAAACTCAGAACCCACTTTTAACCAATGTGAAAAATCCCCTGGCTCAATTTTTATGCTTCCCTTGTTTTCCTTCTGTCTCTATTAGCATGTCTATGTCTGTTCAGTAGTGTGCGTTAGCTGCTTCAAATCCTGGCTCTGAAGCCATGCATATAATGAAAGTCTGAAGGGCTTGGCCACAGGTTAATATAAATCCAAGGTGATGAGGCCACTAAACCTGGGTGCAGTCTTAGGCTGCACTGCTAGACAAAGTGTTTAAAGAGCACTGTTACTGACCCCATCTTGAATCACTGCCTTTTACTCAGGTCACAACAATTTGAGAGGGACATAAAGTGAAAAGCTTGGATCCTCAGTTTACAAGAGTCAGGGTTAAAGAGATGGGATTTATTGCCTACAAAGCGGTACCCTTAAAGAATTCAGAGAATTGTTGCATCATTTTGTTCAGTATTATCACCATGAGATGATATTTTAAAAGCCTTTTTTTACTTCCAAAAGTGGTTTCATGATGCTATCACATTAGATTCTCTAAACATTCTTGTGAAGTACATCTTTTTGTCAACGATTTTCAGATGCTGAAATGCTGCCACATCCATTCTCCACACTGGAGGTGGTCAGCTCCCCAGTGTAGAGAAATGGTCAGTCTTCAAGGTTCTCAATTTCTCACTAATTTGTGCACTTCTGTCCATCCCACTGGTGCCATTTAGTTGAGATCACTAACACCTAGCCCTCCAGTTAGGGGAAGACTACACAACCCCTTACTCCTCAAATGCCACAGGAGGAAATTCAGGCACAGAGAGGTTAAATAGTATGTCCCAGTTCAAACAGCTAACAGGGTCACAGTCCATATTTGTTGAGTGAATGAGTAAATCAATCAATGAGAGTATTGGTGTGGATAAAAGAGGGGTGAATAGATGAATAGAGATTCATCCCCATCCCTAGAGAAAGCACTCAAGGTTTATGCCCTACCAATAAGAAATCAGCAACAGCATCTCTTCTCATGAAGGCTTACTCTCTCTGACCATGTGTGTCTGCTCAATGCTGTACCAGGAGGGAAGGGAGTCTTGGTTACACTAAAAAAATGCCTGGAAGTAAAAGGGTCATCAGGACAGTCAGTGGTAATAATGGGTAACATTTATTAAGTACTTACTAACTGCCAGGCACTACTGCCAGCTATTTACATACATTAACTTTTTAAAATTTCACAATAACTCTAGAGGTTATTACCATTCCTATTTTACAAATGGGGAAACTGAGTCATGTGGATACTAAATAACTTGCCCAAGGGCATCCAGCCTAACCAATGCCTGAGCTTGCATTCAATTCAGGTAGTCGAGTTCCAGAGTTCTTGCATGTAACCCCTGCCCTGTCATGCCTCTCCACAAACATCATCTCCGTAAACCCCAAGGAAAGGGGCCCCATGGTTATGTTTTCACCTTGAGAGATGCTCTCTCTTCACGGATTTCTTGTGAATTGGTGTGGTTGTCCTGAGCAACAGCAATTATCATCCTCTGCTCTTCAGACAGAAAAAAGATACCCCTAGGCTTTCATTCCTTCATTCAGCAAATGTGGATTGAGGTCTTTGCATGTGCCAAACCCTGTATGAGGTCCTTGCTCTCATGGAGTATGTGTTCAAGCAGGAGGAGACATAAACTAAGCACCCAGAGAGTAAGTGAACAAGATAACTTCAGGCAGTGTTAAGTGATAAGAAGACAAAGCAGGGCCATGTGACCCTTGTGCTACTCCACACTGGCTGATCCGAGAAGGCCTCTGGACAGAAGGACATTGTCCAGATGCCTGAATGGTTAAAGAGGAGGCAGTCTTGTGAAGAGCTGAGTGAAATTCCACTCCTGGGTACAGTACAAAGGCCCCCCATGAGGAGCAACGCTGGTGTGTTTCAGTAATAGAGAAAACAATAAAAAGCCAGCGTGGCCGGGATCTGGTGAGTAAAGGTGAGAATTGTAAGAGAGAGAAGGTAAGCAGGATGAGTTACAGAGGCTAAGTGTGGGTTTTAGTTCCAGGTGCCATGGAAACCACTGGAGGGTTTTAAACAGCGGAGAGGCACATTCTGGACCAACCAGAACTCTCCTTCCTTTGTGAGTAGGAGGGAGTGAAGCACACAGTGGCCAAGTGAGACCCCCTTAGTATCCAGAGCCCCACAACCATCCAAGCACTCCCCACTCTGACACCAGTAGTCTTCTCCAGGGTCCTCACAGACTCCTATTAAGTCATTGCAACCAAGGACCTATGTTTTCCTCCCTTCTGTAGATGGCTATTTGTAAAACTCAGTCACTGTGCTCCCAACTCTTCCCAATGGGTAACTGATTCTTGTGTTGACTTACAGATCATAAGACAGCAGTTTCCTCAGTTAACCACCAGAAGACTCGGGACCCGAGGACAGTCAAAGTAAGCACCGGACGGCCATTCCACCTGCAGAGCGCACATCTATGGGCCTCGAGACAGGCCACACCCTTGGCTCTTTATCCTGAGCTCTGTCTGCAGGCCTGGCAGAAGTCTGTGCCTAGAGGAAATATGGAGGAGCTTTATGACAGCCAGGGCCCCTCTCTCAGGACTCCTGAAAGAGAGGTTGTCCAAAAGCCCAAGACGAGTTGGCTCTGCTGCTTTAAGGAATCTGATTTTGTACCACCCTGCTTTTAGGCATATTTTATAAAATAGTCTTGGGCATCATTGAAAAGATTGCCTTGTGGCCTCTTGGATGATCTCCAGGTTATCTGGACTGTTTTGCTGAGCAAACTCTGCTCTGATAGTATCCAGTAGACCAGAGAAGGAAAACTGTACTATTCCCTGCATGGGAGATTGGGCAGAAAGGTCCAGCTGCACCATGGTCCATGAGAGCTCACGGCTTCCCATTCATCAGTTTCATCAAGCAACCTACCAACTCATGCTTTATACTTTCTGTGTGTCACATATGTGGTGCTAGGTACTGGGAACACAGGAGCAAATCAGGAGCATACATTCTGGTGGGAAACAGACAAAACAGAGAATCAGATTGTGACAAAGTTGTAGCAGAGAGCAACAAAAGAGGAATGGCCAGGGAAGGTCTTTCAGAGGAGGTTACGTTTAAGTAAAGACCAGGGGAGTGCCGAAGGCTGTGCAGACACTTGTCTGCTAGATGTGAGTCAGTGGGAAGGGAATCTCTTCCTGTACTGCTTGACCTTCATTAAAATCTGGATTTATAGGACTTGCCTCTAAGGATGTTTCAAAAATTGTTGGACGATAATAGATGTTCCATGAAGAAGAGCAGCAGGCCCTATAAGTGTGGTAAACACTAAGTTTAAACAGTTTCCTTTACTGCAATACTTCTCAGAACCCTTATTATGCTAATGTACAAGGTGACTCCACTAGAGGGTGCCTTATTATGCAGCATTTCTAAGCATTTTGACCACGTTGAGCAGGTCAGCTCATAGTGACCTATAAAACACTGTAACTTTTTAGAAAGGCAACCATATAGGACTTTTAAGACTTATCTTGAAGGTGTGTCAAAAGCATATCCAGTGCTCTCACCTTGGGCCAAACCCCTGTCCCTCACCAGCTCCTCTCATCCCTGGGCAGCCCATTCCCATCCTCCAAGGGTGGGTTTGATTTTGGAGCCAAGGTAGGGAAAGAAAATGGATGATCAAACTGGGAAAAACCCTTCTTTGGTATTCTGAAAATAATGAGACTAATTTTTTTGGTGTAGCTCAGAAGCTCTTGAACCAGTCTCTAAAGGGATTTCCAGAAGACTGTTGAACAAAGGACCTCTTGGAATAAATTCCTAATAATTTTCCAAGATGACTATTCTGGAAAAAAAAAAAAAAAAAAAAACCTCAGTTATAATTTTAAAATTCTGGTATTTGTTTAAAAGTAAATTTTCAGCCTTGGTACGATTATAGATTATAAAATCCAGATTCTTCCTTGTTTGCTGGTAAACACATAGGCAATTCAAAATGTTGGTCAAACAGAAGAGTGGATGGATAGAAGGATATGGAATAAATGAAAATGAGTTATTTTTCTCCAGCTCTTGGTCTTTGAGGAATCAGTGGCTCTAATATCTTGTTGCTCATTTCTAAGAAGAGTAGAAATAGTAAAGACACATAGTAAAGAGAGAGCAGAAAGGTTTCCCATCCTGCATAAACAGAGAAAATTTCCTTCTGTCCACATGGGACAGTCTGTTTTTGTTTTGTTTGTTTTTCTTTTTCTTTAACCTCGAGGTTGGCAAAATATCTCCTTTAAAAATTCTGTATTATCAATTTTATTGTATCCTCTTCCATAAGGATACTCCAAAGTTGGTCACACCTTCAACCAATTGAAAGGCAGTAAGAAGCTCTTGTCTCCAACCTGCATTGTGGCCTTATAGAGAAACTCCCTTGGCAAATTGACAATGGCAGAAGAAATCTGGGGGGTGGGCCGGGTGCAGTCGCTCATGCCTATAATCCCAGCACTTTGGGAGGCTGAGGCAGGTGGATCACTTGAGATCAGGAGTTCAAGACCAGCCTGGCCAACATGGTGAAACCCCATCTCTACAAAAAATACAAAAATTAGCCGGGCATGGTGGCATGTCCCTGTAGTCCCAGCTACTCAGGAGGCTAAGGCAGGAGAATCGCTTGAACCCGAAAGGCGGAGGTTTCAGTGAGCCAAGATTGCACCACTGCACTCCAGCCAGGGTGACAGAGCGAGACCTGTCTCAAAAAAAAAAAGCACATTCTGCACATGTATCCCCCGCCTTTTTTTAGAAGAAATTAAAAAAAAAAAAATCTGGGGGTGGCTGGTGAGGAATGTGTTGTTGTGCCCTACAGAACTGAAATAGAAGAACTAGAGATCAGAGCAGTAGCTTAACTATGGTTGTTGATTTTAGCTACGTGATCTCTGAATAGTCAAGAAATGGTCTGGTCTGAACATATTAGATGATCTGGCTCTTAAGAAGTTATAAAGGCGAACTTTTTAAGGTTAAGGTGGTGTGTCATAACTGTCATCCCAACTGAAGCCACCGGAACCACCCTCCTCCCCCACCCACGGAGTGACTTCCAGGTGGGAAGGCAGTTATGGCAGTTATGACAGTTGGGAAGTAGTAGAAGACACAGAAGGCACAGAAGGCAGACTTCGCTCAGCACAAAGAAGAATTTTCTGATAACCATACTGGCAAAATGAACTGGGCTGCCTTCGGAGGGTCTGAATTCTTCATCCCAGAAGGCATTCAGATAGATTCGAGATGCCCACTAAGCAGAAATATCACAGAATGGTATCAGGAGTAAAGAAGGGTTGGGGAGAGGGAAGGTTTTGATGTGCTCATCTCTTCCCTCCTCGCAAAAGCCCTTCCCATAATTCAAAATGCCTTCTCATCTGTATGATTTTGTGACTTTCATCGTATCTCCATGGGTAGAGAAAAGTAGTTAATATGTTGTGCGGTGTTTCTGAAAGCGAGGTCCACGGATGACCTAACATTTGTATTGCCATGGGACTGTGAAAATCGACTCTAGACCTACTAAATAGGAATCTTTAAGGGTGGGGCGTGGCCCAGGAGTCTCTATTTTAATGTTTTTTTTTCTTCTTCTTTTATTCCTAGCCACTAGACTACCAGGGATATTTTAATATGTTTTGTAAGTGATTCTTATTAGTAGTAAAGTTTGAGAATCACTGGCTTAGTGGTTCAAAGCACTTGGGAGGTTCAAATCCTGCCTCTGCTCCTTACTCACTGAGTGATCTTGGGTGCATGACTTAAATTCTCTGGGCCTTAGTTTCCTTATCTATAAAAATGGGGATAATAATTAATTCTAGCTTTATGGGGATTTTGTGAGATTAAATAAGATACTGTGTGTCAAGCACTCAGTACCAGAGATCTCAAACTGATGTGCTTTAGAATTACCCCTGTGGTGCTTGATTCGGTGCTGATTCCGGGGCCCCATTCCCAGATGTTCTAAATCAGTAGGTCCTGAGAGAGGGCCCAGGAGTCTGTATTTTTAAACTTTAAAAATGATTCTGATAAGATCAAAGTTTATAAGACTATCTTGCAGTGTTTTCAGTAGGATAGCACTGTGGCTTCATAGTCAAAAAGACCTGTCTGGGTTCAAGAACCTGTTCTTCCCCTAAACAGCTATATGACCTTAAACAAATTATTTGAGCTTTCTTGCCTCCAGTTTCTCATGTGTAGAAAGACTGTAATAATTTCCATTATTGGTTATTTTACAAATTAATGCATGCAAAGTCCTTTGCAAAGTGCCTGGCATATAGCCAGTGCTCAATAGATTATAGCTAAAATCTAAACAAAATGCAGCCTCCAATCCCTTGTTAGTCTTAATTGAAAACATTGCTAATATTAAGCCCATTTTAAATTAATAAAAAGTTCTGGTCTTCGTTTTACATTCAGTGTCAACTGAAGCACTGAATTTACCTTTTTAAAAATACAGTTCTTTGAGACTACCATTTATTGATTAAGAAAAACATAGGCCAAGGCCAGGCGCGGTGGCTCATGCCTGCAATCCCAGCACTTTGGGAGGCCAAGGTGGGCCTGAGGTCAGGAGTTTGAGACCAGCCTGACCAACATGATGAAACGCCATCTCTACTAAAAATACAAACATTAGCTGGGTGTGGTGGCACATGCCTGTAATCCCAGCTACTTGGGAGGCTGAGGCAGGAGAATCACTTGAACCCGGGAGGTATGGAGTTTCAGTGAACTGAGATTGCACCACTGCACTCTGTCTCAAAAAAAAAAAAAAAGAAAAAAAGAAAAACATAGGCCAAATGAATTCTTATTGGAGGTGCAGTTAGTAGTCACAAACATATCCTGCTTGGGTCCCCACAGAGAAGGGACCCTCAAGTGCTGGGATCCCATTTGGCTAGACATGAGAGATCAAGTACTAATGGAAAGTTTTTCATCCCCTCTCTGCTTTGCAAAGTATTTGACTTAACGTTTTCTGTAGGAGGCAATTTTGGTTATTTTTACCTGCCTGATTGATGGCTGGCACTTTGGTTTAATTCTATATTTCAGTGATATTAGCCTTACAAGGCGAGTTAACTCTTCTATCCCCAGGTAGGATGGCCCCAGCTTTCCTTGGCCTTGGGCAACACTCCCTACTCAGGAAACCTCACTTAATAATAGTGCATGTGGGTCTCTCTCTTTTTTTTTTTTTCTCTCTCTCTCTCCCTCTCCTTGTGGCCCAGGTACCATTACTATGGCATTGCAGTGAAAGAAAGCTCCCAGTATTATGATGTGATGTATTCCAAGAAAGGAGCTGCCTGGGTGAGTGAGACGGGCAAGAAAGAAGTGAGCAAACAGACAGTGGCATATTCACCCCGGTCCAAACTTGGAACGCTGCTGCCAGAATTTCCCAATGTCAAAGATCTAAATCTGCCAGCCAGCCTGCCTGAGGAGAAGGTAACCACAACTGAAGTGACTATTTGGGGTGGGTGGTTTCTCTCTCTCTCTCTCTCTCTCACACACACACACACACACACACACACACACACACACACACGCACACACACACACATTTATTGCAAAACAGTGAGTTTAAAAATATAGATAGAAATCCAGGCCGGGAGAGGTGGCTCATGCCTGTAATATCAGCACTTGAGAGGCCAAGGTGGGTGAATCACTTGAGGTCAGGAGTTCGAGACCAGCCTGACCAACATGGTGAAACACTGTCTCTACTAAAAATACAAAAAATTAGCCGGGCGTGGAGGTGGGCACCTGTAATTCCAGCTGGAGGCTGAGGTGGGAGAACTGCTTGAACCTGGGAAGCAGAGGTTGCAGTGAGCCAAGATTGCACCATTGCACTGCAGCCTGGGCAACAAGAGCGAAACTCCATCTCAAAAAAAAAAAAAAAAAAGAAAAGAAAAGAAATAAAAAAAAAATCATGGACTATAGTTAATAACAATTTATCACCATCAGTTTATTAGTTGTGACAAATATACCCTAGTAATGCAAGATGTTAACAATTGGGGTGAGGCATATGGGAACTCCCAGTACTATCTTTACAACTTTTCTGTAAATCCAAAACTATTCTAAAATAAAATTTGCTCTATCAATCTCTATCATGTATGCCTATCTGTCTATCTACCTATCATCTGTCTTCTGTCTATCTACCTACATACCTGTCCTATGATCTTATGCTGTCTCATTTCATGAGGAAAGAACCGCTCCCCTCTGAATTGCTTTTCCACAGGATAAAGTCCATTTTCCCATGTGCTGCAGGGGATTTGGTGAAATCATAGTCTAACAGTCAAAGAAGATTTTATAGGTATAGTGAATGTGATAGTTTTGATCATAGAATATTTGGAGCAAGTTACTGGAAAAACAAATTTGGGGAAGTTTCCCTTGGGGTATCACATTTCTTTTTTTTTTTTTTGAGATAGAGTCTTGCTCTGTCATCCAGCCTAGAGTGCAGTGGCACAATCTCGGCTCACTGCAACCTCCGCCTCCCAGGTTCAAGCAATTCTGCCTCAGCCTCCCAAGTAGCTGTGATTACAGGCACCCGCCACCACACCCAGCTAATTTTTGTATTTTTAGTAGAGACGGGATTTCACCATGTTGGCCAGGCTGGTCTTGAACTTCTGACCTCATGATCTGCCCGCCTTGGCCTCCCAAAGTGCTGGGATTATAGGTGTGAGCCACCGGGCCCAGCCAAGTATCACATCTTTAATGCACCTATTGATGCAACCCAGTGCTGCTCTAACATGTATTGAGCTTCTACTAAGTCTCCATGTCACACTAGGATCTGGGATGCAGCGAAGAATGAGATGAGTCCTGCTTTCAGAAAGCTTAGAGTCAACCAGGGAGACAGATGCTTGTATAAGTCAAATTAAGTTTATATAAAATGCATGTCTATATTCTAAAATGAGGAAAATGAACTTGTATCTGTAAAGGATACATTAAATCTAAGAAATAGATAAATATTTTTTCTTAAATTTGCTTTTTTGTCAATAAATACACAAATGAACTTCCTGCACCATGGATTTAAAATTCTCAGGTAATTAAAAAAAAAACATAAAAATAAAAAAAGTATTGGATAAATGGAGGGGGAGATTAATTTTTTTTTTTTTTTGCTAGGCACATTGCAGATAATTTCCAAATGTCTTACAGTGACTTAGGCAGAATCACTTCTTCATATAACTATACATTGGATTTTAACTTTTTAGTGATCTCACCCAATGAAGAGAATTTAGTTTCATAACCCTGCTTAGCTCTATGTGCCAGGCACTGTACTAAGTGCTGGCTACATGAGCATGAATAAGATACCATTTTTGTTTTCCTAGAGCTCACAGTCTCAGGGGGTGGAAAAGAGGGGCAGAAGGAGAAACCAGCGCATTCCATATCTCAGGGAGAAACACACTCGTGCTGTGTGAGCACAGAGGAGGGAGCCGAGGGTCAGAGAATGCCACCTAATGAAAATCAGTCTCACCTGGGTCTAGTAGGCTGAGCAGGTGTTAGGTGAATTCCATCCCCCCACAGGGAAGAAATGACTTAAAAACTGAAAGTCCAAGGGCAGCAGCAATGTGTATTAATGTATGTCTTTGTTGTTGATCCTCTACCCACCCCCACAGGTTTCTACCTTTATTATGATGTACAGAACACACTGTCAGAGAATACTGGACACTGTAATAAGAGCCAACTTTGATGAGGTAGGTCAACAAGGGTTGAGCTGTGAATACTCGGTGTTAAAAATCTTATAACACTAGCTCATATTTCATGAGTTCCTGCTAGGTGCCAGGCCTGGCATCTAGAAGCCCTTCCTGGATACCCGTTAGCTCACTTCATCTTCATGAGATCCCATGAAGCAGGTATGATTATTATCCCCATTTTATAGACCATACATGTGTATAGCAGTGGGCTTGGCCTCCTCCTTTGACTGAACTGGTGAACTGCCTCTTGCCCTATCAGCACACTAGGAAGACCATTTTGCCAGCATATCATTACACCCAGGATTATAGATTCAGAGAAGCTAAAGAAAAGCTTCCTTACATTTTGGAAAAAATACATAAAAAGCTTTATTCTATTTTGTACATTTAGGCTTTTCCTGAGGCTTGTCCACTTTGGTACATTTGGAGCTGGTTACCCTCCATTCACAAGGTCTGATCCATAGATTTCCATCAAATCTCATCAGTAGGGCCATCATTAAATACAAACAATGTAAGAAGTCCATTTTATTTTAAAATATTGTAGTTAAAGAATGGAGAGGAGGAAATGAGGATGGAGGGAAGAACAATAACCAATAATAAAGTTATATAACTTCATTATTTTTTGAGGGAAGATAATGTGGTCTCTAAAAGGACTATAAAAAACCCAGTAGTTATTGATGGAAGAGATCCCAGAAATTCCTTTGGTGTGTGTTTTGTGGGGAAGGGGTGCTGTTGTAGGTGGAGGGGTATAAAAATGATGTCAGGTACAAAATGCTCTTCTCCCGTACTTTTCTGCCTTCCCACGGCTGTGTCCTTTAGGAGCAAATGTTTGTTGAGCACTTCCACTATCACTTTGCTCATAGACACAGCTCCAGACAAGATGGGAGTGTGTTGGTAAAGAAGTACTGTTCTTCCTTCTCTTGACTTTTATCCACTAGACTTCTAAAATGTACTTTAAAATCTCCCAAATTACTTGAGCAACGATTTCAGTGAATTTTTTCTTTTAAGAAAGAAAAGTCCCTGCTTTCTTTTGAACTGTGGTTTGGCTCTATCTTACATTCCAAAGATCACTGAGATCAGGACAAATAATGATTCGTGACTGGTTAAGACAATACTAGCTGCTGTAACAAATAACTCTCCAAATCTTAGCGCACTGGAGGTTTATTTCCCACTCATGTCACAATCCAGTGCGTTTGTTCTTGGTTGGAAGGCTGGTTGCTGGGGGTGATTCAGGGACTCAGGCTCCTTCCACCCTGCCCTAGAGCCTTGGAGTCCTCTTTGTTCAGCTGATGGGTGGGGAAAAGAACTACTAGGAAGGCATACCCTCTACTTATCCTTGTCAGCCCAGAAATAAAATAGCACTTCTGCCCATATTCCATTGACGGGAGCTGGTCCCACGGCCCCACCTTAATGCAGCAGAGGCTGGGGAGTGTGGTCCCTCACTGGGCACTCAAATCTCTAATGGACAGCTGTTCCTCTCTGCCACAGTTACCAACAACAAAACTAGTGGCAGTCCCCCCTTATGTTCATGTGTAGCTTATTCATCTCAAAACTCACTCTCATTTCATTTCATTTCATTTGCTTAATTCCAACACCTATTGGGTCCCATACACTATTGGAGAGATAAGTAAAACACAGCTGATAGGATGGGGGGAAGGCATGTAACCAGCAACTAGGATGAAGAATACATGGTGAGAGGTCCAGAAACATTGAGGGGCAGATGCTGCTATGGGAAGAGTGCCAGGCTTCAAGTCCCAGGCTTGGATTCAAGAGCTGGCTCTGCCTTTCAAGCCTCAATTCCTCATCCTAGAAATGAAGATTTTAAAAAATCATCCCCATCTATTTAGTTCATAGTGTTACTAGAAGGAGGAGATAAGACTATGCCTGGTAAAAGCTCTTTGTAAACTGTAAAAGGTAGTACAAATGCTTGTTCTTTTCAGATGTATCAACCAGAGTGTTGAGAGACTTGGCCAAGGTCACAGAGTTGGTTAGGGCCAAAGGTGTGATCCAAGGTCTTTCATCACCTGACACTCTTAGGCCAATTCCACCCCACTGGCAGGAATATTTGGTGGCTGCTTTTAAGACAGCTAATTCTTCTCAGCCACAGAATAATGAAGGGAGACATTTTTCCTCTGATGAGGATGGCTTTCTCCTATAGCTGAGAAAAGTCATTGGTAAATGGATGGTGGATGTATCTGGTACACCTTGACTTTACAATTGGTTTCAAGTCTTCCAGGTCTTTAATATCGGTTGAGGTTACAACTTATGCTAGTATCACAGTCCTAAATTATCTTGTTTGTTCACTTGTTCACTGTTTGTCTCTACCACTATAATGTAAGCCTTTGAGGGCAGGAACCACATCTGTCTTGTTCACTACTATATCCTATCTAGCCATACTTTTAGGCTGTCAGTAAATATTTGTTGGATGAATGAGTGGATGAATGGATGAACAGGTGTAGAAATGCCATTGACTTATAACATTGTCAAGCAATTAAAGAATGCAAATCTGAGGCCAGGCGCAGTGGCTCACGCCTGTAATCCCAGCACTTTGGGAGGCCGAGGCGGGCAGATCATGAGGTCAAGAGATCAAGATCATCCTGGTCAACATGGTGAAACCCCATCTCTACTAAAAATACAAAAATTAGCTGGATGTGGTGGCACGCACCTGTAGTCCCAGCTACTCAGGAGGCCGAGGCAGGAGAATCGCTTGAACCCAGGAGGCGGAGGTTGCAGTGAGCCAAGATTGCATCACTGCACTCCAGCCTGGTGACAGAGTGAGACTCCATCTCAAAAAAAATAAATAAATAAAATGCAAATCTGCATGTAGGGGATTCAGGAACATCTTCTCCAGACTACACTGCACAATAAGCTGTAAAGTTCAGTAGTCTTGTGATTGAGTCCCAAATCCGCCATGACTAGCCTGTGACCTTGAGCGAGGCACTTAACCTCTCTGAGCCTGGATTTCTTTTGCTACAAGATGAAAATAATAATTATACCTACCTCATAGTGAACATGAAATTGTGTATGTAAAGTGTCTGATTTTGTTCTAGAATATGATAAATGTTAGGCATTTTTGTAATTATTTTATTGAGAGCCTTCCAATACTGTTACACTTAGGGACCCCAACTGCAAGTCATCACAGGTGTTTTCACAAGGTGCCAATGTTCAGAATGAACTAAATATGAACATGGAAAAAGAAATAGAAAATTTGCTTGGTATTCCTAAGGAAATCATCTCCTAGTACTTCACTGAGCTGAGAGACAAAGGGCAGAGAGTTCAGAAGATTGAAACAGATACCTCAGGAAACTTAATTTTACTAATAATTTGGAATCATTTGCTTCTGATTCTTTCACTGTTTATGCTTGTAAGGTGTAAGAACTTATCAGAACTCTCCTTTCTGCCTAATAATGTTTCCATTTGTTAGATGCCTACAGATGCCAAGCATTTTACATAAGCTATCTTATTTCACCCTAATAGTAGGAAGACATCATTATCTTCATTTTACAAATGCTGGTAACTCTCAGAGTTATATATTTAGTCCTGAGCTCCAGATTAAATTGACTCGAAATCTAACTTAACACGGCCAAACCAGAGCTCTTAATTTTCTGCCCCAAATCTGTTTTTCCCAGGTCTTAGATTGCCACTCCCCTCCACCCAATTGCTTAAGCCACAAACTTGGATTCTCCCCTTTCCCTCACCCTTCACATCCAGTCCATTGGGAGATCCTGTCAGCTCCACCTTCTGCAGGGAAACACTGCATCTGTCCATTTCACACCTAACTTCCAAGCCTTAGCGCTTGAGCTAAGGCCACTCTCCCTCCTTCCTTTTCCTTCTCACCTGGAAGAACATTATCACTCGACAATAAATGGCCTAAAATAAAGAGAGTAGGAAGGGAGGTTAAAACTGGAGAATACACCTTCTACAAAAGCCACTCGGGAAACTAAGGATGTGGATCAGCCTTCCCCGTGAGGCTTGAACAGGCTTCAAACAGACAGATGCCTGCTAAGGACACTGATTTTGCACAGATTTGTTTGAATCCACACAACAGCTGATCTTTTCTAGACGTTCTGCTAGAAATTGACTGCTCATATAAAAAAGGGAGTACGGCTGCCTGCAAGAAGAGCTAAGTAAGGCAAATGAATTCAAAATCTATCAACTCAAGAATCAGCTGGGCAGAGCTTCTTAATCAGAGTTAGAGAAGCAGACAAGAAGGCCCAGGACCTGACCTAAGCCTGATGCCCAGGGAATGAGCTGGCATCAGGGGACAGTGGAGGGTCCTCTGGAGGGCAAGTCCTTGTCCAAAAGCGGTGGACATCTCCAGGCTCAGGCCACACTAATAGTCAGCCACCGGGTGTCTCAGTGACAGAACAAAAGTCTTGATAGGTGAGCGGAGCCACAGTAGGGATCCTGGCTGGGTGACACTCAGAAACATAGGCAAGAAAGTCTCAAACACCTAGGGCAGGACACTGATCTCTTGAGCCCAGTAGTGGTAGTGCCTCCATGATATAATAGTAGTAATAACAGCTAACCTTTATTAAACATCTACGATGTGCCAAGCACTAGAAGCACTTTTTAGAAATCTTTACCAAAACCTATGCAGTAAATACTGCTTTTATCCCCATTTCACAGAAAGGGAATGGAGGCTTAGAGATACGATACTCCTCAGTAGTGGAGCCAGGATTAGAACCCTGCAAGTCAGTCTTCCCTCCTCCAGATTTTGTTTTAATTTTCAATCTGGATGAAAAGTTTGCAGTATTTCCACTGTTATGGAATAAACAGGACTCTAACTGAAGTCTTTTCAATTTACAGACCTGACTTCATTCACCACTATGATCATGTTTTCGGCAATCACCACTTCTCTCCTAGGAAGTCAGAGGGGCATGCCTTTCTCCCTGTTGCTTATCCTCCAAGCCTTCCATCCAGTACTTCCACGAGGAAGTACAGGCAGGCTGCAGGCATCAGGGAAGCCTGTTCACAGGAGGCTGAGATGGAGTCACCAGGCTAGAGTCGGGGCATGGCTCCACTAGCCAGAGGCAGCCTTTTCAGAGGAAAATTAGGCCCTACTCCTTGGAGGGGCCTGAAGGATGCTGCAGGTTACCAGGGCAGGGGCAGAAAGCTGAGAAGTGGGCAGCAGCCTAGGGAGAGACATGGGCCTCAGCAATGGGGTAGAAACCCAGTTACCATGTGAAGAACAAACTAGCCATAAGAGAGACTGTGGAAGGACTGAGGCAGACATAGCCTCTATCTCTTCCATTCTCTGACTGGCTGTCTGGCTTTGGACAACTAGTATCTCTGCAAATAAGAGTAATGATTCTCAGCTATAGTATTATGAGTATTACATGAAAGAATCTAAGCAAAGTACCTGGCATATAGTAGGTACTCGATAAAGAAAGCTAATGGCGGCCAGGCGGTGGCTCACTGTAATCCCAGAACTTTGGGAGGCCAAGGCGTGCAGATCACCTGAGGTCAGGTGTTCGAGACCAGCCTGGTCAACATGGCGAAACCCCTTCTCTGCTTAAAAAATACAAATATTAGCCAGGCATGGTGGCACACACCTAGAATCCCAGCTACTCAGGAAGCTGAGACAGGAGAATCGCTTGAACCCAGGAGGCGGAGGTTGCAGTGAGCCAAGACCACACCACTGCACTCCAGCCTGGGTGACAGAGCAAGACTCCATCCCCCCAGAAAAGAAATATGTCCTAATGGCAATAATACTTGCCCCAAAGTGTTA
This sequence comes from Hylobates moloch, assembly GCF_009828535.3. Classification (NCBI taxonomy): domain Eukaryota; kingdom Metazoa; phylum Chordata; class Mammalia; order Primates; family Hylobatidae; genus Hylobates; species Hylobates moloch. The sequence continues at coordinate 26,264,299 of NW_026652287.1, read as the reverse complement.
GACTAGAGGGACTCAATTATCTCCCATGCCAAATCAGGATTGATTTGGGGAACCAGGGATGTGGATAATACTACATGTGGAACTCAAGAGTGCCCATCTGATGGGGAGAGAAGGAAACATGATCCAGAAACCAAGTCAAACCCATTGGAATGTATAAAAATTCAGAGTTATGTGTTCCCCAGCTTCAAGATGGGCTGCTCCCCAGCTGAAGATGTGCTGCAGATGTTAGCTGATAGCTGAAGTCTAGATTTTCTCAAATGTTATTATATACATCAGTTACTATCTTCTACTATTTCTCTTCACTTCCCTTACCTTTCTCCCCTATTCTACTCAACTTCTAACCCACAGCTAAAAGACAGAGGTGTAGGGGAGGCGGCAAGGGGTTCTCTGTTTTGGACATTCACTCTGCCCTTCGTTCAGTAACAATGTGGCTCAAGTTCCTGCTATCGTCATATTAATAATAATAATTGCATTTCTGGGTGCCTGCTATAATCTGGTTCTTTGCTAGTGGTTTGGGGAGTTTTAAAAAGTCGATGACACACACTTCATGTGCCCACATAGCTTACCGCTCAGGTATCATCATCTAGCATCCCATATAGCACCCACTGGCCAGGGAGCTTTGGGAAATGGAAGAATTCCGATATGAAAAGCCTCTTGCACTTGACCCAATCTTTGACACACAAATTTGAATCAGGAGAATTTTGTGTGTGTGGCACCTACTCTCCTCCCTTCAGCCACACTCCTTTTACCTGCGACTCCCATACCTTTCCCTTCCTTCCCAGAATACCCAGGGGCCTCTGAGGTTCAGTGGCTCAAAGAATAGTGAGTACTAGTGCTCCGACTTTTTCAAAAACAATGCCCCACCTTCCTGTCCTTAAACTCTTCCCAGACCCCAGTAAGCACTGAAGGGGCTGAGGGGTGAAAGTGCTTCATCTTTTGGGGCAGAGGAGACCCCAGCCTGCCAGGCTAGGCAGTTCCCCAGCAGTGAGCATGTTGCATGCCTAGGCAGAGGGAAGACTTGAAGTGGGAGAAATTCCCAGGGCCTCCTCCAACATGGCAGGCTGGGGGTGACTTCTGCTGCCACAGGGGAAGTAGATGACAGCGTTGTAGACTGGGTTGGTCTTGGTGGAGTCCCAAGCTTCTGTTGGGAGGGCCCTGGGTAACCTCATGGTTCTTCTCTCTGTGGGTCAATACAGGTTCAAAGTTTCCTTCTGCACTTTTGGCAAGGAATGCCGCCCCACATGCTGCCTGTGCTGGGCTCCTCCACGGTGGTGAACATTGTCGGCGTGTGTGACTCCATCCTCTACAAAGCTATCTCCGGGGTGCTGATGCCCACCGTGCTGCAGGCATTACCTGACAGGTGGGCATGCTTATTCTTGTCTTCCTTCACGGCTGGTCCACAGAAGGGATTGTTCTGCTTCTCTTGTACTGATTATGATCATGCACTGTCCAGAGGCCTCCCTTGTAAAGACCGTTAATATTGAACTTTTAAATATTAAAGTTTATTTATATTTTGGAATATAAATAAACTGTTAATATTTTGAACCATTTGTGTGGCTTAAAATTCAAAGGTATAAGATGGTGTACAGTAAACAATCTCCCCACCTGACTCCTGTTCCCCAGACAACCCAGTCCCTTCCCAGAACATCAAATAGAATCATTTTCTTGGAGTCTGTCCAGATCTGATATGCACATGTAATCAATGCATATAATATACTGTTTTTCTTACTGAAATGGTGACATACACTATATCCTGTTCTGTGCCTTGCTGTAAAGCAAAACAACTTAACCTTGAAGTTTATGCTGGACAACTTCCATGCCCCTCCAGATGCACTCTCCACCACACTTCATGCTGCCTTCCACTGGGGCCAGGGGTGGGGCATATGCCGATAGCATGGGCCACCACACAGGGCACTTCTCAGGGAGGGATGGAGGGAGGAGAGTGAAGTCAGGAGATGGATTCTCTGGCCCCCTTCCTGTGAGATTGCGTTGAGCTGGCTGGGTTCCTTCACTGGGCTGTGTTCCCTTCCAAGCAACTTTCCAGGCTGTCCTTGGGCACAGGGTGGGCGAGAGCCTGTGCTCTGAGCCTTAGGTTGCAGCAGTCTCCCTTATAGTTCCTCTACCCCTGTCCATACCTTTGTGACATGTCCCTTGTAAATAAACCCACCCATTTAGAGTGCCACTCCTTCCTGTTGGGACTGTTACAAAGCACATTCCACATCCATGTATAAGGTGTAAGGAGCTTTTTTCTTTTTTACAACTGTATAGGGTTCCACCGTCTTGCATTTAGTCAATTCTCTTGATATTTAATCCAGTTTTGTCCTACTACAAACAACACTGTGATGAATGACATTTCATTTACCTTTTTTTTTTTTTTTTTAACATGGTGAAGTGTATTAGTTTCCTGTCACTACTGTAACAAATTACCACAAACTGGTGGGGTGACTTAAAACAACAGAAAAGTTATTCTCCCACACTTCTGGAGGCCAGAAGTCCCAAATCAAGCATTGGCAGGGTTGGTTCCTTACTGAGGCTCTAAGGGAGAGTATGGGCCATGCCTGTCTTCTGGCTCCCGGTGTTGCCAGCAATCCTTGGTGTTTCTTGGCTTGCAGATGCATCACTCTAATCTCTGCCTCCACCTTCACAGTGCTTCCTGCTCTGTGTGTGTGTGATTTTCAGTCTGTATGCCTTTTCCCCACCCTCGTCTTATTGCACTGGCTAAAATCTTCAGGATGATGTCCTAGCCTAGGCAAGGGTGGACATCTTTGCATTTTCCCTGACCTTAAGGGGAAAGCATTCAGTATTTACTATAAAATACAATGCTAGCTATAGGTTTTTAATATCTGGTTGAATGTGTGTGTGTTTGTGTGTGTATAATAATAATAATTATTATTATTATTATTATTTTTGAGACGGAGTTTCGCTCTTGTTACCCAGGCTGGAGTGCAATGGCACAGTCTTGGCTCACTACAACCTCTGCCTCCTGGGTTCAAGTGATTCTCCTGCCTCAGCCTCCCAAGTAGCTGAGATTACAGGCGTGCACCACCATGCCTGGCTAATTTTTTGTATTTTTAGTAGAGACGGGGTTTCACCATGTTGGCCAGGCTGGTCTCGAACTCCTGACCTCAGGCGATCCACCCACCTCAGCCTCCCAGTGTGCTGGGATTACAGGCGTGAGCCCCTCACACCTGGCTAATTATTTTTTTTAAAGATGAGGTCTTGTTCTGTTGCCTGGGCTGGAGTGCAGTGGTGCAATCATTGATCACTGCTCACTGCAGCCTCAAACTCCTGGGTTCGAGTGATCCTCCTGCCCCAGCCTGTGGAGTAGCTAGAACTATAGGCATGCTCCACAGGACCTGGCTAATTAAAAAAAAAAAAAATTTGTAGAGATAGGGTCTCACTATACAGCCTAGGCTGGTGGTCATAAATTTTTAAAAAATATATTGCTAGATCTGAGTTGTTAATATTTTGTTCAGAGGGTTTTATAGTTCATCAAAGTTATTTGATCAATAATGAAAGTTATTCATCTTTAGTTTTCTTGTCTCATAATGTCTTTCTCTTATTTAGATATCAGAGGAACCCTGGCCTCATAAATGCGTTGAAAAGTGTTCCCTCCCTTCTTTTTTTTTTAAATTCATAATATTTTCTTATTATCCTTTTAATATCTGTAGGCTCTATAGTGATGTGTCCTTTCTCATTCCTGATGTAGGTAATTTGTGTTTTCTTTCCTTTTTCTTGGTCAGTGTGACTAGAAATTTTTCAATGTTATTAATCTCAAAAAATAGCTTTTGGTTTCTCTGGTTTCTTGTTTTCTGTTTTCAATTTTATTGACTTTTGCTTTTTATCTTTATTCCTCCCTTTTTGTGCTTGCTTTGGGTTTATTTTGCTCTTGTTTTTTTAGTTTCTTTAAGTGAAAGCTTTAGGTCATTGATTATAAATCTTTCTACTTTCCTAATAAAAGCATTTAATGCTATAAATTTTATTCTAATCTCTACTTAGCTGCACCCACAGATTTTGATATGTTGGGTTTTCATTTTAATTCAATTCAAAATATTTTCTACTTTCTCTTGTGAATTCCTCTTTGATCTATGGGGTATTTAGAAGTAAACTGTTTAATTTCTAAATATTTGGGGATTTTCAAGATATCTTTCTATTAATAATTTCTAGTTTAATTCCCTTCTGGTCATATTATATACATAGTATTATATCAATTCTTTTAAGTTGATACTTGTTTCATGCTCCAGAATGTGGCCTATTGGTGAATGTTCTATGTGTACCTGAAAAAGCTATATATTCTGGTATCATTAGGTTAATTATTCTATAAATGTCAACTAGGTCAAGTTAATTGATAGTATTGTTTAAGTTTTCTTTGTCTTTCCTGATTTTCTGTCCATTTGTTCTACTGATTAGCAACAGAGAAGTACAGACACACCTCCAGCTCTAATTGTGAATTTGTCTATTTCTATACATTTTTGCTTCATGTATTTTGAAGCTCTGATATTAAATGCATACAAATTAGAACTGTTGTGTCTTATTGGTGAATTGACTTATTTTCTTTTTTTTTTTTTTTTTTTTTTTTAAGAGACGGAGTCTCGCTCTTTCACCCAGGCGGGACTGCAGTGGCGCTATCTGGGCTCACTGCAAGCTCCGCCTCCCAGGTTCATGCCATTCTCCTGCCTCAGCCTCCCGAGTAGCTGGGATTACAGGTGCCCGCCACCACGCCCAGCTAATTTCTTTGTATTTTTAGTAGAGACGAGGTTTCATGGTTTTAGCCAAGATGGTCTCGATCTCCTGACCTCGTGATCCGCCCTCCTCGGCCTCCCAAAGTGCTGGGATTACAGGCGTGAGCCACCATGCCCGGCCGACTTATTTTCATAATGTCTTTTTTTATCTTTCATAATATTTCTTGTTCAGAAGTTTACTTTGTCTGTTTGTAATATAGCTACTCCAGGTTTTTTTTTTAATTAGTGTTTGCATTACATTTTTTTCCACCCTGTTAATTTGTCTTTATATTTGAAGTAGATTTCTTGTAACCAACATAGAAACATAGAGGGAGGTCTTTCTTTTTCATTGTCTGGCAATTTTCCTTCTTAGTTGGTATGGTATGTGTAGATCTTTATAGTTCATGTAATTAAATATATGGTTCAATTAAGATCTTCCCTCTTCCTAGTTGTTTTCTATTAGTTTCATCAGTTTTTGCTCCTTTATTCCTCTTTTGGTGCCTAATTTTGTGTTAATTATTTTTATCATCCCATTTATCTCCATGGTTGGCTTTTTTTTTTCCCCTCTGAGACAGGGTCTCACTCTGTCACCCAGGCTCCAGCTGGAGTACAGTGGCACAAACACAGCTCACTGCAGACTCAACATCCTGGGCTCAAGCAATCCTCCCACCTCGGTCTCCTGAGTAGCTGAAATTACAGGCATGTGCCACTAAACCTGGCTAATTTTTTTACTTTTATGTAGAGATGGCGTCTTGCCATGTTTCCTAGGCTGGCTTGAACTCCTGGGCTCAAGGAATCCTCCTGCCTCAGTCTCCCAAAGTGTTGGGATTACAGGTGTGAGCCACCATGCCTGGCCATGATTGTCTTTTTAAAAATACCTCTTTAAAAAAAATGTACTAGTTGTTTTAAGTTTGTATATCTTTAATTATAATATACCTTCAAATAACATTATACTGCTTCACATGTAGTATAAGAATCTTAACAGTATACTCCCAATTTGTCCTCCCATTTTTTATGCTATTGTTGTCATACATTTTGTTTTTGTATATGCTATAAACTCCTAAAACATTATAACTATTTTTGCTTTAGATAACTATCTTTGAGAATGATTAAAGATATGAAAAAATATTTTATATCTGCTTTCATTCACATGATTCCTAATCTTCATTTCTTCGTGTATATCCAACTCATCTGTGTAATATATGAGTTGGATATGTAATCATAGTCCTCTGCCTGCAAAATTTTCTTTAATGTTTCTCATATTGCAGGTCTAGTGGTAACAAATTATTTGTTTTTCTTTGTCTGAAGAGGTCTTTATTTCTCTTTCATTTTGAAAAATACTTTCACTGGGTATGGTATTCTGAATTAACAAGTTTTTCACTTCTGGCATTTTGAACATTTCACTCCGTTGTTTTTGGCTTGCGTGTGTGTCTTTTGTGCATCTCTGCTCCTCTGTAGGCAGCGTGCCTTCTTTCCTCGGATGCCTCCACGGTTTTCTCGGTCTTTGGTTTTTCAGTCTCTATCTTTGGTTTTCAGCTGTTCGACCATGATGTGTCTCAATGCCTTGTGTTATTTTCAATCCTACTTGGGGTTTTCTGAGCTTCTTGGATTTGTGCTTTGATGTATTTCATTATTTTTGGAAAATGCCCATTCATTATCTTCTTCTCTGCTTTCTCTCTTTTTTCTCCTCCTGGTATTTCAATTACAAGTATGTTAGGCCATTTGATACTGTCCCACAACTCCCGGATGCTCGATTTTGCCTTTTCTCTACTCATTTTTCTCCTTGTGTTTTAGATGGAGTAATTTTTATTGACCTATCTTCAGGTTCACTAATTCTTTCGTTTGCTAGGTCAATGCTACTAATGAGACTATTGAAAGCATTCTTTATCTCCATCACTGTACTTTGTTTTTATGTCTATTTCTAATATTATACTTTTTAAAAAGTAATTTCTGTGTTCTGGCTGGGTGCAGTGTGGCTCACACCTGTAATCCCAGTGCTTTGGGAGATGAAGGCAGAAGGATCACTTGAGGCCAGCCCAGACAACATAGCAAGATCCTGTCTCTACGAAAAAAAAAAATGAGCTGGGTATAGTGGCTTGTGCCTATAGTCTAGCCACTCAAGATGCTGAGGCAGGAAGATTACTTGAGCCCAGAAATTTGAGGTTACAATGAATCATGATCCAGGCTGGATGACAGAGCAAGACCCTGTCTCTAATAATAATTATTATCACATTAGCACTTCGGGAGTCCGAGGCGGGTGAATCACTCAAGGCCAGGAGTCTGAGAACAGCCTGGCCAACGTGTCAAAACCACGTCTCTACGAAAAATACAAAAATTAGCTGGGCGTGGTGGCGGGTGCCTGTAATCCCAGCTACTTGGGTGGCTGAGGCACAAGAATCACTTGAATCCAGGAGGCGGAGGTTGCAGTGAGCTGAGATTGCACCACTGCACTCCAGCCTGGGTGACATAGCAAGACTCTGTCTCAAAAAAAAAAAAAAAAGGCTGAAATGACTTGTCTACCTTCACCTGCAAATAAATGAAATAGTCAGGACTCAAATATTCATTCAAGAAAACCACAAATATTCATTCATTCATTAAATAAATGTTTATTGATTACTACAATGTGCTAGGGACTATGCTAGTTCCTGGAATACAGCATTACATAAGATAAGCATGCTTCCTGCCCTCATTGAGTTACAGTCTGCCAAAGGAGACTGTTAAAAAATTATGTAGTTATGTAATTACCACTGCAATCTTAGCCTGCAAGGCTTACAAATCGAGTGCCTTTTTCATTAAATCAGGAAGACAAAGTTATTCAAAAGATCAGGCTCCATCTGAGAGCTGACTTTTCAGTTTTATATATTCATTCATCCCTCAAACTTTTTTGAGTGCCTTTTCTGTACCAAGCCCTATGCTTGGCATCATGGAAATGAGAATTGGCACTAGAAGTTCTCACTCATGACCCTGGGCAAGCCCAGGCTGAGGCACAGCTCCCCACCCCCTAGCTCAGACCCATCCCTTCCTTTCCAACTCAGAAGAGCATGTTGAAATTCAGGGGAATAAAAAAACACTATTATAGAGATAACCGTGGATCATACACTCCCATTTATAAGAAAGGGAAATCATTCTCAAACTGGGGTTTTTCACTTCTTCCAAGTAATCTCGGCACAGTGGTTGTTAATAACAATTGGGTTAGCTATAGTAAGAAAGTGTGTGTGTATGCATATGTGTGCGTGCGTGCGTGTGTGTGCGTGCGTATGTGGTATGGGCAGGGAGGAGAAGTCAAAGAGGCAAAAGACTGAGGACCAAGCCTGAAATGCCAAAGGAATAGCAACATTGGACAGAAAGGCAGAGGGCGCTGGAGATGGGGAGCAGCAAAGCACGTCAAAGTGCACAATGTGGTACTTTCGTCAAAGTGGAGTAGGACAGCGGTTATAAGTCAGATAGACCTGGGCTTGACTCCTGGCTCTGCCACTTGCTGCATCTCTTTGGACAAGTAAAATAACTTTTGTGAGCCTCGATTTCTCACCTCTCTGCTGGGACTAATAACAGTATGTACTTCTAGGGCTGAGGTGAGGATTAATTAAGAAAGTACATGTGAAGTGTTTAGTAGCTTGGCACATTGCACTCATTAAAAGCTAACTGCTGTTATCACCATTGTTGCTGTTGTAACAGCATCACCGCTGATGGGCATTCAGGGAGCTACGAGTGTGGAGTTAAGATGTAGGAGAAGGGCTGAAGCTGGAACTGTAGACTTGGCAGCCACCCGCACAAGAGGGAGGAAAAGTGTGTCCCTAGAAGTGGAGGACAGACCCTGGCATCCCAGCCTAGGGAAGGAGAGAGGTGGACGGAAAGTGGAGGAAGGAGGTTGAGCTGCAGGTGTACACCCACAGAGGACAGTATGTCAAGAAGGCATAGATGCTGTAGGAGATGGAGTCAGTTGGGGCTTAGGGAGGCATCTCTTAGAGCAGGTGGTCAGGAGGTGAGCCGCTATCTGGGGCAAGAGCTTCCAGGCAGAAGGGACGGTAAGTGCAAAGGTCCTGGTGAGGTAAGCAAGAGCCTGAAGTGTTGGAGAAACTGAATGGAGACTAGTGCTGCAGGGATGGATTAAGCTGAGGGGACAGTGGGAGGAGCTGCAGCCAGAGATAAGGAGGGTAGGGAGGGGGACAGTTTGGACAAGGCCCATTGTCCATCTGGGGATGGAGAGCCATTCATTCTTACACTTCACTTAACAAGCATTTCTTATGTGCCTACTGTGTGTCTGGCACTATGCTAGGTACTGAGGATACAGTGATAAGGAAAATAGACATAGTCCCTGCCCTCTGCATGGAGGGTACAGTGAGAAAGATGCACAATGATCAGATAATCACACAAGTTGACATAACAACAAACTGTCACAACTACATGGTCTTTCAAGAGGAATCATCAGGGGTGCTGACCTGGTCTGGGGGCTTCAGGGAAGGTTTGCCTATAGAAGTAACATCTAGTCTGAGATTAGCTGAATAACGAGGAGCTAAGCAGGTGAAGAGGGAAGAGATGATCTTGACAAACGGTGCCAGGGGCGAAGGCCCTGAGGGGAGAGGACCAGTTGGAGGACAGAGGTCCGGAATGCGGAGAAAGGGAGAAGGTGCAAGGTGGGGCCTTGGGGGCTGCAGCAAGAACTGGGGTTTTTATCCTAAGAATAATGTGAAAACACTGAGGAGTTTTAATCGGAATTACAGGTGTTCTGGAAATATCCCTCTCACAATGTGGAAGATGGAGTGGAGGTAGGAAGGTGAGCAGGGCAGGATGGACTCAGGAAGCTACTGTAAGTCCGGATGAGAGATGACGGCAGCCTGAACTAGGGAGAAAAGGGAGAGAAGTGGCTGTGCTTGGGAAGTAATTTGGAAGCAAAATCTGTAATATGTGGTAAATGGAAAGAGAGACCGTGTCCAAAATAGTGTATGCAAAACTGGATACTTGCCTAAAGAAATTGTAACTGAATTAATCAAGTCTTTAGAAGCAGACGGGATAGATGAATAGATTACATGACACTACAAGACAGAACTCAATCAAATCAGAGTGTAGGACATTCCAGGGAACAAATACCATGATGTTGCCAATAAATAAATGGCACAAAATAGGGGGAAAAAAAGATTTAAGAAATAGAACAGGGCAATGTTATATCTTTCATGCAATGTGTGGACCTTGTTTGGATCCTGATTCAAACAAACTAAACATCTTTGGGAGAAATAGAAAAATCTGAATGCAGACTGGGCTGTAGATGATATTAAGGAATTACTATTCATTCCATTAGATAAACTAATGGCATGGAGGATTTAAAATGTTGCACACACATTGTGTGCATGTGTGTGTATACATGTACACATATGTATTTAATTAAACCTTGCCATTGAGAAATGCACACTAAGTTTTTAGGGGTTAAATGACATCTTGGATTTGTTCAAAACACTCCAGAAAAGAAAAAGTGGAATATAATATATTAAACTGGCAAAAATGATGCCAATTGTTGAAGCTGGGGCATGGGTGCTTGGAGGTTTATTATACTACCTATCTTGGGGTATGTTTGAGATTCTTGAAAATAAAAAAGTGATCAATAAAAATAAAATGATGAAAAATAGAGTTCATACTGAAATAGAGGACACAAGAAAAGAAGCAGGTCCAAGGGGGAAATCATGAGTTCAACTTGGAGACCTCTGGGCCGGAGGTGCAAAAGTTAAGTGCAGACAGTGAATCTGCGCAGACGGGAATTTCACAGATTCAGTGAATCTGTGGGCTTAGAGAAACTACCCGGGGAAGGAAGAAAGCTTTGTGAGAAGAGAGCCCAGGACTAGACATGAAGAACTGGAAGGCGTGATGACCAGGCAGAGGGCAGGAGTTTTGTGACTGGGGAGGAGCAGCAGAAGGAGGGATCACAGAAGCCAAGGGAAGTGAGTGCTTCCAAAAGGAGGGCGCAGGTGACAGAATCGAATGCTGCCAAGATGTCAAGCAGATGAGAACCATGACAAGTCCACTGGGTTTGGAATCATGCATGGGGGCTGTTTAGGCTGAGGTCAGGAGTGAGGTGAGGAGGGAAATGGGAGGTGAAGGAAATGAGACAAAGAATTGGGCAGTACTTTGAAGAAGTCTGTCTGTGATGTGGGAGAAAGGGCAGTGGCTTGAGGAGATAGAGTGGAGGAAATAAGAGGTTTTTTTTGTTGTCGTTGTTTTTAAGGTGAGACATTCTTAAATGCATTAAAATAATGAGCAGGACTGGGCATAGTGGCTCATGCCTGTAATCCCAGCGCTTTGGGAGGCCGAGGAGGGCGGATCACTTGAGATCAGGAGTTCGAGACCAGCCTGGCCGACATGGCAAAAGCCCATCTCTACTAAAAAGACAAAAAATTAGCTGAGCATGGTGGCACGTGCCCGTAATCCCAGCTACTCAGGAGGCTGAGGCATGAGAATCACTTGAACCTGGGAGCCGGAGGTTGCAGTGAGCTGAGATTGTGCCACTGCACTCCAGCCTGGGTAATAAAGCAAGACTGTCTCATAAAAAAATTGATGAGCAGAATGATCTAGTAGAGAAGAAAAAGCTGAATATACAGGAGAAGGGACTGTTGGTAATGTAGAATTCCTGAGAAAGCAGCAGGGGATGGCAAGAGGAGGGATCGCTCGTGGATTCTATCAGGAAGGAGGAAGAGATGAACCAGGCAGGTAGCTGAGTGCTGATGACGTCCTTCCTTTGTGTGTGTGTGTTTTTTCTCCCCCTGAGAAGTAGGAGGTGATTCCACCCGCTGGCAGGGAGGGGAGAGTTGGGGAACTGGAGGCGTAAGGGTCTTGAAGAAGGTTGGAGATAGCCTTGAGAAAGGAAAGAGTGAGTGACCAGAGAGAAAAGGGGTTGCCCAGCAGGGTGGAGGTTGGTGATTTTGTGTCTGACAGGAGACAGTGGGTGAAAGGCTGAACCAGGGCAGGCTAGGCGGTGTTGGTGGAAGGCAAGGATGGATGGTCAACAGGGGAGATGTCCCTGTGTCTGGTACAACCAAGGAGGACTTCGTGGAGGAGAATGAACCTAGGCCTGTGAGCAGACGGCTTTGATGGCAAGGGCCAGAAAATGGTGGCCGGTGTCTTCTCAACTTCAAATTCCCATCTTATTGCAACCTACTGCCCTGCTCAGTGCTTCGCCTCTCCAGTTCCCTCCTGCCTCCCGTTCTAATACGGTCTTTGACTCTTGGAATCTAATATGGTTTCAAGGCCCATATCAGGTTTGCTTGCTAATTTAAAAATAGGCTGTTTCTTCCCAGTTCCCACCAAATGGCAAGCAGTTTGGTAAGCTGGGTGGGCAGGCATGGCAGTTATGTTGCAAACGGGGTTCCTGCCTGCCTGGGAGGATCGGACAGGACTGGGCTTTCTAAGGCCCACGGTCCACTGTCTTCACCCCTCATACAAGCTCTTCAAAAGCCTGAAGGAGCATGTTTTGCTTGCATCTAAATAGTTCTGGATGCCACCAAGCCTTGCAGTGGGCATCAGTGACCAGAAGAGTATATTCTATTCATGCCCTTCTTAGACCCACCAGCTCTCCACAGGGCTTGGGCTGTTGGCATTGTCTGAGGTTGCTATTACAAATGGCAGCTATTGGTAGCAGCCAAAACATGATTAAGGGAAATAAAACCCTCTAGGGGCTTGTGGGAGGAACTGAGCAACATGTGCAGCACTTAAAACTCATCGTTTGTCTTTCTAGCTTAACTCAGGTGATTCGAAAGTTTGCCAAGCAACTGGATGAGTGGCTAAAAGTGGCACTCCACGACCTCCCAGAAAACTTGCGAAACATCAAGTTCGAATGTAAGTACTGAGTTGGGAAGAGAGAATTACATTTTAGTGCCAAATATTTTACATAATTTGTTAATAGTAGCAGCAGCTACCGTTTACTGGTTGACTATAAAGCACCAGGTATTATACTAATTACTTTACATATGTAAATGTATTTAATCCCCATAAAATGTTTATTATAGGTGGCACATTTCTTCCTTTGCAGAAGAGAAATCAACTTAGAGAGGTAGTAAGTAGCCGAGACAGGATTTTCTCCCAGGTCTGTCTGACACCAAAGTTTCTGCTCACCACCACCATCCCCCTTATCTCATTTAATCCTCATGCTGCCTCTGCGATGTAGGAAGTAGTATCCCTGTTCTACAGATGAGGTTCTAAGAGGCAAAGAAAGTTCCCCCAAAGCCACGCAGCCACGCAGCTGTAAGTAGGGGCCAGGAATCAAACTCAGGTCTGAGACTTCCTTGAAGTTACTGCCCATAAAATGGTGGTAGCAGGAGAGAGAGAACAGCTTAAGGGCTTCACGCATTCTCTGCCTAATTAGAAAGCCAAATTAATATTTCTCATAAAGGGATTGAGACTGTGAACCCTTTCTTTGCTGAGTGTTGGCACCCATTCCCCAGCATTAGTTTTCTATTTTTCTGTTTCAATCTGCCTGTACTTAAGGGGAGACTCATGCACAGTTCATTTGTTGCCATTAAACAAAGATGAAATGATTTTCAGCAAAACAAAGTTTTAAAATATACATTTTTTAAAGCCCCATTTGAATACAACAGCTTGCTATTCTTGCCTGAAATAAGTGCCAGTGAGCAAAATGAAGGCGATCAAATTACCCTCTCTCCACAGGCAAAGGGAGCCCTTTCAGACGCGCTTTGAGGCTGCCTGCAGTGGCCATCACCTATTGATAAAGCCCGCTTTATTTCATGGCTCTCAGCTCTTTTCTTTTCATGAGCACTAAATTCCACATCACAAAGTTAAAGAAAAAGTAATTAAGGAGAAGGATTAACGATTGATCAGCCTGGAAAATTAGAAGTCCATCTGCCCCCTCCCACCCCCATTCCTCCACCCCATACCTTATTTTTCAAATCAAGCCGGCGCTGAGTACAAATTAGAATAATCCTAGGGAAATTTCTGACTATTACTTGACCAGTTCAGAAATTACCAAGAAGAATGCCCCCGCACCCATTTTAATTACGCCGACAAAACAAACCTGTTCAAAGTCTTTTGTTGGACCTTCCACCTGTGTGTGTCTGGAGGAAGCTGTTCTTCCCAGGGAGCCCAGCCTGGGAGTGTATTTTGAGAATGTGCAAGGGGTAGAAACAAGTCCCACTGCAACGACTCTGTAAGAATGAAGAGCTAGGGCAGGCACATATCTTGTCTGTGTTGAAATCCACAGATATAAGATCACCCTACTTCAAATTATCAGCCTATTATGTCAGTGTAGGATACAAGACCTTTTCCTAGCTGCAGTCATCATCAAAACATGCAAATAGGTCATGAAGATCATTTGATAAAAAGGACAGATTATGAATGCAAAGCCAGGGTTCCACCCCAGAAGCACCTCCTAGCCCCACACACGCTGAGGCTCAATCAAGGTTTACTATTAGACATACTACTTTTTAAAGGGACTTGTTCAAAGCTTCCACTTGATTCCTGCAATTATTTATAGGGAGAAGTGATTGAGCTTGCAATTAGCGAAATGAAAGACGAGTAAATAATTGCTTTTACTCACGGTTGATTGACGCCACCATTTCTCACACCTGCGAGTGTATCGTGTGCATGACTTTGAAATATGTACCCCAAATGTCACCATTAGGAAATAGTTGTTGAAGCCCACATGGGAGAACAAAGAATCAAGTGCAGGGTTTTGCCAGTGGGTACATAAAATGGGATTGGGCAGTGAGAAAAATGTAGGCAAAATAACAGGCTACTTTTTGAAATGTGCTCCTGGAAAATCCAAGTTAGAATCATAAAGCATGCAAATATTTCAAACTAATTCTTTTCTCCTTGCAGTGTCGAGAAGGTTCTCCCAAATTCTGAGACGGCAAACATCACTAAATCATCTCTGCCAGGTAGCTGTCCTCCATTATGTGTTTTAATCACTGCTGAGTCATTGCAAATGAGGGGGCAAATCCACAAAAACAACTTCCTGCAGGATCTTTCAGGTTAACAGGGCACTGTCTCTATTATTTTTTAATTTCTATAGATAAGGAATGAAAACATTAGCCAATAACTAGTTTCAATTAATATACAAAATAATTTCTGATATCAGTTGCCCCTTAACATTTCAGATATGTTCTAGGTCCACAGTTCTGTGTTTCTCTTAATTACCCAGCCCAAAACGTAGGTAGTGGTTGAATCAAATGATTCAAACAGATTAAGAGGATGATTTGTTTTTGTATCATCTCAGTTCAAAGCCACATCATATATTCAGTATTTGCCCAATTTTGTTTAGTTTTTTTCCAGATCTGCATTATTTTTAGCACAAAAGTGACATATGCTTGCTATCAAAAACATTTAAAAATGTAAGTATAGTAAGTAAAAGTGGAAGATCCCACTCCATGCCCCTATCAACTCTGTAGTTATAGCTTAATGGCATATAACTACATTTCTATTAATTTTGCACTTTAATGAAGTCTGTTGAGGCAACCGATTAACATTACATTAAAATATTAATAACCTTAAAGCAGAGGTGGCAAACCAGTGGCCACAGGCCAAATCTGGCCCTCAGATGTGTGGGGTTATTGTTGTTTGGTTTGAGTATGTTCAAAACAATTTTTTTCACATGGTCACTAACAGTTGGAACTGGGAGATGACAGCTAAACACACACATTTTTCTGTAGAAAACCTTCAATTGCTGACAGCTTGCTCCCAGAGCCCCGTTTCCCCAGGACAGCTGTCAGCTGCTGGGCCAAGCTTCTCCACAGCGGCCACCGTCCTCATTCCACCAACTCTCTCACACTTGGCCCACCTCACTCCTGAATGTCACCTGCCTGTCCCCTTCCTGTGTTTCTGTTTGCAGCCTCTCCTTTAAGGTGCTGTTTGTTCTGGGTGGGTTCAAGGTCAAGGTGGTAGGGAGGGGTTTCTAGTTAGAGTGGCCTGAAGGAGGGTCCCAGGCCAGGAACCAGAAAGTATAACACAACACCCACATATACCTCACTGCTCCTGTCTTGCCCCTGGCATGGACAGCACAGGGGATGATTTGGAGACCAGAGGGAAACTCGTCCAGATTCATGCAGGCTGCTACGGGCATTGTTCTGGTGATGGTGCAGAGCCTGACAGATTAATGGGATTCAGGGAAGAAAATGAATATTGGCCTAACAAAGAAACACTGCCTTATTTCTGAGGATGCATGCAAGAGTGGCTCTTGGGTCGTATCAGGGAATTAGACATGGTTTTGGTGCCTCCCTCTGGGGATCAGACAATTTAGAGAGGACTTTGTCACTTTAATGCACATGTAGATAAAAGCGTCCACACCCATGCCTATAGCCACGTGTTGCACAAGCGTGGGGGCGCACACACACGTTCCCTCTCCACCTTCCTCACAACAGTATGTAATTTAATCGGCAAATGCCCCATTTCCATCTCTATTGGACAGCTTTCAGACACATTCCCAGATCAGACAGAGGACCAGGATTAAGGCTGGGAATGAAACACCAGCTAGTATTCCAGTGAGCTTTCCTAAACACACACACACAGCAAGTCAGACTAAACAACGTCCAACTGAAGACTCACCTCAAATACTTAGACCCAAGATTCACACGCCAGGCTCTTTCAGATACACCAGGTAAGTAAGCACTTGGCATTCCTATCTCAGCCATTCACTTCACAAAACCTTTTGGGTGCCTACTGTGTGCCCAATACTGTGCTTAGTGGTACTTGCCCTCAGCAGGAAAAAAAATTAAAAGTGTTAAATGTTATGAAAGAAACAGAATGGAAATAGAAAATCACAAGGCATTCAGGTCCTATGTAGATAAAGTGGTCAGAGATGGTCTCTCCATGGGTGTGACATTTAAGCTGGAGCATACATCGTAGTGGGGCTGCTGGGGCAAGGAGGGAGAAGAATGTCCCAGCCAGCAAGAACACCATGTGCAAAGGCCTTGAGGTATCAACACAATCACTGAAAGAGAAGCGATCGGAATAACAGTAGCCACTTTTACTGAGCTCCCTGCACTATGCACTCTGTTTTTCCAACACTATCTCAAGGAATCCTCAACAGTAGCCCTTCTTTAAGAGGTAAGCACTAAGGCCCTAAACACGATGGTAAGAGACACTATTAAAAAGCATGCTCTAGGCAGGGTGCAGTGGCTCAGGCCAGCAATCCCAGCACTTTGGGAGGCCTAGGTGGGCAGATCACTTGAGATCAGGAGTTCAAGACCAGCCTGGCCAATATGTCAAAACCCTGTCTCTAATAAAAATACAAAAAAAATTAGCGGGTGTGGCAGCATGCACCTATAGTCCCAGCTACTAGGGAGGCTGAGGCAGGAGAATCACTTGAACCCAGGAGGTGGAGGTTACAGTGAGCAAAGATCGTGCCACTGCATTCCAGCCTGGGCAACAAGAGTGAAACTCCATCTCAAAAAAAAAAAAAAAAAAGCATGTTCTAAACACTTGCTTACAGAATTCACTCTGGTAAACAGTTCATTTCATTGTAATAAAGTAGCACAATGCATCTCTGAAGGAACATGCTCAGGAAAGAAAAAAAAAAGGTAGGTACTGTTATATCTCCATTTTATAGATTAGGAGGCTGAGGTTAATCTACTTGCCTGCCCCAAATCAGCTGGTCAGCAACGAGGCCAGGATTTGAACTAGGTTATGTTTGAATCCAGGACACCTGACCTTTCCATTCAGTTGTTTTCATTATCATTAGAGATTCACCTAACTCATATATTCTACACCTTTGTGACCTTTAAAGAGTTCTACAATTATTTAACTAAGATTTTACTTGTAATTGGATGGTCTGGGTACAACAAGGGATTGTCAGTATTTACCTTTGCCTAGAAATTTACATGCATTAGGAGACTTGACAATGTCTTTGTGTATTTTAAATCTTTTTTTATTTTATTAAAAGACATTTTGAAAACATGCAAGCAAAGGAAATGATCCTAGACATATATTTTTCTTAGCTTTTCTCAGTATTGTTTCAACTTGATGATATCGTTCCAAGTATTGTTCCAACTTGTAAATTTAAGTTCACTAATGAGGTTTCCATGAAAAAGCCACAGCTTTAAAGAAAAAACATATATATATATACACATATATAATTATTCACACACTATACACATCCCTCCATCCACTAACAAACTACTGAGATGTATGGTATAGTTTCCCTTTTCCTCCAACCTAATTATTCACATATGTTTTAATCATTATAGTTACATTTGAAAAAAGCAAAAACAGAAAACTAGAGCATATAAACTGCTTCAGAATGTATTTATATGAAAAATACATACTTTGAAATTTCTGGGATTAAGTTAGGCCCAGGGGTGGCAAGAACACTTCTAAATCATGGCCTGCAGCTTCTCAGGGACTAGAGACACAAGGATAATTCGGCACAGAGCTCCCATCCCACAGGCTTACATCAGAAAGCTGACAGATCTCTGGGCTTCATCCCATCGTTCCATGGGGTCAAGACCGAAGGGACTGGAAACAGCAGGGTTTGGTCTGGCCTAGCCCACCCTCGTAGTTTCTTGTAGAGAAAAAGAGATGTGTGGAAAGAGCCACAGGAGAAAACAGTGTCTGCGTCTTCTGAGTTACAGAGTCTTCTGGTGCTTTCCTGAAATTGAATTTCCCGGAATTTCAAGGCAGTTTGCAAAATACCATAAGCAGATGCATTAACAAGGCATAAAAGGAAATACAGTGAAAGGGTTTTAACAATCCATGAGCTAATGGGTTGACTGGATTGGATTATAGGCATCTCGAACAGTGATCCACAGTGCAGACATCACGTTCCAAATGCTGGAAGACTGGAGGAACGTGGACCTGAACAGCATCACCAAGCAAACCCTTTACACCATGGAAGACTCTCGAGATGAACACCGGAAACTCATCATCCAATGTAAGCTGTCCCACCAGGGATTGTTGTCCTGTTTTTGTTTTTAAAAGAAAGAAAAAGTGTCTTAGTAAATACCGAAGTGGCATCCCCACCCTGTTCTTCTTCCCAGCATCTCTTCCTCCTTATTGTTCCTTTTAAAGGAGTCAGCTGATTGACTTAAGAGGACATGTGTCAACACTGCTGGGTAAAGAGTGTTCTGGTGCAATTGGGCAGCACACAATGTCATGCAAAGGGCCCCACATGTGACCTGAATGCCAGCCCCGGTTCCATGGAGGTGGCATTAAATATGAGAACAAAAGCTTATTGCCTCTCTCAGTGTATGTCAGCCTGGGGTCAGCTGGATATGCTGCCTGTTTTTCATTTGAGGGTCACGTGAGTCAGCCCACCTATTGGTAGGTGAACCTTTCAATCACGTTAAATGTTTGAGAAGCAGGTGGATGGTATTCTACTTCTGTAAATATATGTTCATGTCCCGGTGAACAAAGACTTCCAACATGCAGACTGCAGGTATACTGCTCCAAATATTAACCTCATGTAGGCAGTATGTTTGCTCTTAGTACTAAAGCAGTATGAGAAGGCCAGAGAACACCATCATTATTAGCACATCCATGCTATTCCTCAGATGCCCATCCCAGCTGACTGCCCAGGGCATCCCCCCAGCCCAATAACCCTGGATCCATCCATGTCTACAGGCTACCTCCATAATTGGAGAACATTAGGTCAGGAAAGGTGTTGAGAGCATGTACTCCCATGTTCTCAGTGCGGTGAGGCCCAGGATCCCAATAGTGACACTGCTTGGGGAGCTGCAGAGAGGCTGTCCCACCAAGAAGTGGGGTCTTTCTGAAAGCCCCAAGGCCCTTCAGATTTCTTAGTATACGCCTTCTGCACTGCTGTCTTGAGGGAACTCTATTCAGCTACCCAATCTAAACTTGAGGTGCCTTTAAACAAAGTTCCCTAAGAGGGTCCTATTAGAGATCTCTTTCCCATTAGGCCCTTTTCAAAAGCAAATGGAACAGCCAAAATGTTTGAACATGTGGACCTTCCCCAGGGCTTCTTTCCTGGCTTAGCCCGAAGCTCACTCAGGCTGTTACTTCTTCCTTCACAGCTGCCCCACGCCCACTTTTCCCCTGGTAAGAATTTTAGAGATCATCACTAAAATAATAATTCAGCTTACTGACTGCCTATTCTAAGCCAGCTCCTGTGTCAAATCCAACACATGCATGGTCCCACTTAATCTCCACATCAACCCCATGAGGAAGACACTCTTATCACCCCCACTTTACAGATGAGAAAACTCAGGCTCAGAGAGTTGGTGAACCTAACTCAAGGTCACGCAGCCACTAAGCAATAGAGCTGAACCCAAGTCTGGTCTCATGTCTAGTCCCAGCTTCACCACCAGGCCTTAGTGCTGCTCATATTGTATTCATGTGCAGAGGAGATAAAAAAAAAAAAAAAAAAAAAAAAAAGGAAATATGGGTGAGTTTTAGAGGTTCCAGGATCTTTCCAAGTGCTTCCAATCATCCTTCCTGTTCTGCTTTTTCCTGTCCCCTGATGGAAGGTCAACAGAAAGCATGGCCCTGCACACCCTAATGGCACTGGGGGTACCTTTGATCACTGTGCCCCTAGGAACTCCCAATGGGCCAGGCACAGAGCAGGTGTCCAGCAAGGTTCATGGAATACCAAAGAGATGAGTGGAAACCCAGAGTGAACCTAGGTCTTAGCTCTGCAAATCTTCCTAGCAGTGTTAGACTCAGTTCTCTTCCCGCCTCAGCTCCTTTCATGAGGGACGAAAATGTGAACCAGACTCATAGGGAAAAATACAATCAGTATTGCTTGCTTAAGGGACCAGGCTCTGAGCCTTTGCTGGAGCACCATGGAGGTCACTGCTGCCTCTCTCAAGAAAGAACCCTCTGTGGCTTTCTCTTCAAGTTCCTTTAGGTCCAGGGCAGAATGGTGCCCTTTAAAGCTGTGACTGCATTCTTCTTCTGGGGAAGTAAATGCTGTGGTTCAGTTCAACCCAGCTAGTCCTTACTGAATGCCTGTCCTAAGTCAGGTACTGTATTAGATGCTGGCCAAAGGGGAGTGAATAAGATGGACACATCCCTTCCCAACATGGAGCTTACAGTTAATGGTAAATAAGACCTCAAACATGTACTTACAGATGTGTTGCATCTTACCAAAGAGAACAATGTCATGTAATACAGTGCTGTGAAGGGGGAATTGAGGGAGGGTACCAAGCCTCAAGGCAGTCCAGGACATGTGCATCAACCCTGTACCTCCCAACCAGACAGCTGGGAAGTCCCTGAACACACAGGGAGTTGGACCAAAGGTCAGCTTGAGTAGGGCTGGGACAACTGTGTGCAGCGCTCTTCTTTCCTCACAGCCAGCTGACAAATCTGCAAACTCTTGCTTAGGGGGTTAGCATCACCTCTGTGATATAGATCTCAGCCGGCAATGCTCCGCTTACCTTAGATTTTAAAAGTGCACATTAGTACTTAAGCAAGCTGATTAGAATTGAGTTATAATTGTAACTGCCCAAGATCTGTTGGGCATCCCAGCCCCATGTCCAAGTTCCGTTGGCTGGGATCCCTGGGGCTGGGATGCCCAACAGACCTTGGTTCAAACCTTGCTCTTATGCAGCTCTTACACAGCATGGGGCTGGGATGCCCAAAAGACCTTAATTCAAACCTTGGCTCCAGTGCACTGTGACCTTGGTTTCCATTTCTGTAAAATGGGACTAAGGTGAAGGGATTAAATGAGACTATTTGTGCCACATGCTTGGTACACAGTCTAGTGTTAGCATAGTAAAGTGGTTAGGAGGCAAGCACTTGAGTCAGGATGTGTTTGAATATTGTCTCTGCAATTCACTAGCTGTGAAAGAACAACCTTTGGAAAGTTACTCATCTTTGTTTGTCTCTGTTTCTTCACTTATAAAATGGAGGATAATAATGGTACCAACCTCCTTGGGTTGTTCATCCATTCAGTCAACAAACATTTGAGCATTCTAGTGTTATGACCCTCTGGTCTCAGAATCTTACTTCTTGTAGCAAGCATCAACTAAGTAAAATAGAGCAAAGTGGCCAGTCCTTTAAAATGAGAGAACAAAAACTGCTCAAATGAAAATGAAAGAAACGTATGGATCTTGAATTGTGGTTTGATTTATTGATCTCTGCATACAGAAACACAAAAATGTGATGAAAAGAGATGTTTCAAACTAGAGATCACCAGAACCATGTTTCTATTTTCTAGAGCACTTCATTGATTAAAAAGCACTTCCAGCCGGGCGTGGTGGCTCATGCCTGTAATCCCAGCACTTTGGGAGGCTGAGGCGGGCGGATCACGAGGTCAGGAGATCGAGACCATCCTGGCTAACACAGTGAAACCCCGTCTGTACTAAAAATACAAAAAAAAAAAAAATTAGTCGGGTATGGTGGCGGGCGCCTGTAGTCCTAGCTACTTGGGAGGCTGAGGCAGGAGAATGGCATGAACCCGGGAGGCGGAGCTTGCAGTGAGCCGAGATTGCACCACTGCACTCCAGCCTGGGCACCAAGGCGAGACTCCATCTCAAAACAAAAAAGCACTTCCAGATTCAGTTATCTGACTTAAAGTGAAGACAGGTTGTAAAGTGGTAGGATTATCTCTCTAATGAGGAAACTGAGGGGCAGAGAGACTGTTTCACTTACTCAACAAGTATCTATTAAGCACCTATTACATGCCACACAGAGAGGCTGCTTAAGCTACTTGCCTGATATAGTTGTGGTCCAGAAACATTTGAATTATCACATGTGCCCTACCCTGGGCAGAGAGCAAGAGAGCAGCAATGCCTCACCCATTAATTCAAGCAAGAATTTGTTGGGTAACAACTATGTCACAGATAATGCACCAGCTAATAAAGATATCAGACAAAGAGCTAGCAGGGAGACACACATGCCCACCCAACTATGCCACAGTGCCATTAGTCATATGATAAAGGTAGAAAACCGATAATAAAGTGCTATGTGAGTGCAGAGGAGGGGTGATCAGTTCTGTAGGCAAGGGGCATGGAAGGTTAAAGGGATTTCATACCAGGGCCATTTCAACTGGGACATGAGGAAACAAGTAGTGGGAAAAGCCTGAAAAAAAAAAAAAAAAAAAAAAGACTAAGGCTATGAGAAAAGCAGGGCTTGCTGGGGGAATGGCAAATAATATGGGATAGCCACAGTTTAACGTGTTCACGGGCATGGAAGATGATCTTGGAAAGGTAAGTTGGGGCATGTTTTACAAAGTCTTGAATGCTCTGCTAAGACCTCGGAGTTTTATTTATTTAAAGTTTTACTTTATTCAAAGTTTTGTTCCTCTGTTCTTTTAAGATGTAGCTCTTGTTAAATACAACTGCAGTGATGCGTGTGGGCTTCTCCTTTGTTTGATAGTGTATCAGGAGTTTGACCACCTCTTGGAGGAGCAGTCTCCCATCGAGTCCTACATTGAGTGGCTGGATACCATGGTTGACCGCTGTGTTGTGAAGGTTGGTAAACCGGCGCCTAGGGGGCAGCCTTGGGTCCTGCAGCCCACCACTGCCCTCTGTGGACTTGGCCAAGACAAAGCCCTATGGTGAGCTATCTGAACAGGGTTTTGAGGAGAGGCCCCAGGAGGTGGAGGGGTCAGGAGGCAGGACTCTTGAGTCTTCCATCCCTGATTCAACCAGGTCAGCATCTCTTTTATCTGCTGTATACACTGAGTCTTGGCATAAGATTTCATTTTTTAAAGTATTTTTGCTGCTACAAACAAAACAAAAACCATTGCTCCATAGCATTGATTTTGAAGACCACAAGCCTTCCTGTCATTTTTCTGTAGTTCTGTATTTATTTATTTTTGAGACAGGGTCTCACTTTGTTGCCCAGGCTGGAGTGCAGTGATGCAATCACAGTTCACTGCAGCCTTGACCTCCCCAGGATCATGTGATCCTCTCGCCTCAGCCTCCTGAGTAGCTGGGACTACAGGGGTGTGCCACCATTCCCAGCTAATTTTTGTATTTTTTGTAGAGATGGGGTTTTTGCCACGTTGCCCAGGCTGGTCTCAAACTCCTAGGCTCAAGCGATCATCCGCCCACCTTGGCCTCCCAAAGTGCTGGGATTACAGGCGTGAGCCACTGCAACCGGCCTCATTTTTCAAAGAGACAGTAATAAATGAAAGATCAAGTCAACCACTATTAAAGCCATTCACTTTCTTGTAGATGGCTGCCAAGAGACAAGGGTCCTTGAAGAAAGTGGCCCAGCAGTTCCTCTTGATGTGGTCCTGTTTCGGCACGAGGGTGATCCGGGACATGACCTTGCACAGCGCCCCCAGCTTCGGTAAGGCCACCCCAGCCCTCCCCATCTCCAAACACTTTTTCCTCTGGGCTCCATGCATTGAATCTACCACAGTCTAACTTGCTGTTTCTACAAGGTCATCACCCTGAAACACATCTGTTCTGGGGAGACATGACATTGTTAGGACTTTCAGGGAGAGAGATGGCATTACATGCTAAAGGTGGAGTATCAATCTGAAAATGAGTGGTTTTGCCCACAGATAGCACTGTCTGAGCTTAAAGAGGAATAAATTGCAGTGGATGTACTCCCCATGCCTAGATGTCCCCAGTGATTGCTGCTTCCAAAGCACAATTTCATAGAATCCCGTATTTGTGCACTTCCCAAAACTGGGCACGTGAAGAAACCTCTGAGTTTGAACACTTGCAAATGGCTTGATTGGCCATACTCTAGCTGTGGGCAGATGACCTTAAGTTTTCTTTAAAAATGTACTCCAGTCTAATACCTAAAAGAGGGCATTTGCATTCACTTTCCCTTTTCTTTCACTGACCCTTTAAGTCTTCATCACCTCCAGGAGACATCTCCACCTCAAGTCTTCATCTGCTGCTTTCTAGTATAACAGGGCTTGAAATCTCTGCCCAAAGGTACTGATAACAGTCCCTGCGGGCAGCAACCTGATTACTGAATCGGGGTGAACGTTATGCTACATTGTAGGACAGTTTTCTACTTTTCATCAGAAAGAAAGGAATATGTACTGAGTCCAGATCATCACTGGCAAAGTGAGATGGGACTTTTAGGCATTATCCAGACATTTGAAATCCCAAAACATTTTGGTTTCAATTTTCTAGGCATTTCGGCAAAGGGGCATTGGTAAATTTTCTGGGTAATTGCTTCAGTTCTCTATTTCGCTTTGCAAGTAAGGTTGTGGTTTTGTTTCTCATTATCTCCAATTAAGCCAATCAGCTCTGGGTTTTGCTGTGGGTTTGACACTTTTCCATCTAGCTTTTTATGGTCTTGTCACTATTTTCCAGTTGTGCTATACAACGAAGTAAATATGTGGGAAAACAAAGAAGGCACTATTTTTTCTAAACAGCCCTGTCCATGAAAGACTGTGTTTACCCACTTAGAGAAGCGTTTTGTTGTGGATTTCTTTAATCTCAGCATTGGAAGGTTCTCTGAACCTGCCTGCACCGTAGCTACAGATGGAAATTCTCTTTGGGCTGTATATGGAAATGCTCTGCTGACTGCTACCTGGGCAGTGCCATCAGGCATGGCATTTTGATGACTTCCAGTTCAGCACAGTTAGTGTTAGCACATGTTACCTCTAGCTCTGGAAAAATCATTCATGCAGAACTGTTTTCCCTTAAGTGAACTGTTGGAAAATATTTGAGATTTTTTCATTGCTTCCAAGTCAGAGAATCAACAGTATCACACACACACACACACACACACACATATCCACATCCACACAGCGAGCATCCTCTCCATGCTTTATCCTTTATTCTTCAATTTGCTGATTCTTAAACTGACCACGTATGCTAGCAGGTGCCTTTCACTAGACAGGGAAAGTAATTCCCTTGCAATATTCTTTGAAATGCATCTGTGCTTACCGAGTTAACAGTCAATGTAAAAAAGAAAGTTTGAGCAGGAGAATGATTAGGCTTTATGAATGGGTTGAATTTATTACTAAGAAATATGGTTCCTTGAAATGTGTTTCTTTTGGAACCACACACTATTTTGGGATAGATATACTGGAAACTCAGGAAAATGGCAAAAAAAGATGATTACAAATCACTTAGAAAAGGAGAAAAAGAGATATTAACCCAGTCTCAGTTTTACAGTATTTTTCAACCCTGAGTGGTTTGAAATAATACCTGTCTCCAAGTCCATCTAGCAAACTGTCTGAAATGGCCCAGCTCATCTGACTCATTGTTGAATTTTGCAGCTTGGGGTGACAGGCAAGTTAAAAGAGTTTGCGGCAGACAAAAGCCCAGCTCCCCCTTTCTGCCTGTTGGTGGTTGTGTTTGGGTCATGTGTTCCCTGTATGAAAACAGCTAATTAGGAAAAAGAGCCCTCTGTTCCTTGGTCCCCTCCCCCAGCCACAGGGGCCAGCTCTATATATCTTATAACTCCCACATGGTCCTTGTCGCTGTGAATGGGTACAGGGTTTGTGTGTCAGCGTAGCAGGCTGACCATTACAATGATCGTGTGGAATATCACAATGATCCCGTAGGGGACTCTATCACCTCTTCCCAGAACAGCCTCTTTCAAAGGTAGTTGACTCCTTTCTTCTCCTTAATTCCTTTTCACTCTCTTCTCCTTAATTCTTTTTCACTGAAAGAACCTATGCTGTGAACTAAAGTAGCCAGACTTTCCTTCTTTGCTGCAAGTTTTAGCAAAATTAGTTAGCAAAGGTAGGCTATCAGGCAAACTTTTAGTCCTAATGAAGCTGAGCAAATCAAAGTTTTGTTTTTAAAAAACACCATCTTTTTAGTCGACTGATCTGATTTCAGTTCCTAGAGTACCCAGATCTCAAGTTGGTGCCAGCGCCTTTACCTTTTCATTCTGGGTTTTCACCAAATGCCTGCTTATTCCACTGTTATGAACATCTGGAAGATAATAATAGTTCCCGGAAGTACTCCGGCATAAATCAGTTTAAAAAGCAGCCTGGGTGTGACAGCTGAGGGGCACAATTGCACAACACTTCCACGGTTTCACTTTTTTACACACCTGTTGTCTGACCCAGCATCACAGCTCACTCACTTGGGCAGGGCTGGGGAGACCATGTGGGCATGTGTCAGGGAGCGGTTCCCAGAACAAGTGGCCATGACCAAGCCTTCCCAACTGCTTCTCTATGCTTAGATGGCCTGGCCCAGCTCTCTTTTAGGCAGAATCTGCTAAACTGCAGGACCTTAATGTTCGCAATGTCATTCAGGCCCCCACCAAGCACTAAGAGACGGGAATTGCTTTCCCTGTAGTCAGGAGTGGAAGTAAAAACCCAGAGAAGAGAGGACTTGCGTGTGGACTCAGAGAAGTGGCAGATTGAATTCAACCTGCAATTGTTCCCATGCTACAGCTGGAGTTTCTTCTGCCATGCTACACTGCCACCACCTCATTTAATTTCTTTAGGTAGAAGAAAATTAATAATAACAACACAGCAACATGTATTGAGGGCCGAATATACTTTAGACATTACATTTTCTCAATTACTTCTCACACAACCCTGTGAGGTCTGAATTGCTGCCCTCAATATGACAGACGAGGAAGCTGAGGTAGAACTTGAAGGATTTGCTGAAGATTAGAGATAAGAATGAAGCAAAGACAAGATAATGATGACTATTATAAGAAATATTTTGGAAGCACATACTATCATTGAATTCTTGCATTAACTCTGCAATGTAGGTAATAATAGACACTTTCTAAAGAGGTGAGAAGGGAGCTTGGAGAATTTCCTTGCACAAGATCAATGCAGCAAATGTCAGAATTCTGTTTCAAAATCAAACCTGCCTGACCACAAAGCCCATTCCTTTTTGATTATCACAATTAAGGCAAATACTCTGGGCTCAGATGCATGCCACAATAGAACTAGAAAAATTTATTTAATCCACATTGATATTATTAATATTTTTTAAAATATCCATGGGTTAAGATTTAAAAATTTAAAGCTATGAGAGAAAAGAATAATTATTAGACTGTCATGAGCAGTAAGAGATGCCAGAAGACAATGGAGTAATATCTTTTAAGTGTTGAGAACAAAGAACTGTCAACTATTATTCAAGAGTGGGGCAAAATAAAGACATAATCAGTTATACAAAGACAGAATTTGGCAGCCACTGATCTTCACTCAAAAAAACAACAAAAAACTATTAAAGGATGCATTTCAGCTGGGCAAGATGGCTCACACCTGTAATCCTAGCACTTTGGGAGGTGGATTCCCTGAAGTCAGGAGTTTGAGACCAGCCTGGCCAACATGGCGAAACCCCGTCTCTACTAAAAATACAAAAATTAGCCGGGTGTGGTGGCAGGTGCCTATAATCTCAGCTACTCGGGAGGCTGAGGCAGGAGAATTGCTTGAACCCATGGGAGCAGAGGTTGCAGTGAGCCAAGATTGCACCACTGAACTCCAGCCTGGGTGAGGGAGCGAGACTCCATCTTAAAAAAAAAAGGATACAAAAAGGATACATTTCAGCAAGAAGAAAAATAAAGCCATAGCTGAGGTCTACGATACAAGAAACAACAATGTTCTAGTTATTGTTGCCATTGCTGTGTAATAAATTACCTAAGCTTAATGGCTTTAAGACAACCATTTTATTACGTTTATGGATTTTGCAAGTCAGGATCATGTGCCAGCTCACGGTTCCACGTGCAAGTGCCCTAAATGTGAAGTCACTTTGCTTTTATGATCCCTTCTTAGATACAGTGTAACTTCCCTCATACTCTATTGGTCAAAGGCAGTCCCAGGCCTACCATGACTCAAGGAGGTGCACAGACCCCAATTGTTAATGGACGGCACATCAAAGAATTTAGGGGCCCTGTTTTAAGATGAGAGAAATTTAAAAGTATGTAAACATATTTAATTAACTATTGAATGCAATTTAAAAACTAAAAACTAATTTGTATATGTGTTTTAAAAAGTTAAAAATAAGTTCTAGGTAAAACTATAACACAGAGTAATGAGAAGAGAATCTTCAAGGAACAGTTAAAGCATGCTAATGTCTTTGTCTTTTTTAGGAATACTAAGTAACTTTAGGCTTTGTTGGAGAAATTTATAGTTTGGATTTAATAAATGTTTAGCATATATGTTAATAAATTAAGGTATCATTACTAAAAGAATATAATCATGATTTATGGAGGAAAATGGAAGAATATGAAAACTTAAGAGATAAAATGTTAAATGGAAAAGAAAAATTGAGAAGATAAAAGAAGCATAGAAAATGGATGGTAAATGAAAGCACAAAATAGGATGGTAGAAATAAATAAAAACCAAATGATAATCACAATAAAGGAGAAAGTCTCTTCCTTCCAAAAACATCAGGCATAAACGTTTTTATAGGAAAGTTTAACTAAACTTATAAAAATATAAAATCTGGCCGGGCACGGTGGCTCACGCTTGTAATCCCAACACTTTGGGAGGCCGAGGCGGGCGGATCACGAGGTCAGGAGATCAAGACCACGGTGAAACCCTGTCTCTACTAAAAAAAAATACAAAAAATTAGCCGGGCGTGGTGGCGGGCGCCTGTAGTCCCAGCTACTCGGAGAGGCTGAGGCAGGAGAATGGCGTGAACCCGGGAGGCGGAGCTTGCAGTGAGCCGAGATCACACCACCGCACTCCAGCCTGGGTGACAGAGCGAGACTCCGTCTCAAAAAATAAATAAATAAATAAAATCTTTAGTTTATGAAAATAAACATGAAAATCAATATTTCAGAGAATAAAAGAAAAGAAGAGGCCAGGTGAGGTGGCTCACACCTGTAATCCCAGCACTTTGGGAGGACGAGGAGGGCAGATCACGAAGTCAGGAGTTCGAGACCAGCCTGACCAACATGGTGAAACCCTGTCTCTACTAAAAATACAAAAATTAGCCAGGCATGGTGGCACGCACTGTAATCCCAGCTACTTGGGAGGCTGAGGCAGGAGAATTGCTTGATCCCGGGAGGCGGAGGTTGCAGTGAGCCGAGATCATGCTACTGCACTCCAATCCAGCCTAGGCAACAGAGCAAGACTCAGTCAAGTTACTGAATTTAGTTTTTTGTTTGTTTGTTTGAGACAGAGTCTTGCCCTGTCACCCAGGCTGGAGTGCAATGGCATGACCTCAGCTCACTGCAACCTCTGCCTCCTGGGTTCAAACCATTCTCCTGCCTCAGCCTCCCAAGTAGCTGGGATTACAGGTGCGCACCACCACACCTGGCTAATTTTTTGTATCTTTAGTAGAGACGGGGTTTCACCATGTTGGCCAGCCTTGTCTCGAACTCCTGACCTCGTGATCTGCTCGCCTTGGCCTCCCAAAGTGCTCGGATTACAGGCGTGAGCCACCGTGCCTGGCCCTGAATTCAGTTTTTATAAAATCATTGGCATTCTTAATTTCACTAACTCAAAAATATAACTTAAAACATACACACTCACACAATTCATAATAGCAATAGAAACTAAAAGCTACCTAGAAATAATTCTAACAAAAAATTGGTGGTGATTACACTGGTGTTCATTTTAGAATTCTCTATATTTTTCTATGATGCATATTTTTCGTAAGAAAAATGAAATGCTTTGATTCGACCAAATGCAATCAACTATATTACCATATAACAATAACAAAATAAAATCTCCTTTTGTCTCTAATCCTAATGCCTTTTTCCAAAACAGGCTCTGTTGCTCCCTAGCTCTGTGACTTTAAGCAAGTTATTCAAGCCCTCTGAGCCTTCATTTCCTCATGTATTAACTGAAGATAATACCTTCTTTGCGGTGTTGTTGAGAAGTTAAAAGAGCTTACTTAGCGCGGTGCATATGGAATTAGTCAATGCTTGCCTATTTGATTCATACATCTAACACATATCCATTGAGTCTCTATTGTGTGCCTGGCAATGTTGTAGTCACTGGGTATAAAGCACTGGTCAAGATAGAAAAATCTCTGCAAGACGGAGCTTACAAGCTAGTGGAGGAGGCATGCAATAACAATTAAGTTAAATACAGGATATAGTATTTAACTTCGATGGTGAGAAATGCTAAGGAGATAAATAAAGTGGGATGTTCGCTGTAACCGCCTCTCTCCTTTTGTCTTTGGTGTCTCTCTGTCTCTCTCATCAGTCTTTCTGTATCTCCTTTTCATTTTCCTGTCTTCATCGATATTCACTATCCTCAACGCTGTGACACTCTGGCACTGAACGGTTTACTACCCAATAATCTTAATGATTAATTTCTGCTTAGTAAGAACACTTAGCTTCTGTGGAGCCTGAGACTGAGCTTTATGCCTCCTTTGTACTCAGAGCACTTAGCACAATGGTAAACAGGTAGCAGTAGCTCTACAGACTCTTGTTGTTTGATGGATTAAAATTTAGAATGGAAAATTAACAGACTAACGGGTAGCTGATCAGAGGCATTAATGAAGAGAGCTTGAAGGCCCATGTCAAATCCGCACTTTCCCTAAAGTACCGGCTTCCAAGTTCAGCTCTGATGTTTTCTTTTTTTTTTTTTTGAGACGGAGTCTCGCTCGGTCGCCCAGGCTGGAGTGCAGTGGCACGATCTCGGCTCACTGCAAGCTCCGCCTCCCGGGTTCACGCCATTCTCCTGCCTCAGCCTCCTGCGTAGCTGGGACTACAGGCACCCGCCACCACGCCTGGCTAATTTTTTGTACTTTTTAGTAGAGACGGGGTTTCACTGTGTTAGCCAGGATGGTCTCGATCTCCTGACCTTGTGATCCGCCCACCTCGGCCTCCCAAAGTGCTGGGATTACAGGCATGAGCCACCACGCCCGGCCTGCTCTGATGTTTTCTAAGAGTAATCTTAGGCAAGTTTCTTCACCTCATCAGATCTTTGTTTCCTTGTCTTATAAAACAAGAGGATGGTATAAAATGATTTCCAAGGTGTTTGTTCATCCTAAAACTACTGGCTTGGATTTTTATCATCCAAGCTTTCCATGCTAATTCATTATTTCATAGTACATTTTTCTCTTTCTATCCATGTTGGCTTTAGATCAACATCCCAGCAAATAATTTCTTCATTTTGGAGACCCTTTCCTTATTTGATGCTATCTTTTGACTTGTTTGACTCTATGAACAAAACAATCATGTCATGGGATCTTAGAACATAGTAGCAAAAGGGATCTTAGCGATAATAATAATAGCTACCAATTATTAAGCATCTAATATATACTTTTCCTCATTTTAGTACTTCCATAATGTACATTTTACTGTCCTTTTAGAGAGCTGTAGCGTGTAATGATTGAAGAGCAACTTCAGAGTCAGACAGTCCAGGGTTCAAGTCTTGGTTCTGCCACTTAATGACTGTGTGACATTAGACAGCTACTTTACCTCCCTAAGCCTCACTTTCCTCCTTTGTAAAAGGACAGTATCACTTATCTCACATGGTTGTGATGAGGATTAAATGCCAAAATAAATCTCCGGTGGTTTACACAGTGGCTGCCACAGAGTCAGAGGTCAATAAATGTCGGATTTTGTTTTCAGTATTTATAAGGATTAGGGAGAGTAAAGGAACTCATCTAAAGTCTAAGCTACTAAGTGACAGAGCTAGGATCTCAACCTGGGCAGTTTGATCAACAGCCCATGTAATTACCCACACAGTGCTGTACCTCCTCAGTGGTTCACAGGATCCCATTTCAGAGAAACAGTTGGAAAGTTTAGTTTTAGAGACTGCATCTCACAATGATTGAGCAGAACCTGGACTTTGCTGAATAACAAATGGCATTGAAAAACAGACATAGTACTGGAGATGGAAGAAGGATGTGAAGGAGGTAGAGGACAGTGGACCTTGGCCTTGAGCTCTATGGAACAAGGACAGGAGTTTATGGCAGGCTGTAGAGAGAGGGGGTCATGTTCATGATCTGCTAGGCATCTAGTGGCCTTACAGTTAAGCCAGGGATTTTCCTCTCTAGCCTTTCTAGACCAAAAGATTAACTGATCTGAGATGAAGGGTGTGGGTGTATACAGAAGCCAGGTGCAGTTAAGGAGAAAATAAATAAATTTCACCAAGGAGTGCTCCACAAGCCCCCAACTAGCCTCCATTACCTTATTTCTGAGACTTGGAGAGACCTAGCTCCCAGCTCAGGTGGCCCCTGTAGGGGCCAAGTCACTTATGCCATCTGGGCCTTATTTTCTCATCTGTGCTATGAAGATATTGAACTAAATGACTTATAGCGGAATGGGAACAGATTATGGAGCCAGACCAAACTGAGGCAAATCCCTACTTGATTACTAATGAAGAGACTCATTTCCTCATCGGTAAGGCAGGATAATACCACCTACCTCACAGTTTGTTGTAAGGAAGAAATATATGTTCAGTGCTATTAGAGTTTTTGGTACAGAGTAAACACTCAATAAACAGTAGATGTGATGATGATAATAATGGTGATGGTAATGATCCATGATGAAGATAGAATGACAAAAAAAAACAATGCCAGAGAGCGCCGTAAAGTCTCTAAAAGGCCAGGCGTGGTGACTCATGCCTGTAATCCCAGCACCTTGGGAGGCCGAGGTAGCTGGATCACCTGAGGTCAGGAGTTTTAGACCAGCCTGGCCGACATGGCGAAACCCATCTCTACTGAAAATACAAAACTTAGCCAGGTGTGGTGGCATGCACCTATCATCCCAGCTACTAGGGAGGCTGAGGCAGGAAAATTGCTTGAACTTGGGAGGCAGAGGCTGCAGTGAGTCAAGATAGCGCCAATGCACTCCAGCCTGGGCAAAGGAGTGAGACTCCGTCTCAAAAAAAAAGTCTCTAAAAAAGCAAACTAGAAGGAAATGGGAAAAAAGCAAACAGTATACTGGTCAGCTTGGAGAGAGGTGAGAAGTTTTGGACATTTTAAAGGGCCTGCAGGATATCTACATGGAGATGTCCTATTGGGACCTGGAAACATGCGATGGGAGATAAAGGCTTGGCCCCTCTCTCTGACCCTGGATCCATGAGGCCTTGATTACAGTAGACATTAATTGAGCCCCTACCGTAGGTGCACCATTCCACTGTGCATGGTAGCAGCATGACATGCAAAAAAAAGCTGGTTTTGAAATAATGTATTATCTATTAATTGTGTCATCTTGCATAAGTGCTTGGCTTGCAAAATAAGAATAAAAATACCCACCTTGCCACATGGTTGTAGTTATTAAACTAGAGAAGATAAGACTTTGAGCACAGAGACTGGCAAATAGGAAAGTCTTTAAAAATGACTGTTCACTTTCCCTTTTACAAAATAATCTACTCTAAATTGAAAAATGAAGACTGCCACTTGAAAAGACCAACTATTTTCAATGAATTACCTTTTCTAAGAACCATGTGCTAAATGAGGTCTTGAAAACATTTAGGGAAATAAGTAAATAACTTGTTGCAGATTTAAATTTTCAAATTGGCTCCTAGAATTATGTCAGGTACATTAGTAGATAGCAATAGAAGGCAAAGTCCCTGCCATGGACATAGTTAAAGTCCAGTTGGGGGAATAATATGCTGGTGGAAGAGATAAAAGTGAGAGACACTATGTTAATGAATGCTGAACAGAGTGAGGGGTGCTCACATGAGGATGAGGCCAGTGGGTATGTGAAAGCTCAGAGATGGGTCGGTAGGTGCCATTTTTGATGGTGTCATACTAATATAACTTCAGCAAGGAAAAGATTTACTTGCCACAAAGTGTTAATGACACTTACCTTATGCCAAGCACTAGGCTAAGCTGAGGATACAGCCAAGAACTGCAACCTCTGACCATGAGGAGATCATAACTGAGTGGAAAATTAGACTCTTGAGTAGACCATTTAGAACACTGTGTAACTTGTGCAGTTGACCAGACAGAGGGGGCATACATGAGACAGCACGACTTACTTTCTGTTTGATCCTTTTTTCCACCAGGGTCTTTTCACCTAATTCACTTAATGTTTGATGACTACGTGCTCTACCTGTTAGAATCTCTGCACTGTCAGGAGCGGGCCAATGAGCTCATGCGAGCCATGAAGGGAGAAGGAAGCACTGGTAAGCCAGCATTTTCCTGGGAATTGCACCACTTGGTAATGTTATTTGTATCCTCACTTCTGTGCTTTATGTTTCCTTAACTCTGTATCTCAAAGAATTTAGTTATGGTGAACAGGTTAAGTGGTATCAAACCAATCATGTCTTTTTCCTCTTTAAAGTGGGCATGTGGGCTGGGCATGGTGGCTCACACCTGCAATCCCAGCACTTTGGGAGGCCAAGGCGGGCAGCTCACTTGAGTCCAGAGATCAAGACCAGCCTAGTCAATATGGCAAAACCCCATCTCTACTACAAATACAAAAATTTAGCTAGGTGTGGTGGTGCACAACTGTAGTCCCAGCTGCTCAGGAGGCTGAGGCATGAGAATCACTTGAACGCGGGAGGTGGAGGTTGCAGTGAGCCGAGATTGTGCCACTGCACTCCAGCCTGGGTGACAGAGCAAGACTCCATCTCAAAATAAGTAAATAAATAAATAAACAAATTAAATAAAGTGGGCATGTGTGTATACGCAAATTGCCTTGAGTGCCATGATGGTGATGGGAAACCATCGAAGAGTTTGACAAGAGAGTGACATCACACAGATTAGAAGAATATTTCACTTTTTAAAGTCTTTTAGAGACACTTTCCTTTACATTTGGTTCTAAAAACTTACCCTATCTCTATCCACAGCAGAAGTCCGAGAAGAGATCATCTTGACAGAGGCTGCCGCACCAACCCCTTCACCAGTGCCATCGTTTTCTCCAGCAAAATCTGCCACATCTGTGGAAGTGCCACCTCCCTCTTCCCCTGTTAGCAATCCTTCCCCTGAGTACACTGGCCTCAGCACTACAGGTAATGGAAAGTCCTTCAAAAACTTTGGGGAGTTAATGTTTGAAGAAAGGGCTTTCTGCCAGCCTGGGCAACATAGTGAGACTTCATTTCCACACACACACACACACACACACACAAAATAGCCAAACATCTTGGCTCACACCTATAGTCCCAGCTACTTGGGAGGCTGAGGTGGGAGGATCGCTTGAGCCCAGGAGCCACGATCACACCACTGCATTCTAGCCTTGGTGATAGAGTGAGACCCTGTCTTAAAAAAAGAAAAAAAGGGCTTTCTGGAAAAACATTCTTCCCCCACAATCTCCAAAAGGTAATGCCAAAACCTGGGTATCTTCCTGGATTTGTGAATGACGTACAGGTATTCATTTATTCATTGGTACACATTCTGTATGCTGCTGTTTTCAAGTTGGCAAATTAAGCATATGATAAAATCCCAAAACTAAGCCACTGAATTGATTATAATGCTATATAACATAAATACGCATTCTTGAAAACAAAAAAGGGAACTCTCTGAATCAAAAACTGAGCTGCTTTCTTTTTCTCTGGAAAGGGAGGCAGACAGGAAACCTTACACTAAGCTATGGCAACCATAAGGAGTGGGGGGCTGTGATGTGAGTGGGTCTTCAGCTAAGCTAGAGCTGCTGGGCACATAGCATGAGGCTGATGCTACCGTGAGACTGCGTGGAGGCCCACATAGTCCAAGATATGCACAGGAGTCTCATAAGATTAATTTACAACCAAGAATTACCCAAGCTTGGATACACACCCAAAAGAAGGCAGAGATCCAAACAGACGTTTGTACATCAGTGTTCCTAACAGCATTTCTCACAATAGCCAAAAGGCAGAAACCACTGAAGCGTCTATCGATGGATGATGGATAAAGAAAATGTGGTATATACATAAAT
This sequence comes from Hylobates moloch, assembly GCF_009828535.3. Classification (NCBI taxonomy): domain Eukaryota; kingdom Metazoa; phylum Chordata; class Mammalia; order Primates; family Hylobatidae; genus Hylobates; species Hylobates moloch. The sequence continues at coordinate 26,228,024 of NW_026652287.1, read as the reverse complement.
GGAATACTATTGAACCTTGGAAAGCAATGAAATTCTGACTCATGCTACAACTCTGATGAACCTTGAAGGTAGTATGCTTAATGAAATAAGCCAGACACAGAAGGACATGTATATAATTCCATTTATATGAGGTACCTAGAATAGTCAAAGTCACAGACACAGTGAATGGAATGGTGAATGTCAGGGGCTGGAGGGAGGGGAAATGAGGAGTTAGTGTTTAATAGGTACAGAGGTTCAGTATAGGATGATGAAAAAGCTCTGGAGGTGGATGGTGGTGATGGTTGCACAACATGGTGAATGTACTTAATGCCATTGAACTATACACTTGAAAATGGTTAATATTGGGCGTGGTGGCTCATGCCTGTAATCCCAGCACTTTGGGAGGCCGAGGTGGGTGGATCACTTGAGGTCAGGAGTTTGAGACCAGCCTGGCCAACATGGTGAAACCCCATCTCTACTAAAAATACAAAAATTAGCCGGGCATGGTAGCGCATGCCTGTAATCCCAGCTACTCAGGAGGCTGAGGCAGGAGACGCGCTTGAACCCAGGAGGTGGAGGCTGCAGTGAGCCAAGATCGCTGCACTGCACTCCAGCCTGGGCATCAGAGCAAGATTCCATCTCAAAAAAAAAAAAAAAAAAAAGTGAATATGGATATATATTACCACAATTAAAAGTCACCCAAGCATCTGTGGAAGCCCAATTCCATGAAGGAGGAACAACAAACTTAAGAATAGAGAGAGTCTATATCCAAAGGAATAAAGTTAACAGGACAACCTGAAAAGTACTGTTAAGATGAGAACTAAAAAGAAATCAGCCAGGCACGCTGGCTCACCCTGTAATCCCAACACTTTGGGAGGCCAAGGTGGAAGGATGGTTTGAAGCCAAGAGTTTGAGACCAGCCTGGCCAATATATTGAGACCCCATCTCTACACAAACTTTTTTAAAAAGTTAGCTGGGCATGGTGGTATGCACCTGTCGTGGAGGCTGAGATGGGAGGATCATTTGATACTAGGAGTTCGAGGCTGCAGTGAGCTATGATCAGGCCACTGCACTCCAGCCTGGGTGATAGCCTGTTTAAAAAAAAAAAAAGAAGAAGAAGAAAGAAAGGAAAGAAAGAAGAAAAAGAAATCATACCCATGAGAGTCAAGATCTTCAAAAGGAAATATATAATTGTTGAAATAATAATTTCAATAGATAGGTTGAATATTAGAAAATTAGATCCAACTGAAAGAGATCAGTAAACCGAAAGACTGATCTGAGGAGTTCTCTGATAATGTGGCAAAAAGAAATAGTAAGTATAAAAGTGATGTTAAGAAAAAGGACTGATAAAACTCAGAAATTCTAATATTCATTTAATGTGTTCCAGAGAAAGAAGGAAAGTGAAGATGTAATAGCTAAGAGTTTTATAAAATGGAATAAAGACAAGGCTTTTTAGACCAAAAGCTCTCATTGAACATGTGCTGAATAAATGGAAAAAAAAATTACCTCTAAGCCCACTGAAGAAAATCAAAGATAAAAGAAATCTTATTAGCGTCCCCAAAGAAAATGCATACAACCTCCAAAGGAGAGAGAACCAGACTGATATCAGACTTCTCATCTGCAACATTAGATTCAATATCTGAAACCATACTTTTGAAGTGTAAAGAAAAAAACTGCATTGAAAACTTTGGATCCAGAATCCTATATATGTTTATTCATGTATATATGTACACGCATGTATTTTTTTTCCCCTGTGAGGACATCTTATGTACCAAGTCCTGTGCTGGGTGCTATGGGAGATAAATAGATTAATATGCCAAGGCCTTGCTACCAAGAGGGAACACAAGGATAAAGAAAAGTACAGAGACAACTGTTATGGAAGGAAGAATGTGGTATATGCAATAAGTGAGATATAAACTGATGCTATGAGGTTCCCAAGGAAGGAGAGATTCTATGTGGCTGGAAGTATCAGGGAAGACCTCACAAAGATTCCAGGCTTTGTGGAGTGGAGGGCTTGGTCAGGCTGTGATAATTAATTTATTATCTTTCCATCCAAACCTGCTCTACTACCCTCCTGTTACCCAGGCAACAAATACAGGAGTCAGCTTCAAATCTTTCCTCTCCCTCAACTCCTGTATTATTTAGGGTAGGCTAAGCTGGTGTGACAAATAGATCCAAACACGAGTGGAGTTAACACAACAGAAATCTATTTCATGCTTGAAGACAGTACTGCTAGGGTATTCAGTCATAAAGGAGGATCTCTGTAATGCGGCTATTTGGAAACACATGCTCCTTCAATATTAAGCTCCCACATACCCCAGGGCAGTATTTCCCAAACTGATCCACAGACCAGCAGTATCAGTATCTCTTGGAAACTTATTAGAAATGCTCTTACCTGGTCCCACTGCAGACCCAGTGAATCAGAAACTCTAGGAGCAGAGCCCAGGAATCTTGTTCTGCAAACTTCCAGGTGATTTTGATGCTCACTAGGGTAAGGACCACTGCCTGAGGGCTTTGTTAAGTCTGCAACCAGGTGGCAGAAATGGAAAAAGGGCACGGAGGATGAAAACCGACTCTCTTAAAAGCCCTGGCCTGAAGGTGGCACACGTCACTTCCACTTATATTCCATCAGCGAGGACTTAATCACATGACCTCATGTAACTGCAAGAGAGGCTGGGAAATGTAGAACAGCATGTACCCAGGCAGGGAAGGGGAAACAGCTTTGGGGGGCGACAGCGGGCATTCTCCATCACACTTCCCAAGTCCAGTTGTTCTAATACTAATCTAGACTGATCTGTTCCTTCCCATCCCACTTGTGCCTCTGGTTCAGGCCACCCCCATCTCTCATGGACATCCGCAGTGACTCTCAAGCTGGTACCCTGCCTCCAGACTCTACTCTGTCCTCTGTCACACTACTCACTAAGTCTCGTTTTAATGAAGCTTGTGCCTCCTCAAAGTGCTGGGGCAAAGAACCCACTGCCTCACTCTAAAAGCCTTAAAGAGCTCTCTTTCTCCAAATCACTTCTCATGCTGTTCCTTCTTCTTGGGCTAGCCTCCTTCTACCCTCTGCCTGATAAAATCCTACTCACCTCCTTTGATGTTTCCCTCACCCTCCAAGTTAGAATCTTCCTCCAGACCCTCACAGCATGGACTTAATTATATCCTAATTCTATGTAGGACTGTTTTTGGAACTAAAGTTTTTTTTGTTTTTTTTTTTTGAGGACCAAATAAATAGGGTCAGATTGCTCCATTCAGGAGCATTTACTCATTTACTCACATATCTATCCATTTCTCCAAAAAATATTTCTCAGGTGGCTTCTGCGTGCTAAACACTTTTGGATAGGTGGTGATACAATAGCAAACAATAGAAGTGTGGTCCCTGCCCCCTGGGAGTTTATGTTTAGAGGTTAAGGTTTTTGATGAGCAAACCAACAGTAACAATATAGTGTGAGGAGTGCTAGGTTGGAAGAAGGGTCAGAGTATTATGGGAGCATGAAGGAGAGGGGAGAAAAGGTATTCCAAGTAGAGGCAAGAGAGAGCATGTTATTTTTGGGAAACTTAAAAGTATATATCCTGGAGACTTTTGATTAATTCCTTCCCCAAAGTTTCCTCTCTCTATGGAACTACACCTACTTACAGAGGGATTGAGTGGATGCTTAAGAAGCTGGAAGGACTTGCTATCTTGTGTACTAGCCAATAAACTCAGTAGGCCTTTGTCAGGGACAGCTAAGGAAATTGGATTCTTCAAAGTATTGAAAAGCTGGGTTGTTGATAAATGGCATTAGATCAAGCTTTGATTTCACTTTGGGTACACAGCTAGAGAGCCCTCTTCTGTGGAAATTTAGATTTGAGATTGCCATATTTGTTTATATAGATGCACCTCAAACTGTATTTTGTTTTCTGCTTTGAGGAGGAAGAATGTGATCAGGCTCCCACCTCCCTCCCATTTTCTTTCCATAGTGGGTTGTTGTGGTTCCTGCTTAGAAGGCTCAGAAAAAGTAAGTGTAGTGAAAAGAATGTCTTTGTTCACCGAACATTAAAAGGGAAGAGAATTTAAGTACCTTTCGGAGCTCTTCATGCAGCTCTCAGGAGTTCTTCAAAGATTGGGATTATTGGGCAACCATCCTGAGTCTCCTTTCTCCCTAAAGAAAGAGCCATTTACCCAAATAATCCTGCCCAAATATCCCTGTCATCACCAGGGAGACACACACGAGTCTGCTAGTGATAATATCCTAACTTCCGAAATAAACGGAAATTATACAAATAAAACAGTTCTGCATTATGAAGCAGAAACCATTTGGATGAAATGTTTCTCAAAGTGTAGCAACATTTCAAATAAGGAGACAGACTCTAAGGGAATAAGGGATGGGAGGGAAGAGTGTGAAAGAAAGATGTCTAGGATCTTCTCATAGTTCTCATCCAGCTAGTGAGTGTGCCTGGCTTTCTTTGAAGCAATGTGGAGGCCTCAAGTTATGGCAGGTGTGATAGACAAGGCCACAGGAATATCATAAATGGCTTCAGATATTTCTGTGCAATGTGTTCAAGAGCCATAAAAGTAGCTTCTTAGAAATACAAATGTGAAACAGGTTCTCTTCAGATGATTTTAAGCTTTGAAGATTTTGGCACATTCCAGCTTTGTTCTCGGATATCTCCACAGGGCACTAAAAATGTCATCCTATATAAGACTATGTATGATATTTTTCTCAAGTACCACTTTTGAAATACTCCATTGCTAAATTAGACTGGATCTGGGCATGTAATGTGGGTCATGGTCTTGGAGAAAAGAAACCAAATTTCCTAACAACATGTATGATTATATAGGCATATTATAAAGCACAAATTATGTACCCATGCTAGAAACCTAAATATTAGGAAATCTATTATGGTAGGCTTCTTAAATTTTCCTTGAACAATAGTGTAAATTGTAAAACAATTATGTAAATCTTATAAAATGTATTTGCCGTGTTTCTTTTTTTAAAAAAGTCAACTCAGCACACGGTTTTCATGCCCAGTTAATTATTATTTCTATTTTAAAATTATCGCTTGACTTATATATCCCATCTACTTTCCAAAAAGTTTTGAAGTAGTTTATAATAAAAACAGAAAAATCAATTTCATAAAAAGGACCAAAACCAGGAAGAAAGAAAGAAAAGGGGAGGAAAATTAAATGAAACAACTGTTAGCTTTAAAAATTTATTAAAATCTTATTAATATGGGAAATTTTATGTGACCCAGTTATTTTGTTGGGTTTCCAGCATATCGTTGATCAGACAATGTAAATATTACCAGGTTTGACTTGTTGAGAATCAAGGCCAGTCAAGTACCTGGGACTCTTTAACAAATAAATGTCCCACTTTGGATGGACACGTCTCCATTTTTCAGCTGTGAAAAAGGAACAGTATTATGTGTGCTTGGTGGCACAAAGCTAAAATTAATTCATTGCACATAACCTTTTGGCATCCTTCGATACAAGGATTAGGGAATACAAGGTAGTACAGATAATGAGTTATGACTCACTAGGAAAACAGTCGCTCTGCTTATCTGTATCTACGTCTAGTTCCATGTCCACGTTTCTAAATATATTTTATTGACTGTACTTATTAATTGATTTTTTTAATGGGGAAAGAAAGGGAAATGAAATAAATTTCAGGTACCTAAAATTAAACCTGATATATGGCCAATTTTGGTTGGCTTTACGGCAATGTCATGATAAGAGGCTGGTTAAAGGATTCCATTCCAACAGATTTCCGCAAGGTAAGATCTAGCCTGTCTGTCCATTTTCTCCCCCAAATTTGTAGGCTTGCTACGCTCCCTCATGACCTGGCAAAGTTGGCAAAGTTTAGAAACCTTAACTTTCTTAAGGAAAACTGGCTCCTTTCCTCCTTGGGAGCATGGCAGGCAGTGCCAAACTGATCAGTCTATTTAACATGACATTGGGCTGCCTTTCTTTAATGTCATCTCAAGCAAAACGTTAAGCTCCTACTCTGTCCCATAGGGCCACCAAAGGGTTCTAAAACCTCGTTTATGATGTCATTTTAAGTATTCCCTCCTTCAGCAATGACAATAAAAGTTAACTATTAAACTCATGTTTTCAACTTCCCACCATGGGTTCCCTGCAACACAAAACCAGCAAATTAAATCATTGAGATACTAGGATACTTAATGAAATAAAAGCGAATTCCTCGTAAATGGCCCTAACTGTAGAACCTCTGGCCTGCCCAGCTGCATTTTCTCTACATCAGTTGAGGAGTAACAAAGATAACCGACCCTTAGTCTTTCCAAATAACAAAAGCCCAGTTATTCTGAGGGCAGCTAAACCGAGTGGGATAGGATGAACACTTCAGCCCTGCCGTAGAGTCTGCGATGACTCATTTACAGGACCTCGGAGTTGTCACTGCTAGTGAATTCCTCCTTCTTTCATCCCTGCTGCTTCTTTTTCTTTAAAGGAATGGAATCACGAAAAATAAGCTGGGATTGAAAATAGATTGTTTAATCGACTCTTTTTTTTGGATCACAAAATCAAATCTTAGCTTGCTGCTGGGACTTTGGGCTCCCTCATTCATTCATTTGTTCATTCATTCAATAAATATATATTTCGTGTCTAATTTGTACCAAGTCCTTGGGAGTACAGAAGTGAAAAAAAGGAGTTATAGTCACTTCCCGCATGGTACTTACATTCTAGTGGGTAAGAGTCAATACAGAAGTAAACTGCCGGGTAAAGGTGTAATTTCAAATGGTCAAAGTGCTATGTGTGAAAATAATAGTGTGCTATGAAAAAGTATAAAGTGGGGACCTACCTTAGTTGGTGGTCAGAGAATGCCTCCCTGACAAGGTGACATTTATCTGAGACCTGAAGTTTTACAAGGAGCCAGCTACATAGAGGTTGGGGAGGGAAAAAGAACTTTCTGTGTGATGGGGAAAAGCATGTGCATAGGCCTCAGGCAGCAAAGAGCTTGGCATAGTGGGAACTGGCAAATGTATATAATAAATAAGGAAGAGAGTGGCAGGAGAGGAAGTTGCAGAGATAGGCAGAGGCTAGATTATGCAGCAACATAAGAAGGAACTGATTCATTTGCTGCCCCTGGTCAGTTCTGTCAATCAGATTTTGACCATGGAACTATTGGTGAAGTGTAACTCAAACAGATGAGGTTTCTAGCTACAATAGGAGGTCTCTTTAGACACTGCTGTCTTAAGGATAGATGATAGCCAATGACGGAGGTTGCAGTGAGCCAAGATTGCGCCACTGGCACTCCAGCCTGCATGACAGAGTGAGACTCTGTCTCAAAAAACAAAAAAAAGATGATAGCCAATGACATACCTAGAGATACAGGTAAATAACAATATATAGTCTTCTTTTCCTGTCTCAGTCATGAAGATTACAGGAAATGCTTGTTTAGTAGCAAATACTGTCAAGCAACATTGTCCAAATAGAACTTTCTTTGATGAGATGGAAATTATTTCTATCTTAGCTATCCAAAACAGTAGCCATTAGCCACCTGTGGCTATTAAGCACTTCAAATGTGGCTAGTGGAATTAAGAAACTGAATTTTAAATTGTATTTAGTTTTAATTCATTTAAATTTCAGTAGCCACGAGTGGCTATAGGATAGGGCAGAGCAGCTCTAGAATCTTGACACACTTAAAGGAGCTTACAAACAAAAGGCGTAGGTTAGGTTAAAACTTGAGCAACATCTGTGATGGTTCACAGAATCCTCCTAAGGAAAAGGTTAAAGCAGTGGTCCCTAACCTTTTTGGCACCAGGGACTGGTTTTGTGGAAGACAATTTTTCTATAGACTGGGGAAGAGGTGGCGGGGATGGTTTCAGGATAAACTGTTTCACCTCAGATCATCAGGCATTAGACTCTCATAAGGAGTGTGCAACCTAGATCCCTTGCATGTGCAGTTCATAGGACTCACACTCCTATGACAATCGAATGCTGCTTCTGATCTGATAGGAGGCAGAGCTCAGGCAGTAATGCTTGCTTGCCCACCACTCACCTCTTGTGCATCCCAGTTCCTAACAGGCCACTGACTGGTACTGGCCCTGGGGTTGGGGACCCCTGGGTTAAAGGATTCAGTCCAAGATCTGAAAAAAAGGGTACAGCCAGGTAGCTTGGGAAGCACTCTAAATTTTCACAAGTCTGTAGCAGAATCTCAAAGCTTCTAGGTTTTTGTTGTTGTTGTTGTTATTGTTGTTTTTGAAACAGGGTCTCACTCTGTTGCCTAGCCTGGAGTGTAGTGGCGTGAGCACAGCTCACTGCAGCCTCCACCTCCTGAGCTCAAGTGATCCTCCCGCCTCAGCTTCCCAAATAGCTGGGACTACAAGCACACACCACCACACCCAGCTTTTGTATTTTGTAGAAACAGGGTTTTACCATGTTGCCCAGGCTGGTCTCAAACTCCTGGGCTCAAGAAATCAGCCCACCTCAGCCTCCCAAAGTGCTGGGATTATAGGCATGCGACACTGCGCCTCGCCAACTTCTGATTTTTAATGGCCCTTAACATATAGGATGTGTGACAGGAGGCAGTATGTTATACAGCCTTGTTACTCAAAGTGTGGTTCACAGATCAACCACATTGTCATCATTTAGAAGTTTGATATAAGGGCCTCACTCCCAATCTACTGAATCAGAATCTGCATTTTTAACAAGATCTCCAGTGATTCAAATACACATTCAACTGTAAGAAACATTGCTATGGAAAGGGTTTGGGGTTGGGCAGACCTGCATTCAAATCCCAACTCTGCCACTTACCTGAGCAAGTCATTTAACCTCTTGGGCCTCAATTTTCTCACCTGAAAAAGGAGGTAATACTACTTACCTCAAAAGGTTGTTGTCAAGACCGAATGGGTCAATGTATAAAAGGAAATGAGCATGAGATCTGGTTTATGTTGGATGATCATTAATTCATGTATTTGACAAATCATTACTGATTGTCTATTATATTCCGAGTACCCTTCCTGTCCTGTGCTTAAAACCCCTTCCAAAACAAAGCAACCTTGGGGAAGAAGAGTGTTTTGTTGAGGATGGGAGGGGAAGAAAATGTTCCCCTGTAGCAGTTTCAATACTGTAAGGTGACCAACAACTGCTCCTCTTGGGATCTTTATAGGATTCTCAAATATCAGGGGCTTCCACCGCTATCCTCAGACCTTTAAATAAATAGAAATGTGAGGAGGGAAGGGGGGAATAAGAGAAAAATATGTGAATTGAACAAATAGGGAAGATTTGCTCTTGTTTTACCAACAAATAAAAAGCATTAGAATTGTCTTAAAAACTAAGCACAAACTGTAAGCTGAGCAGATTTTCTTTTATTAGCTTCCTTAGAAAAGCAGCAGCAGCAATTCTCACTGGAGGTCTCACTGGTAGGAAAGGGAATTCAAGGGGTGTTCTTTTCTGCTCCCCAGGCAAAAAGGGTTTCTCACCCAAGCCAGTAGGTGTTAATCTGCTTAAGCCTGCCTGAGTGGATGTGTTAGATTGCTGGCACATGGCCATTTAGGGATTTTGTTCCCCAGACCACAGGAGCCCATTTTTCCAAGAGTTGCACTAGCTTTTTGTTTGATAACGTCTATTTCTAGCAGCATTTACTCCTTCAACAACAAATTCAATGGAACGAAAATTTACTGAACACCTACTATTTGGCACACCCTCTGTTGGGGATACAGAGGTGAATAAGGAACAGTTGCTGCGCTCCGGGGCTCACACAAAAGTAACTGCTGTTGCATTCTCTCAGGTGATGGCTATTATCATGACTTCTTCCCACTGCTTGGAAAAAAACATGCTTTGGTTTCCTTGGCTGCCCCATTTAAATATCCACGGACCTCGCTGTGCTCGCCTGAGGTCCCAGAGGCTTCAAGGGTTAATTACTTGCTTGTTGTGGCTGGTTCATTGTTCTCCCAAACTTCTCACCCTTTCTGATTCCATTTCCAATTCTAAACTTTGTTTAATGTATTAATGTTTTTCTTTTTACGGAGGCAAGACACATTCATTACAGAAAAATACAGATAAGTAAAATAAGGGAAAACATTTTAAAACTCTCCTCAATCCCACCACTCAGTGATAACCCATTTTAATAAACATGACATTTTAAAAAAACTATAACAGTAATATAATTTCACATGAAGTTCAAAACATAGAGGAGGGCAATTATGCATAATCCAGTCATCTGAGTTGTGATCATTTTGGGGATCTTCCCTTCCCATTTTCTTGTACTTATAAATCAAGCCTAACATGTAGCCTGCTAAAGTCATTATCTTTTGGGGGAAGAATATGGAATAGATGTGCAAAGCAGGAAGGGGTACTTTCAGCTGTGCTGGTGAGTAGGGATGCTAGTAATTTTATAGAAAAACATGTTTAGAAATTTGCCGTAATTGGCTAAATTACTGTTGCTATTCAAATGTTTCATCCCTGGTAATAGAATCTCACCTAAGAAACTTGCCTTTCTTCCTTGGGGTCTGAAATGAGAAATACAGAAATATCTATTTTAAGAAGTTCTCATATAAGAATACCTGAATTCATAATGAAGAGTGCTTGAATACCATTAAAAGCCTACCACGTGCCAAACTCTGACATATATTATCTCAGTTAATCCTCATAACAGTCCTGCAAGATGGATATTATTACTCCTGTTTTAAAGATGATGAAACAGAAGCTCATAAAGTTTAACAGGCTTGCCCAAGATCTTATAGCTAGTACCTGGCAGAATCAGAACCCAGAGCAAAGAGACATAACGGTAGAGAGTAGAAAGTGTGTGGCAGAAAGTGTGTGGGTTCAGAGCCCGACTGAACCACCCACTCACTCTGGGACCTTGGGCAAGTTATTTAACATTCTAAGTTTCCTTGAACTGGACTTTTGTGTGATGCCATTAGCCTGCAGTTAGTGTTGACAAAAGGAACCGTCCTTAGAATCAAGATGAAGTCCATTGTAAGGGTGTTGAGGACATTGTTGAACAGCTCATAAAGGTATTTCTGTTTGCTCTGAATTTGGAGGACAGTAAACTCCTGAGCAATCGTCAGTCTTAGTGCTCCTAACTATTCAGGCTTCCGGGAGCACTGGCTCCTGGAAAACTCATATCTAAGTTTAAAGTTCACATATAGGAAGAATTTGGGTGGCATGTTTCACCTCATTCTGAATTGCATTTTTTGCCTCCAATTCTGCTTTTCTTTCTTCTTTCATTCCCACTTCCATTTTATTGTCTCGAATCTTTTATATTGCTATACACTCCCTTAAATTCTTTTGGATTTAACCATCAGTTTCCTCATCTATAAATGGGGGATAACGTTCTTTTAAGGGTGTGTGACAAGCAGTCAGCACAGTGCATGGTCTGTAAGAGATGCTCACTAATGGTGTCTCCTTTCACACTCTTAGAATAAATATTTGTCACCTCATTACAAAAAAGGACATTATTTGCATTCTAAAAGATTCTTCAATTTATGAAAGGGCTCACCAAAGGGTTCTTTTAACAATAAGCCAATGTATTTAAAATAAGACACCATTTCCACATTTCTTCAAGGGTATTCCTTACCGAGTCTCTGTCACATAACTGGCACAGCACTGATCCACCAACTCTGCTTCCTCCCACTGCTCCATGTCAATGCAGCTCCTCTCATATGCTATTTGCAAAGTCCTTGGGATGGAATGGACTAATTTTTAAAATGAAAACCTTTCCTTTATCTTCCCAGAGGAATTTTTAGATAGAAGTGGTCTGCTGCAGAAAATACAGAATGGGAGATCTAATTTTCTCTTTTACTTCACCTTAAAAATGTCCTCCCTTAAATTCTTTCATGTTTTCCATGTACCTAAAGGGGGATGTTGAATCCCATTCCCTCTGCCATCTAAAACAAGTTTAATTATTTCCACCATATTAACATATTTTACAATTTATCAGAAATTAAGTTGTCTGATGAGTTTAGTATTGCTATTAATGATTTATTAAATTATCATTAAAAAAAATTCTAGCCCAGGAGTGGTGGCTCATGCCTCTAATCCTAGCACTTTGGGAGGCCGAGGTCGGAGGATGGGATGGAGTTGAGACCTGGAGTTCGAGACCAGCCTGGGCAACATAGTGAGACCCTGTGTCTATAAAAAATTTAAGGGCCAGGCGCGGTGGCTCACGCCTGTAATCCCATTACTTTGGGAGGCCAAAGCGGGTGGGTCACAAGGTCAGGAGTTCGAGACCAGCCTGACCAACATGGTGAAACCCTGTCTCTACTAAAAATACAAAAAGTAGCCAGGCATGGTGGTGTGCGCCTGTAATCCCAGCTACTCAGGAGGCTGAGGCAGGAGAATCACTTGAACCCGGGAGGCGGAGGTTGCAGTGAGCTGAGATTGTGCCACTGCACTCCAGCCTAGGCAACAGAGTGAGACTCCATCTCAAAAAAAAAAAAGTTAAAAATTAGCTGGGCATGGTGGTACATACCTGTAGTTCCAATTACTTGGGAGGCTAAGGTGGAAGGATCCCTTGAGCCCAGGAGGTCAAGGCTGCAGTGAGGGCCATGATCATGTCATTGCACTCCAGCGTGGGTGATAGAGTGAGACCTTGTCTCAAAAAAAAAAAAAAAAAACTAACCATCTCATAAAATATTAAGCATTTAATTTTGTCAGGTTTTTATCCCCCAGTCTTTAGCACTTTCAAGGTATCCAATTAAATTAAAAAATAGGCCGGGCGCGGTGGCTCACGCTTGTAATCCCAGCACTTTGGGAGGCCGAGGCAGGCAGATCACGAGGTCAGGAGATCGAGACCACGGTGAAACCCCGTCTCTACTAAAAATACAAAAAAATTAGCCAGGCGTGGTGGCGGGCGCCTGTAGTCCCAGCTACTCGGAGAGGCTGAGGCAGGAGAATGGCGTGAACCCGGGAGGCGGAGCTTGCAGTGAGCCGAGATTGCGCCACTGCACTCCAGCCTGGGCGACAGAGCGAGATTCCGTCTCAAAAAAAAAAATAAAATAAATAAAAAATAAAAAATAGACAAAGAGAATTCATAATTTGTATGGAATAGGTCACTGTCCAGGTCACTGTCTAATAATCTTCAAAAAGACCTGAGCTGGCAGAGCCCAATAATCTTACTTATGTTTGCTTAAAGCAATTTGTTGGATCCTTAACACCTGTTGAGTTGAGCGCTGAAAAGTTAATTTGCAGTGCCTATCTAGGCTATATTTCCCCAGGCTTTCCTTTTCCTTCTCTCCTTCCCTTCCTTTCCTCCTATCCTTCCCTTCCCTTTTCTCCCTTCTAAAATTTTTATTGAGTCTTTTGGTGACCAGGCTCTGTACTAAGCACTGGGAATCCATTGGTGGCCAAAATAGGCCAGGCTCCTACCCTCATGGTGCTTTCTGTCTGGTGAGGGGGCCATTAATCAAATCACATTCACTAATGGGTGTAGGATTACAAATTGCAGTAGGCACCACTTAGGCCTACAGTACAGTGAGGGATCTGGCCTAGTCTGGGGTTAGGAAGAGGACAGCTTTTTGGACTGTGAGAGGAAGAATGAGTGGGTAACAAGGCAGCAGAAACAGCGCGTGCAAAGGCCCTGAGGTGCTGGGAATTGTGGTACTCTGGAGACAATGAAAGATATTGTGACTGGACCAGATAAAACAAAGACAGGGGATAGAAGATGCCTCTGGTGAGCTCAGCAGAGTCAGAGATACATGTCTTATAAAGATTTTGGCCTTCAACTTAAGAACAAAGGAAGCCACTAAACTAAGGAAGAACAAGGGATATGAGAATGTTAATGATTAAGACGTCTTAATTTGTCTCTGCAGGAGCAATGCAGTCTTACACGTGGTCTCTAACATACACAGTGACGACGGCTGCTGGGTCCCCAGCTGAGAACTCCCAACAGCTGCCCTGTATGAGGAACACTCATGTGCCTTCTTCCTCCGTCACACACAGGATACCAGTTTATTCCCACAGAGAGGAACATGGGTAGGTAACTTTCCAAGGATGCTGCTGGACTTTTAAAATTTGATCTAAAGAGGCTGAGCACAGCAGCTCACACCCTGTAATCCCAGCACTTTGGGAGGCCAAGGTGGGCCTTGAAGTCAGGAGTTCGAGACCAGCCTGGCCAACGTGGTGAAACCCTGTCTCTACTAAAAATACAAAAATTAGCCAGGCATAGTGGCGTACACCTATAATCCCTGCTACTTGGGAGGCTGAGGTGGAAGAATCGCTCAAACCTGAGAGGCAGAGGTTGCAGTGGGCCGAGATCGCACCACTAAACTCCAGCCTGGGTGACAGGGTGAGACTCCGTCTCAAAAAAAAGATCTAAAGAGGGATTTCCTTAGCAGCTGTTTTCTCAAAGAACAGGAAGGGTGCTACCCTTTGCTGAGTTCCCACAATATCCTGAGCACTGTATTGTGTAATCCCCACAACAACCAGGGTAGGTAGGTAGGTAAGAAGGTGTTAGTGACCCCATTTTAGATGAGGAAATTGAAACTTGTTTGGTTATCTTCCATTCCCCAAGGTCACACAGCTGGCACATGGTGGGGCCCAAACTGAGCAAATGTCTGACTCCAAAGCCTGTGTTCCTCCCTCTTTACTCCTTTAACACCTCAGCTGAAAACCCCTTTCAGCAGTTCCCCTGGGTGGCTCTTTGTACACTTTGCAGAATTACAAAGCTTCATCTTAGGTTCAAGTCTTCTATGATTCCATTCAAAGAAGGGCTTCCCCACCTGAGGGCTGGAGGTCCCTTTAGGCTGCAGTTACTCATGAGGTTCAGGGGATTCCCCATAGGTTCTAGCAGTGTTTTATGCCCTGGAAAAATGCATCATTTGTTTTGCCCATATTTTTTTCTTTTTCAAATATGTGGAGTGATGTTGCTGTGATGAATGAAATACAAATCCATACAAAAGTGTTACTTGAATCCTCATAGCTCTTTGCCATTATGCACTGTCTTTATTAAAAGACACTAACCTTGCAATGTCTAATGAGCAGTGATCTGAAAAGCACTTATGATATTAACAAGAGATCCTGACCAGGCACAGTGGCTCACACCTGTAATCCCAGCACTTTGGAAGGCCGAGGTGGGTGGATCACTTGTGGTCAGGAGTTCGAGACCAGCCTGGCTAACATGATGAAACCCTATCTCCCTACTAAAAATACAAAAATGGGCTGGGCGCGGTGGCTCACGCCTGTAATCCCAGCACTTTGGGAGGCCAAGGTGGGGTGGATCACGAGGTCAGGAGATTGAAATTATCCTGGCAAACATGGTGAAACCCCATCTCTACTAAAAATACAAAAACTAGCTGGATGTAGTGGCACACGCCTGTAGTCCCAGCTACTCGTGAGGCTGCGGCAGGAGAATTGCTTGAACTCAGGCGGCGGAAGTTGCAGTGAGCCGAGATTGTGCCACTGCGCTCCAGCCTGGCAACAGAGGGAGACTTCATCTCAAAAAAAAAAAAAAAGAAAAGAAAAATTATCTGGGCATGGTGGGTGCCTGTAGCCCCAGCTACTCAGGAGACTGAGGCAGGAGAATTGCATGAACCCAGGAGGCGGAGGTTGCAGTAAGCTGATATCGCGCCACTGCATTCCAGCCTGGAGAATAGAGCGATACACTCCATCTCAAAAAAACAAAAGAAAGAGAGATCCTACCATGTGGTGCAGTGGGCCTCACTACTCACAGGCCAGGTTCCAACAGACCAGTTGTGGGGGACATGGGAGGAGGAGGGGGAGGACTTCTCGGTCCCTTCCACGGTTGGCCCAGCGTAATGCAGCACGGTGGTGACCTGACAGTGGACACAGGCCTGGATGTTAGTGTATTTTTCCATAGGTTCAGGTGCCCCCGAGCAGTCAATTGGGCAACCATTATTTCAGGGGGCCTTTGAGAGTATTTCCACACATTTAGAATAGACTCTGAAAACCCTGTTTCAGAGAGATTTTTGATTCAGCAGAAATAGCAGAAAAAATACTCACATGGTCATAGGTCAGCATCTTTGCTATAAAGATGTTACTAAGAAGAACAGTGATAATAATAAGCTATGTCTACATAGGACTTTCTGGTTTATAGAGTGTTCACACATACGATCCTCAGAATGACCATGCGCAGCATTTTTATGGATGTGAGAAACAGGGTCGTGAAAGTCACACAGCTAGAAGGTCGTGGAGCCTGACTTAGAACCAGGGTCTTTGATGCCTGTCTGACCACGCCATGGTGTTTTCCCCCCAGGAGACAGCTTACAGAAACCCACTACATCCTTCCCCATGATGTGGAAGCAGAGGCCTGAGTGATATAAAAACATAAATTTCACAGTGGTTTCTTTTTTGTTATCCCTATTTGATTTCAGGATACAACAGGGGTTTTAAACACAGCAGGAGTAGAGGTTTCCATCACTAATGATGTTTGGCTCAGGGCTAGATTTCATCCCTGAATGCTGGCTGGGGGGTAAGGGAGGTATGTTCTAGGTGTTGAGGGAGAAGGAAAATCTACCTGGGGTTTTAAGGAAAATCAACCTGGGGTTTTAAGTTAACCATAACAAGGCCACAAGAGTGGAAATGGTAAGAATTAAAAAGAAGAGGCTGGACACGGTAGCTCATGCCTATAATCCCAGCATTTTGGGAGGCCAAGGTGGGTGGATCACCTGATGTCACGAATTTGAGACCAGCCTGGCCAACATGGTGAAACCCCATCTCTATTAAAAATATAAAAATTAGCCGGGCATGGTGGCACATGCCTGTAATCTCAGCTACTCAGGAGGCTGAGGCAGGAGAATCATTTGAACCCAGGAGGCGGAGGTTGCAGTGAGCTAAGATCATGCCACTGCACTCCAGCCTGGGGCAACAGAATGAGACCCTGACTCAAAAAAAAAAAAAAACCCAGAAAAGATGAAAGAAAGAAAAATGGGATTGGGGGTGAAGGGGGGAAGAAAAGAAAAGAGAGAAAAAAAGAAGAAAAAGGAAAAAAATAGATGAGGTTTTTAAAAAGGTGTCAAACTGATCTGTTCTTGCTATTACTCACACTATTCAATGTGCTTGATGCATTTTAGATACACGGGAAGCTATAACTATGGGAGCTATGGCAACCAGCATCCTCACCCCATGCAGAGCCAGTATCCAGCCCTCCCTCATGACACAGCTATCTCTGGGCCACTCCACTATGCGCCTTACCACAGGAGCTCTGCACAGGTGAGTCAGTGGTCCTGGTTTCTTGGCCAGGCCTTGGTATACTTGGTGCCAAATCTGGTTAACACAGTTCATAAACTGTTATGCATACTGTGTGTGCAGCGTGTGTGTCCCCAAGGAGAGGACGGTCTTTTTATCAGTGTCATTTCTGGCCTCCAATGGCTGGCCCACAGTGGGTGCTCGGCCAGTGTTCATGCTCCATTTGCTCTCACACACCTGGTTGCTAAACAGTTTTTTTTTTTTTTCCATTCTATCCTCTCTTTGACCTCTTCATGCCGAGATCTAATTGGCTGCATGTCTGCTGCCCTTTTTCGGGCAGCTACCCTCACCCTGGACCTTGGGTCTCCTTTTCCATCACCACTCTCCTGGTGCAGACCCTCATGGAGTCTTGTCAGGACTGGTGTCTCAACATCATTCTAACTGGCCTTGGGGTGTCCCGTGTCTGCTCTTGTCATCCAGCCTGCACAGGTAATCTTAAGCAGAAGAATTCTCCTGAAATGGATCCCTTTTCAAATCACTCTCAAGCCTTACATCTCCTTGGGCTCCTCACTGTCTAATAAGTCAAATCAGCCCTCTGTGGCCTGTGGGGAATAGACAGGCCATTGCACTTGGCTGCATTTGGGAAACCACCGCTGGACACTCTACCTGTCGAACACTTCCCTGTACATTGGCTCTGATCTGACTGGTTGCCAGTTCCACTCTGCGTCTTAAGTATCTCTGTATGCCCTCTGTGCTTGTCTCAGCTCAGGCCTTTATCATATCCAACTTGGATGAAGACAGAAGCCTTTCTGGTGATCTCTATGCCTCTAAAATGTGCCCCATCTCTGGTCCACCCCCTACACTGCAGCTAGAGGAGTCTTTCGGAAAAAAACCCAACTGACCATGACACTTTCCCTGTCTTTGGCACATGATTGCTTTCCAGGTCAAGTTCAATTCCTTAGTATGTGTCCTAAGACTGGTTACCTTTCTGGCCTACGCACCAACTCCCTCCCTCCCCCCAGCCATGCCAGCCCACATGTGGTTGTCTTGGATGTGCCGAGTTCCTCCGTGTCTTTGCAGAAATTGTTCCCTCTGGCTCGGTGTCTCTTCCCCAGTGTCTTCGGCTGGGCATTCATGACAAGCATCTTGCCGTCTTTGTGGCATTCCTGAAAGTACCCCCTTGAGTCCTCCAGGACTTTATTAGGTGCCACTCCCTGGGTTTACTCTCTCAGTAGCATTTCTCACACCCTGTTATCATCACCAACTTTCCTGTCTGACGCGCACGGAGACCCTAAGCTCCCTGAAGGCAAAGATTAAGTCCAGTATCCTCAGGTCACAGCACTTGGCACCTACCAGAAAGAGGAGCTACCTTCTCCTAAACACGTGTGTGTGCCAGGCTCTGTGCTGAGCACTCTCCACATCCCTTAGATAACCCCTGCAGAAGAGGAAGTGAGACTCACAGTAACCTGCCTGAGGAGTTGAACCCAGGCGCTGTGACTCCTGTCCAAGCTCTCAGGCACCACCCCCTGCCGCCTCTCAGATGCAGGCATTCACTAAGTGTACACTGAGCAGATGAGTACATGGGAGGTGGCGTCAGCATGAACAATAGTATGGTGTGCCGAGCACGCTCACTCTATTCTGCAGGCACAGGAAGCTAGGGAGTGGTAAGATCAGAGCTATGATTAAGAAAGAGAGCTCTCAGGGCCCCCACAGAATGAACCAAGAAGGGGGACTGGTGGAGTCAGGGGGCTCTGCTCCAAAGCACTTGTTGAAGTTGAGGAATGAGATGGCAGGACTGACGCTAGCGTGGAGGCTGTAATTACATCAGCTGTTAGCACACAGACTTGTCTCTGAGGGAGGGCACCAAGGAGAATGTATCCACAACACATGGGCACTCTGGGCAAACAGGTGTTTGTTTTGATTTCCATCTGCGGTACCAAGGGGAGCCCTGGTTTAATCCTCAGACAAGCTAAGAAGTTGATTCCACTAAATCATCACCTGGGGCATTCATTATAGATCTCCAACTGCGTCACACAGAGATGCCAGCTCCTTAGGAGCTCTGTCTCTTGGGAGCACTCTGTGCTCCTCACTGTGATCCACTACATGACTGAGAATGGCTGCAACAGCCTAGATCACTCCGCACGCTCCAAGCATCTCATTCATTCATTCATTTCTCAAATGGCTCCTGGGTAACTACTATGTGCAAGCACTGCACTAGCCACTGGGAGTACAGTGAGAAGGAGACAGAGCACACCTGCTTTGGTAGAGCTTATGTTCCCGTGGGAGACAGCATCATCAAGCCACAGCTCTGGGCATTGTCTTCCCTCCATCTTCACTTCCTCATTCCCCCTCATGAAATGGCAGGAGCTGGTTTTCTGGGGTGATATTTTTAAAGCCATTGCCATAAAAAGAAGCCAAGGTCTCCTGAAGGCCCATGAGGTCCTGCTCTGGAAGCCACAACAGTCCCCAACTGGAACACTGTCATTTAATAGCTAGTCTTAATAGAATGGCCCAAGGACAAGTGAAAGCCCATGGAAGGGCCTTTTTTTTTTTTTTTTTTTGAGACGGAGTCTTGCTCTGTCGCCCAGGCTGGAGTGCAGTGGTGCAATCTCGGCTCACTGCAAGCTCCGCCTCCCGGGTTCACGCCATTCTCCTGCCTCAGCTTCTCCGAGTAGCTAGGACTACAGGCGCCCGCCACCACGCCCGGCTAATTTTTTTGTATTTTTAGTAGAGATGAGGTTTCACCATGGTCTCGATCTCCTGACCTCGTGATCCGCCCGCCTCGGCCACCGCGCCCGGCCGGAAGGGCCTTTTTAATCCAGACAAGGTGTGAGAGTCCAAAGGGTCCTTGGCCAGGCTCCTCGCCACCATGCCTTGTGACTCTTAAGACGAGTGCCTCTGACACTACCCTCAACACACACACACTCCACACTTCATGGTTTATGCCTTAGTCTTCATCTGTAAAATGGGGTGGAGAGAAATTAATTATGTCAGTCTCTACCCAGGTTGATGAGTGAGGTCAGTGTTCAAAACATACCTCTCTGGGGGAAGGTACTGTCTAAAGAGAAAGTATCTTTTGTTTTTCATCAACATTTATTCAGAGCACTGTTCTAGGCATATTTAAATATACAGACTCACTTAATTGCCCTAACAACCTTGGGAAGAAGGCATTTTTGGAGATAGGATCTCACTCTGTCACCCAGGCTGGAGTGCAGCTGTGCAATCTTGGCTCACTGCAACCTCTACCTCCTGGGCTCAAGTGATCCTCCCACCTCAGCCTCCCAAGTACCTGGGACTATAGGCACATGCTACCAAGCCCAGCTGATTTTTGTGTTTTTGTAGAGACAGAGTCTCGCCATGTTAACCAGGCATGTCTCAAACTCCTGGGCTCAAGTGATCCTCCTGCCTTGGCCTCCCAAAGTGCTAGGGTTACAGGCGTGAACCACCACACCTAGACTTTTCCCTCAGTTTTTAAAGATAAGTAGACTGCCTCAGAAGGTAATGTGCCCCAGGTCATGCATCCAGTAAGGAACAAAGCAGACTCAAATGCAAATCCTCCAGCTCTCAATCCCAATGCTAAACCAGTGGTACTTAAAACTACTGTTTTGGAGAGTGGAAGGTAAATTCAAGAGGTTACTGCTGCTATTCTCAGTAGGTTTCAAGTTGCCAAAGAGAAGCACACACCCCAAGATAACCTTATTTCTTTCCTTTATTGGTTTTTTGGTTTAAGGTTGAGCATAGAGAAAATCCACTGCAGGGCTAATTAGTTTTAGCTTTCCAGAGCAGGGGTCAAGCTGTTCCAATTCTGAGTAACTAATATCACACTTCACTACATCAGACTCACCAGGGAAAAGGACAGTCTGAATTGGAAGAAAAATTGTAAGTATACAATATGGTTGGAGAAATGCAATTGGTCATCAGCACAAAAGTAACTGAAAACTACTGCAAATAAATGCCAGCTAGATTTGCCTTAGAGGGCTGATACATCTATGAAGTGCAGTAATTATAGGTTTCCCAGCACTTATATGCTCAAAATAATTTTAAGTCATTTGTTTTCAAAATAGAATATGTGTATGCCCTTGTTTACTTATTTGCACAATACATACTTTCTTCCTGGGTAATACAAAGGTAAACCTCCCAGCCCTGCTTAGATTCTTGTAACTGCTGACTTAGTGAGTCCAGATGAATGAGGTTTCACAGCATAAGGTTTGAATTATTTTGGAAAAACATTGCAAGTGTGCTGCACTTGTTCACATCAAAGTAAGCTGCCTCTTTCCAGGTTCCCCATTCCCAGGCCCAATCAAAAGGACAAAATAAACCAGACCAAGTACATAGCTACAAAATCTTTCTGAGCCTCATTCAATACATGTTCATAGAACCTCTGCCCTGTCAAGCAGCCATAGTGGAACTGGGGACCTTGAGCTCAAAAGCCATTTGATCACACTTACACTGGAAAGCTGTCCCTTATTTCTCATCTGAAAGGCAGAGGCCCAGCCTTATCAGCTAATCACTGCCTCTCACAGAATCTTCAGCAGTCTGGCCCAAACCAACCCAGGAACATTGAGTGCTACAAAGTTTGCTTAGGGCACTGTACTTTGGGTTGGTGTCTTGGGCCAAAAACAAACAAACAAAAAATCAATCAATGATAGTGTTGTAAGATCTCTGACTGCAGAGCCAGGCTCCCTAGGTTCAAATCCCAGCTTTGCCTCCAATTAGCCCTGTGCCTCAATTTTCTCATCTGAAAAATGAGGATAATTATGGTATCTATTTCACAGGGTTGTAGTGAGGGTCAAGTGAGTTAATAAAGGTCGGAACAGGGCCTGGCTCATAGTTAACACATTTTATTATTATCCTTTGTAACACCACAGTTATAATATTATATTTAGGGTAATTTTATCATTAAGATCTGTCTCCCTCTCTGTACTAGCTCTGTGAAAGCAAGGACCAAGTCCTTTTTCTCTCCCCATTATATTCTCATGGCCTAGCACCGAGCTTGGCCCTCAGTGAGTGCTCAGTAAATACTTGTCAATGAAATGAATGAATGACTGGATTCTTACTCTGGTACTAAGTTGCTGTGTGACTGCAGTAGATCATTTCCTTTCTCTTGACCTTAATTATTTCATCTGTAAACCCAGAAGTAGAACCAGATGGTCAGTCGCTAAGGCTCTTCCTATCATTAATGGACCATGACCCTATGATTCTAAAAAGAACATTAATAACAGCTAACACTTCTTGAAAACTTACTACATAGGAGTTCTAAGTGTTTCACATGTAATAACTTAACTAATCCTGACTCTAAAAGCTCAGCAGCAGAGGGATGGTGGCTCACACTTGTAATCCCAACACTTTGGAAGGCTGGGAGCCCAGGAGTTCCAGTGGGAGGACCGTTTGAGCCCAGAAGTTTGAGATCAGCCTGGGCAATGTAGTGAGACCTTATCTCTACAAAAAACTTAAAAATTATCTGGGAGTGGGGGCGCATACCTGTAGTCCCAGCTACTTGGGAGGCTCACGTGGGAGGCTCACTTAAGCCTGGGAGGCACAGTTTGGAGTGAGCTGAGATCACCCCACTGCACTCCAGCCTGGGTGACAGGGCAAGACCTTGTCTCAAAAAAAAAAAAAAAAAAAAGCTCAGCAGATGTGGACTGTCTGACAAAGATTTTTTGGGTGCTACATCCTTCTCCAGAAGAGGCTAAGAGGCTAGGGGTGAGCCCTCTGGCAGTACTTTGGTGCAGTGAGAGCCGCCTTTCATAGGAAAACAGTTTGTGCTCCTGACTGGGCCACCTTTCACCCCTTGTTCAAGTAGCAGCTCATTTGGTAAGGGGTCAGGAATAAAGGGCTCTTTCTTCCCTCTCCATGTGTAGGAAAGTCAGCCCTTGGTGTGGAGAGTCATTTCTCAAAATAGATCTTCCTAATATGGTTCCAAAGAGACCAAGAGTCAATCACAGCTGAGATGGGCTTATGCCATAAGCATCTGATGAACGGTGGACTGTGTGTGCAGGCACAAACATGTGCACACAGGCACCTCTCATATACTCCTTTCAAGGGATGGTAAACTGGTGACTTATGTCCTTTTTAAAATCAGTAGCAACAGCATATGATTTGATCCAGAGAATGGTAACTTCCTGTTATGGGCCCTCAACAAAAGGTGCCTTATTCCAGACAGAGATCTCCGGACCCCAGAGTTTGTGCCCAGCATGCTTAAGGACCCTGTATGAAACCGGATGTAAAGTGTGAGAGGTGAGGCGGGTGCCATGGGCCAGCCTCTGCCACTCCCACCAGACTAAATAGAAGCTTCATTGGTCATGTTAATGACCAGGCCAAGGCAGTGAGCACTTCAGCTAACTGGTCTTTCAATGGTCTCTTCACTACAGGGAAAACGAGTCACTGACTCATTTGCAATTAGCTGACCTAATGGAACAGAATTTTCCATGCTGGATTCTGTGGTAACAGAATTTTATTGTCACATTAGAGATATTTTGAGCCAGTCTCATTTCCAGGCAATTACTCTTTTCAGTCTATGACACAACTTCTGAGCACAGCTGTGTCGAGGGTCCTTGACTAGGCACAAAAGCCACACTCTCTCGGGTTCTGTGGGAAAGAGCCCAAGTCCATTCTGTGACATTTTATCTACATGAGCCAAGGCAAGGGGAACTCTGTCGGAACCAGCAAGCTGAGGCCAGGTGAGAATTCTAAGGCCCCAGAGCTCTGTTGGGGAAGAGGCAGCTTAGTGAAGGAAGAGGAGCAGAGGGATTAAAGTCTAATGGGCTGGCCTCCAAAAAGGGAGTGCTCTCCTGCTCCTGGGTAACTTGGCAGTGGCAGGTCGGCCTCCTTTGGGACGGTCATATCAATGTGGGGAAAGCATGCTCCCCGACTGGGTTTCTATGCCAGCTCTTCCACTAGCCTGCTGTGTGACTTTGGGCAGGATACTTGATCTCATGGGGCCTGGCTTTCTCATCTGTACAACATGGGGTTGGATCACAGGATCCCTAAAATTCTTTCTAGTAAGTAACGTCCCAATGTTCATTTGCCAACTATTATTTAGCACCTGCTAGGTGCTAGGCACCATGCCAGATGTTGGGAACATGGTGTTGAACACAGCAAAGCCCCATCAGGAGCATATGAATATAAGCCAAAAGAAAGACCTAGCTAGCTGCCAGGCAGGATGGTAAGGCCCCAGCTTGAGAGGCACAGGCTGGGGTGTTTAGGTTCTTGAGATAGGATTCCAGAAAAGTCTCTCCGAGGAGGTGACATTTAAGCTGAGATCTAAAGAATGACAAAAGGGGAGGCATGGCAGGAGCCAGGGGTAGGGGTGGTAGAGAAGGTTCTAGGTAGAAGGAACAGGTAGGACAGAGTTCCCTGAGATGGGAACCAGCTTGGCATGCCATGGGACCAGAAGGGAGGCCTCTGTGCCAGGGAGAGCACCAGGAGGTGAGGTGATACCCAGGAGTTGACCTGAGAGAAGATCAGGTGGGGCAAGCAACCTTTCTGAAAAAGTAAGGATCGTTTTGTAGTAATAGTTCCTAATGTTATCTGTTTAATACACCTGGGATCTTGTTTTTTGGGACAGGGCCCAATCTTACTATAGTCTCACTGGGATTTAGAGAGGTTCCTGTGCTAGAATCCTGCTGTGCAGGCCTGAGGGTCCACCACTGCTGCCACACAAACAGCATCCTGTAGGTTCCCATGATGCAGAGCACAGGGGTATGTGCCAGTGTTTCTGATCTGATTTGGGATTAGGAAAGCCTTGGCGTGCTGTCCATAGTTTCCTTGGAAACAGCCCTTGGTGCCTTCTCCCTTGAGTTCCCAGACACCACCTACGCCCTTCTCCCTCTTTCCTAACTGTTCTTTTGGTTGTGAAGTGACTGTACTTTTGCTATGTAAGGCATGCCATCCTATGTAGGGGGGAAAATCCCTCCCTACTCAAATTGGGATCCCTCTTTCTTGACCTCTGAATTGCTGGTTCTCTTTGCATGCTTCAGGCCTAAGCACCTTCCCCAGCTCCCCTTAGGCTCCCACTCACAGAGGAAGAGCAGTTCCCTGTAGCCACCTAGACTCCAGGGAGCAGCCATTGTTGTCATAACCCCTTCTCCCTGCTGTCTAGGCTTCAGCCTGTCTGTCTCCCTCACAGGAGGCAGCCTCCCACCTAATCCCCTGGGCCTCCACTTTCCAACTGTCAGGGAAGACAGATGGGGAGCAGAAGAATTCATACGTTCACACACTCTCTCTCCTCCTCGCTGCTCTGGCCATCCTTGTTGATTGGCTCCTGTCCTTGTTGGTGTAGCCCTCAGCACAGCAAAGAAATCTTTGTGCTGACTGGCCTGCAGACTGGGAGCTCTCAAAGGGAACCCATAGCTCCTCCCCTTCCTCCCCTCTGATCCTACTAACAGGGGCTTATTTGCATAGCTGTCTTGGTAACAGAAAAGAATGTAAAAGAAGCAGCACTTCAGAAGCACTTCTTTTACTCCTAATCCTTTCTAGAACTACTTCCCCTCTTCTTGTAGCTACTAACACCTGTTCCTCTGACCTGCACAAAATCTCCCCTCCCCGCCCCTCTCAATTGGTTTCTCTTGACTCCTTCCTCTACACTCACACCAAGCCCAATTTCTATTCATGTATCTTCCAGGAGTTCAGTGAATGTGAGCCAAAAAGAAAAATGTTCTCTAAATGATAGGCACTAATAATAACCTCCGAAATTGTTGACTTGCTTCCTCTTCAAAAGTCTGCTTTTAGGCTGAAGTTTATAATTGAATTCAACTGTAAAATGTTATTTTTAATAACATCATTGTATTTTACTTGGCAGTGTTATGCTCTTGGGTTGATGGACTAGGACCTATCACATCTCCATAACTAATGATAAAATCACTACCATCCATCTGTACATCCATATTTATTTATCTGGACATGCAGTTACTAGTGTATGTGTGTGTGTGTGTGTGTGTGTGACAAACACACACTTTCCTGTATTCCTGGTGTGGCTGTTTCTCATTTTGGGTTTGACTTCCCAAGATATTATAGATTAGGAAAAGAAAGCCAGTATAACCGCATGAGTAAACATCAGCCCAACTCAAGCTATGAAATCTTTTGCATTTCTCCTGTTGACTTCCCTAAGACCAAGATTCAATCTTGTAGAAGTTCAGTGATTCTTCTCCATCAACTCTCATTAATAGCATCTTAAGAAATTTAACTTCAACTATAAACATGACTGATATTGTGTATATGCAACCTCAAGCTAATTTTAACTTTGTGGAATTTCTTTCCCCTCAACAAGTACCCTTTTAATAGCCCCACTTCCCGGATGGAACCTTGTTTGATGAGCAGTACTCCCAGACTGCATCCCACCCCAGTCACTCCCCGCTGGCCAGAGGTGCCCTCAGCCAACACGTGCTACACAAGCCCGTCTGTGCATTCTACGAGGTATGGAAACTCTAGTGACATGTATACACCCCTGACAACGCGCAGGAATTCTGAGTATGAGCACATGCAACACTTTCCTGGCTTTGCTTACATCAACGGAGAGGCCTCTACAGGATGGGCTAAATGACTGCTATCATAGGCATCCATATTTAATATTAATAATAATAATTAATAATAATAATAAACCCAACACCCATCCCCCAGAAGACTTTATCTCTATACCTTGTAACTCATGGGCTATTCCTAAGTGCCCATTTTCCTAATGAACATGAGGATGGGATTCAATGTGGGATGAATAAACTTTAGTTCAGAAACAGGATTTACTAAAAGTCAGTGGGACTGGGTTTCTGTAGCCAAGCCAGACTTGACTGTTTCTGTAGAGCACTATCTCGGGCAGGCCATTCTGTGCCTTTTCCCTCTGTTCCATGACTTTGCTTTGTGTTGGCAACCACTTCTAGTAAGCTACTGATTTTCCTGTTGACAAAATCTCTTTAGTCTTGAAGGATGGATACTGGAGACAGAATCTGGTTTGTGTTCTTGGATGGGCACATAATTTACCAAGAGCATTCACCTTGCCATCTGTCTGTCATTGTACTGTACAAGGAACAGCCCTCAGATGTGTTCTGCACATCCCTTCTTCCTGGTGGTACCATCCCTATTTCCTGGAGCACCAGGGCTAAATGGGGAGCTATCTGGAAACTCTAGATTTTCTGTCATACCCACATCTGTCACAGTACCTGCATTGTCTTGGAATGTAAGCACTGTCTTGAGGGAAGGAAGAGGTCTGTTCTGTATTGCCTTAAGTTGATTGAGGTTTGTAGGAGACTGGTTCTTCTACATACAAGGATTTGTCTTAAGTTTGCACAATGGCTAGTGTCAGCAAAAGGCAGGAGAGCGTTTTGGTTTTTTTTTTAAGTTCTATGAGAATGTGGATTTATGGCATTGAGTATCACACTCAGCTCTGCTGTGTTAACTTTGTGAAACTGGATGGAACAAACTTTAACTTACCAAGCACCAAGTGTGAAAATGACTTTCATGGTTCCTTCATAAAACTATAATAATATCCGACACTTTGATAGAAAAAAATTCAAAGCTGTGCCTTTGAGCCTATACTATACTGTGTATGTGTGGAAATAAAAATGTATTGTACTTTTGGAGAATTTTTTGTAGGCATTTTTCTGTCAGATTTGTAGTAATTTGTGAGGTTTGTTAGAGATTAATATAGGTTTTCTTTCTGTATTATAAAATGCACCAAGCAATTATGGTGGACCTATTACCCTATGGGTAAGAAATAAATGGAAATATGACATCGGATGTTTTAGCAACTGTTTTGTAAATAAAATCTTTGATCACACCACTCAGTGTGATAATTGTGTCTACAGCTAAAATGGAAATAGTTTTATCTGTACAGTTGTGCAAGATATGAATGGTTTCACACTCAAATAAAAAATATTGAAATGACCTGCTTTCTTTTGACTTTTCATTTGACATGACGTGTGTGTGTGTGTGTGTGTGTGTGTGTGTGTGTGTGTATAAACATTCCGAATACTTAGGGTGTAAGTAGGCAGGGCAAAACCAAGTAGTCTTATATGGCTGTGTTTATCCAGTTCCCCATCATCTTGTCATATAATAATAATTAAAATGTGTATAAGCCACACACCCTGTCCTTGAATAATGATTAAGTAAAAATAGTACCTACAGCCTGATAGAGGTTTGTAGGGGACCAGTTCTTCTACACACAGAGATGTGTCCTAAGTTTGCACAGTGGTTAGTGTCACTCAAAGGCAGGAACCTTTCAGCTCTTATAGGGAATATTATTCTTCAATACCAACACCATTAAGAGGTCCCTTGGTACTTGGTTCATTATGCTTTAATGATCACTGGGTGTAAAGATATTTCAAGTGCAGTGTTTTAAATGCTAATAAACTATGGAACAGAACAGTAACATTACTGAATACTTAATAAGTATTAACAAATTATTCTCCAGCACTGTTTTTTTATTCTGAGGCTGAAAGGAGTGGGGTATAGAAATAAAATGATGATGTTTTTCTCAAACATTAAGAGTCTAGGATCTATGAGAAGTTCAGAACCACAGATTTCCAGAAATGGGAGTAGTGAGTATATTAACTAAAAGGCATGAGAACTTGACAACTCAATTTGCATTTTGAAAGATTTATATTTAAAGCCAAGTTCTTACTTGCTATTACATAATATATTTATACCTGAACATGATTTTTAAGATTAAAATTATGTACAGACCATCCCCTTATATTTAGATATATTGTTCTACAAAAAGAAAGCAGATGTTGAATCTCACTTTCTGATGGTCAATTAGTTTGATCTTTTGTCCACAATCCATTATTTGGCTTTCATATAAGGAAAGTAAGGAAAAGGAAGAATGAAATTTCAGATTTAGTCACTGCAAAAAATAAACCTGAGAGTGACCAGACCAGTCTCTCTCTTACAATTCAAAGCTAGAGCTCCCTTAAATAAATGAAAGAGTATAGGAAGTCTGACTTTTGACTTACTAAGCACAAAAAAGTAATCACCAAATCCTTTAGACAGGTAACAACAGCATAGGACACCCATTTACAGGTAACAGCCACAAGCTCATTAACTAAACAAATCTTTAGGCAAAACTAGTCATAATCAACAAGGGCCTGAAACCCAGAGAATAGGTCACTCCAGGAACTTTGCAAGGAAGAAAATGTGTGCCTCCCTTTCTCAGCACAGCCAAGACCTAGGCATCACTAGCACCCCGAAAAAGAAGGCAGCTTCAGATGAAGGAAAAGACCACTGGGCCTTCTCTCCAGAGCATAAGGTGCCTACCTCTTGGGAGCCGAGTAGTATCTATGTTCCCAGTTGTTTTAAAACTTTCAACTTCAGAACCAGGAAAGATCTGAATAGGAAAAGGCAACAGCTGCTGTGAGCACGTGACTCAAATGCACCTTCTTTCCCTCTGATAGCTCCCAGTCAGTCACCAGAACGGGAAATTCGGGCAAGGTTGGCAGCTGGGAGTGGGGCCAGTCACTTGTCAGGGGAAGAACAGAAGAGTCTTGGCAATAAAGGGACCCTCCCCTCTTAGGACTTTTTCTGAAAAGAACTCTGCCAGCTTGAAACTGGCTGAAGTCATGAAGAGCAGCCAGGATGGCTCACCCACATTGCAGGCCTGTGGTGTCCTCAGATTCCACCCTGCTGTGTCCTTTGTCAGGCCTCTAGTACACCCCAGCTCTGGGTAGAAAGAGAATTTGTGGCCCCTCTGAGACTGAAACCCAGGCACAGACCAACCCAAAATGTTTGCCATCGAGTAAGCCCAACCTAAATGGCAGTGGCGGGGGGCGGGGGGAAGTTTTGGAAACTGCCATGTGACCTTGAACAGTTCATCTCCCCACTCTGGACCTCAAGCAGGTGTGTTACATGATTATGACATTCCAACTTACAGTCTGCACTGATGGACCAGGGCTGGCAGATCTGGATGAGGAGGATGGATGGGCCGCTTAGGGAAAACAAAAAATGGAGTAGACTGGCAGCTGGGCAGTGATTCAGGGAGGGAGCCACAGGAGAGAAGGCACTGGCTCCACCAGCTGGTGCTATAACACAGAGTGCGGCTCCTGAGTCCAACCCCATCCTCCCTTACACAACTCTGGATAGTAGTGTTTGGCAATTTTCCTCTCTCTTCAAAACTGGCCTTAATATTTGCTTTAAAGTAAAGTCAAAATGTCTGAAGTGAATCTAGAGAAGGAAAGACAGCAAAAACAAACAGCTATTTTGTCCCAACCTCTTGCACTGTTTAAAGGCAGACTTGCAAGATTAGAAAAAATTAAGGCTGGGCATGGTGGCTCACGCCTGTAATCCTAGCATTCTGGGAGGCCGAGGTGGGTAGATCACTTGAGCTTGAGCTCAGGAGTTTGAGACCAGCCTGGGCAACCAGGTGCCTCTACAAAAAATACAACAATTAGCTAGGTGTGGTGGTGCATGCCTGTAGTCCCAGCTACTTGGGAGGCTGAGGCGGGAGGATGCAGTGAGCTAAGATTGCGCCACTACACTCCAGCTGGGGTGACAGTGATACCAAAAAAAAAAAAAAAAAAAAAAAAAAACCACACACACACAAAAAAGAAGAAAAAAGAAAAAAAGATAAAGAACATAAATTAAATCCTAGGAAAAGGGAAAGCATAAATACCCCCATTATTACAGTGGAAGAGACTTGGGGAAGGGTTGCCATAGGTCTTCTGAAGCCTAGGGGAAAGCTCTCTGAAGTCTAGTGGGAGCAAGAGGCATAGAATTCAGACGTGGGCAAGAGCCTCAAGTATGCAAATCGCCATCACTAGAAGCTTTTAAAAAATTGGCCCATTTGCTGACTTTAAAGTGAGGGAGAACTGAGGTCAAATTCTGGTTTCACCAAAGATGTTGTAGAGGGGGCATTTCTGCTCTAAAGTAGGATTGGATGTCAGTGGCTCTCAACCCTGGCTGCCATTAGAGTTACCTGGTCAACTTTTTTAAAATACTGAGTATAAGCCAGGCGCAGTGGCTCACACCTGTAATCCCAGCACTTTGGGAGGCTGAGGTAGGAGGATCACTTGAGGCCAGGAGTTTGAGACCAGCCTGGGCAATATAGTGAGACCCTATCCCTACAAAAAATTTAAAAATTAGCCAGTTGTGGTGACATGCACCTGCGGTCCTAGCTACTCAGGAGGCTGAAGTGGGAGGAACACTTGAGACCGGGTATTTGGGCTTACAGTGAGCTAGGAATGGGCCACTGCACTTCAGGCTGGGTGACAGAGACCTGTCTCAATAAATTAGTAAAGATAAAAATACTGATGTATAGGTCCCACCCACAATAAATAATGACTTGGAATGTGACCCAGGCATCAGTATTTTTCTAAGCTCCCCAGGTGATTCAATATGCAGTCAAGGTTGAGAAACATGATCCCTTCCACCCTCAAGTCTAAACTTCAGGGACTACTATTCCCTGAACATGTGGCCCAAGTTTCTCTCTTGCAGCGTTGTTTGTCCAGAGTGGAGAACCATGCTCTGTGCAAGTAGTGGCACTCCACAATAACCTACACCGTGCATAGTTTTCCCTTAGCTGACAAACCTTTCCCTAAACTGAGCTGTTCTGTTCGCCCTTCAGCCACCCCCACCTCCCTACCACTTTGTCGCCTGCCCTTCTAACCTGGAACTTCTCTGCTTCAGTTCCTTGGCAGCCTCCCAAGCTAAGCCAGCTTGGACACAGTGCTTGGGGCTTCCTCTTGTTCCAAGGAGGTCAGAACCTTTTGTGCTTCACCAGCCTCCTCCCTGAAGCTCTTCCCCCAATCCCCCTCCTGTGTCTCAACCTCCCCCAACCCCGCCGCCGCCCTCTCACCCCCATATTTTGCTGCTGCTGGTGTAGGTGGGACGGAAGACGTGGGCCACAAGAGATGAAGAAAGAGCTGTTGCTAGGAAAGGAGTGTGGGTGAAGAGAAATGGTGGGCGGGAGAAATAGGACTCCCCGGTTATATGCCTCCCGTTCTCATCATAAATGCCTCAAGAGCTAAAACCAGCTGTTTAAAATCTATTATGAAAAATAATGAGGTCTGACCGTGACAGCAGGGGTAAGAGAATCAGACTCAGAAAGAGCTGAAGCGCTGATATTTGGTATTTATAAGTCTCCTCCTAGAAAAGAAAAGCCTCTCAGTGAAGTTTAAAAGAGTGAATTCTTCAGGAACTATCAAACTGTGCCCGTGAGGGACGGTATCCAGAATGTCTTGGCATATGCCACACCTCTCAGAAACAATAAACTGCAAGATGTCTTAAGAACCAAAATATAGTTGAGGCAGAAGGATGATCTTTAAATGAGAAGTCTGCAACATTCTTTCCTCACCTCACACTCAGGGGCACATTTCTGAAATAGATCTGCCTTAATCCACGGAGTCTCCCATTTATTGTAGTCTTCTCTGTACCAGGCACATTAGACTCACCATGTCTGCTTCTCACAAGTTCCCTGCAATACCAGTGGCATAATCACTTCTGTTTACAGATGAAGAAATGGAGACTAGGAGCAGCTTAATGCCTTGCTGAAGGTTACAGTTTAAGTGGCAGAGCTGGGATCTGAAAATTACTCCAGGCACAGTGGCTCACACCTACAATCACAGCACTTTGGGAGGCCAAGGTGGAAGGATCACTTGAGGCCAGGAGTTTAAGACCATGGCAACATAGTGAGACTCTGTCTCTCTCTCTATATTAATTTTTAAAACACGATAAAAGAAATACTACTCCAGAGCCTGTCTGTGCTTTTTCTACTAAAGCACACTCTTCCTCCTTCCTACTTTTCTTCCCACTTTCCCACCCCTATCCCAACTTCCATTCCCCTCTCTTAAGCAGTTTTGCAGTTTTAAAAATCAACCTTGACTGTGGTAATAGAACCTACTGGGGTGGAAGAGAGTTTCAGAAGTTCTGGAAAATTTTTGTGCTCACAAACTGCAGGCAGTTTCTAAGCTGGGCAACAGATCTTCCCCTAAACCAGAGGTGGCATTCTGCTCACTGTAAATAAATAGCAGACTACCTTTCCCTCTGTAATTCCCCAACGTACAAACAAACCAGTGCATTATCTATGACTGAGATCTGGTTATTCTATAGAGAAACAGGAATAAAAGAAAATCAATAATAATGAAAAAAAAATACCAGGTCACAGAGGATTTTTATTACCAGGTCGAAAAAAAAGCTCTGCAGGGGGGCGTGCAATGAGCCAAGCATTCACTGGAATGAAGTCACTGAGGTGGGGGAGGAGGGAGCACAGAGGAGACTGGCTACCTCTTGCTGTTAAGGTCACTACCCTTTGACAGAGGTGGCCTCTGACCTCAACAGCCCTACAATTCTGTTTTGACTGACCCTGAAACCCATGAAATTCAGATGTAGGCACTGCCCAAAAGTTGAGATAAAGCTGACTAATATGGGAAAAGCTCCCGGTATGTGCCCCCAGCTGAAAGGAGCTGGCAGTTCTTTGGCGGTAGACGCAATTTATTCTGTCCTCCTCCTTTCAGGGAAATGCTAATCCTTCATAGGCAACTCAAGGGGAAGACTAAAATGTGTTGATGATGAATGACAATAATCCTTTGTCCACCGCCACCTCCTCCTAGGGTTGAACCTTAAGAGTTTAATCAAATGTTGGTAAGTAAATTAATGCCTTACTGCAAAAGGAGGTGGTGGGAAGAAAGGTTGTGAGAATATATTTCCTCTGACATGTGAATCTCAATAAACTTAATTGCAAAGGCATTGATATGGGAAGGGGGTACTGAAAGAGTGTTTTAGATTCCTATTTACACACACATACACATAACAGTCACTATCCGAAAACTGTCTTACAGCATGTCAGTGTTAAAATGTTAACTTTGAAGGCTAAAGACCAAAGCAGCACAATGGAATCACTTTGCTGTTGTTAAAAATAACAGCAGCAACAACAAAACTCATGCATTTGTGCATCCATAGGAACAGCAAGATGTTTAGCTCTGAATCTTCACATCTTTCTAAGGAAGGTTGCATTTTTCATTCCAGTTCAGCTAACATTTTAGTGGCTACTCCATGCCAGGTCTGCCTTGCTGGCCACTTTGACAGCCATCTCTTTTAACCCTTCCTACTTACTGCAAAGTAGGTATAATTATGCTCATTACAGTTGAGAAAAATCGGTGCTCAAAGACGGCAAGTGATTTATCCCTGTACACCCAGCGTTAAAATTCAAACTAGAGTCTTTCAGCTTCGGGTTCTCCTGTTAGATACAAAAAATTGGTTGCCAGAAGGGTTTCAAGGAATTTGACAAATGATCGGCTTCTGAGACTCACACAGTGAGTCAGGGCTAAAAACCAGGTTTTCCAATTCTCAGTCCGGGTTCTTTCACCACATTACAGCATTGCCACCCAAAGCGCTGCGTTTTCCCAAGAGGTGTTTGGATGGGATTCCAAGTCAGCGAGATGCAAATAGGTCTGACCCACATTCCTGCTCTTGGGTAAATAAAAACTCCTAAAGGGCAGAGCCCATTTTGTGTGCTTAATCTAAGAGTCCCACTGTGGGTAGTCAATCAATATTAAACAACTAGAGGGACATCTGCCTAGGACTAACGGCATGGACTCAGTTTAAGCAATCAGAATACAGCGAATATTACTGAGGAACCTCATAAAGGTGCTGAAAGGCTGAATCGAGTAAATTTTTAAGAGGTAGAAAAAAAACCTTTGAAGTCATCTAGTCCAACTCTAATTTTATGAGATAGAGATAAAATAATGTGCATAAAGATCTGAAGACAGTCAGGAGCAGACTCTCCCTTCCTGTCTCCCAATTCTATTTAATTTTATGTCATACAGCATTGTAAGGTAACGTTTTCAGGAATGCAACATGTTGTAAGTCGAAGTTGGACTGGCTGGTTATAGTGTCATCATTGATTATGAAACATCTCTCATATTTAGCTTTTCCTTTCCCACTGACCAAACTGACCTCTAAGAAATCGCCATTGCTGGCTTTCAAGTTCAACCAAGTTGGTATCATTTCTCAACAAGAATCTCGTTAATTTTGGCCTCCTGACCTTTTCTCACAGCATTTCCCTGTCTTGGAGCCCTCTATGCTCTCTCCACCATCCCTCTTTATAGATCACCTCCTTCAAGAAGGCTACTCTGACTACTATCCTTCCCATTAATGTTTATCTTGCTTTGATTTACACAGTACTATGCTCAATTTCTTTTTCCCTATCAGTAAAAAGGATTACTTTATTGTTTGGTTGTTTCTTATATCCTCAAAGGATATAAGAAAATTTTAAAAAATTTTTATGGTATCTAAGACAATGCTGTGCTGCAGTGAGCACTAAATATGTGTTAAAAGATCAAACTATGTTAAGTAACTTTGCTATCAAAGGGAGACTGCATTCTTTTTTTTTTTTTTTTTTTTTTGAGACAGAGTCTCGCTCTGTCACCTTGGCCGGAGAGCAATGGCACGATCTTGGCTCACTGCGACTTCTGCCTTCTGGGTTCAAGAGATTCTCCTGCCTCAACCTCCCAAGTAGCTGGGATTACAGGCATGCACCACCACGCCCAGCTAATTTTTGTATTTTTAGTGGAGATGGGGATTTACCATGTTGGCCAGGCTGGTCTCAAACTCCTGATTTCAAGAGATCCGCCTGCCTTGGCCTCCTGAAGTGCTCGGATTACAGGCATGAGCCATTGCACCCAGCTGAGACTGCATTCTTGGTAAAAAATGAAATAAAAATAACTTTCTTTCTTTTTTTTTTTTTTTTTGAGATGGAGTTTCACTCTTGTTGCCCAGGCTGGAGTGCAATGGCACGATCTCGGCTCACTGCAACCTCTGCATCCCGGGTTCAAGCGATTCTCCTGCCTCAGCCTCTCGAGTAGCTGGGATTATAGGCATGCACCACCAAACCCGGCTAATTTTGTATTTTTTTTTTTAGTAGAGATGGGTTTTCTCCATGTTGGTCAGGTTGGTCTCGAACTCCTGACCTCAGGTGATCCACCCGCCTTGGACTTCCAAAGTGCTGGGATTACAGGCATGAGCCACCACGCTCAGCCAAAAACATAACTTTCATATTGTCAGGTTATTTCTCAAAGACTAATGAGTTACATGCACATGAGTTTGGGGGTCTATCAAAAAACCAGTTCAGTGGTAGATACTCTATCAAAATTTTGATCCAGTGGTTCTCAATACTAGCTGCTTATTCAAATCAACTGAGAAGCTTTTAAAACTACCAGTATCCAGATTTCACCACAGATCAACTAAATCAGAATCTTTGAAGTTATGCCCAAGGAATGATTTGCACATATCATATTGATATTTGATTTGCACATATTGATTTTCACATCCCCACTCTTCATAACAGGTTTTTCTAAAGAATTAGCATATTTAAAGGTGGTTTTGTTTTTCCGAGAATCACAAAATTTTAGAACTGAAAAATTTAGAACTGAAATAATATCTGGATCAATCCCTTAGTTTAACAGCTAAGGACACCGTGGGACAATCCAGCTATTATTTCAGTTCTAAATTTCTAAACCTCAAGAAAGGCTGAGTGAGTGGCCTCACATAGTGAGGTGGTGGTTGCTGAGTGACAAGTCATATCTTGAATTAGTGGGATTCTCTGAACTCCAGTTCTGGAGCTGTAGCCAACAGACCAAACTGCCAAGGCTTTAAATTTCTGCTTTCTCCTAAAGAAAATGTATTCAAAGTATTACAACAGTTGAATTTTAAAAGCTGTTAGCACCAGGTATTCATTAAAGACCTTCAGTTTGGCACATTCCAACTAACCCATTGTCATGGCAAGAGGAAATGCCACAGCAGGATATATCAAAGTCCAAAATAAATGACTAGTATCTATTTGCAGGCTTTTTCATTGGCCCTAACCTGAAAGCCCATAATATTTTATGTTATCAGAGCCCGGGGTGCTTCTAGCCCTTAACTATACCACTTATTAGCAAACTTCTTTGCTTATGAGCCAGCTAATCAATACCCTGAACTTCCCTTTTCTCTGTAAAAAAGAAAATAGTGCCTCTTATTGACCTTGTGATTTCAGCTATAGTAAGGATTAAATCAAATAATCTACGTGGAGATATTTTAAGAATTTAAAAGCTCTATCCATAGATATATATAGGATTACTATATTACTGTTTCTAAGAGCAACGACTTGTGAAAAAATATTTGTTGCTTCGATTACCAAGGCTCTAAATCTTAATTCCTTGCTATC
Source organism: Hylobates moloch (assembly GCF_009828535.3). NCBI lineage: Eukaryota > Metazoa > Chordata > Mammalia > Primates > Hylobatidae > Hylobates > Hylobates moloch. The sequence goes on along the minus strand of NW_026652287.1, from coordinate 26,190,837 downwards.
ATGCCACTCAAGCATCACCAGGAAGCGAAGTCAGAACAGGACTAGAGTCTCTAGTCCCTGAAAGTATCCCATAACTAATATTCAAGGAGGTAAAGTGATGTAGTGACCTAGGACTCAGCTAGTCTAGGCTCCACTCCCAGAGTCTGCTATTGACCTTGGACAAACCACTTAATTTTTCTGGAACCAGAGTCTCGTCAGTGGTCAAAAGATGACTTGAATTAGAGTCAAAGATCCCTTTGAGTTATAAAATCAGAATACGAACATTTAATTAAAATTACTAAAGGACAACTTCCCAAGTCATTAATTCATCTGGTTTTACATTTTTAAAATCTCTTTTTAGAAGTACGGAGTTGGAGCCTAAAAACATAGCCTATTTCTGGCAAACAGACATTTCAAAGACATGTGTCCGAATTCTAAAAGAATTCTAAAGAGAAACATCTCCACGGAAATAAGATACTTTGTGCTCGTTTAATATCCTCTCTGGGAGACCCCTGCTCCAAAAATAAATATATGGATACCCCCAAAGCACTTAATTCTGTACTGGACACAGAGTAGGCACACAAATACTTTGTTAACAGCTCTCAGTTTTTGTCCCAGTTCTTGTTACTTAACTCATCTGACCCTGTTTTCTTATCTATAAAGTGGGAACAATACCTTCCCCAATGATCCATTGAGATTAGAAGTATTAAAAAGTTCTGTAAACTGTTAAAAACAATTGCAAGATGTTACTATTAGCTTAGAAATTTAGCTAACTATTCCATGACCTTACTAAAATGTGCTTTTTGGAGAGATGGATGAAAATCTTTCTGACTTAATTTATTACAGAGCACCTACCCCAATGCCTGACTCAACAGATACGCTCAATAAATGTTTGCTGCATGGAAAGTATAATATACAGAAAGACCAAAAGCTCCATAAAATCAGGTCCCATGTTCGTTCTTATTTCCAAATTCCCTGTATGTAGCAGAATATCTAGCACAGCATAGAAGAAATTCAATCATTAGATGAATAAACTTTTGCCCCCTCTAGTTCCTCTTCAGCACAGCTCAAGAGGGAGAGACTGGTAGGGATGATTATGGGTAAAGGCTGCTTGGAATGGAAAACTTGAAATTACTTGGAGAATTCATCCACTCTCTATCAAAAAAAAGCTTGGGAGAGCAGAAAGAGCACAGGCTCTGAGTTCAAATTCAGTTTCCAAAAATCTGCAATTTTGATAAATTAACCAACTAACCTCTCCAAGACTCAGTTTCCTCATCTTAAAATGAGAATAATTCATACGGGTGCTCACTAGAATGGAAGCTCCACGAAGGCAGGGACTTTACTTTGGGCCCGCTGTATCCACACTGCATTTAACAGCGCCTGGGCACAGCACAGGCTCTCAAATATTTGTTGAATGAATGTGTATGAAATTGATTGAGCTAACACAGGTGAAGTATTAACAGAGTGCCTGACACGTAATTACTACTGGGGCAATGGGAACCTTTGTCATCACCACCACCGCTACTGTATCGGTATTATTACAGTTCCTGGTGGTCGTAGAGCGGCCGCTTCGGGGGGAAAGGCCTGGTTTCAAACCTCGACTTTCCCATGCTCTGGCCGTGTGACTTAGGATAAATTAAACTATTCGGGTTCCTTTTTATTTCCACAAAAATTTGTGTTGGGAGAATTAGAGGATATAGGGAAATTACCTAAGAGAGTCTAGAGCCCCGGTGGCAACGAGATGCATGCTAAAGATTAGTACTAAGGCAGAAAATCGCCGAGTCCTCTTTCATCCAGGTAACTGCCTTCGATTATTTCCCACATTACTGTAGCTGAGTACATAACAAGAACGCAAACAAGGGTGGAAGGAATTCCCGAGACCGAAACCGCTAAATGAGAAAAGGGAATTAAACCGGTGCCTGACAGTTCCCACCAAGGGATGGCAGTTTCCGCGACCGTCAGCCAGTCCAGCCAGCCCAGCCAGCCGAGACTGGAGCAGGACAGTCAGCGGCATAAGGAACAAAACCGAAGCAGAGGCTTAGACCCTCCCTCTAACGGTCTCCCCGCCGCTGGCCTCAGGCGGCCGCCAGACTCCCGTTTCCGGCCCTCGCGGTACCACAGTTCCCAGCATGCCCTTGAAGGGAAGTCTTTCCGGCTGCATGACTACTAATCCCAGCATGCCATTCGGCACTCCAGTAAATTAGATGGAAGAGCGGGATAACCCCATTGCATGCAGGGAATTGCAGTCCATTTAGCGGCTGGTTCATAGATGGGCGGGGAAGAGCCGGGTTGCTCTCGTCCTTTAAGAATGATTCATAGAGGAGGGTCAGGAAAGAAGAACGGTTCAGTCTATAAAAGCCCCCTTAAGAGACTGGACACTTCTCCGAGGGAGGGAGAGGCAGGAGAGCAAGCAGGGCCTTGGGCCTGACTCCGCCTCGGTCCGCTAGCCAGGCCTCCATCGAGTCCTGGGCCTTGTCGGGGGCGGCCGTGAGGCGCCGGTTGCTGGGGGAGCGGTGACGTCGCGGGGTGAAAGTTGAGGGGCGGTGACGTCGGGCCGGCCCGGGCGGAGGCTGGCGGGTTGGAGGCAGGAGGGAGGGAGGGAAGGAGGGAAGGAAGGAAGCTGGGAAGGAGCGAGCGGGGGCGCGAGGCGTTTACCTGGAGGCAGCGGCTTGGGCGCGCAGAGCGGCCGCGGCTCCCCCGCACCTGCGGCCATGGATGAGGAGCGCGCCCTCTACATCGTCCGGGCCGGCGAAGCGGGGGCTATCGAGCGGGTCCTGAGGGATTACAGCGACAAGGTAAAGAGTCCTGGCCCCGGGCGTGCGCTATCGCACCCCCGGGCCGCCCTCCGTGCTTGCACATCGCATCCTTCCCCACCCCCCTCATTCCGGGGATGCGCATTGCTCTCCCCCGAAAACGTTTCCGGCTTGGGCATGCGTGTTTGTGCCCCCAGCCTTTTCCATCCATGCATCCTGCATCCCACTACCTCCACTCTAGCGCCCACTCCTCTGATTCCTGGCCCAGCAGCTTGACCTCCGGTCCTCCTCTCAAGCGTGCAGGTCACACCCCCGGAATCCGTAGATGTGCATCTGTGCCCCGTGCCCCACTCCTGGACGCATAAATGCATGCGAGGCTTCCTCACCTGTATAGCATAAAAATACGTGCTTCCCTGCATAAACACGGCCCTTGACATGCATCAAACGTATCAGCAACGATGGCAGTTCTTTCTGTACCTTTAGCACTGTACGGTTTTCAAGGCATTGATGTCTCATCTATGGTCTCCTTTGATCCTCAGAGTGTTTATAGGGTAGATGGTATCCTCCCCATTTTATAGATGAGGAAACCGAGGTGCAAAAGCTGAAATCACGCCCAAGGTCATGGACATATAATGTTGTAAGTGGGTGGAGAATGTAACTCCTAATGGTACCTGTTATTTGTATCGCATTAACAGCTTTCCTGTCCATTATCTCATTTAATCTTACAGCAATCCTGTGAGGTATTATCTGCATTTTGCAATTGAGACTCTAGATTGGTTAAGTAACTTGCCCAAGGTCATACTTGGAGCTGGTATTCCAGTTTAGTTCTTTCCACTTTACAACTCTGCTGTAAAAGAGTATCTTGTTATAAATCCCAGTCACTTCTCAGAACCTCTTTCCAAGAACCGTTAGCTCTTCATTACTTTTCCTTCCAGGAATTTTACATGCTCACTTCAAAAGATAGCCTACCACACCTTTATCCTTTGGTTTAGAAGACTGCTTTATAGGAATGACTGGCGACTCCCTTCTGTGAAAACACACCCAACACCACGTCTCAACCTAGCTGTTAATGTTTTTCTTTCTTTTGCCCCCGTACATCATCTCCCCTTCAGTGTTTGCTTTGTGTCCACCGCTGCATCCATCCACTTTGTATTACTGACAATTTGTGTCTTATTTTTGCATCTTTTCCACCCGGGTCAGAAATGGCATACTGGCGGCTAAATTCCCATTTAATCTTCCCAACAACCCTGTGAGGAGAGTGATGGTATTCCCCAATTCACAAATGATAAAAATGTAGGATGATAATGTGGTCCCAAGTCCACACAGCCACTGAGAGATAGAGCTGAGATTTGAATTTAGGTTGTCCAACTCCAAGTCCACGCTCTTTCTGCCGTACTGTGTTGCTTTCCTTGGGAGCATTCACAGGTTCTATCTATTCATATCTTAGCTCCTTCACTTTCTGATACGCTTTATTGTTGAACATGTCTGCCTAATTGAGGAATAACTCATTTAATGCATAGTTGTACATATTGTGGAGGTTATGATTTAACCCGATTTATTACTGCTTTCCAGAAAAGATATGAGGCAGCTTCAAACTGATTTTCAGAAGCAAGAAATGCAACAGAGAACTTGGCCATTTGTTGAATCAACTAATGTTTATTGAGCACTTATTATATGCCAGATACCCAGCAATAAATAGGAATTTGTTTCTGTAGGGGAGGAAGGAGGAAAAACCTTCAACTGGATATAATCACGTTCTTTAATATTTCTCCTTCCCTTTATGGCTAAACTAATTAGACTCCAGATTTGCCTCCTCCAATTTATCTCTTCTCATTGGTCTCCCTCCAGATTGGTATCTGCTTACCATTGCTGTCCAGGTGCTGTCAGAGCTTAAATCCTGAACATCTCCAGCTCCCTTTTTGTATTGGAAATGTTTTTAAAGTTGTTTTGCATGGTGTGTCTTGCTTAAGGTGGTATTTGAAGTGTTTCAGAAGATTCCCAAACACTTGTAATTTTGGGATCAAGCCTGAGAGTGCTCTGACTAGATGTGAACTGGGTCAGTTAGCTCTTTAAGAAGAAAGCGCTCCCTTCTTCTTTTTTGGAGACGGGGTCTGTATCTGTCGCCCAGGCTGGAGTGCACTGGTGCGATCACGGCTTACTGCAGCCTCCATCTCCTCCCGCCGCCGACCCTCCCAAGTAGCTGAGACTGCAGGTGCGTACAACAGCACTGGGCTAAGTTTTTAAATTCATTTTTTGTAGAGATGGGGTCTCACTATGTTGCCCAGGCTGCTCTCAAACTGCTGGGCTTAAGCAGTCCTCTCACCTTGGCCTCCCAAAGTGCTGGGATTATAGGTGTAAGCTACTGTGCTTGGTGAGAAAGCTCTCATATTTAATACTGACTGTAGTAGGGCCAGTATAGTAGGGCTGATTATAATACAAAGAAAATGGCTGAGCATCATATTGCAGTGAGGTTTTGCCCCTCAAAGGGAGAGATTTTGAGAGCAGATGAATAGGAAGTGAATGTATGATCATAGTGGTTCAGGCAGTAAGAATGGGGAGGTGGAATTAAATTGCCCAGCTCTATGGTATATGGAATTTGGAACCCTGAAAAAAATAGTTGGGTACCATATACTTCAGTTTCTTATCTGGAAAAATGGATTTGAGAAATGTTTGGATTATGAGGTGATTATAGGACATTGAGGAGTCCAACAGAGAGAAATGAATGCTGTAGAGAGAGAGAGACTGGTTCATTATTTGGGAGAGTAGTGGAGAGGTTCTTTATGCTACCTTATTCCTCTAATAAAGCTAGTCCTTGAAAGGAGGCAGTCAAGTGTAGTGGAAAGGTGGTGGGATTTGGCATCAGATAAAATCAGAGTTCAAATCCCAACTCTGCCATTTATTAGCTTTATGACTATGGATAAATTATATTAAGCCTGTGAGTCTCAGTTGCCTTATCTGTAAAATAGGGATAATATCACTATTCTCTTAAATTATTGTGAGGATTACATTAAATGAAATATAATGCCAACACTGGGCACAATGCATCTAGGAAGCACTCAGTAAGTTACAGTTATAATGACCAGGGTACCTAAGAGGTGTGGCCAGAGCACAGGTTCTGTAGGCAGCCTGGCCACTGATCCTCAGCTTAATGGCTTGTGTGACCCTAAGACGAGTTACTTAACTTTGCTGTGGCTTAGTTTCCTCATCTGCCAAATGGAGATAATAATAGTAACTATATCATAGGTTTGTTGTCAGGATTAAATGAGTTACATGTGTAAAGCACACAGAACAGTGCCTGCCACTGAGGAGGCACCCCGTAACTGTTAGCTTTGAACAAAAAAATTAAACGTGGCATGAGTTGGGATAGCACAATATTAAAATTTGGGAATATGCTCCATTCTTCCCCTTCTTTTTCTAATGGGTAGCAAAATTGTACCTTGTACCACTTTCAGAGATACCTGTCGGGCTCCAGGAAACATCTAATTTCTACTGTGTTATATAGACTCTCATTTTCAAGCTTTCTTGCTTCATTCACTGACCTTTGTTATCTTGGAGAGAGGAAATATCTATCTATCCCAGAAAGAATGAAACTTGTCTGTTTGTCAAGGGCATAACACAGCATAGGTCTCAGCATAGGCACGTTTTTTTGTTTGTTTGTTTGTTTAATGAGAGGAGCAGTTGTTTTTCTCTCCTCTCAATTCACCTGTTAACATTTATTGAGTGCCTGCTATGTACTATGTATTATCCCAAGCATTTTCACATTTCGTATGTCATCTTATATTAATTCCTCTTATATTAATCCTCTTATATTAAAACTTATGAGGGAGATGGAAGTATTCTATATACAGGCTCAAGGTCACATAGCTAAGAAATGTCAGACCTGGTCTTCAGATTCCATATCCAGGGATCTTTTTGCAGGGCTGTGTTGCCTTTACCCTGTCTCTTCTGTGTTTTTGAGCACAGAAAAAGTTTCTTTTTCAGGAGTGGTATACTACGGTTATTCCTCAGTATCCAAAGGGGATTGCTTCCAGGATCTCCTGTGGATACCAGAACCTGTGGATACCAAAATCTTCAAATGCTTTAGTCCCTGATAGAAAACACCATAGTATTTGCATATAATCTGGGCACACCCTCCATTTTTTTGAGATGGAGTTTTGCTCTTGTTGCCCAAGCTGGAGTGCAATGGCGTGATCTCGGCTCATCACAACCTCTGCCTCCTGGTTTCAAATGATTCTCCTGCTTCAGCCTCCTGAGAAGCTGGGATTACAGGCATGCATCACTATGCCCGGCTAATTTTGTATTTTTAGTAGAGACAGGGTTTCACCATGTTGGTCAGGCTGGTCTCGAATTGCCGACCTCGGGTGATCTGCCTGTCTCGGCCTCCCAAAGTGCTGGGATTACAGGCGTGAGCCACTGAGCCTGACTGGGCATATCCTCCTATATACTTTTTTTTTTTTTTTTTTTTTTTTTTTTGAGGCAGAGTCTCATTCTGCCGCCCAGGCTGGAGTTCAGTGGCTTGATGTCGGCTCACTGCAACCTCCGCCTCCCAGGTTCAAGCGATTCTCCTGCCTCAGCTTCCCAAGTAGCTGGGACTACAGATGTACGCCACCATGCCTGGCTAATTTTTGTATTTTTAGTGGAGACAGGATTTCACCATGTTGGCCAGGCTGGTTGTGAACTCCTGACCTCAAGTGATCCGCTCACCTGGGCCTCCCAAAGTGCCGAGATTACAGGCATGAGCCACTATGCCTGGCCTCTCCTATATACTTAAAATAATTTCTAGATTACTTATAATACATAATACAATGTGAATGGTATACAAATAGTTGTACTGTATTATTTAGGGAATAATGCCAAGGGAAAAAAAAAGCCTGCACTTGTTCAACACAGACACACAAAAAAATTTTTTTTTTTTCCAGATGTTTTCAAGCCATTGTTGGTTGAATCCACAGATACAGAATCCTTTGGCTACTGTTGGGTCCTAATCACCTCCACTTTAGTTATAGAATGAACTGTTAATTTGGGGAAGTATGTATCATTCCGGTCTAGACTGTTCAAGCTCTTGTTCCCCCACGGGCCTGTTCTGTTTTTCTTTTTTTTGTAGAGATGGGGGTCTCACCATGTTGCCTAGGCTGGTCTTGAACTTCTGGGCCTCAGCCTCCCAAAGTGCTGAGATTACAGGCATGAGGCACAGTGCCCAGCCCTCAGGCCTTCTCTAATAACAGATTTAGTAAAGAGATTAGTTGCCATCATTATCATGATCAACAACAAACTGTGACTAAGGGCCCTGAGGTATGGAGTAGTATCATGATTCTTTACATCACAGGATATTTATGTTAGAGGAGCCTCAAAGATAATAGGGCCCAACCCCCTCGTTTAATAGATGACTCATCAACTATGATGATAACCAGGGAGGTAGCTTGGTGGCCCTGCAGGCCACCTGGACATATGACTACCCCATACATAGCAAATTCCAGCAGGATTCCAGTTTTGAAGTATGGCAAGTTTTTGGCCAAATGAAAGGTATTTAAGATACAGACAGATAGGTAGGTCTCTAGTAATAGTCCTCTTAGGAGAAGAAAACAAGACTGCTGGCAGTGAGGTCTTCATTCATGTGCTAGAAGAACCTGATTCATAGAAACCTAATATTGGGACAGTTCTATAAATATAGCCTCTACATTTGAATAGAATATGTAAATATCCAGGACCATGTAAGAGGACTTTTTGTTTTCTACTTTGGAAGTTGGGCTCTGACTCTTTGAGTTCACATTGTGGGTTCTTGTAGAGAAGCATGTTTAGTGGGTTGTTCCTTTGTTATACTTTGTTCTTATGTCCATATTATGTTATATAATCTGTTTCTGATTTTTAGTTGTAGAAGCAATCTGTGTTCATGAAACAGCACAACATACACCACCCAATTAGGTTTATTCCCTTGTAGTAGTGCTGTTTGAGTGTATCTTTAGAAATCTATGAAATTACTCCTAGCTCTCTAATAGGTCAATATTTGGCCAGACACCACACCATAGGTTATTCAACAATAACAGTAGTGGCCATTGAACACTACTATGTGCAAGGTGCCATGCTTGTAAAAAAATAAGGAAAATTTGATAGGTAGTAAAGTTGAATAACTTGACCAAGTTTACACTTTCAGTAAGCAGTAAGACTGGACTCAAACTCAAGGTTGTCTGACTCCTGATCCTGAGCGTTTTAGAGCTTATTCATGGGGTATGAAACCTGCAGTGAGAGTCCTCATAATAGTCTGGTGTGTCGCTGAGCTGTTAGCTTGCTTGGTCTCTAAATTGAGCAATGGTTTAACTCTGTTTTTTTTTTTTTTTTAATGGGGCTTTATCTTGTTGCCCAGGCTGGTCTCAAACTCCTGATCTCAAGCCATCTGTCCACCTCGGCCCCCCAAAGTGTTAGGATTACAGGTGTAAGCCACCATGCCCGGCCAGTTTAACTCTTTATATTTGATTTTTTGCTCCTATTTCTCTGGAAATTAAGCATGTAAAGAAGGTGAGATGGCTGACTGTTGGCTAACAGTTCTAGAAATACATGTACAGCTGGAAATGCTTGTTCTCTTTTTCCCCATTTCAGCCTTAGAAAGGGGAGAGAATAAAGAAAGGGGTACTGAATAAGTTAAGTATGATCTAAATTGGATAAAAGAACCCAGGTTTATAGAAGCCAACATCTGTTGGATCCAAACAGTCTTAGAGGTTTGAGCTTCTGAATAGATTGGCGCATTCCAGATTCAATTTGTAGTGCCTCACAGACCATTATATTTTCTAATTAAGAGCAGCAGAATAATTAGACCTTGGTACTATTCTGAATTCCCACCTTAAAAGATTAATTCTACAGAGGAACTGTTTAAAAGACACTTTTATAACTTACTGAGTGTCTTTCCAAAAGACAATTTATTTTTCTTTCCCCTTACCATTAATGCCAAAAAAACGTTTAGAAGAAACATTATCTTAACAAGTAGGTACATTTATTCCAGATAATTTATGGTATTAGTATTTAATATATAATGGCAAAAAAATAGGCTTTCTTGGTTTCTTAGTGCAATTATTTTCATTTGTGTTGAACCTTTACAGAGCTTTAGTTTACAACTTTAACCTGATATCTGGCACTTTTAAGTCTAATGTTAATTTTCACTAAACCTCAGGTCTATACATTTCTAAGTATAGCCCTCAGATTTACAGTCTTTCTTTCTTCTCCTCCTCCTTTCTTTTTCTTGTTCTTTATCATTATCCATTAAAAACATTTTTTATTATGAAAACAATATACCAACAATGAGTCTTCTTTTTAAAAAATTGCTACATAATATTTTGTCAGGTGAATATGCTATGTATAATAGAATATTGTCACATGCATAACATTCCGTCAGTCTCCTGTTGGTTATTCCAGTTCTCGCTTTTTTTCCTCCACAATATTGGATGACACTGCAGTGATACACATGTAATTATTCTCTCCTTCTAGATCAGTAGGATAAATTCTTAGGAGTAGGAGTTCTGGGTCAAAGAATGTGAATATTTTTATGGCTTCTAATATGTGTTGTTGCCAGATCACTTTCTCTTTTAAGGTTTATGTCAGTTTATACTGCCACCAGGAGTATCATGCCTGGATTATTGATGTCCATTCCTCACAGGGCATTACGTCCTTAGTCTTGCTTTCCTTTAATCTGGCCTGTGAGCTACTGCCCAAAAAGTTCTACTAGAATGCTGGTCACACCTCCGTCATAGTCTTCTCCTGGTTGCCTGTCACCTATTTGCCAATTCAGGTGTAAATTTTAAAATCCATGCCGTTACCACCTGACTTCATTCCTTTTAATTGTTTTGCATCTGTATTCGAGGCAGCCTCCCTCCCTCAGATGGCCACTGTATCCTACCTCTGAGTGTTCCCTCCGATCATTTCTTACATTCAGAACTTCTTTTCTGCCAACATTTCTCTATCTTCTTTAATTTAAAAAATTGCTGCTTCTGCAAAGATGTCAACGCAGAACCACCTGTAATGATGATATCTTTAGTACTTAGTGTACTTCACTCCTGGTGGGTTGCCAGTAAATATTTGTCAGTGTGGCTAATGAGAGAAAGAAAAAAGAAAAAGTGGAGAGATTTTCGGTGGAGATTTTTGTTTTTTAATAGAAAGGCTTAGAATTCTTAAGAGTACTTGGTTCTCCTGAATAAAACTTCAGAGGAGAATGAGGAATTCTGTGCTCTATTTTTGGGGTACCACTGTTCTTTCTGTGATCATAGGCAAGCCAACTTATTCTGTCTTCTATTCTTCTCTACTTCAGCTACAGAGTAGAAAATATAGTCTTGCCAGTCATTGCAGAAGAGTCATGACACTCTCTGCCTTTCCAGTTATTTTTTCCTCATAATCATTTACATCATCATCATTATATCCCTAATATTTACTGAGTATTCCTACTTGCCAACACTGAGATTGTGCTTTGTATACATGCCTTAGCTTTTTTTTAACTGTCACAACCTCTCTGTGAACTAGGTACACCCTGTTTTCAGATGAGAAGCCCAGTTCCAGAGAGTTTACTTGCTCAAGGTCACAGCTAGTAAGTGGTGGAGCCATCGTGATTTAAACTCTTATTCTTATTGAATTACTTTTCTGAAATATCAAACTATCAAATCTTCCCTATCCACAATTCTCTGATGATTTCTTATTGCATATGAAAAAGAAAGTATAAACTCAGCAACATTGGAAGGCCTTTCCAAATCACTGTCCAGTCTACTTTTCCATTCTCATCTTCCTGTATGCCCCACCCCAAACATATGTCCTGCGTTCCAGTCTCACAAAGTTGCTTATTTCACAAATAGATCATATAGTTTCACACATTCGAGCCTTTGTTTTTGTTCCTGGAATGCATTCCATTTGCCTCTGGCAAACTCCTGTTTATCCCTCAAGATCCAGCGCAAATGCTCTGTATGCTGTGAAAGCCATTCCGATTTTCCTGGACAGTTAGTGGCTTGGTTTGCTGTGCTCCTTTGTATATGTATCTGCTGTAGTCTTTCACACTGCTTTATAACTATTTGTTTACATACCTGTCTCCCTTACTTTAATAAGAATATTGAGATATGGGAAGGCAACATTTTTTACAGGGACATTATTTTAGATACTATTAAACGTAGCCAAAATTTAAAAATACATGTATTTAAAATGACATTGTTTCCCTTTTTTCCCCCCTCAGCATAGGGCTACTTTCAAATTTGAATCAACAGATGAAGATAAAAGAAAGGTAAGCCTTGGTGTTACTCTGTGAATGTTTATGTGTGTGTGTATTGCATTCGTGGAGTTTCTAAGCAGTGGTCATGTTTTCATCTGATGGTTATTGATTGGTTTCTTGTTTCCCTTCATTTTGTTTTTTAGGAACCCTGAGAAGAAAGGTTAGGTTAGGTTTAGTTTGGGTTACACATAACTCTTTCCTCCTCTGTCCTCGCAGGACTATTAACACTTGTATAAATCAGGGGAGTGGGAGGGATTCAGAGGAGTCTCTCCCCAGATCTACTCACTCCCAAAGACTGACTGTTTAGTGGCAAGACCCCAGGTTGCCCAAAATCCATTGCTAGTATTGTAAAACTTAGCTTGAGACAAGGTCTCGCTCTATCACCCAGGTGGGAGTGCAGTAGCTCACTGTAACCCCAGACTCCTGGGCTCAAGCAGACCTCCTGCCTCAGCCTCCCAGTAGCTAGAGCTACAGGCACACACCACGATGCCCATTTTTAAATTTTTTTGTAGAGACAGGGTCTCATCATATTGCCCATGCTGGTCTCTTGAACTTCTGGCCTTAAGTGATCCTCCTGCCTTAACCTCCCAAAGTGCTGGGATTACAGGTATGAGCTACCATGCCTGGCCCTGCCTTTGTGTCTTGCTGTACTCCGTACATCTATCCCTGGCCATACAAATGCCAGAACCAAACAAGAGAGTATGACTGAATCAGTGTAAATCTATCACTGCTGCTAGAAAAATAGCTTAAATCCAGTATTTTGCTAGTAGTGGGTTGACAGTGCCTTGAAATCATTCCTCCATTCACCTGTATCCCCATACCTAGTATCAGTGTCCTGCTCATTTTACCTTTTCAGATTTCTTCCATCCATTTTTTCCTTAACCTCTGCTCTAATTCAGGCCTACATCTGATTACTGCATCAGTTTCCTGACTGTTCTTTCATTTTCCAGTTACATGCTTTTCTAGTAGATTGGCATCCATAAATCCAAAATAGCAATCTGACCATGTCATCCTTAGCCTTAAAACCCTTCATCTATCCCTTCATTGACTTTCTTTACCTACAGAATAAACTTCAAGCTTCTTAACATGACATGCTGGGTGCTCAGTGATCTGATATATGCCTACTTATGCAGCTTATTTCTTTTCTCTCCCTTGTATTTTGTGTTTTAGAAATAGAAAATGTTTCCAGTTATGCACACATCCACATCCCTTCTGTTTCTTGCTTACTATTTTTGCAATATATTGTTTTCTACCTAGAATGCTCTCTCCCTCTTGTACACCTCTTCTTTTTCTCACCTGGTGAATCCCTACTCACCTCAGGGGCACCTCCTTCAGCAAGCCTTCTCTGACATTCCAGTTAAGGTGAAGTACCTCTTCAATATTCTCATAATGCTCTATATAAATCTCTAAATTAATATTTATGCCTTGTTTCTTAATTATATATCTGTTGATGTTAGACACTGGTATCTTTATACACGTGACATTTGGAGTGCCCAGCACATAATAGGCACTCAAAAATATTTATTGGATGAGTGACCATGGAATATAAATTTTGTAGATTAAAGGTTTAACTCTGACTTTCTCTCGGATTTGAACAATGTAACCAAGACTAGAATACCTTTTAGAACAGGGATTCTCAACTAGGGATATGCTCTTTGGAGAGCTTTTTCAAAATAGCCCTGCTCAGGCCTAACCTCTTATCTACTGAGTGAGAATTTGGGAGGTGAGCTCCAAGCATGTGTATTCTATGTCTCTGTCTCTCTCTCTGCGTGCGTGTGTGTGTGTGTGTAAAGTATATAAATTATTTAGAGACAGGATCTTGTTTCGTTGCCCATGCTGGAGTGCAGTGGCATGATCACAGTCCCCTGTAACACTCCTGGGCTTAAGTGATCCTCCCACCTTAGGCTCCTGAGTAGCTAGGAATACAGGTATGTGCCACCATGCCCAGCTAATTTTTAAATTTTTTGTAGAGACGGGCTCTCACTCTGTTGCTCAAGCTGGCCTCAAGGGATCTTCCCACTGTGACTTCCTACAGCCCGAGGATCACAAGTGTGAGCCACCACGTTTGGCCCAATGTGTATTTTTTTTTTTTTTTTGAGACAGAGTCTTGCTGTTTCGCCCAGGCTGGAGTGCAGTGGCGCGATCTCAGCTCACTCTGCAAGCCCTGCCTCCCAGGTTCACGCCATTCTCCTGCCTCAGCCTCCCGAGTAGCTGGGACTATAGGTGCCCGCCACCATGCCCAGCTAATTTTTTGTATTTTTAGTAGAGACGGGGTTTCTCCATGTTAGCCAGGATGGTCTTGATCTCCTGAGCTTGTGATCCGCCCGTCTCGGCCTCCCAAAGTGCTGGGCCAGCCACGTCGCCTGGCCCCAATGTGTATTTTTATACATGGTCTTCAGGAAATAAATACTCATATATCTGATGGGAGTGCAAAATGGCACAATCCCTTTGGGGAAGAAACTGGCAGTGTCTACCAAAATTACAGATGCATTTTACTCTTTCACCAAGCAGTGTCTCTTTTAGAAATCCATTCTGCAGATAGCTTGAACCCCAAGTAAGCAAAGTTATTCACTGAAACATTGTACATGATAGCAAAAGATTGGAAAGAAGTGTCCAGCATTTAAGGAGTGTTTGAAGAAACTATGGCTCATTTACATTATGGAATATTATGATGTAGTAAAAAGAGATTCACTGTATGTGCTAATGAGAGAGTGAAAAAAAAAGCAAGGTGTTAAAAAGAACATGTTTGACAAACTCATGGTAAGTATTCAGGCTAGGAAGCCAGTTGCTATTTATTTAATTTCATTGGAAGATCCATACTATATCCATAGATTCATGGTACCTTAGAAATCTGACATTAGAGTCTTTGGTAGTGCTTTTACTGGTAAAAATAAGCATATTAAGACAGTCTCCTACCCCATATAAATTTCAGGTGAAAGGGAGAAATTTCTTACACAGTTATTAATAAAATGTGTATTTCCAATAGGGTAGTAGAAAAAACTAACATTTTAAAAGTACTGTCTTTTTCTGAGTTTTAGATTTCTGGAGAGAGTAACTACTGTATAGTGCTTATTACCAGTTATAATGTGTAGGTTTCTGCTTCCTGGGAGGTCTGTTATAAACAAATGTCATTAGGGAGCTAGCCAGGTAATCTTCATTAATGGGAAAACATCGGCAAACAAATCCATTTCTGTGAAGTCTCCAGGGGTTAAAACCATTTGTGACTCTTTCATGCCTAAGGCTCTTTTTATACTTAAACATCAGAACTATTGGACAGCTCAGAAGGATCTATACCTTAATAAGCTTTTCAAGTTCTTAATGGAGAGACATATAGAATATAGGCATTTCTGTACCTTAAGCCTACTCAGAAAATAAAAGGAACTCACATTACTGCCCAATTCGTTTGCTCCCTGTATTCATTTTCACACTGCTGATAAAGACATACCTGAGACTGGGAAGAAAAAGAAGTTTAATTGGACTTATAATTGCACATGGCTGGGGAGGCCTCAGAATCATGGTGGGCGGTGAAAGGCACTGCTTACATGGCGGTGGCAAGAGAGAAAAATGAGGAAGATGCAAAAGTGGAAACCCCTGATAAGCCCATCAGATCTTGTGAGACTTATTCACTACCACGAGAACAGTATGGGGGAAACTGCCTCATGATTCAAATTATCTCCCACCATGCTCCTCTCACAGTACGTGGGAATTATGGGAGTACAATTCAAGATGAGGTTTGGGTGAGGACACAGAGCCAAACCATACTGTTCTGCCTCTGGCCCCTCCAAATCTCATGTTCTCACATTTCAAAACCAATTATGCCTTTCCACCAGTCCCCCAAAGTCTTAACTCATTTCAGCGTTAACCCAAAAGTCCACAGTCCAAAGTCTCATCTGAGACGAGGCAAGTGCCTTCCTCCTATGAGCCTGTAAAATCAAAAGCAAGCTAGTTACTTACTAGATACAATGGGGGTACAGGCATTGGATAAATACAGCCATTCCAAATGGGAGAAATTGACCAAAACAAAGGGGTTACAGGGCCCATGCAAGTCTGAAATCCAGCAAGGCAGTAAAAATTTTTTTTTTTTTTTTTTTTTTTTTTTGAGACGGAGTCTCGCTCTGTCGCCCAGGCTGGAGTGCAGTGGCGCAATCTCGGCTCACTGCAAGCTCCGCCTCCCGGGTTCACGCCATTCTCCTGCCTCAGCCTCTCCGAGTAGCTGGGACTACAGGCGCCCGCCACCACGCCCGGCTAATTTTTTGTATTTTTAGTAGAGACGGGGTTTCACCGTGGTCTCGATCTCCTGACCTCGTGATCCGCCCGCCTCGGCCTCCCAAAGTGCTGGGATTACAAGCGTGAGCCACCGCGCCCGGCCAAGGCAGTAAAATTTTAAAGCTCCAAAATGATCTCCTTTGACTTCATGCCTCACATCTAGGTCACGGTGATTCAAGAGGTAGGTTCCTATAGTCTTGGGCAGCTCCGCGCCTGTGGTTTTGCAGGATATAGCTCCACAACTGGCTGCTTTCACAGGCTGGTGTTCAGTGTCTGTGGCTCTTCCAGGCGCAGGGTGCAAGCTGTCAGTGATCTACCATTCTGGGGTCTGGAGGATGGTGGCCCTCTTCTCACAGCTGTACTAGGCGGTGCCCCAGTAGGGACTCTGTATGGGGGCTCTGAACCCACATTTCCCTTCTGCACTGCCCTAGTAGAGGTTCTCCATGAGGGCCCCGCCCCTGCAGCAAACTTTTGCCTGGGCATCCAGGCCTTTCTGTACATCTTCTGAAATATAGGTGGAGGTTCCCAAACCTCAATTCTTGACTTCTGTGCACCCGCAGGCTCAACACCACATGGAAGCTGCCAAGGTTTAGGGCTTGCACCCTCTGAAACCATGGGCTGAGCTGTCCCTTGGGCCCTTTTAGCAATGGTTGGAGCATCTGGGACTCAGGGCACCAAGTCCTAGGCTGCACATAGCCAGGGACACTGGGCCTGGCCCATTAAACCATTTTTCCCTCATAGGCTTCCGGGTCTGTAATGGGAGGGGCTGCATTAAGACCTATGACATACCCTGGAGACATTTTCCCCATTTTCTTGGGGATTAAGATTTGGCTCCTTGTTACTTTCACAATTTCTGCAGCCAGCTTGAATTTCTCCTCAGAAAATGGGTTTTTCTTTTCTACTGCATTGTCAGGCTACAAAGTTTCTGAATTTTTATGCTCTGTTTCCCTTTTAAAGTGGAATGCTTTTAACAGCACCCAAGTCACCTCTTGAATGTGTTGATGCTTAGAAATTTCTTATGCCAGATACCCTAAATCATCTCTCTCAAGTTCAAAGTTCTACAAATCTCTAGGGCAGGCGCAAAACGCCACCAGTCCCTTTGCTAAAACATGACAAGAGTCACCTTTGCTCCACTTCCAGCAAGTTCCTCATCTCCATCTGAGACCACCTCATCCTGGACCTTATTGTTCTTATCACTATCAGCATTTTTGTCAAAGCCATTCAACAAGTCTCTAGGAGGTTCCAAACTTTCCCACATTGTCCTGTCTTCTGAGCCCTCCAAACTGTTCCAGCCTCTGCCTGATACCTAGTTCCAAAGTTGCTTCCACATTTTCAGGTATCTTTTCAGCAACACCCCACTCTACTGGTACCAACTTAACATATTAGTCCGCTTTCACACTGCTAATAAAGACATACCCGAGACTGGGAAGAAAAAGCAGTTTAATTGGACTTAAAATTCCACATGGCTGGGGAGGCCTCAAAATTATGGTGGGAGGCGAAAGGTACTTCTTACATGTGGTGGCAAGAGAGAATGAGATAAACCCATCAGGTTTCATGAGACTAATTCATTACCACAATAACAGTATGGGGGAAACCGCCCCCGTGATTCAAATTATCTCTCAGCAGGTGCCTCCCACAACATGTGGGAATTATGGGAGTACAAATTCAAGATGAGATTTGGGTGGGGACACAGCCAAACCATATCACTCTCCTAGTTCTCTTTCCTAAATGTGTTTTTGGAGCTCTATGCCAGCAACTACTTAGTAACAGCGGGACATTTTTTGGTAAACTACATTGCTATCTCTTTGAAAAACTACCCCCCCTTATATGAAAAATCTTTGTGACAACTTAGAAGTAAGTGTAAGGGAACAGTGCCCTTCAAAAAAAAAAAAAAACTTGATTATACTGTGCTTTTTAGGAGATAGTTATAAATTAATGATCCTTAGACCTAATTCCTGACACTTATACAGTGTTTTGCAGTTTTACAAAGATTTGCTTCTTACTGGTAGTGCTGTATGGTAAGAATATCACCATTCCTATCTTATGAATAAGGAAACTGAGGCTCATGTGAATGACAGCTTGCTAACACTCACACCACTAGTTAGTGGTTCAGCCTCACATAGACAGCAGATTATCTATGTGCAGCTCCTTCACTGCTCACTGCTCCATAGCTCCCTCTTACTACCATTGAGGTATATTTCAGAAGGCTTGAAATTATGATCCAGTACCTTGTTTTCTCTCATTTCATACCTTAAGAAACCACTTAGGTAACTGGACTTAAGTTGGAAGATAGCAAAGGAAATTAGCAACTAGAAGTGCTTAAATTTTTCTAGAGAAGTCAGATACAGTGGCTAATGTTTGTGCATATAATGCAAATAGTTCCAGGTGCATGTGGATCATTGTATACTTAGATATAAGCACCTGTGTTTATTGAAGCATTTGCTTTATATTCTGTACCTAAATTGGTAGGCTGTGATTATCCACCAGCACATAAACAAATATGTCATGCAAATATGTAGGATTGGGGGGAGGATATAATGAATAATCTGAAAATTCACATGTTGAGGAAAGGAAAGCTCTTAAACAAAAAGCTTTAAAACAAAACTGACCTCAAAACCAATAAAGAGTACTAATTGCAATAAGTTTTGAAAGAGACGTATCATAAAATGATTAAAAGATTTCCAGCTCTTCACATATAAGAATACAACCTTATCAAATGTGGAAAATTTCAGTTGTCTGAGATAAATCTTTGTGTATATAGTAATTTTCCTCAAAAGAGTGAAGTTAAAAGTAGCCAAATATCAAGTATATTTTATTACCTTCAAATTCACACAGCCCATATTTCTGTGAAGCCATAAGGTAATTGTCAAGTTGAGATTGCAAGCTCTTTGAGGACAAGAACTCTGGCTTACTTTATATTTTCAGCAAAATAGGCACCTATAATAAATGCTTGCTAACTGAATGAAAATAACTTGGTGAGTGAGTGGAGGCCGGAATTCCTGTGACTTGTACATTTTGTTTGGTTTTGTGTTCTATATTATTTTAGCTATAAAGTAGAATCCCAAGCACAGCTCATGTTGTTCACTGAAAAAGCAGGATACAGTGCAAAAGTATGCATACAGTATGATCACAGCCACGTAAAACTGATAAAAACCATACAAAGAGAAAATGGTGACAAGGAGATAAATGGCAGCCACCTGAATAGTTATTACTGTGGATATTTTTCTTTTCTATTTTTTAAACTGTTCTTTTATATTACAATAGATTATAATGATATAAGCATAGGTTCATTATATAATTATAACATGTTACAATATACTGTTATAATAGCGTGATTGGAGTTATAAGCAAAGGACTAATACTTCTTTTTTCAAATCATGTATTTTCTCTAAAATTGGCCTTCTTGATTACATATTCCTTTTGGGAGAGCATAAAAAACTCTTACTCAGTTTGGGGTAGTATTATCGGCAGAGCCAGTTTATGGAGTGAAATATATATAAACATAAAAGTTCATTCTGCCATTTCAAATACTTTTTTTCTTTTTTTCTCCCATGCACAAATGTATTTAGCATATTAGAGATCTCTGTAATCCACAAATATTTTTTCAGTAAATCCTGTATTCCTGGCCTTGTGTTAGGCCTTGGCTCCTAAGTTGGCTTTTTGTCCATGGTGTTTGGTTTGGCACTTTCTCAATTATAGATGCATGCTGAGGCTTGCCATTGTGGACTATAGAAAATGAATGGGTAAATTTCTATATTAGATTCCCCCAAGGAATATGTGCCAAAATAGAATCATTAATCCTAGACTGTGAATCCATGCTTTGGAATAGCTTGAGGAATGGATGCTTGTTCTAAAAGCCCTTTGTCCTTATTTTGGTCATTTGAAATTGTCACACTCCAGTTTTCACTAAAACAAAATAAGCTTTGTATGCTTTGCAAATTTGACTCAAAATTTATTTGGTGTCTTTGCTTGAGGGAATGTTTTGATACATATTGCAAGTACAGTTCTCACTTAGAAACCAATAATTTTCAACATCTTCATCTCTTTAAAATAATTGCACACAATACCAAAAGTACATCTAAACCTTTTATTTTTTAAAGTTCCTGTCCAGCTGGAATCTGGCACAAGACTTGACTTAGGTCTGAGGTGTATCATAGGGCAGGATGAATGCCTCACGGTAGGTCAAAAAAACAATTTAAACTTCATTCTAAATTCCACTTTTAGTTTTAGATGTTTTGCCATGGCACTGGAGGAGTAAATCTAGAAAGCAAGGACAGGACAGCCCTGACTTAGTAAGCCATAGGTGTGGCAGTCTATACAAGATCGTTGGATCACTTTTTAGGATTTCTATCTGCAATAATAAGAATACTATCTCTGATTTGCACTTTAAGAGTTTCAGGTGCATTTTCTCATATAGAGATTTCATGAAGAAGTTCTACTTCCAGCCATGACAGTGTGAGGATCTCTACAGATCTGCTCCCTAATGGAACTGGTAAAAATTATTTTTGAGAACAACCATTTAAAGTCTGGAAATAGTCCCAAAGGCATACAGTCAATGAAGAAACACCTATTCAAAAAAATCTAAAAGTAAGAAAAGTGGGCCGGATGCTTTGTCTCATGCTTGTAATCCCAGCTACTTGGGTGGCTTGAGGAGAGAGGATTGCTTGAGTCTAGGAGTCTGACGCTGTGGTGAGCTATGATCACGCCACTGCACTCTAGCATGGGTGACAGAGTGAGACCCTATCTCTAAGGAAAAAAATCAAGGAAAGTGAAAGTCTGTTATTTGAACCAAGACCTGTTCTCCCTCTCTTCTCTTGGCTAAGTGAGATAGAGCTCTTCTCCAAACTGGTGCAGGGAAGAATATACGGTTCCCTTTCCCTCTAGTCCCAGTTGGAGTGCTGTCTTCACAGGAGTGATGGAATGTCAGCATTTCTCATCCTGCCCCCAGCTACCTGTTGCTGAAACTAAATTCTGGACAAGTGTAACTGAGAGGTGGGTCTTACCTCCTTCCATTCTGCTGTTCCTCATGGGATAGCAGCTGTACCTTGGCTGTGACACTGCTGAGAATACCGGGGCCACAGTCATCCTGGTGGTGGAACATGATTCCACCCCAGGAAAAGCAAACCAAGGAGATCTAGGGTTGCTGTACCTTTACTTCAGTTGAGCTGTCAGCCCTAAAGTGGGGGTGTCACATAGAAGCATACCATTGTCTCTGCCCCCAGCATCAGCACCAGGGCTCAGAAATTTTGTCCAGGGGAAGAAGCAAGCCTTATAAAAGAGAGTGCTGAATGTCTCCTCAAAGGAACTGGCTTCATTTGCACAGAATATGGAGAAGTTCATGCCTAAGGGTGCAAGTTGTGATGAAAGGCACTTGGGGTGACATTAACACAGTCATTGGAGATTTAGGTTAACCCAAAGGCCAGCTACTTTGCTAGGAGGAATGGAATAACTGGGCTAGATTGCTAGAGAGAAAGAAGGAAAGTGGTAGCTGGGAGGAACTATCCCTTCAAAAGATTGGATCTGTTTGTGGGGCAATTTTTGCCCCAGGACATTTTTGAAGACAGTAGATCAGTCAACCAGCAATTAGTGACACATAACAGCTGTGTGTGGTCAGGAAAAGAGAAAGTCAGAGGGGTCTGCCAAAGCCACTGTCATCCCAGGGCAATTGTGGGCATACCCAATGGTGTGCCCCATAAAGTGCAACATTAGGGCTTCACACTTTGAGGAAGGAGAGAGAGAATAGACTGCTAAGATAATTTAGCCAGTCACTAAACAAATAAACAAATACAATAGCAAGTCCCCGAGAAGGTGGGTAGAAGGGAGTGCAAATACCTAGAGTTGTTACAAGATGTCCAGTTTCCATGGGCGGGGTGGGGTTGGGGGAGGGAAGCAGGCACCAAAAACTGCCTGTATGACGAGATGTTGATTTAACAAAGACTTCAAAGTAGCCATTATAAATATATTCAGAGAACTAAAGGAAACCATGATTAAAGAAGTAACAGATGTAATGAAGTCACATAAAATGGAGAAATCAATACAGAGATAGACGTTATTTTTAAAAAGAGCCCAATAGACATTCTGGAGTTGAATATAACTGAAATAAAAATTCACTGAAGGGGCTCAACAGTAGATTTGAACTGGCAGAAGAAAGAATAAGCAAACCTGAAGATACAGCAGTAGAGAATATTCAAGGCAAAGAACAGAAAAAAGAATAAAGAAAAACGAAGAGAGCCTTAGAGAATTGTGGAATAACATTTACACACCAACCTACACATAATGGGAATACCAGAAGGAGAGGAGAGAGAAAGAGAGGAGAAGAAAAATATATTTGAAGAAATAATGGTTTAAAACTTCCCAAATTTGTTGGAAACCTACATATCCAGGAAGTTCAGTGAACCCAAAGAGATGCATAAATACATCATAGTAAAAATGCTAAAAGCCAAAGACAAGGAGAAAATCTTGAAAACAGCAAGAGAAAAATGACTCATCACTACAAGGGAAGGTCAATAAGATTCACAGCTGACTTATCAGAAATGTAAGTCAGTGGGATAACATATTCAAAGTGCTTAAAGAAGAAACCTCATCTCAGAATCCTGTATCTAGTAAAGCTATCTTTTAACACTGCAGGGGAGATAAAGACATTTTCAGATAAACAAAAAACTGAAAGAATTTGTTGCTAGCTGACTCACCTTACGAGACTCAATAAGAAACAAGTTCTTCAGACTGAAAGCAAGTAACCCTAAACAGTACTTTGAATCCACGTGAAGATATAAAGAGTACCTGTAAAGCTAATTATGTAATTGTAGAAGTCAGTATGAATACATAATTCTCCCATTTTCTCTTAATTGATTTTAAAAGCATTTGTATAAAACGATATGTATATAATGTATTGTTCAGTCAATAATATAGAGAAATGTAATACACTTGCCAAAACAGCACAATGGTGAATGGGAGCAAAGCTGTATTGAACTAAGGAAGCAAATCCAGATGGTAGCTAGGATCCACAAGAACAAATCAAGAAAACCAGAAATGATAAATAAGGCTAATATATCAAAAGCTATAAATGTATACTTGCTCTCCTTTCTTTTCCCAGCTTCTTTAAAAGACAAAATTATAAAGTAGTAATTATAATAATGTATTATTGGATTTGTAATGTTTATAGATGTATATAACAATAATACTATACAAAAAGGGGGAAGGGAATAGTGAAGTAGCTACGTTGTGTCTGGAGTAAATACCCGGGGTTCGTCTTCCCATGCCAAGACAATTTAGGCCATGGACACACACCAGGAGTTTAGGAGCGGAGGTCTAACAGGCAAAAGAAAGAGAAAGGAAAACAGCTGTCTCTCTAGTGAGAGAGAGGGGACTTCTGAGAGGAAAAAGGAGCCAGCAGCGGATGTGCCAGATTTTATAGTCAGATTTGAGAGGTGATGTCTGATTTACATAGGGCTCACAGATTGGTTGGATCAGGTATGATGTTTACATAGTGTGGGGAAGGCTGGCCGCCCTAACCTCATCTTATTATGCAAATGAACTTTCCCATTGGCCAGCACTATCTTGTCTGCTCCTTGATGTACATGTGGCTGATAAAGAGAAAGGAAGATGGAGCCACCATCTTGAATATGATTGGCAAAACTGCCGGCATGTATGTCTGCAGCTCGATTTTACAGGCTGCTCTTTGTTAGAAAGGAAAGTAATTTGGGGCTGCTTTTCATGAAAAGGAAAACCTTACCGAGGACTTCCGTACCCTTACTATCTACCTAAGTAATTTCTTCTTAACTCCTGTATCAATAATGCTATACAGGAATGTTTCTATATCTCACTGGAATTAGTATAAATCTGGAGCTGATTCTAATAAGGTATATGCTAAGCCCTAGAACAATGACTAAGGACATAACTCATACTTACACTCTGAAAACTGTAAAACATTGTTAAAAGAAATTAGAGAAGCTTAAAATAAATGAAAAAACATCCCATGGTCATGGATTAGAAGACTTACTATTGCTAAAATATCAGTACTCCTCATATTGATCTACAGATTCAATGCAATACCTTTTAGAAACCCAAGTGGCTTCTTTGTAGAAATCGACAAGCTAGTTCTAAAATTTATATGAATTTTTGACACAGAGTAGTCAAAAAAACCTTGAAAGGAAGAACAAACTCAGAGGATTCACAATTCCTTATTTTAAAATTTACTACAGGGCCAACAGTGGTGGCTTACGCCTATAATCCCAGCACGTTAAGAGGCCGAGGTGGGAGGGTCTGTTGAGCTCAGGAGTTCAAGACCAGCCTGGGCAATATAGTGAGATCCCCCCATCTCTAAAAAGAAAAAAGAAATTGCTACAAAGCAGTAATAATCAAGGCAGCTGGTATTGGTGTGAGGATAAATGTAGATATTAACAAATGGTGCTGTGACACTTAGGTAGCCACATGTAAAAGAATGCAGCTGGATTGTTACCTCATGCTGTATACAAAAATTAAACTCCAAATGAATCAAAGACCCAAATGTAAGCATTAAAGTCATACAATTCTTAGGAGAAAACATAAAGGTAAATCTTCATGTCCCTGGATTTGCCAGTGGATTCTTAGAGATAACACCGAAAGCACAAGTAATAAAAGAAAAAAATAACATGAATTGGATTTCATCAAAGTTAAATACTTTTGTGCTTTGAAGGATACTATCATGAAAGTAAAAAGACAACCCACAGAATGGGAGAAAATATTTGCAAATCCTATGTCTGATAAAAGACATGTATCTAGACTATGTAACTCTTACAACTCAAAGGCAACTCAATCTTGGGCAAATGATCTGACTAGACACTTTTCCAAAGAAGATGTACAAATGGTCAGTAAAGATACTTGATATCATCAGTCATCAGGGAAATGCAAATCAAGACCACCATAAAATATCAGTTCATACCCACTAGGATGGCTAAAACAAAAAAGTAAGATAACAAGTGTTGACAAGAACTGGAAGAAATCAAAATCCCCATACACTGCTGGTGGGAAAGTAGTATGGTGCAGCACTTTGGAATACAGTCTGGTGGATCCTCAAAAGGTTGAATAATTACCATATGACCTAGCAGTTGCACTCCTGGGTGTCTACCCAAGAGAAATGGAAATATATATCCACATGAAAACTTGTAAACAAATATTCATGGCATTATTCATAATTACCAAAAGATGTAAACATGCCCATCACCTGGTGAGTGGATAAATAAAATGTGTTATATCTATACAATGAAATATTTGACCATACAAAGGAATAAACTAACTGATGCTGCTACAACATGGATGAACCTTGAAAACATTATGCGACACGAAAGATGCCAGACACTTAAAAGGCCACAGATTGTATGATTTTATTAACTTAAAATTTTAGAATAGGCAGATCTATGGTGACAAAGTAGATTCATAGTTTCCAGGGGCTGGAGGAAGAGGGGAATCAGGAGTTACTGCTAATAGATATCTTGAGCTTCTTCTGGGAATGATGAGAATGTTCTAAAATTAGATAATATGGGTGGTTGCACAAGTGTGAATATAGTAAAAAACAATGAATTGCATGCTTTAACAAGTTGAATTTTACAATATGTGAATTATATCTCAAGCTATTTTAAAATAAATACTAGTAGATAGTGTATCGTCTACGCCCATCATCGTTCCAAATACTGTTGGGTATTAACATTTAATCCTCACAACAAAGCTATAAAGTAGGTAGAATTTTGCTTATTTTACAGATGAGGAAACAATGGCACGCAGAGAAATTACTCGCTGAAAATAAAGAAGTTGGAGGCCATGATTCGAGCTTAGGCAGCCTGGCTCCAAGACCCATGTGCTACACCGTACTGCCTCTCATTAATAATTGGATTGACCTGTTGTGTAGTTTATGAATCGATTCTATTTATTTCCTGATTTTAGGCACCTGAAATGTAAGATTTGATGGAGAACATAAAGCTTTGACATTAAACTAGTTATAGCATTGACAGAAAACAGAAGATCATGCTTGCCAGTGTAAGTAACTGAATAGAATAACTAGTGAAGAAGATAGCTGTGTAGTACTGGCCTTATAACACTTAGGCATATCGTAGATCTTTTTGATGCTTTGGATTCATTTTTTGTTGTCAAAAATGTAAGGTTTCCTTTTCTCAGTAGCTAGCTTTTTTCTTCCTTTCAAATTTTGATCAGATGCTGAGGAAAGTGCAGAAATTTGTACATCTTTGGTGCATGGAAAACTCATAGGGACTTGAATGTTCTTGGCTGACCAGATATTTCCACATTCTCAACTCCTCTATTTGTAGATAAAAAAACTAGAGGTTGACTTAGCCAAGGTCAGAGTTAATGAGCAGAAAAGCTGGAACTCAAACCAGTTCCTCTGTCTTCTTTTCTGACTTCAGTGATGATCTTTGCAGGGCCTATCCTCAGATAGCTCACAGTGTAGTAAGGGACCCACAGTGTCTTCCAGTACAGTGTGATTCCTTCTAAAGCATCCTACACTAAGGGTCATCACCCTGACTGAATATTTTCGGTAATGGAACGCTTACAGCAGCCACTGTAGTTTTTTTTTTAGATAGCTCTAATTGTTAGAAGGCTTTTACTTATATGAACTCTAAATCTGCTTTGCTTGTCCTAGTTTACCCTATTTCCCTCTGCCGCTGTTGTCCATCATTTGACTTAGCTTCCCACCTCTTTTTTGCCACTTAGTCTTTATCATTTTTTTCCCCAGCTTACTGCCAAACACATTTATCAAAAAGCTTTCTCTGCCGAAATTCCTTATAGTTCATTCCTTCAGTCTTTTAGCACATAGCTTAAATTGCTGTATATTGAAATTTAGCATTTCTTATTCATTTTACATATTTTCAACCTCCCTAATATTATAAACTACTTGAGTCATGTTCTTTTATATCTCACTAACTCAAAATAGACATCTTGTCACTAAGTTAGAATATATTTCTCTTGAATAATTTGCATGCACTTAAATTTTAAATTGGGAACATTTTCAGATACGTTCCCGTATCAGGGTGGTGTACATAGATGCTCAGTAATAGACACTGTAGAATCTGTAGAATTAATAGAAAAATTGCAGTGTTATTTTTTATAACATCACTATTTCCCTTTCTCAAGTGGCTTTGCCATTTCATTAAAATGCAAACCCTTGTAAACAAACAAAAATATTCCTAGCAATATTTTTCTTATATAGAATGTGCTTGTTAGTGTTTCTTGATCTGTTTGTCCATCCGGCCATCTTTATGATGTAATGTGCATCAACCTCCTACTCTATGCCAAGCACTATGCTAGAGGTTTCTAATATATCATCTCATTTCGTATTTATAAGCCCTAGTTGTTATCCCTATCTGTTTAGAGTTAAGGAAATGTAGCTCAAGTGATTTCAAGAAATTTGCCCAGGATTACCTAGCCACCGGGGCAGAGCTCAGCTAGTGTCTGAATCCAGGTGCTGGTGCTTTTTTTACTTCAACTATACTGTTTCAATTAAGTCGTGTATAAGACGCCTTATACTTCATAATAGGGTCTCATATGCTGTCTATGTAAATAATTACCATAAGCATGTGAGATAGATAAATTTCTATCTTACAAATAAGGAAATTTAGTTTCAGAAAATCAATTTACTCCAGATCCAAGTTCAGAGAATAGAACTAGGGATTAGGAAGAACCCACATATTTTGTTTCCATGCTTTTTCTGCTATATTATTAATGTGTTCTTATGCCTTTGAAGACCTCTAAAATCACACAGCTGTCTCATTGAGACAACTTCCCTCTTTCCCCTGTTCTCAGCTATCTTAGTCTGCTTGAGCTGTCAAAATACCATAGACTGTATGGCTTAAAGGACAGAAATTTATTTCTCCCAGTTCTGAAGGCTGGGAAGTCAAGATCAAGGTGCTGTCAAGGTAGGTTTCCTTTCGAAGCCTTTTCTCCTAGCTTGTGAGCAGCTGCCATGTCACTGTATGCTCACATAACCACTTCTTTGCATTTACACAGCAAGAATACAAGCTCTTGATGTCTCTTATAAGGGAAGTAATCCCAAGAGACCAGAGCCCCACCCACATGACTTCACCTAACCCCACTTACCTCTGTATTAGTTTGTTCTTATTCTGCTATAAAGAAATACCTGAGACTGGGTAATTTATAAAGAAAAGAGGTTTAATTGGCTCACAGTTCTACAGGCTGTACAGGAAGCAAGGCAGCATCTTTCTGGGGAAGCCTCAGGAAGCTTTTACTCATGGCAGAAGGCAAAGCGGGAGGGAGACACCTTATGTGGCTGAGCAGGAGGAAGAGAGAGAGAAGGGGGAGGTGCTACACACTTTTAAACAGCCAGATCTCACGAGAACTCAGGACAGTACCAAGGGGGAACATCCGCCCCCATGACCCAGTCATCTCCCACCATGTAATTCTCACCTCCAGCACCAGGGATTACATTTCAACATGAGATTGAGGGGGGACACAGATCCAAACCGTAGCACTGCTCAAAAGCCCCATCTCCATATATTAATATTATCACATTGTGGGTTAGAGCTTTAACATATGAATCTAGGGGCATGGGACACAAACATACAGTCCATATATTAGCTTACCATCAGAGTCCCTGACTATCTTGCATACATGCTTGGGCTATTAGAGCTGAAAACCAGGGATTCAAAGATAGAGGAACTAGTTCAGAGTGACTGAGTGTTGTGGAGTAGACGGCATTGGAGACAAAGTAAGGAGATTCCAAAGAGATCGTATATAGGAAAGAACTTGATTCACTGAAAAAGGCAAAGAAGCAAAGGGGCTGCTATAGGACCAGGATTTATATCAGCCACCAAGATATGAGGTATATGTTATTGTGACAGTGTTCATCTTGCAGCCTTGCTAGTGTACTGTGTAATCAAACTGTAGCTTGTGCTAAGAACTCCCTAAAGATTAAATGAGATAATGTTCTCTCATTTGGTAAATTCTGATTTGAAACAAATGAAGATACTTCTGTATTTGCCAACATACTAACTTTAAATACTAAAATACATTTCACATGGGCAGTGGAGAATAGGGCTTTCTGAAAAATAGACTTAAGTAGTAAAAGAAGCAGAGTTGGTTGGTACTGTGTTTGAAGAGAAATAGAAAGTTTTGACATACCCATTTTTGCCCTCAAAATGGAGGCTTATAAATGGAAGCTTATAAAACCTTTCTTGTCAAGAAAGAAAGGGCAGCTGATTGGTTTTATAAGCTTCCATTTATACCTAAGCTCTTTCCTGTTAATGAACTCTTGATGATGTAATGTGTCTTTCCCAGGATTGCTAATTAGCAAAGAAGTTTGAGCCAAACTTGTTTAATAATTGTTTCTCAGAACTTTATTTTCAGTTTTTTTTGACAAATCACCATGATCTATAACATAACATTGATTGTGTTACTGAAACATGTGCATGTGCAGGAAAGGAAGTTAGAGATGAAATTTAGGAAGTGAGATATAGCCTCGTTCATAGAGACAGTATCCATTAAATAAAAAATGAGAATTGCCATTGCCTCCCATATTACAAGTAGGAAAAACCCTCAAGTGTATATAATATTAATTTTTTACATGAACTCAGCTGCATGAGTATTCATTTTAGAAGATCTCTATGTTAGCTTTTTATAAAGAATTCCAAATTTGACCTCTAGAATCCTCCCAGAACCTTTATTAAAAGCATATTTTAAAATTCTGGCAGTAAGTCATTAACTATTTAGTATTTTTGTGAAATACAGTTTTTGAATAGATCCGTCTTGTGGAACTGACACATTGTCCCAACTACAATTATAGTAAGCTTATTTTAGAATTTAATACCACCCTCATCTTCTGCATGTACATATGCACCTCTTGTTCCCCCCTACATACACGTGCTGTATACAGAGGGCAGAAGTTAAGGACTATCAGATTTAGGTGGCTGACCTTCAGCTCCAGTTAAGAACTAAAATTAGATCCTCGTGGAATATATATCCAGTGACGTTCATCACAGAAGAGTGTAGACATAATCTTGAGAGGCCAGGGAAACATCATCCAAGGGAGCCTGCCTTAACTACAAAAAATCCTTTGACATCTCATTTTTTATCTTAAAATTGATGTAAGTTATGTATTGTGATTTGTAATACATTCATTTATTTTCATGTAGAAATCCCCTACCCCAAATAAATCTTTTAGTGAAATAGTGGTTAAAGAATATGTACCAAAATTACCTATGACTTTAAGTATCCCTGGCACTGGGCCACATCTCCCAGATGAATGTGCATAACCTATTTTAAGATTAGGGTCTGTCCCGTCACTATAGGAGTACTGGTAGATTCAAGTGAGTATAATTCAAGCATGTGGCTAACACTGTAGTCATAATGGGCAAAAAAGCAGGGAAGGAGGAGTCTATTCTACTATCTATTCTATTTTATTAAAGAGAAAGTGGCAGACTGTAAGGATAGGTATTTCACTGCCACTACAATATGAGAATTTTTTTTTTTAAGTGGAACCATGTTTAAGGATTTAGGTCTGTTTATTTAAGGAAAACAAAAATCTGTTCTTAGAAATTCCCTTCACTGGCCTAGTTTAGCCCAGAATTTCTTTTAATGTTAGGAACACTCATTTTTGTTTTAGTTCTTGTGTATCACTAGATACCAGTAAAAGAGAGTAGGACTGAGTCAAATAAGAATTTGAGTCCCCTTTTCCACTGTAGCTTTCTCTGCTACCTTAAGCAAATCATTTAGCCTATCTGGGAGTCAGTTTTCATATCTATAAAATGAGAAAGATATCCTCTTGTCCTGAGTATGTTAATAGGTGTTATTTTTTGAAAGAGTTCTGTGGTCAAAGTAAGGAAATATCAGTTTTTAAAAAATGAGCAGGGCTAGGCACAGTGGCTCAAGCCTGCAATTCCAGCACTTTGGGAGGCAAAGGTGAGGGGATTGCTTAATTAAGGCTTGAAGTTTGAAACCAGCCTGGGCAGCATAGCAAGACCCTGTCTCTAAAAGTAAAAAAAAAATAGCTGAACACAGTTAATTGCACCTCTATTCGTAGCTACTTGGGAGGCTGAGGCAGGAGGATCCTTTGAGCCCAGGAGTTCGAAGTTACAGTGAGCTATGATCGTGCCATTGCTCTCCAGCCTGGGTGACAGAGTGATGATACCCTGTCTCAAAAAAAAAAAAAAAAAAAAAAAAAGCAAGTTTCTTTTCCATAATACATGGGAGACTCTTTGGTAGTTTGATATGCCTTATAAGTTTCCCAAGCTTATTTGCCTACAAAACCCATTTTTATAGAGTCTTTTGTACTGCTAGTGTTTGTTAATGGTAAGTGATCATTATAGTGCCTTCTAACTCTTAACATTCTGAAATTGGACACAGTTACACAGTTTGTTTGACTCTTCAGCTTGTTTCTAGACTGTAGTTATCCTAGGTTACTAACAAGTTGAACTCAATGCTTGTAATGTGTGTGTATCCTGCTGTTTTTTCCAGCTGGTACTGGAAAGTTATTGCATTTTCCTGTTTCTTGTAAATAAAACAAACATTACTCCTTGTCTTTTGCAGTTTTTCACTTTCTCTGTGCCCCTTTGTTTCAGTGTATTCAATTATTGGTCCATTTTTATTCTAAATTAATCTATTCATCTTTATCTGAGTTTCACCAACTAATAGTAAAGATTTCTGAAACCCTCAGCCCATTAAATCCTTTTGAGAAACACTAATGTTGGAGAGAAAACTATCTCACTTCTACATGTGGGCTTATTTCAATCAGAAAAACAAGCGACCTTTAAAATGTTGCTATTGGTTAAGATCTTTAATTATAGGTCTTGTTCTTAGAAATGTAAAATTTTAGCTCTTACTGTGTACCATCATTTCATTTAATAAAACAACATTGTCATAGAAGGAGTATTATCCCTGTTTTATAGGTAATGAAACTAAAGCTCAGAGAAACCTAATAACTTGTCCAGATCTCACAAATAATAAATAGCAGTCATATCCAACTTATATTCTCTATTATACCTTGTAGCTTCTTACTAAAACATATGATAATACTGTATGTGGCATGTGTGATGTAGTTATTATGATAAGTAACATTTATTGACTAATTCTAGGGTAGCACATGCACATCATCTCATTTAATTCCCTCAACAACCCTATGAAATAGGTACTTTTTTTTTCTTTCTTTCTTTCTTTTTTTTTTTTTGAGACAGAGTCTCACTCCGTCACTCAGGCTGGAGTGCAATGGCGTGATCTCTGCTCACTGCAACCTCCGCCTCCTGGGCCCAAGCGATTCTCCTGCCCCAGCCTCATGAGTGGCTGGGATTACAGGCGCCCACTACCACGCCCATCTAATTTTTTGTATTTTTAGTAGAGACGGGGTTTCACCATGTTGGCCAGGCTGGTCTCGGAACTTCTGACCTCAGGTGATCCGCTCGCCTTGGCCTCCCAAAGTGCTGGGCATGAGCCACCATGCCCAGCCTGAAGTAGGTACTATTATACCAATTTTACAGGTAAGGAAATAAAGAAATTAGTCAACTTAAAGTCATACAGCTAAAGTAAGTGGCAGCTGGGAATCAAATCCAGAGCTTTAATAACCTATTAAATATTTGGAAATAATATTCTATAGCACACAGTGCTTTGAAGTTGTCATACCTAGTATGTATGTTTGTAAATATTCAACATATTTGACAGCATCTTTATGCCTGTGGAAGAAGAGAAATATGTTAAACAGACCCTGCCCCCGCCAAAGCTGATAAAAGAGAGAACTCTCCATAAATACAATTCAAGGTCAGAGGTGTTAAGTGCTATAAAAGTGCTAGAGATTAAGTATTCTGGATTTAGAGGTAGAAGGGATTACTTCCTGCTGGGGGATGGTGAAAAAGATAGCATTTGATTTGAAGGGAGGAGTGATTTAAGAAGGTCAGGGGTTGGGAAGACATTCTGAATACAGGAAGTAACATGAGAAAAGGCACAGAAGTTTGGACAGGCATTAGATCAAGGATATTATGACAATAAGTAGTTGAATGTGAGTTTTAGAAAGGTGAGTTATGGGGGGATCAGGCCCCTTCCTAGTTAATGTGTTTGGATGTGTTTTATTTCAGGTATCTACTATGGGACAGTTAAAAGAGAAATGTCTACCAGGCAGCAACATTTTCTTTTTGCTGCCAACTTTAGGAAGCAAGTCACTTATCTCAGAAATAAAAGATACCACCATCAACCAAGTTATACAAGTTAGAAATCTATCAAGTTCCTTGCCTCCTCTTTCTTCTTCGTTCCTGACCAATCATTCCACCAATCATTCAGTCAATTCTGCACCCTTAAAATCTTTCCTCTGCTGGGCACCATGGCTCACTCTGTAATCCCAACACTTTGGGAGGTGAGAATATCACTTGAGTTCGGGAGGTCGAGGCTGCAGTAAGTCATAGTGGCACCACTGCACTCCAGCCTAGGTGACAGAGTGAGACCCTGCCTCAAAAAACAACAACAACAAAAAACCTCTGTAATTTTCCCAGTTTCATTACCACTGCCTTAGTTCAGACCTCCATCATCTCTCACTAGGATTACTGCAACAACCACTTAACTGCCCTGCTTCTGGTCCTGCTCCCCTTTTCTTATTCATTTTCCACATTAACATCAGAGTAATATTTCCAAAATGCAAATCTAGTGTCATTTTCCTGCTTAATACTCTGCAGTAAGTTCCCATTTCCCTCTGGATTAATTCCAGACTCTTCATTCTTCTCATATAAACATGGACTAGTATATTTTCTCTTTAAAAAAGAAAGAACAGCCTTTCTTGATCTTACATTCCCTCTTATTGCCAGCCCATTTCTCTGTTTGTCTTACAGCAACATCTTGAAAGGTATCTACTTCTCTCTCTTTTTCACCTCCCAGTTACTCTTCAGAAACTGTTTTTCTGTGTTTGGTTTTTTTCTTTTCTTTTTTTTTTTTTGAGATGGAGTTTTGCTCTTGTTGCCCAAGCTGGAGTGCAATGGCACGATCTCGGCTCACGGCAAACTCCGCCTCCTGGGTTCAACGATTCTTCTGCCTCAGCCTCCCGAGTAACTGGGATTACAGGCATGTGCCACCACGCGTGGCTAATTTTTTGTATTTTTAGTAGAGACAGGGTTTCTCCATGTTGGCCAGGCTAGCCTCGAGCTCCCGACCTCAGGTAATCCGCCCGCCTGGGCCTCCCAAAGTGCTGGGATTACAGGCATGAGCCGCCGCACCCATCCCCAGAAACTGTTTTTATCAAGGCCATTTGTGATCTAGCATTGCCAGGTCTTTATGCTGTTTCATCTTTCATCTGCATTTCAAACAGTTGACCATCCCCTCCATAAAATATTTTCTGCCATCTTGTGTTCCAGAACACCACACTCCTAAATTTCCTCTTGCTAATACCTCTTTACCTCCTTTATCAGT
Organism: Hylobates moloch; assembly: GCF_009828535.3. Lineage (NCBI taxonomy): Eukaryota > Metazoa > Chordata > Mammalia > Primates > Hylobatidae > Hylobates > Hylobates moloch. The sequence goes on along the minus strand of NW_026652287.1, from coordinate 26,156,223 downwards.
TTTTCTTCCCCACAGCCACTGAGTGGTAGCATCTTTCATGGCTTTTAGCCCCCATTTTCTCTATATATTTTTCTCTAGGCAATCTCATCTACTTTTATAACTTAAGAATACCGTAATCCCAGCACTTTGGGAGACTGACGTGGGTGGATCACGAGATCAGGAGTTGGAGACCAACCTGACCAACTGGTGAAACCCCGTCTCTACTAAAAATATAAAAATGAGCCAGGACTCGTAGTGCGCGCCTGTAATCCCAGCTAATCGGGAGGCTGAGACGGGAATTGCTTAAACCCGGGAGGTGGAGGTTGCACGAGCCAAGATCACGCCATTCCACGCCATCCTGGGCAAGAGTGAGACTCCATCTCAAAAATAAATAAATAAATAAAAGAATGCCCTTATTCATATAGAAAGCGTAGATAACCCTGATGGCTGCTTAGGGCTCCAGCCACATACATTCAGCTTCCTGTTTGACATCTCTGGTTATCACAAACTTAATGTGACCTTACAGAATTTTCCCCCAAACCTGTTTTTACCCCAGTCATCCCCTTCTCAATAAATGGTACTATGTTGGCTTAAGCCAGAAACTTCCCTGTCCCCCACAAGTAGTAAGTCCTGTCAATTTTCCCTCTAAAATACATACCAAATCTGTTCACTTGTCTCTCTCGCCACTGCTACCACTCTGGTTGAAACTATGTTTGTTCCAGTCCAACCCATTTTGATTCTGTATGGTACAGATTCTGTATGGTACATTGATGGGATACCACATTTCAAAGCTATATTATATTTAGGTTAAAGCTAAGTTGTTTTAACAAAGGGACCCCAAGATAGAAGTGGTTTACGAAATATGGGTGTTTATTACCTTTTCCAGTAATAGTTCTGAGATAATCATTCAGGCAGTGAATGGCTCTGCTTTATGAATTTATTCAGGGGCCTGTTTCCTTTCAAGTTGTCAAGTCATGCTTCACCATCTGAGCATTGTCTTAACCTAGGCTGGACTGCCACTTTTAGGTCTTAGGCTATAGAAGGGAATAAGACAGTGGAGAAGTCATACCCACTGTCTTAAAGAGCCAGACCTGGAAATAGCATAGATCGTGTCTATACACTTTCATTCTACTGGCAAGAGCTCCATCATATAGCAGTGAAGAACAACTGGGGAATATGGTGTAGCTAGGTAGCCATGGGCCTTGCCACAGTTGTTACTGCATGAGAAAAGGACAGTGGGTTTTGGTGGACAACTATCAGTTTCCATCACAGTGTCTAACAATTAAACTGTCAGATAAGCCTACAGTCAGCCTTCTGTATGCATAGATTCAACCAACGGAATTCAAAAATATTTAGGGGAGGCTGGGCACTGTAGCTCAAGCCTGTAATCCCAGCACTTTGGGAGGCCAAGGCAAGCGATCACCTGAGGTCAGGAGTTCGAGACCAGCCTGGCCAACATGGTTAAACCCCATCTCTACTAAAATACAAAAATTAGTGGGGTGTGGTGGCACGTGTAATCCCAGCTACCCAGGAGGCTGGGGCAGGAGAATCACTTGAACCTGGGAGGCGGAGGTTGCAGTGAGCTGAGATCGCACCACTGTACTCCAGCCTGGGCAACAGACGAGACTCTGTCTCAAAAAAAAAAAAAAAAATTTAGGGGAAAAAACCCCCAAAACAATGATATAACAGTAAAAAATACAAATAAAAAATATAACAATTTACATAGCATTTATATTGTATTGGGTATTATAAGTAGTCTAGAGGTGATTTAAAGTATATGGGAGGTTGTGCAAAGGTTATATGCAAGTACTATACCATTTCATATTAGGGACTTGAGCATCTGTAGATTTCAGTATCCATGGGGGTCCTGGAATTAGCCTTCTGAGGACACTGAGGGACAACTGTATTTATGAAACTTTATACTATTTATTACTCTGGTATCTCAGTTTTGCTACCTTATATAGTTGAAGAAAACTTATAAAGGATAAGAAGTGTGGTCTAGAACAGTGCTTCTCAAATTATTTGAGATGAAGGATCAAGGTCTTTTTTTGTTTGTTTTTCCCTAATTTGCGGTAGGCCAATACTTTTCTAAAATGTAATAAAAATTAATCACTAAAAGAAATAATCATCAAATTACTATGAAAGTTTCTAAATGCATACTCTTTTTTTTTTTATTATTATACTTTAGGTTTTAGAGTACATGTGCACAATGTGCAGGTTTGTTACATATGTATCCATGTGCCATGTTGGTGTGCTGCACCCATTAACTCGTCATTTAGCATTTGGTATATCTCCTAATGCTGTCCCTCCCTGCCCCACCCCACAACAGTCCCCGGAGTGTGATGTTCCCCTTCCTGTGTCCATGAGTTCTCATTGTTCAGTTCCCACCTATGAGTGAGAACATGCGGGTTTTGGTTTTTTGTCCTTGCGATAGTTTACTGAGAATGATGTTCTCTACAAAGGACACGAACTCATCATTTTTTATGGCTGCATAGTATTCCATGGTGTATATGTGCCACATTTTCTTAATCCAGTCTATCGTTGTTGGACATTTGGGTTGGTCCCAACTCTTTGCTATTGTGAATGCACACGTGTGCATGTGTCTTTATAGCAGCATGATTTATAGTCCTTTGGGTATATACCCAGTAATGGGATGGCTGGGTCAAATGGTATTTCTAGTTCTAGATCCCTGAGGAATCGCCACACTGATTTCCACAATGGTTGAACTAGTTTACACTCCCACCAACAGTGTAAAAGTGTTCCCATTTCTCTACATCCTCTCCAGCACCTGTTGTTTCCTGACTTTTTAATGATGGCCATTCTAACTGGTGTGAGATGGTATCTCACTGTGGTTTTGATTTGCATTTCTCTGATGGCCAGTGATGATGAGCATTTCTTCATGTGTTTTTTGGCTGCATAAATGTCTTCTTTTGCGAAGTGTCTGTTCATGTCCTTTGCCCACTTTTTGATGGGGTTGTTTGTTTTTTTCTTGTAAATTTGTTTGAGTTCATTGTAGATTCTGGATATTAGCCCTTTGCCACATGAGTAGGCTGCAAAACTTTTCTCCCATTCTGTAGGTTGCCTGTTCACTCTGATGGTAGTTTCTTTTGCTGTGCAGAAGCTCTTTAGTTTAATTAGATCCCATTTGTCAATTTTGGCTTTTGTTGCCATTGCTTTTGGTGTTTTAGACATGAAGTCCTTGCCCACGCCTATGTCCTGAATGGTATTGCCTAGGTTTTCTTGTAGGATTTTAATGGTTTTAGGTCTAACATATAAGTCTTTAATCCATCTTGAATTAATTTTTGCATAAGGCGTAAGGAAGGGATCCAGTTTCAGCTTTCTACATATGGCTAGCCAGTTTTCCCAGCACCATTGATTAAATAGGGAATCATTTTCCCATTGCTTGTTTTTGTCAGGTTTGTCAAAGACCAGATAGTTGTAGCTATGCGGCATTATTTCTGAGGGCTCTGTTCTGTTCCATTGATCTATGTCTCTGTTGTGGTACCAGTACCATGCTGTTTTGGTTACTGTAGCCTTGTAGTATAGTTTGAAGTCAGGTAGCGTGATGCCTCCAGCTTTGTTCTTTTGGTTTAGGATTGACTTGGCGATGCGGGCTCTTTTTTGGTTCCATATGAACTTTAAAGTAGTTTTTTCCAATTCTGTGAAAAAAGTCATTGGTAGCTTGATGGGGATGGCATTGAATCTATAAATTACCTTGGGCAGTATGGCCATTTTCACAATATTGATTCTTCCAACCCATGAGCATGGAATGTTCTTCCATTTGTTTGTATCCTCTTTTATTTCATTGAGCAGTGGTTTGTAGTTCTCCTTGAAGAGGTCCTTTCACATCCCTTGTAAGTTGGATTCCTAGGTATTTTATTCTCTTTGAAGCAATTGTGAATGGGAGTTCACTCATGATTTGGCTCTCTGTTTGTCTGTGATTGGCATACTCTTTTTTTATGCCTGTCTCACCTTATGTACCTGTCTCAACATGATCTAGCAACAAGGAGTTGGTGAACTGGCACTAATCAATAGACAATTCTTCTAAGTAGCACTTGCCTCAGAAGTGTTTTCTAACAACCTATTTTGGATTCCCAGAGTCTAGTAGATGAACTGTGGTATCAATCTTTTAAACAAAGATATTTTCTTTATGTATAAAACTTTTAATTTTTTAATAGTTTTAGAAATCACCTCTTAAGATAGCTTATAAATCTTGATAGATCATTTGAATGCTCACATATGCTTCATAGCCTATTTTGTTTCATAGCTAAAGCCAAAAATGATCCTTGTTTTATTGATTCAGAGTGGAAAAAAAAGCCTACTATTCTGGAGCTCAAAGAAGGTTGCCTTAGAGGGCATTTAGTTTTAATGCATGGTGTTGAGGGAAAAAAAGGCCTAATAAAGTGACATGCTCAAAATCACAATAAATCGGAGACAGCTATGGTATGACCATAATTTACAGTGGAAATTACATTGGAATCAGATGATCCGGATTGAGTCCTGATCTTTTATTTCTTAACCAAGTGGCTCCAGGCAATCATTTAATGTTTTAAGAATTGTGTGGTGGGGCCGGGCGTGGTGGCTCAGACCTGTAATCCCAGCAGTTTGGGAGGCCGAGGTGGGAGGATCACCTGAGGTTAGGAGTTCGAGACCAGCCTGGCCAACATGGTGAAGCCCCATCTCTACTGAAAATACAGAAATTAGCAGGCGTGGTGGTGTGTGTCTGTAATCCCAGCTACTCAGGAGGCTGAGACAGGAGAATCGCTTGAACTCCGAAGGTGGAGGTTGCAGTAAGCCGAGATTGTGCCACTCCACTTCAGCCTGGGAGACAGAGAAGACTGTCTCAAAAAAAAAGAAAAAAGCCGGGCGCGGGGGCTCACGCTTGTAATCCCAGCACTTTGGGAGGCCGAGGCGGGCGGATCACGAGGTCAGGAGATCGAGACCACGGTGAAACCCCGTCCCTACTACAAAATACAAAAAATTAGCCGGGCGTGGTGGCGGGCACCTGTAGTCCCAGCTACTCGGAGAGGCTGAGGCAGGAGAATGGCGTGAACCCGGGAGGCAGAGCTTGCAGTGAGCCGAGATTGCGCCACCGCACTCCAGCCTGGGCGACAGAGCGAGACTCCGTCTCAAAAAAAAAAAAAAAAGAAAAAAAGAAAAAAAAAAGAACTGTGCAGTAAGTGTTCAGTAAGCATTTCTTAGGTTGAGAAACATAAAAGTTTTTTGTAAACTGTAAAGCACATAAGCAAAAAATATTACAGGTTACACATCCCAAATCCCCAAACCTGAAATCTCCAAAATTTGAAACAAAAAAAAAAATTTATGGATACGTAATAATTCTACATATTTATGGGGTACGTGTGATACTTTGACACAACTGTACACAATGTATAATGATCAAATCAGGGTAATTGGGGTATCCATCCTCTCAGACTTTTAACATTTCTTTGTGTTAGGAACATTCCAATTCTGTTCTTCTGTTTCTTTTGAAATATACAATAAATTATTGGTAACTGTAATTGACCTATTGGGCTACTGAACACTAGATCTTATTCCTTCTAATGGTATTTTTGTACCCATTAACCAACCCCTCCATATCCACCTCAAAGCCACCTCTACTACCCTTCTCAGCCTCTGGTGGACGTCATTCTAGTCTCTATCTCCATTAGATCAATTTTTTTTTAGCTTCCATATATAAGTGAGAACATGCAATACCTGTCTTTCTGTGCCTGGTTTATTTCACTTAATATAATGTCCTACAGTTCCATCCATATTGTTGCAAATGACAGGACATAATTTGGAACTTTTTGAGTGCTGACATGATATTCAAAGGAAGTGCTCATTACAGGACTTTAGATTTGGGCTGCTCAACCAAGTAAGTATAGTAGAAATATTCCAAAATCCAAAGAAATCCGAAACACTTCTTCTGATCCTAAGCAGTTTGATTAAAAGATACTCAACATGTGCTATAATTATTAAAATTGTGAGGCCATTTCTTTTAATGGTAAACCAACATTGTTCTTTCTGGACTCTGCTGCATTTCATGCTAGGGATTCATTGAGAACAGGAGTCATATTTAATACTGCATCCTTTTAAAATTATGTTTTACAAGGACTCTAGCAATATGAAAAAATGCTTATTATGTTAAATTTAAAAGGAAACAAAATTCTGCACATGGTGATCATAACTATGTGTTAAAATAATAGTGCATGTTACTGAAAATCAAGTAAATTAAGGATCAAGCCCTCTGTCCACTGTATATAAAATATACCAGCTCATATAATTAATGGATTTTTTCTATTTAATAGTTTTATTCTGTATTTTAAAAAGCATATACATATAAGTAATTTAAACTCTTCAGGAAAAAGAACTTTATATGAAGGTACATACCTTCTGCTACTTCTGTGAAAAGACTCTTACCCAGGGGGGTAAACCACCCTACCAATACAATCACGAGAATAGTGTCTACTATTTTCTTTCCTTCTTAGAAAGAGGAAGTGTCAAGACATTATTAAAAGACCTCTACTAATGCTTGAGATTTAGGGACCTTCTTCACTTAATTTATTTTGAGTTGTGAGGAGGGTGCTTATTATGTTCTAGTTGCTCTGCTAAGAGCAACTAGATTAGGAAGAAATAAAACATAATAATAGTCACCATTAAAGAGTGCTTATTATGTTCCAGCGTCTATTTTATAACATCCCTGTGAGATATGGATGTTATTTCCTTTTTTTTTTTTTGATCCTCCCACTTCAGTCTCCCTAGGATTATAGGCATGAGCGACCGCGCCCAGCCTCCCATTTTTTAAAAATGGGAAACTGAGGCTAAGAAGTGTCTAAATCATACAGCTGGTAAAAAAAAAAGTCACACAGTGGCAAACCCAGGTATTAAACTCAGGTCTTTGATTTAAAAGCCACTACAATACGTTTTCTTCTCTTGTAAAAAAGATATCCCTTCTGCCTTCAGAGAGCTTTTAGTAGTTGAGGCAAACTCATGAAAAGAAAACTAACAGGATGGATGTGCTAAGCACAAAATGATTGCTACAGATTTGTGGTTTAGGTATCCCTTAGAAAAGAAGAATGTTGAGGGCTGAAGTGGTTAGGGAAAATTTTATGTTGAAAATGGATTTTAAGCTTAGCCTTCGAGCATTGCTGAAACTTAAATAGAAAAGGAAAAGGACTGATGTGTAGAGAGAGGCTGTAAAATAGCAAAAAAGCTCAATATGAGATAATTTGGAAAGAAATATAGCTAAAGAGGAAAATTTGGTAAGAATAGTATGAAAGAAGACTCAGAGCAGGTTAGCAGATCTTAAGTGCCAAACTGAGGACTTTGACATTTTACCTTATAATAATGTATAACAGATAACCTGTACTGAACATTTATCACTTGCCAGGCACTGCCCTATGTGTTTGTACATGCACGATCTCATTTAATTCTTGCAGTAAATGAGGTCCAGAGACAAGTAACTTGCCAAGGCCACAATTGTTCAGAAGAAGGGCCAAGATTTGCATACAAACAATTTAAATTCAGAACTTCTACTCTTTTTTTTTTTTTCTTGTTCTTTTTTTTTTTTTTAATTATACTTTAGGGTTTTAGGGTACATGTGCACAATGTGCAGGTTTGTTACATATGTATCCACGTGCCATGTTGATTTCCTGCACCCATCAACTCGTCATCCAGCATTAGGTGTATCTCCCAATGCCGTCCCTCCCCCCTCCCCCCACCCCACAACAGTCCCCGGAGTGTGATGTTCCCCTTCCTGTGTCCATGAGTTCTCATTGTTCAATTCCCACCTATGAGTGAGAACATGTGGTGTTTGGTTTTTTGTCCTTGCGATAGTTTACTGAGAATGATGTCTTCCAGTTTCATCCATGTCCCTACAAAGGACACGAACTCATCATTTTTTATGGCTGCATAGTATTCCATGGTGTATATGTGCCACATTTTCTTAATCCAGTCTATCGTTGTTGGACATTTGGGTTGGTTCCAAGTCTTTGCTATTGTGAATAGTGCCGCAATAAACATACGTGTGCGTGTGTCTTTATAGCAGCATGATTTATAGTCCTTTGGGTATATACCCAGTAATGGGATGGCTGGGTCAAATGGTATTTCTAGTTCTAGATCCCTGAGGAATCGCCACACTGACTTCCACAATGGTTGAACTAGTTTACAGTCCCACCAACAGTGTAAAAGTGTTCCTATTTCTCCACATCCTCTTTAATTACCACACTGATTTGGTTTTAGAGTCTGGTGGGTTGAACAAATTTCAAGCCCAGGATCACTGACCTTAAACAAGTAATATGCCTCACACCTTTGGCAGTTTTTAACATTTTAGTTAAGAAAGGTAATGTGACAATAGAAACTGACATCTCATTCCTGTCCCTGCCACCCTTACACATCTTTAGCACATGGCAGTGAAGGAGAAATCAAGGTAATGTGCTAATGGCTTTCAAGTCTGCCTGCTTTTCTGTGTTCATCTGGTCAGGTATTCTCAGTTAACCCTCGACCCTAACGTCCAAATTATGTCACTCCGTTGTTAGTCATAGTTCAGTGATTCTTACATTGTGGATTCTGGACCAGCAGTAGTATCAACTAGGAATTTGTTAAAAGTCCCATTTCTGGACCCTCATCCCGGACCTACTGAATCAGAAACTCTAGGGATGAGGTGCAATAGTCTGTTTTTTAAAAGTTCTTTAGGTGATTATGGTGCATGATGAAGTTTGAGAACCACCGTTAAGAGTCCACTCTAGGATTTCAGTTCCGGAGCAAACTACTAAAAAGTTTTTGGCAATCCTTGATGGGTAGTTGTGGTGGCAGGGCATACCATGCTGAAGGAATAGTGGAGGAAAGACTCAGGACGTATCATGGTCAGGGACTGGGGGTCAATTTGGAACACCTGAAGAAGAAACAGTATGTGTTTGCATTGTGTGTATCAGACAACAGTAGGAAAAGGGAAATTGGGCCCATTTCAGCAGCATTCTGTGGGCAGCAGGGAGGTATGAAAGGTGTTTGAGGAGAGCAGAGCATGTTTTAGGAAGAGTAAAATCAGCTTAAATAGTTATAGCACAGAAAAGTACTGATAGGGCAAAATAAAGGGGAAATACAAGAGCACCTTTGAAACATGGAAGCAGTACACAAACTCAACAGATAGAAGAGCTATAAAGAATGCTGCCTTTTCAACCACTTTTATTTGTTTCTGATAATATTCTTTAAATAGAAATTATTGTATTGAGTAAAGCATTAAATATGTCGATTAAATATCACTTTTATTGTTTTTTACGTGTTTTTGGTTCTAAAAATTGTAATTTAAAAAGTCATTGTCCAAAAAGTGGTATTACTTTTCAAGAGATATAGCAAAAAGCTGTGCAGCAGTCACTGTGTGAGGTAGGTCTGTAGTGAGAAATGGTATGTTCAAGAACAACTATGATTAAAAACTGTGCAAAAAAATCTTGTCTTTGCTTGCTGGATGATCTTCTACAAGCTTTTAGATGAAGCAGTTTTTTTTTTTGTTTTGTTTTGTTTTTTTTTTTTTTTTGAGACGGAGTCTCGCTCTTTCACCCAGGCTGGAGTGCAGTGGCGCGATCTCGGCTCACTGCAGGCTCCGCCCCCTGGGATTCACGCCATTCTCCTGCCTCAGCCTCCCGCGTAGCTGGGACTACAGACGCCCGCCACCTCGCCCGGCTAATTTTTTGTATTTTTAGTAGAGACGGGGTTTCACCGTGTTAGCCAGGATGGTCTCGATCTCCTGACCTCGTGATCCGCCCGCCTCGGCCTCCCAAAGTGCTGGGATTACAGGCGTGAGCCACCGCGCCCGGCCTCGATGAAGCAGTTTTTAACTATAAATTTTGTAGGCACCTTTAATCTCTTTCATGTCCCAGAGTTTCTCAGTCCATTTGGTTTATGTATAGCCCTGGCTATTCCAATTTGTCTTCAGGCTCTGCTCTTTTTCTTTCTTGAGTCTGAAGTTATTAGGAAGAAAGGTGCCATACTGCCCATAGGTTTTTTTTTTTGGTTTTTTTTTTTTTTTTATTGTTGCTGTTGTTTTTGGCTTAGGATGGAAGAAAGCTATTTGTGTGCTTTTAGATATGTAGAACTCCAAATTCACATATGTAATATTTTATAATACCTTATTACATGTTTCTCAACTTAAGGAGGAAGGTAGATATTTCCTTCTTGAATAAAATTATGTGGAAACAAAGGTGATCTGACTCCACCCCCAGGAATATACAACATGTGAAGTAGTATGTAGGATGTATTTTTTTTGTCTTGAATGTGAAAGGTCTAAATATGGAGAAAATTTTCCCTGTTCTGTATACTTTTAATAATGGGCACATTATACTTTCCGCTATCCCCAAACTACATTTAAAAAAAGTGCTTTAACAATGATACTAAAATATTAAGAGAAAGTCCTTTCTAAATATCGGGTATGGCAGGGATAGAATTGACAATGTTAAGAAATTTTTTTTGGCTTATCAAATAAAGTTCTTTTCTACATCTATTTAGAGAACATAATACAGTCATCCCTCTGTATCGTGCAGTCTGCATCTATAAATTTAATCAATTGTAGGTTGAAAATATTCAAGGAAAAAAAGGATAGTTGTATAGAACATGTACAAACTTTTCTGTCATTATTCCTTAAATAATACAATGGTTTACATAGCATTTACATTGTATTAGATATTATAAATAATCTAGTGATGACTTAAAGTATACAGTAAGAAGTGCATAAGTTACATGCAAATACTATGCCTTTTTTTTTTTTTTTTTTTTTTTTGAGACAGAGTCTCGCTCTGTTGCCAGGCTGGAGTGCAATGGCACGATCTTGGCTCACTGCAACTTCCGACTTCCTGGTTCGAGTGATTCTCCTGCCTCAGCCTCCCGAGTAGCTGAGATTACAGGCACGTGCCACCATGCCCAGCTAATTTTTTGTATTTTTAGTAGAGACGGGGTTCCACCATGTTAGCCAGGATGGTCTTGATCTCCTGACCTCATGATCCGCCTTCCTCAGCCTCTCGAAGTGCTGGGATTACAGGCGTGAGCCACCGTGCCCAGCCTTCTATACCATTTTATATAAGAGACTTGAGTATCTGTGGATTTTATTATCTGCAGAGGGATCTGGAATCAATCCCACACATACCAAGGGATGACTACATTTAAAACAGGCATTTTTGTAGCTGATGACTATGTGCACATAGCCTAGGTTTCCTGATAAGATCATAATGGGACCCACAGGCAGCCTCTTTTTATTGAAGAGTTAAGTCTGATGATAGATTAATAGAAATTTTGTAAAATCTTATATTGGTAATAGTAGTTGTTGTTTTTATAACATGTAAGGGAGTACAGAAATGTTCAGTGATGGAGTAGTTATACCTGCTTGCCTCACATATAAGGGTAAGCTTGAGAGACTCAGACCTGCAGTTTGTAGAGAAGAAAGCTGACATTGAATTTTGAGGGAATGGTCAGTGATCCTTAAATTTGGCAATGGTATAAAAAAATCCTTTTTAGGAAATATAAGATATTTGGGTTCATTCTAGAATTGTTTTTGAGATATTGATAGCAAGGTTTGGAACCAGAACTAGTACATGTATTTGTACAATCTGTGCCCTATAGCAAGAGAACAAAAGAAAGCTAAAATTCTGTCCACAGTCTGAGCTTTCCAAGCTATGTGTGCTTTTTAATAATTTGCCCACCCAGTGGGAACTTTTTTCTGTAGTTTGTATACCAGGAGGGGTCACCTTTTTGCAATTGGCTCAAGGCATAATATATGCTAATTCAACTCTACTTGGAACCTAACACTTGAATAATTTTTTATCAGTTTGTCAGCAAAAGTTCTTCTCTGGGGTTGTTTGATGATTAAATATTATTAGATCTTAGCTAAAGGGGGCTCTAGGGTTTCTGAAACATGGGACTGCTGCTAAAGAACTATAAATTCAGAAGCAATAGCACAGCTAAAACTCAGCAGAAATGCATACTTCTTTACGTCTTTTTGCAAGAGCCTGTACTCTGTCTGGACAAGTATGAACCAATTCTTGAGACGTTAATCTTTATTTCTGGGAAGGGAACAGCTGTGATTCAAACTGATTGTCTTCCATCCTGATGGTGACCTTATATTTCAGTTTCTAACATTCCGTGATTTAAAAAATAATAAAAACCTTTTCTCTCTGGATTTTTAACTGTTGTTAAATACATTGGCAGAGAAACATTCTGTGTTAAGTCATTTGAGCCAAATAATGATTTTTGCATACTCGTTCTTGTTTTTCAGAAACTCTGTGAAGGCATATTTAAAGTCCTCATAAAGGACATCCCAACAACATGTCAAGTGTCCTGCCTGGAAGTACTCCGCATTCTCTCCAGAGACAAAAAGGTTTTAGTTCCTGTGACAACTAAGGAAAATATGCAGATACTGCTGCGACTAGCGAAGCTAAATGAGTTAGATGATTCTTTGGAGAAAGTATCAGAGTTCCCAGTTATTGTGGAGTCATTAAAATGTCTGTGTAATATAGTGTTCAACAGTCAGATGGCACAGCAGCTCAGCCTGGAACTTAATCTTGCTGCAAAGCTCTGTAACCTCCTGAGAAAGTGCAAGGACCGGAAATTTATCAATGACATTAAGTGCTTTGACTTGCGCTTGCTCTTCCTTCTGTCACTTTTGCACACCGACATCAGGTCACAATTGCGCTATGAGCTCCAGGGACTACCGCTGCTAACCCAGATCTTGGAAAGTGCCTTTAGCATCAAGTGGACCGATGAGTATGAATCGGCCATAGACCATAACGGACCTCCTCTCTCACCTCAGGAGACGGACTGTGCCATTGAGGCCCTCAAAGCTCTCTTCAATGTGACGGTAGACAGTTGGAAGGTGCATAAAGAGGTAAGGTAGAGAAGGCTATTTTTGTCTACTTGGAATTTAATTGGTCTGGGACATCCCTAGAGTTTCCTGCAAGAGAAGAATACAAGTTGGGAAATGGAAAAAGTTCCCACTTCTCCCATTAAGCAATTGTATTACCCAGGATATACTTCTTAACCATTGTAAGTCTTATTCTTTGCATTTGTGTGATAACACCTATCAGAATAGGTGTAAAAATGGACTACTATTTTGTAAGATGCCAAATATAGTTTTCTGAGTTGCATTATTCTCTCTTTTTAAGAGTGCCTCTTTCACGAATAAGGTTTAAATTATAAGATTTGAGGGGAAACAAAACAATGTGGTTGATAAAGCTATAGGCATTTTCAGTGGCTACCATCTTAAAGAAAAGTTAAGACAGATCAAGTCAATTGAAGTTGATCAATCACAAATGGTGTCTGCTCAGGAGAGTAGAAGATGCTCTGTGTATGCCTATCGTCCCAGTCTCCGGGAGGTTTCTCTGTAGTGTTAGATAGCTATCAGAGGTATAGGGCCACAACTAGATATCTGTGCTCATAAGTTCTAGAAAACAAGCTGATTATACCAGAGTGTGGGAAAGGTTATTTTAAACCACTTGACTTATTTCTAAACAAAGATCTTTCTTCACTGTGGCTTGGACCCTTCAGCAACCCAAAGTGAGGCAGATTTGATAGTTTAGCATTTGAGTACCCACAAGAACAATATGCTAAATAGAAAACTTAGTTTAAGGAAGTCAACAAATTAAGTGAAGTAGACATAAGCTTTTTTCCCTCCTTCTAGAAGCATAACATGTCACATTTATTCTCTTTTTAGCTTTAAATAACTGTTGAAATTCAGCCCCTGCTGTAAAAAGAGAGATTTTGGTTCCAGAGCAAATTGTCTTTTTTTTGACAATTGACTTTAAGATTTAGGCTAACATTTGAAACACTTCTCACCCATGAGTAAAGATCTGTTTTTGCCAGCAGCCCACTTTAAAGGGATTATCTCAGTGCATTGTTATAGTGGGAATATGCAGACATCTGAGTTTTAAAGCGCAAATAGGTCTGTATTTTGAAACTAAATATTTGAATATCAGTCCTAACAGCTGTTCTAGATGACTGTAGTATGGTCAGTTTTTCCTGGGACTTGGCAAGAAAAGATGTGGAAAGCCCACATGCTCCATTTATGCATTGAAACCAAATATTTGGAAGTATTTAAAATGTTATGTTTCTTTGCTTATTTGGTACCTTCTATGGTTATTTTTCTTACGCTGTTTGTTTTGGGGTTTTTAAGTTCTCCATTTGAGACCTTAAATTCCTGAGACTGACTGTTGGTTTGCCATTGTTAGAGCACCCTGTTATTTAAATTATACCCAAAATAGTAGCTCACACTGTTCAGATTCCTGACAAAAAACGGTTTAAAATTCAGTGGCTACACATCAGTATATGTATGAGATGGATGATAGGTAATAAATATCAGTATATTGAGATTATCCCTCATTAGTATACTTCAGTTATAAGTAATATCGGAGCTAGAAGAAGCTTTAGAAAATGTTGAAGTAGCAAATACTCATTCTGTGTTATAGAATATTTATTCTTCAAAAGATACGTGAGAAGGATCAGTAATCCTGGAGCGGGTATCTCTGACCTAGTACCTGTTGTGAGTCAGTTGATATAGCCATTATAAAATATGCACATTTAATGTGACTCTGGGCTATTATTGAAGTGCTCAGAAATTTAAATACTATTGAAAATAAGATTTTTGCCAACCCAGTTAGATAAGAATGTCTTCATGAGTTTCCAAAGTCAACTTTTAGCAAACATTTAGTCATTCATTCATCCAATCAGTCTGTCAGTCAGTGAATATTTATGGTCAATTGCTAGAAATAATGCCGGACATTATGTAATATTTTGGCAAATAATAGGCATTGTCTTTGCCTTCATGAAACTTCAGTTTTTTTAGGTGAGATAGGTAATAAATCAGTAAACAAATATATAATTCAAATTCCGTTAAGTGCTAGGAGAGAAAGAGCGCACCGATTGAGAATACTTAGTAAGAGAAATTTTCTGAAGGTCTCTCCTGAGATCTGAAAACAGAACGATTCAGCCATTTGAAAAACCGGGGGATAAAAAATTGGAGGATGAACATTTTGTGGAAGTTAAACAGTGTATGAAAGACAGAGACCAAAACATAGAGTACTTTCTAGTGAGGGGCCCACAACGTAGCATAAAGAAAATCTCTCGGCCAGGCGCAGTGGCTCACGCCTGTAATCCCAGCACTTTGGGAGGCCGAGGCAGGCAGATCACGAGGTCAGGAGATCGAGACCATGCTGGCTAACACAGTGAAACCCCGTCTCTACTAAAAAAAAAAAAAAATACAAAAAATTAGCCAGACGCGGTCGAGGGCACCTGTAGTCCCAGCTATTCGGGAGGCCAAGGCAGAAGAATGGCATGAACCCGGGAGGCGGAGCTTGCAGTGAGTGGAGATCAAGCCACTGCACTCCAGCCTGGGCGACAGAGTGAAACTCTGTCTCAAAAAAAAAAAAAATCTCTCACCAGAGTGCGAAGAAACTTGTTACTAAAAGCCCATTTACCTGGATTTTAATATCTGCTTGATTGTCAGACAAAAGACACAAAAGACAATTTACTTCAATTGGGCAAGCCCATAAAGAATTGCCAGAATTTTAAAACAGTGACTGAAATAAAAGGATATGGAAAGCTTATTGTACAGAAGAATCCAACTTTTAAAATAAACATTATTTTCCTTTTTATGAAAATAATATATGCTCATTGTATAATATCGAGGAAAAAGGCATATAAGCAATAAGAAAATACAAATTACCTGTAAACTCACCACTCAAAAGATAAACACTTTTCTTTTCTTTCTTTTTTTTTTTTTTTTTTTTTTGAGACAGAGTCTTGCTCTGTCGCCCAGGCTGGAATGCAGTGGCGCAATCTTAGCTCACTGCAACCTCTGGCTCCCGGGTTCAAGCAATTCTCCTGCCTCAGCCTCTGGAGTAGCTGGGATTACAGGCGTGCACCACTATGTCTGGCTAATTTTGTATTTTTAGTAGAGACAGGGTTTTACCATATTGGCCAGGCTGGTCTTGAACTCCTGACCTCATGATCCACCCGCCTCGGCCTCCCAAAGTGCTAGGATTACAGGCATGAGCCACCGTGCCCGGCCTCTTTTTTTAACTAAAAAAACAGGGTCTTGTCTGTTGCCTAGGCTGGAATGCAGTGGTGTGATCATAGCTCACTGCAGCCTCAAACTCTTGGGCTCAAGCTGTCCTCCTGAGTAGCTGGGACTACAAGTGCAGGTCACCACACTCGGCTAATTGTTTTTCATTCTTTTAAGACATGGGTCTTGCTATGTTGTTCAGGCTGGTCTTGAACTTGTAGCCTCAAGCAATCTTCCTACCTCAGCCTCCCAAGTAGTTGAGATTACAGATGTAAGCTACTGCACCAAGCACTATTTGCCTTTTGGTATATATCTTTCTTTTTTTTGAGATGGAGTTTCCCTCTTGTTGCCCAGGCTGGAGTGCAATGGCGCAATCTTGGCTCACCGCATCCTCTGCCTCCTGGGTTCAAGTGATTTTTCTGCCTAAGCCTCCAGAGTAGCTGGGATTACAGGCATGTGCCACCACCCCTGGCTAATTTTGTATTTTTAGTAGAGATGGGGTTTCTCCATGTTGGTCAGGCTGGTCTCAAACTCCCGACCTCAGTGATCCGCCCGCCTTGGCCTCTCAAAGTGCTGGGATTACAAGTGTGAGCCACTGGGCCCGGCTGGAGTATATCTTTCTAACTATTCTTCATTGTATAATATATAAAATATATATATATATATACGTTTTTCAAAAATGCAGTCATTTAATAATCTTAGTCTCTTTTCTTCACAATAAAAGTTCATAAAGAGTAGGTTTTCAACATATGTTTCTTTAAGCCACAGAGTTCCTAGCAGTGGCCTCTGGGAGTAATTGGCCAGTGTTCCAAGTTCCTGAACCCTGTCACTTTAAATAAAGAGCACCAATTGTTCTTGCTATTGCTATTACTTTTCTTTAAATATAGGTTGTAGTTAAGATTTAATTTGGGGGATAAAAAGGGTTCTCCAACCCAAAAGAAATTTTTGATGACCACCTTCTAACTTCTTGTGAAATAATACGTACTTTTCAGTATAAAGAGACCTATGAAAATAAAGAATATGGCTCGGTGCAGTGGTGGCTCACGCCTGAAATCCTAGCACTTTGGGAGGCTGAGGCAGGAGCATGGCTTGAGCCCAGGAGTTTGAGACCAGCCTGGGCAACATAGTGAGACCTGATCTCTACAAAAAATAAAAAAAGATAAAAATTATCCAGGCATTGTGGCATGTGCCTATAGTCCTAGCTACTTGCGAGGCTGAGGTGGGAGGATCACTTGAGCCCAGAAGGTTAAGGCTGCATGGTTGTGCCACCGCATTCCCTCCTGGTTAACAGCGTCTCAGGAAAAAAAAAAAAAGAGAGAGCAAGAAGGAGGAATACTCATAAGTATATAATATATAAGTATATATAAAATATATAAAATACTTATATATTTTATACTTAGAGTATTCCTTCATAAGGAAAGATGTATCAACCTTTAACAAATCTCCCTTTTGAAGACAGATTGTTTGCAGTTGCTTGCTGTTTTAAATTCTAATGATTTTTCTTACAAAGTCTTTGTAGATACATTTCTGAAATTGGTGGGCCAGAGGGTTTCAAAGTTTCAAGGTGTTTTTGTATATGTTGCCAAATTTACCTTCAGAAAAATATTGTTGGTTTATACCTTTTCAAACCCTGGGTATTTCACTTATTAAAATCTTTGCCTGCTTCATAGCTTTACAGTTACAGAAAATGCAAACATTTGGTTTTAAACTGTTTAGTTATTTTTATGACCACTTTCATTTACAGTTCACCAAAAATATAAAATTAATGACTAGGTTTTTCTTGAGGTTTAGCAAATTAGTGCAATTTGTTCATTTTAGATTCATGCCTCAGTGTTAAATTCGTGCCTGCCTGCTGATGCCATCAGCAGATTAATTTGGAGTTTGCTTTCCATTCAGTGGGAAATATAGCTAGCCTTATTTCCACATGTGGAATCAGCCTCTGTCTCCCTTTCCTAAAGGTAGTGTGTTTTAAAAAGCCAATTGATTTCTTTAGCAGAATATAAAGTCAGTTTTAGAAAAGTTAATTGAAATGGTCTTGTCTTCCTGCTGCCTTAACACTTTTCTAAATATCTCTGTTGATGGAAGAGAGCATGCTATTCTAGGGACTGTAAGGGATCCCTAGAATGAAGACCACATTCCCTTCTCCTGTGCTTCCAAGGTATCAGTGAAACGTAGTAAGAAAGTACAGACCAGCAGACATGTTAGAAACAGACAACCCAGTGCACACAGAGAAGTACAAGTGTCTGAGTAGTCAAAGGATACCATTTAAATGAGATAAAACAGTGAGTGTCCATAGAAGTTAATTAGGAATGTCACAAAAGAGGTTAGTTCCATGATTATTTTAGAGATTTTGAAGGCAATATGCAGTAGTGGAATCTGTAATTAAGATGTGAAAGCTATATAAAGAGATCCCAAAGAATTTCCTGAGTTTTCTTCTCCATTTTAATGTTACCTCATTTCGATTTTCACTATCACAACCAAGCCTGCTTGCTGTCTTTCTCTTCCTTTGCCCTTCATCCTTATCGACTTCTTTTCTCTCTCAGCCTTTGAAGGTGGTATCATTTCAGGAGGAGAGAATATTGATGCCCTGAAAATATCAAAACTAAATCAGGAAACAAGTAATAAGCAGTTGTATAAGCTGTGTTTGTATAATGCTTTGTAAAAAGCAATTGCATTTCTTTGCTGGCATCTTTGTGAGACAGGAGCATTAACCCCATTTGACAAATGAGGACAGTGAAGATCAGAGAGTTTAAATTACTTAGGGAAAGTCACACAGTAGAATAACCAACAGTAGAAAATAGTGTCTACTTTAAGCTTTGTTAAGACTTCTTAAATGATAGCACTCATCCAACAAATATTTATGGAGACATAGACTAATTGAAGAGAATAGAGTTGATACAGTCAACTGACTTACAGGTAACATTGAAATGCAGTAGTGAAAGAATGGGCTTTTTAATAAATGAGGCTTTATCAATTGTATGGCCATATGGAAAAAAATGAATTTGAATCCCTATCTTATACCATACACAAAAAATTAATTTGAGGTGGATAAGAGACCTAAATATACAAGGTAAATAATAAAGCTCATTGAAGAGTATCTTCATGACTTTATCTCATGCAAGTCAAACATTTCTTATATGAGCAAAGATTTCAAAAACAGGACAAAATAAGGATAAAATCATTTAATTAAAGAAATGACAAATCGATTTTCATTAAAGTGAATTCATCAAAAGAAGCAAAAAGACAAGACACCAGGAGGACAAGAAATGTGCAATGACTCTCTTCAGAATACGTTTAAAAAGCTCTACAAACCCATAAAAATAAAAATCAGACACCTCAATAGAAAAATAAGCAAAGGGCATTCAGGTGCGGTGGCTCATGCCTGTAATCCCAGCACTTTGGGAGGCTAAGGCGGGCGGATCACAAGGTCAGGAGATCGAGACCATCCTGGCTAACACAGTGAAACCCCATCTCTACTAAAAATACAAAAAATTAGCCGGGCGTGGTGGCGGGTGCCTGTAGTCCCAGCTACTCAGGAGGCTGAGGCAGGAGAATGGCATGAATCCGGGAGGCGGAGCTTGCAGTGAGCCAAGATTGTGCCACTGCACCCCAGTTTGGGCAACAGACCGAGACTCCATCTCAAAAAAAGAAGAGAAAAGAAAAGGGCTTGAACAGGAACTTCACAAAAGAGATATCCAAATGAGTAATAAACATATGAAAAGGTGTTCAAATTTATTAGTCACCATAAAAATGCATACTACAACCAAGAAATCACTACACATCCATGAGAATGACTAAAATTAAAAAGGCTGACTCTAACAAGTATTAGTGCCCCTGTAGAGCAACTGGTGGGGTATGAATTGGTATAAGTACTTTGAAACACTGTTGAGCAGTACCCGGTAAAGCTTGGCATATGGATATAACCTGTGACTCAGCATCTCCTCTCTAGGGTGTATACCTGTAGGTATCAAATGACATGTAAAAATGGTGTTCACATCAGCACTTTTCAAGATAGCCCCAAGCTGGAAACAATCCAAGTGTCAATCAGGAGTAGAGCAGAGAAGTAAATTGTGACATATTCATACATTGGAATACTATATAGCAGTGCTTTCTTAACCTATCTGTAGGTGAGAGACCAGATTTTTTTCCCAAAAAATCTGTCAGGATGAAACTCTTGTGTAATGCAATATTACACACAATGCCAAACTGCTCAAAAGTTTCTAAATGTTCACACGTATCTTCTGTACTCATGGTGTTGCAGGCCAGTGATGAACAGGGTGGGGACCAGCAGTGGTACACAAACATACTTCAAATAGCACTGCTCTCAAACGGTGACAAAGAACAGACTGCAACTACACAGAGTAATGTGAATGAATCTCACAAGCCAACACAAGAGTCTGTATTTTATGATTCCATACGTATAAAGTTCAGTAACAACCAAAATACTAACCTGTGACATTAACAAGTTAGAATTACCCTTGAGGAGCAGAAGATGGTTATTTGAAGGGGGTATGGAAAGAATTCTGGGATTCTTAATCTTGGCATTGCATTATTTTTATATTGGTTATATGAGTGTGCTCATTTTGTCAAAATTTAGCTGTACACATGATTTGTGCACTTTTCTGTATGTACATTATACTTAACATTTACATTAAAATTTATTGATGACCTATTAAACACACACCCTCTTTCCTCATTAAGGTAATAGATTAGTGGAGGAAACAAAGTATATGCAAGTAAACAAATGTGAAGTTACAAATTATGATTTCATGAGAGAAAAAAGAGTCTTCTCGGAGAAGATACTTTAGCTGAGACCTGGAGTATGCAAAGGAACCAGCGATGCAAAGAGCAGAGGCAAACAATCCAGGGATTTTGGTAGTTGTTTTGAGTAGAGAAATGGAGCTAATTTAGTGGATTTAGAGTAAAAGAAGACATTGTAGACATAGGGTACAACTTGAGAGTTGATGTTATCAAAACTGGAAAAGGTAAAAAGTAGAATTTTGGTTTGCAGCTGCAAATAATGGAAAGACCAAATGGATAGATTTCCAAAAGCTTGTCAACATCAGCATGAAAAGAGAAAGATTATTATATCTAAAATAAAGGAAAATATAATTTAAAAGGAAATGTATTCCCTAGTTAATTTTTAAAACCAAGGAAAATATGATCTTATCAAGAGTTGAGTAATGAATGCGTTTCACATGGGTATTTAACATATGAGAGTTTTTTTTTTTTTTTTTTTTTTGAGACGGAGTTTAGCTCTTGTAGCCCAGGCTGGAGTGCAATGGCACGATCTCGGCTCACTGCAACCTCCGGGTTCAAGCAATTCTCCTGCCTCAGCCTCTCGAGTAGCTGGGATTACAGGCTTGCACCACCATGCCCGGCTAATTTTTGTATTTTTAGTAGAGACGGGGTTTCACCATGTTGGCCAGGCTAGCCTCTAACTCCTGACCTCAGGCAATGCACCCGCCTCGGCCTCCCAAAGTGCTAGGATTACAGGCGTGAGGCACCGCACCCGGCTCATATGAGAGAATTTTTATTCAGGCGTTTGAGATGGATAGTGAATGGGACAACATTCATTCTAACCCTTCCAGTCTTAGTGTCTCTGTCATTCCAGTAGTCCTCTTTGTTTTTCCCCTTTCCCCCTACAATGATTTATCATTTGTTTCAGCTCTATCAGTCTTGCCTTTTGCTCCCTTCCTCTGTTATCCTTCCCCCAACCTTCAAATGTTTTATTGAAAGTATTAAAGCACTTTTATGCATATCATTTTCTTTAATCCTTTGTAACCCTGACAGAACCCTCCAGTATTTGGAGATTCATTTGGGGAAACTGAGGCTAAGAGATACTATATGACTTGTCTAAAGTGCCAATCTAGAGTCCTGACCCCAAGTGCAGTGCCTTTATTTCAGTTAGGCCACTGAGGCCCTCTTCTCATCCAGCTCTATACATGATGATGTTATATTTAAAATGTTATTGTCCACATTATGAGTTGTGAAAGTGTGCCCTAATTGCTTGCTAGATTTTAGGAGAGACATCTTCCTAGAAGGGTTATGTGAGTTCTGTATATGAATATTGGATATATATGTATAATCTATGAAAATATATCACTTCACATGGACCTGAAATCAATGATATATTAAGAAGTTTTGGCCGGGCGCAGTGGCTCACACCTGTAGTCCCAGCACATTGGAAGGACAAGGTGGGTGGATCACCTGTGGTCAGGAGTTCAAGACCAGCCTGGCCAACATGGTGAAACCCTGTCTCTACTAAAAATACAAAAAGAAAAAAAAAAATTAGCCGGGTGTGGTGGCGGGCACCTGTAATCCCAGCTACTCAGGAGGCTGAGGCAGGAGAATCGCTTGAACCTGGAAGGAGGAGGTTGCGGTGAGCCGAGATCACACCATTGTACTCCAGCCTGGACGACAAGAGCAAAACTCCATCTCAAAAAAAAAAAAAAAAGAAGTTTTATAATTTTTAGTAGTTTTTGAGGTAGTTGGAGTCTTCCTGAAATACGGCATATCCAGGCTCTCTATCAATTGTCTCTAATTTCGTGTGTCTTATTAATTATTTAAAATCTGGAAGAAGAAAGATATGATGTTGATGCAGATAATTAAAGAAGGTGTAATGGCCCAAGATCTCACTAAAAATGAAGAAGTAAACCAAATGATTATTCAGGACTTAGTTTATTTCCTACTGTTTGCCTTCTTGCCTCTAACTGCCTGTGTCTCTTTAATACCACTGCCAATGAGTAAACATTGGAGATCACTTGTTTTTCATTACTTGCTGGTAGTTCTGGGGGAATTAGGATATTAAGATTGATTAAAATGAAGTTCGTGGATTTACTGCTTTGAAAGTTAAGAGATGAGACATTTTTATTAAGGATGTACAACCAGTCTCTGAAATAACCTGGTAACATCACATCTGTTGAAACTTTCATAATGGTTAGTAAAGTGGAACAGTGCACCACAGAACAAACGAATTTAGGCTTTTTGGAAATGAAAAAAAGTCTCTGGTGGAATTGAATCTTAAGAAGGTAAAAGAGAGTGGCTAGGTCAGCATTTCTGGAAGTGGTTATGGTTGTTCATATGAGATAGTGACTATTTACTTAGTATTGCCTCAGGAATTCTTCCTAGGATATTCTGCCATCTAAAATGTATGGTATAAGAATGATTATTTGGGGTGGGCAAGAGATGTAGTAAAGTAGCAGACCCCACTGTTAAGGCGTTCAACCCCCAATTTTTCCTCTCTTTTTTATTTGCCATAGAGTGATTCTCATCAGTTCCGTGTAATGGCAGCTGTCCTTCGTCATTGTTTACTAATCGTAGGTCCAACTGAAGACAAAACAGAAGAGCTACACAGGTGGGTAAGCTCTGTATTGATGCCGTAATGAAGGATATCATCAGTTGTTGTTGGTTTTATGCATCTAATTTCAATTGTTATAAGCACAAGAAAGTGAAAATACTACAGTAAATCAGGTAACTGGTAGGTCAGAAATCATTATCATGGAAATCATTACTATGCCCTGATGAGAAATTTTTATTCTGCCGCCTTTCAGTTTGTTATATTGAGGCTCAACAGGAGAAGAGAATTTGGCATTTGTTGCAAATGCCACAAATAGTTACTGTTCTTGGTTTTATCCAGAACAACAATAATAGTACACAGTTATTGAACACTTACTCTGTGGCATTGTGCTAAGTGCTTTATAAAAATTAACTTCTTTTAATCACCATGCCAACATTATAAGGTAGATTCTGCAATTTTTCCCTTTTAATAGATGAGGAAACTGATGCATAGAAAGATCAAGCAATTTCTCTGAGATTATACAGCCCTAACAAGTGAAAGAGCTGGGATTTAAACCCTGCTTTTAATTACTACACTTAACCAATACTCTCACTAATTTCATTTGAAGAGTACTTACCGAAAAGTATATATTTTGGCAATGATAGTTTTATTTTTTAAAAAAACTTATAAGAATTAGGGCATAGTGTCTAGCATTAAAATATATAAAATAAGCCGGGTGTGGTGGCTCACGCCTGTAAACCCAGCACTTTGGGAGGCCAAGGCCGGTGGGTCACTTGAGGTCAGGAGTTTGAGACCAGCCTGGCCAACATGGTGAAACCCCGTCTCTATTAAAAATACAAAAAAAGTAGCTGGGCATGGTGGCACATGCCTGTAATCCCAGCTACTTGGGAGGCTGAGGCAAGAGAAACACTGAACCTGGGAGGTGGAGGTTGCAGTGAGCAAGGTCGCACCACTGCACTCCTGCCTAGGCAACAGAGTGAGACTCCATCTCAAAAAATTAATTAATTAATAAAAAATATATATATAAAATAGTTCAGCTGGGTGCTGTGGCTCATGCCTGTAATACTAGCACTTTGGGAGGCTGAGGCGGGCAGATCACTTGAGCTCAGCCTGGGCAACGTGGCAAAACCCTATCTCTACTAAAAATACAAAATTTAGCTGGGTGTGGTGGCGCACGTCTGTAGACCCAGCTACTTGGGAGGCTGAGGTGGGAGAATCTCTTGAACCTCGGGAGGCGAAGGTTGCCATGAGCCGAGATTCCACCACTGCACTCCAGCCTGGGTGACAAAGCGAGACCCTGTCTCAAATAAATAAAATAGTTCAAATTTTGCGACTTGTCCATTAGAACTATTAATGGACTGCTGTGAAAATTTATCATACTCTGAGAACAACTGAATAAGAATTAATGCATTTTTCCAGTTCTCTTTCCATTCTGGATCAGATTTATAATAACAAGAGTTCTGACTTCATCATGATACTACTCATGGTGCTTTATTCTATATGAATACAAATGGCATTTTAAACAATTCAAATAAACTCATATCTGCAAACAAATTACTTTGGCATTAACTCTACAAAGAATTTAACATAGGGTTGTTCTTAATAGTAGAAATTCCTTTTTGAATGCTTAAAATATTCAGTTTTCCAAAATACGGCTTAAATAAAACTATAGAAACACAGCCACAGTGTCAAATAAAACATATGCTTAATTCTTATTTTTCAATTAAATCCATATTATTTTAGTTATGATCAGCAACTTATTATTTGATATTTTACTGAATTTGCTGGTAGGTTATCTCAGTGTACTCCCTGCCCTGCAGCCTGTCAAAAGACTGTTTTTTTCTTGATTAAAAAGTGTAATTGTTTTCTGTAGCTACAAATCAAACATTCCTTTAGTTTTCTTAAGATAGTACCTTTAAAAAAAGTCAGATTAACTGCAATAAATCATATCCTAACAAGATTTTATTAAGCATTTTGACCCACTGTAATTTTTTTCGTAATTAAGAGACACTAGAAATTTAGACCCTAAAACTAAAAGAAAATGCTCATATAAGCTCAAGAGTAAATTGATTTTTTTAAGAAGTCAGATATCACAAGTTAAATAATCATACAAGGACGTGAAAGGAAAGGACTTTGACCAAAATTGCTATACTAGTCACAAATGCATTGCCAAAGATTTCTCCGAATAATGAATTTAATATCTTGACACAGCACCCAGTATTTGTTGAAAGAGAACAAAACTATATAATAGAGGTTTTTAAAATAAAGTTTTTTTAAAAGGTAATATTTATTTTCCTTAGTGAGGCTCGCTTTTTTCTTTAAATTTGCTTTTATCTTAAAAATTACTTTGATAAAAACCTAACGGCTTTACTGTAAATAAGGAGCATGTCTAGAGCCACAGACAGGATTTATGAGTATTTCTCAAAGGCTTTCCTGGGAGATTGAAGTTGCTGCTGACTTAACAGTTTATCTGGAATGGCCTTGCATGTTCCTTTAATCAGAATTAGAGTGATTAGTATCATTTTGAGCAGTAATGACTCTAGGCTAATCCATTTAAATACAATGAAAACGGCACTAACCTCAAAGTGCTATTTTAGGAAGCTTCTGTAGTGATCCTGAAAACAATTTTTCTCTGTGTGTGTGTTTTAAGCATAAAAAATTTTTTAAAGGATTTCAGAGTAACATCTCAAATTCCATTTTTGAAAGTTATTTTCTAAGTTTGATTTTGCTTTTTTTTGGACACTTTGATTTGCTTTAAAGAAAAGTTTAATGAAATAGGTAACCCTGGGTAGCATAGTGTATGGTTGTGCATTATCATCAAACCCAAAGAGCTGTGATGATGATTAAATGAGAGGTTCATAAAGCACCTCTTCCCTGGCAATGAGAAAACACTCAGTAAATGGCACTTGCTGCCGCTGCTGCCACCACTGCCACTGTGCCGCTGATGTGCTACTTCTATTAGTATTATGATAAACATACTGGATTTTAGAATATTTAGTTATTTTAAATCTTTCTTTAAAAGTTGTTTGTTGATGTTGATACGCTGTTTAGGAACTTATGCCTATGTTTATCCTGTGATCGTGTAAAGAAATCTTTTTTCTTTTAATCCAAGTGTTTCTGAAGCCAGATAAGTGCTATGATATATGCATGTTAGGAGCCTATAAAGGTGCTTTAGAAGAAAAGTAAGTTAAAAAAAATAGCCTGGCAGCTTTTTCTGATACGTTATCTTTGTAAGACAGTGCAATTTTTTCAGAGAAGTCAAGAGGACATGGACTTAGAGATGAAATGAGTTAGCTCGTAAAGACAGTAGAACTTGTCCTTCATTTCCACTAATCAACATTTTATGTGGCTTTTAAAATCTATTCTCTTTCATTTCCTTTTGTCTATACTTAATGGTAACAGGTAGGTTGTTGGTATGATCCGCCTTTTTTGCTCCATTGAAGGACATCCTAATTCTGTTCATTTCTATGTGCCTGCAAGTATTTTCAGCACTCCAGTCCATAATCAACAAGCTTATGCATAAATACTTAGCCCGAAAAAGTTGGCATGTGGTTGTGGTTTTATTTTATTTTGGAGAGAAGGGAAGAAATCAGGATGGCCTATATGCTGATGAGAGGAGGGGAGGACCAGATTTGATTTAATTTATTTTAGGCTCTCAATCTCGTTTTCCTTTACTCACTGAGTACATTGGTATTTATAAAGCTTTTTGTTACTGTTTCTTTGTTTAGACTAATTCATTTTGTCTCACATATTAAAGGGGACAATATAGTACATAATACAGTACCTAGTAACACCTTATTACAATGCTAAATACAATGCCTTAAACATGGCAGTCTTTTTCTTTCAGTTTTTTTTATAGTGGTAAAATACAGTTATAAAATTTGCCATCTTTTCAGTGTACAATTTGGTGGTTCTATTTATAATGTTGTGCAACCATCACCACCATCCTTCTCTGTAACTCCTTTCATTTATTCATTAAGATGGCTCCATCTTCTCCACTGCACACAGAGGTGTTTTTCAAAAAGCAAATGTCTGCTTTAAATCTTGTCATGGCTCCTCTTTGTCTTAAGGATTAAAAGAAAAATTTTTGGCAGCAGGATTGGTGGGGGATCATTGTGCAAGTATTTATGATCTGTAGTCTCATCTGGAAAATCTGTTTCTCCTGATTAGTTCCCTCTTTCATCCTGTATATATGATTCTACCAAACCTTTGAATATATATATGTGAGAGTTTATTTCTGAGCTCTCTATTCTATTTCATTTGTCCGTATGGCTTCAGGCCAGTGACACACTGTTTTGGTTACTGTAGCTTTATAGTAAGTTTTGAAATGAGTAAGTGTGAGTTCTCCATCTTTGTTCTTTTTCAAGATTGTTTTGGCTATTCAGAGTCCCTTGAGATTCCATATGAATTTTAAAGTGGGTTTTTCTATTTCTAAAAAAGAATGTCATGGGGATTTTCATAAGGATTGCATTGAACCTATAGAATGCTTTGGGTTGTATTCATATTTTAACAATACTAAGTCTTCTAATTACACAAGGCAGACTTTCAATAAATGTTTGAAAATTGATTTCATTTCTGTTTATTAATTAAGTACTACTATGTGTTAGGCACTATGTTGAGTAACAGAGGTGAATACAGCACAGTCTCTGTTCTCCGTGACACGCTAATCAGTAGATAAGACAGATTTGTAAGTAAATAGGTAGAGTTGTTTTGATGAGTGCGGTATTAGACATGAATAAGCTTATATAGTTGTACAGAAAAGGATAATTTACTTTGGAGAGATTGAGAAGGGGTTTGGGTTGGTTTTGTTGTAATCATAAAGCTCTTAGCTCTTTAAGCTGACTCTCTGTAAATGACAGTCATCTAGGTGAACAGATGTTTTCTGAACTATAGCTGAGCACTGGTCTTAGAGGACTTCACAATGCATACCTGGAGGAACATGGAGACTAAATTCCCGGACTGCCCAATTTAAATTTAAATTAAATAACAATTCAAGACAGGGATAGAGAGATATCACAGACTTTTTTGAGTAGTTTCCCAGTAAATTAATTATTCAAATAATAATTGCTAATAGAATTCAAAGGGCAACATCACTATGGTCTGTCATGATGAAGAAAGTCTTCCTTGCTCCAGTGATACCTGTCCTGGCCTTTCCAGACCTCTAGTCCTCTGATGATTCCTTTTTCTCCTATCTCTAAGTCCTCTTGTAGATTTCCTTTCTTCCATCTCTATTCTAAAACATTTGTTCATCATTTGAACCTGCTCCACTCCATTACCGTGTCCTGCCAGTCTTAAAGCACTCAACCCTAGATCTGTCAGCCCACCTTCTTTCTCCACAGGCTGTTGATCCCTAAAGGAAAGTTTTACCTAACCTGACAGATGGCTCCATCTTCTCCACTGCACACAGAGGTGTTTTTCAAAAAGCAGATTTCTACCTTAAGTCTCTTCACGGCTCTTCTCTGTCTTAAGGATTAAGAGAAAAAAATTTTTTTCAATCACTGTGCATGTGTATGATATGCAGTCTCATGTAGAAAATCTGTTTCCCCTGGTTAGTTCCTGCTTTCATCCTATGTATATGATTCTACCAAACCTTTGCAACTCTCTAAAGGCCTTCTGCACCTCCTTGTCCTCAGAAGATAACATGTTTTTACTTAGTTTTTATTATGGATATTTGGGGTGGCCTGGCAACATGGGGTAGGGGTTGTGAGATTATGAGAGAGCTTAAAGCCTTCAAATACATCTTAGCATGGCCATTGAAGCCTGACATCTGGATTAAATCTCAACCCTTTCAACAAGACTTCAGGGCAGAATTTCATGCTAAAGTGTCAGAGTCTCTGCCTAATAAATTGGGCAGAATGCTGTTATCATGGCAATATGCCAGTAACTTCTGAATGAGGGAAACCATCTCTGGTTGTGTTGTATTGGATGAATCCATGGAATTGGATCTGAGGCATTGGCCTTCACCTTGGGAACTCTCTGCCCTGACAGCATCCGTCTTTCTGTTATCAAGCAACACATTTGCATGGCATGGAGCCACTTCCTCCCCTTGCCGCCAGGAGCCTACCATTCTACAATCTGCATGACTTTGTATTCAAGCTACGCTGCTCTTCTTTCTCTTCCTTAGATATAGAATCCTTATTACGGCCTTTACACTTGCTCTGTCTACTGCCTGGAATTCTTTTCCCAGATCTTTAAGAGGCTGAGTCCTTCTTGATACTGAGAACTCAGCTCGAATGTCACTTCCTCAGTTAGGCCTTCCCTGACTGCCTAATTTAGATTAAGAACCCCCTCCAAGCCCCCTGCCACCACACACACAGATATCTTGTCACTATCTTACCATCTGCTTTATTTTTTTCATAGTACTTATGACTAACTGAAATAATCATCATCTTTTATTTTTCTACTTGTTTATTGATTCTCTCCTTCATTAAATTGTATGTAATCCCAGCATTTTGGGAGGCCAAGGCGGGTGGATCGCCTGAGGTCATGAGTTTGAGGCCAGCCTGGCCAACATGGTGAAACCACGTCTCTACCAAAAATACAAAAATTAGATGGGCGTGGTGGCAGGCACTTGTAGTCCCGGTTACTCAGGAGGCTGAGGCTGGAGAATCACTTGAACCTGGGGTGCTGAGATTGCAGTGAGCTGAGATGGGGCCACTGCACTCCAGCCTGGGAGACAGAGCAAGACTCTGTCTGAAAAAAAAAAAAAAAATTTATGCTTAAAAAGAGTGAAGATTGTGTCTGTCTTGTCTGCTATTATATACCCAACACCTAGAACAGGTATACTTAGTAAATGCTCAATAAATATTAATTGGATGAAGGGATGGATAGATAGATGATCTTGCTGACCTCTTAAGAGGCTAATTGGAAACTGTCAAGCAGGATCGTTCTTAAACCCTTAATTCCCCATCCCTACCTATAAATATACTGTAAAATGTACCTGTTCTTTCCTGTTTTCTGCCAATCTCAGGAAATTAAGTGGCTCTCTCACTGCCCAAGTTTAATGCCCACACCTTTTTCTTCTGCCTCTTGAGGCCTTATTTCAGCATTGAACTCCTCCTGTAATTCTTCAGTCTCTTCTTTGGGCTTTATCCCTTCAATATGTGACATGCTGAGATCTATCCCTTTTGTGAGGAAAAAAAATCTTTTATCGGATCTTTGTCACCTCAGAGATATGACCCTATTTCTTCCCTTGCCTTCACAGCTAAGTTTTTTGACAGTGTTTTCTGTGCCATTAGCCTCTAAATATTTTGATCATATTCCTAATCAATAAAAATTTTTGAATACACCCTCAAGTATATTTATTTACATATACCTTATATATATATATATGCTGCTAAACTGACATACGAAATAATGAAATTATATACAAATAATAAAAAGGGATAACATAGAGATTAATATTTTAAAATAGATTTTTAAAGTTAACCTGCCACAAACTTTTAAAATTATCAGCTGGGCATGGTGGCTAACGCCTGTAATCCCAGCACTTTGGGAGGCTGAGGTGGGCAGATAACTTGAGGTCAGAAGTTCGAGACCAGCCTTACCAACATGGAGAAACCCTGTCTCTGTTAAAAATACAAAATTAGCCAGGCATAATGACACATGCCTGTAATCCCAGCTACTTGGGAGGCTGAGGCAGGAGAATCGCTTGAACCTGGGAGGCAGAGGTTGCAGTGAGCTGAGATCGCGCCACTGCACTCCAGCCTGGGCAACAGAGTGAGACTCTGTCTCAAAAAAAGAAAAAAATATATCAAATAGCAGAAGTTTTTCTTTATGTTCTGCACACTTACTATTTAAGTACGTTGTTAATTGTGGTGACTTTGAACTATCATTAGCTGATAGCTCTGGGCACATTATATACTTGATATGTTTGGATGTTTTGTCCCCACCAAATCTCATGTTGAAAGGTGACCTCCAATGTTGGAGGTGGGCTTAGTGGGAGGTGTTTGAGTCATGGGGTGGATCCTTATGAATGCTTGGTGCTGTCCTCCCCGTAACAAGTGAGTTCTCACTCTGTGATCACTCGAGATCTAGCTGTTAAAAGAACCTAGCACCTTCTCCCCCTCTTTCTTGCTGCCGCTCTTGCTGTGCGATACTCCTGCTCTCCCTTCATCTTCCACCATAATTGTAAGCTTCCTGAGACCCTCACCAGAAGCCAGTAAGATACAAGTGCCATGCTTGTACATCCTGCAGAACTGTGAGCCAAATAAACCTTTCTTTGTAAATTACCCAGTCTCAGCTATTCCTTTATGGGACTAATACAGTACTTAAGGCAAGACTCCTTAGTATTGTAGTAGTTGTAAATTCATGTTACAGATAATTTCCAGTTTTTCTAAAACTAGCTGCTTGTCAGATCTGTTTGGATTGTCTTGTTTTGACTCATGATATGGCATACAAAAGGCTCTGCCATTTTCTTATCCTTTGCTTATGCTACTTATTATCTTCAATGTTGGTGTCTTTGTATTATAGGAATTATTTAAAACAGTTCATTTCACAAGAATTGGTTTAGTTAAAACTGGATATAATATATAAACCCAGTTAACTGGGATATGTAAATTGTAATATGACCAATGAAGAAAGCAAATGAGTGACCAGGAAGGAAGGACATCGCTGCTACCCTTCTGTAATGTGGAATTTTAACTCTTCCCTCAATTTTAATACTTCTCTCAAAGTATCTCAAGATACTTTGCATTTGTTTGTGACATGGGGAGCATTTGATTTATGGTTCAGGTCTGGGTACCAGTGTCAATTCATTTATAAAATATTAGTAAAGCTTAATTTCTTTTCAGCTTTTAGATAAAAATAATAAAAATAGAACTATTTCGGCTGGGCGCAGTGGCTCACGCCTGTAATCCCAGCACTTTGGGAGGCCAAGGCGGGCAGATCACGAGGTCAGGAGATCGAGACCATCCTGGCTAACACAGTGAAACCCCGTCTCTACTAAAAATACAAAAAAATTAGCCGGGCGTGGTGGCGGGTGCCTGTAGTCCCAGCTACTTGGGAGGCTGAGGCAGGAGAATGGCGTGAACCTGGGAGGCGGAGCTTGCAGTGAGCTGAGATCACGCCACTGCATTCCAGCCTGGGCGACAGAGCGAGACTCCGTCTCAAAAAAAAAAAAAAAATAGAACTCTTTTCTTCCCACACCCACTGGATCATCTTATGTACCTCCAGGGTTGCATCTACCTCACTTGCAGACTACTGGTTTGTACTTACCGTTTCCATGGCTTTACCCCCTATTCATTCTTCATCCCACTATAATCAGGCTCCTGCATCTACTCCTCTGCCAGCACAACTCTGGTTTAAGGTCATTAGTAAGTTACCTTATCATAACATACAAGACTTTTTATAATGTCCCCACCCCATTTCATACGTACATAAATAGACCTTTCTGGTCTTATTACCTACTAAGACCCCTCCTTTGGAGGCCTTATCATTTGCTTTAGGTTTAGGAACCTGTTTTCAGTTCCCCACAAGTACCATAATCTCTCATTCCTCCAAAATTTTGCTATTCCCTCTTATAGTGGAATATGTCTGCTGTTCAGAAGCTCCTTAATTGTTGACATTTACTATGTGCCAGGCATAATGCTTTGCATGCCTTTCTTCATTTAATATCCACATCAACCTGGTAAGTTTAAGCTCCTTTATTTTAGAGGTAGGACAAGGCCTAGAAGAGGTTATATAATTTGCCTAAGGCATACTAGAATTCAAACCCAGTGCTTTACTAATTATGTTATGCTGCCTTCCCTTAGGAAAAGGAGTTTATTTTCTTTTTTATACCTGGCACCTAGCACAAGGCATAGCAAATATTATATTTGTTGAATGAATAAAGTGAGGTTTGAGCTAGTCTTAAAGAATGAAAATGTTCTAGGCAGGAGAAAACATGGACAAATACAGAAAAGAGAGTATGTCTATAGCACATTTAGAGAACAATGACCTGGTCACTATGGGTTAAAAGGTATTTCACTGAGAGTAGCATTCAGGGGTCTTTCCACTCAAAGTTCTCTTGAAGCTTCCCCACCTGTTGCTGCTGTAGTCCTCTCTTGTTCTTTGTAGCAAAACTCCTTTAAGTGTTGACTATCTGATTCCTCTACTGTTCTTTTGAATCCAGTTCACCGAGGCTTTTAGCCTGACTACTCCACCAGAATGGCTGTTGTTAAGGTCACTAGTGACTTCTGTGTTGCTAAATCCAGTGGACATTTTTCAGTCATCCTCTTACTTGATCTGTCAGCATCATTTGACACAGATCATCACTCCATTCTTAGATACCATGCTATCTTGGTTTTCCTCTTACCTAACTAATTGTAAATTCTCTGTCTACTCCTCAGCCTCTGAATGATAGAGTGCTCCAGGCTCAGCTTTCATGGTCTTTTAATCCACACTCACTCCTTTACTGATCTAATACAGTCTTCTCTTTAAATACCATCTACACGCCGATGACTTTTCAGTTTATATCCCTCTGTAACCCCGATCTCCCTCCCTGAACTCCAGACTCACATAGCTAATTTCCTGTTAACATCTCCACTTGGATGTCAACTAGACACCCCAAACTTAACATCCAAAATTAAACTCTCTATCGTCCCCCTAAAAAGCTACTTCTCTTGCAGTGTTTCCCATTTTCAGTTTATGGCACCTCCAGCTTTTCACTTGCTAAGGCTAGAACTTTAGATTCTCTCAAACTCCGCACTAGCCTGTCAGGAAATCCTTCAATATGTATTGAATGAACCAGTTCACCGTTAATACCTTGTTCACTCGCCTGAATTATTGCAGTAACATCCCAACTATTCTCCCTTACCTTTGATGTCCTACTGACTGTCCTCAATGCAGTAGCTAGAGTGACCTTTTTAACCTAAGTTAAGAGGATCTCATCATGCAAAACCCTGCAGTGAATGATTTTCCATTTCCATCAGAATAAGATCTAAAGTTGTAATATCCTACAAGATCAATCTGGTCTTCTCTGTTATCTACCTGATGTCATATACTACTCCTCTTGTGTATGATGGGTCAGCCACACCAACTTCTTTGCTGTTCTTCAGACATGCCACTGCTCCTGCCCCAGAGCCTTTGCTTTTACTCTTCTTCCTCTGATGCCCCTTCCCTCAGTCACATTACTCACTGTCTAATCCCTTCAAGTCATTTAAATGACTCAGCTCAATGAAGCCTTCCCTAACCATCCTATTTAAAAGTATAACCCAGCCGGGTGCATTGGCACATGCCTGTAATCCCAGCACTTTGGGAGGCTGAGGCAGGCGGATCACGAGGTCAGGAGTTTGAGACCAACCTGACCAACATGGTGAAACCCCATCTCTACTAAAAATACAAAAATTAGCCAGGCATGGTGGCACGCATCTGTAATTCCAGTTACTCAGGAGGCTGAGGCAGGAGAATCGCTTGAACCCAGGAGGCGGAGGTTGCAGCGAGCCAAGATGGCGCCATTGTACTCCAGCCTGGGTGACAGAGAAAGACTCTGTCTCAAAAAAAAAAAAGTATAACCCATACATACTAGTTTACCCTCCTGGGTTCTTCCCCTAGAGCACTTACCACCTTCTAGCATATTATTTAATTAACTTTAAAAAAATTTTATTGACTTTTCTCTCCATGCCAGAGAGTAAGTTCTGTGAGGACAGGAATTTTTTCTGTATTTTCTTTATAATACCTGCCTGAAATAGTGCCTGGCACAAGTAAATAATAAATAATTACTGGATTGAGTTAGATTAAATAAAATTATTTATTTACATCTGAAAATCTTTTGG
Organism: Hylobates moloch; assembly: GCF_009828535.3. Classification (NCBI taxonomy): domain Eukaryota; kingdom Metazoa; phylum Chordata; class Mammalia; order Primates; family Hylobatidae; genus Hylobates; species Hylobates moloch. The sequence continues at coordinate 26,121,152 of NW_026652287.1, read as the reverse complement.
TTTTTTTTTTTTTTTTTTTTTTTTTTTTGACAGAGAGTCTCACTGTGTTGCCCAGGCTGGAGTGCAGTAGCGCAATCTTGGCTCACTGCATCCTCTACTTCCTGGGTTCAACCAATTCTCCTGCTTCATCCTCCCAAGTAGCTGGGACGACAGGCATACACCACCACGCCCAGCTAATTTTTGTATTTTTAGTAGAGATGGGGTTTTACCACGTTGGCCAGGCTGATCTTGAACTCCTGACCTCAGGTGATCCACCCACCTCAGCCTCCCAAAGTGCTGAGATTACAGGGGTGAGCCACACACCTGGTCGGGGATCATTCTGTTCTTTGCCTGAATCATTTCAGATGGTTTTATTGTGGTTTGGTTGATATAAAAAAAGCTGTACATAGTTAATGTATACAACTTGATGAGTTTGGAATTCTGAGTAAACACCTGAGAGGTATTACCATAATCAAGGCCATAAACTTTGTCATCAAAACAGTTTTTGTACTGGCGTAAAACAGACATATTGACCAATAGAACAAAAGAAAGAGTCCAGAAATAACCCACGCATATGTAGTTATCTTGAGCAAGGGTGCCAAGAATACACAATGGGGAAAAAAATAGTCTCTTCAACAAATGGCTTTGGGAAGACTGGATTTCACTAAAAGAATGAAATTGAATCCTTATCTCACATCATACACAAAAATCAACTCAAAGTAGATTAAAGACTTAAATGTAAAACCTAAAACAATAAAACTCTTAGAAGAACACTTAAATTAGCCAGGCATGGTGGCACACCTGTAGTCCCAGCTACTCCCGAGGCTCAGGTGGGAGGATCACTTGAACTTGAGAGGTTGAGGCTGTAATGAGCTGTGATCACACTACTGCATTCTAAACTAAGCAACAGAACAATACCCTGTCAAAAAAAAAAAAAAAGGGAGGAGGAGCAGGAGCAGGAGCAGGAAACGTAAGAGAAAAAGCTTACGGACATTGGTCTTGGGTATGACACCAAAAGCACAGGCAACAAAAGCAAATATAAACAAGTGGAATTACATCAAACTAGAAAACTTCTGCACAGCAAAGGAAACAGTCGACAAAATGAAAAGGCAACTTAAGAAATGGGAGAAAGTATTTTCAATCCATATACCTTAAGAGGTTAATATCTAAAACCTATTAAAAAAACTCTTAATAGCAAAAAAAAAAAAACTGATTTTAAAATGGGCAAAGAACTTGAATAGACATTTAACCAACAAAGACATACAGACAACAGGTACATGAAAAGGTACTTAATGTCACTAATCATTAAGGAAATGCAAATCAAAACCTCAGTATCATCTCATACCTTGTTAGAAGGGTTATTACAAAAAAAAAAAAACCTCAAAAAACAAAAGATAATCGATGGTAAGGATGTGCAGAAAAGGAAATCTTTTTACACTGTTGGTGGGAATGTAAATTAGTATAGCCATTATGGAAAACAGTGTGGAGGTTTCTCAAAAGATGAAAAATAGAATTATTTGATTCAGCAATCCCGCTTCTGGGAGTATATCCAAAGGAAATAAAATCACTGTTTCAAAGAGTTATCTGCATTCTCATCACATGTTCATTACAGCACTGTTCACAATAGCCAAGATATTGAAACAACCTAAATGTCTATCAGTCAGATGAATGGATAAAATGTGTGTATGTATATATACACACAGCAGAATCAGTGGAGTATTATTCAGCCTTTAAAAAAAGAAGGAAATCCCATCACTTGCAATAACATGGGTGGATCTGGAGGGCATTATGATAAGTGAAATAAACCAGGCACAGGACAAATACTCCATGATCCCACTTTTATGAGGAGTTTAAAATAGTGAAGCTTGTAGAACTAGATAGTAGAATAGTGGTTATCTGGGGCTGGGAGAGGAGTAAATGGGGAGGTGTCAGTCAAAAGATACAAAGTTTTAGTTATGCAAGATAAGGTCTGGAGATCTCCTGTGTAACAGAGCCTGTAGTTAGCAATACTGTATTGTATACTTAGAATGTTGCTAAGGGAATAGGTCTTACGTTAAGTGCTCTTACCACAAAAGAAAAAAATGCTTTTCAAAGATTTTGAGGGGTTTGGGTGCAGTGGCTCACGCCTGTAATTCCAGCACTTTGGGAAGCCATGGCAGGAAGATTGCTTGAGCCCAGGAGTTTGAAACCAGCTTGGGGAGCATAGTGAGACCTTGTCTCTACTAAAAATTAAAAAATTAGCAAGGGGCATGGTGGCATCCTGCGTGCGTGTGGTCCCAGCTACTCAGGAGGCTGAGGCAGGAGGATCATTTGAGCCCGGGAAGTCAAGGATACAGTGAGCCGTGATCACACCACTGCACTCTGGCCTGGGCAAGAGACTCTATCTCAAAAACAATTTTTTTAAATGAATAAAGAGGGCAAAAGGAAAATCTTTTGGAGATTTTAAGATTCATTTACATAGACTTTTCAGCCTTGAAAAAAGATATGTAAGCCCCAAATATAAAGAAGATACATTTGACCAGCAAGATTTATTAACAGCTTTGGATCTACGTGTGCCATATCATGTTCTTCAGTGTAATTTCATGTTTTTGTCCTGCGATTCACAGAGGACTAGATTTTAGGTTGCCTTTCCTCTCCCACAACTGACAAGGCTTTAATCAGGGCATTAAGGAGTTCTAAGTAGGTCTTGCTTTTGAATCTGCATATCAGGAGGGGGCTGGGAGCATGAGCGGGAGGATGTCATGTCTCAGTGATTAATGATCTCTAGGAAGCTGAAAAGGGGAGTGTAATATACACAGTATTTCTACCCCCTGGAGTAGGAATGCAAACACTATTGTGCAGATCTGTGCATAGTCACTGACTTCCTGGTAGCTGGAGAATTTCATACACTCTTCTACCACAAATAAAACTGTCAGAGAGTGACAGAGCTCAAAAAGCTGGTCTTCCTTACTTAAAAAGAATAGCTCAAACACAGTGAGCCAGAAAATTAATTTTGTAGTTGTTTGGAAACTGAGTTGTTAAATAAGAAATAAGAAAATGGGAACTTTTCTTGAAAAGCCTAAAACCTCCAAATATTTGTTGAATCAAACTCTACATTTGGTTTCTTAAATTTACTGAATTCCTGGAAAATGCTTACTTTAAACGAATTTAAACGGGAAACATTCCTTTGTAATGAAATGACCCATCTTAAACTTTTCAATCTGGTCTCTGGTAGGTTCAGAGCATCATATGGTCAGTGGACTTAAGAGCCTATTGCCTGATGTTTAGGGAGAAAATCATAACATTTCAGAATGGCTTGTATACAGTTTTTGAAAATAATTCTAAGGTAGAGTTATTTCCCCCCTTTTATTCTCAATGAATCTATGGTATTATTTAGTAACAATTTCTAAATGCTTAAGATAGAAGCGAAACATTCTGAACTATAGATAAGATAAACTACAGATATTTGCAAAAGAATTTTTAAGAGAAAGTTTTGGGGAAAGCTTGTATTTCAGCCACCTTTGATTATTTACCAATAACCAAATATGGAGATTTTGTGCATAACACCAGTAGCAGCAGCAGTATTTGGTTTTAGTGAGGACAACCAAATAACTTGTATTTTACTAGGAACCATTTATTCGTAGGACTTCTTAAATTATTTTTTGCTCTTGATTCATTTTTTTTGATGCCCTGTACATTACCACTTTCTGTTCTGCATTGTCTAACTTTTCAACTGATTTGTTACTGGTTTTTATTTTTCCATAATATAAAAAGAAAGGAAATGTTCATTCTTGGGGAAGTGGAGCACAATTCAGGGTAGAGGAAAGAAAAATTTTTGTATTTCTATTTCTTTGTTTTCTGTTTGTTTTGCTTTATTTTTTAGGGTGTCAATATAATCTAAAGTAGAAGGAGCTACTGGTCTAAATTAAGATAGTATCAGATAGATTAAGCTCTAAATTTGGTTTCCAAGTGGTTAGACTTTTAAATTGCATTTGCAGGAGTTTATTTTTAGTCAGGATGTGGTTATTTTTAGATCTGCTTCTCTGTCACTAGGAAATGAAATGCCTGTCTTTCCATTGTTGATCAGGAAGTTCTAAGGCACAGGCATATAAGAGCCAGTTAGCCCAGAACACCACCACTCCTTTTAGATGAAAGAATATGAAATAACTCATGGAAGAAAATATATTTGTTGAGAACATATCTAATTTTGAAATTGTTAGTGTCATTTTAATCTTTTGTACACTGAACAACAGAACAAGGTTTTTAGGGAATGCCAAAAATACAAGGTTTGGGTTCCCCCTACTGGCGTGCATCCCAGGCTCGTGTATTCATTAATACACAGCTGAAAGGCCTAGGGACTAGAGATTAGAAATAGCTATATTAACTTCATTTAGAGACCTGATGATAAGAAAGAGAGAAAAAACTCCATTTCCCTTTTTCTGCATGTGTCTTACAAAAAATGGGATGATTTTAAAATTGTATTTTCTACATTTAGAAAGAATAAAACTTAATTCTACCGTATTTGGTTTTAATGTTGTTGCTACTGATAAGCTGCTTATTTGCAGTGCTTCTCAAATGCTTTATGTTGTAATCTAAGGAATAATAAAACACCAGTGGATCCACAAAAGGATTTAAAATCCCAGGGAAGAAATGCAAAGCTAGCACTGTTGCCATAATAAAATTAAAGAGCTGGCATTAAAGCTCACTAATTCCTATTTTAGCATTTCAGAAAGTGACATGACATCATGTGATTGTGTCTATTTAACATTTGTTTTTTCTAATTTGTACAACATATATTTGAAACAGTTTTTTATTTCCTATCTCACAGTAAGTGCCAAGTAATATTAATGGCTCATTTTGGAAAAGAAATCTTTTAATTGACTCTTTAAAGTCACTTTTGAACTTCTTCTTATGTTTGCATTTTAAAGGACTATTCAATCAAGTTAAAATATTGTATTTTTTTAATTGCTTTTCAGCAATGCAGTCAACCTTTTAAGCAATGTTCCGGTCTCTTGTTTGGATGTTCTCATTTGTCCGTTAACCCATGAAGAAACAGCCCAAGAGGCAACGACTCTAGATGAACTGCCCAGTAATAAAACAGCCGAGAAAGAAACAGTTTTGAAAAACAATACCATGGTATACAATGGTATGAATATGGAGGCCATTCATGTTTTACTCAATTTTATGGAGAAGAGAATAGACAAGGTAAGGGTGATAAAATGGAAGCCCTGGGAAGATGCTTCCAAAGAATGTAAATGTGCCATACATACAGACACACATCACAGAGCATGATTTTTAAATCTAAGCTTTTTTTCTAACTGATATGTTGCGTAATTGTTTTTACTTTGGAAAGCAGTTTATTACAGTATATGATAAATTGCTGAAGCCATGTTAATTTATTTGTTTAATGCTGAAAACTATGTTCATGCAACACCAAAATTATGACTAGTGCTTGAAAACAAAGGAAAAATTAATTACTGTTCCATGTTGTTACTTTGTGAGTCCTAGAAATAAAAAATATCCCCCCAAAAACTTGCTAAATACGCTTCGTAATACCTAAAAGACATCTTCCAAAAAAAAAGAAAAAAGAAGACCATGTCAATTTCCCATTTGTTGTGAGCTGTTTACATTCTCTGGTCTATCACTCACTTTGTCAGGTATCTATATTAAAAGGCAGCAAGGTAGCGTAGTCCAGTCACCAAAATTTTGCTTCATTCAAGCCCATTGGCTAAGCCCATGGGAATCCTAGAAAATGTAGGAACATCCAGGAAGGACCAAAAAAGGCAATAGTAAACATGAAGATGATAAAATGGAAATGTTTTTAGGAAAATAATTTTTTAAATAGTTTGTAAGCTTGGGTAACATAAGATGTCCCCACCTCGCAGATCACGAGGTCAGGAGATCGAGACCATCCTGGCTAACACGGTGAAACCCCATCTCTACTAGAAGTACAAAAAATTAGCCAGGTGTGGTGGTTGGCGCCTGTAGTCCCAGCTACTCAGGAGGCTGAGGCAGGAGAATGGCATGAACCCGGGAGGTGGAGCTTTCAGTGAGCCGAGATCACGCCGCTGCACTCCAGCCAGGGTGACAGGGAGACTCCCTCTCAAAAAAAAAAAAAAAAAAAAAGTCCCCACCTCAAAAACAAATTGATATCCTGAGTTACATGAAGGAAAGTAATACTGTTAGAAACAAAACTAATGTATTTCAAAAACATATGGTTTTTTTTTTTTTACAGGGAAGCAGCTATAGAGAGGGTCTAACTCCAGTTCTCAGCTTATTAACAGAATGTTCCCGAGCCCATCGAAACATCCGAAAATTTCTCAAAGATCAGGTAACTGCTTAATGCATATTACATTGCAAAGTTAGTCTTTTTATGTGCATTTTAAACATAGAATTAATTGAATTCTCTCACAATGATTTTGTTTCAGATAATCAGAAACTCAATTTTAATGTTTGAAATCTTCTTAATCAAGAAGTGTGTATTTTTTTAGTCATTTATTCAACAAATGCTACCGAGATCTGCTGTGTGCTGTGTTTTGGGCATTGAACAACAGATGAAGTCTTTCCCCTTGGGAAGTTTATTTCATAGAGAGGGGGACAAAAAGTAAACAAATATAAAATATAATGGCAGGTGGTGATAAGCATTCTGAAGAAAGATAAAGCATTTTAAGAGAAAGGAGACACTTTAAGGGAACAAGGGAGGACCTCTCTGAGATGACATTTGAACAGAGAGGTGGAGAAGTAAGAGTATCTCTGAGAATGTTTGGAAAGGAATGTCCCTAAGAGAACAAGTTCACAACCCCTGAGACAAGAGGATGCTTTGGTATACTTAAGGAAAAGCAAGAAGGCCAGCGTGCCTAGGTCACAATATGCAAGGGGGAGAGTGGTTGATGAAGAGAGGTAACAAGAGCCAGATACAGCAGGCAGTGTAGGACTTTCTATTCTCTTCTAAGTGAGACGAGAAAATATTGGAGTGTGTTAAGAGGGGAAGTGATGTGACCTTATTTATGGTTAAAGATATCCTGGCTACTATTTGTAAGATTGACATACTGGAACTCAAATGGATGCAGAGACAAGTCCAAAAGATAACTGATGTTGCAAGTTTGGAGTAGGATGGTAGTGGTTAGAGTTCATACTTGGGGATATGTTTTAAATATTTTAATATGTCTTAAAAGTAGCTCACAGAACTTGCTGATAGATTGGAATATGGGTTGAAAAAAAAAGGGTGATTTTTAAACTTTCAGATTATATCTTAGACTACAAGTGTAAGACTTTGATTGTAACAATACCTGAAATAGCCTCCTCTAAAATCCCAATGTCAAGTACCTTTTCTTAGTACCCTCAATCCAACATTCTTTCATCCTCTGAGGATTGTCAGTCATTTTTTTCCACTGTTCTTCACTCACTTGTGCCTTCTCTCCTTACCCAGGCTAGATTCCACCTGAGGTTCATTACTATAATCACTCCTTTCCATACATCTCTCACTAGCACTTTGTGCGCTCCCTCAGTCGTACTCATCTGGCAAAACCTAACAAACTGGCTAACTCCAGCTTTCTGCCTACTCTGGGTCTCCACCAAGCACTTGAACATGATAAGAGAAAATGACACAACCATTTTCACTTGTCTACTTTAAATTTAAGACCACCAGCCCCAACCGATTCCTTAGCAAACTCCAAGATGACTATTTCACAGCTCCTTTTTCTTCACACCTCCAATGCTTACTGCCCTCTTCTCACTCTCATTTCTTGACTTTGTTTCCTGTTTCACCAAGAAATTAAGAAAAAAACTTTATCTTTCCACCATCGCATCTACTATCTGTCTGCATCTATACTGCCATATCCCTTGTATTCCCATCTGTCACAATGGATGAATCATTCCTACTTCTGTCTGTGGCAAGCATTTGTCCTGGATCTCTTTCTCTCTCATGAACTTTGCACCTGCATTTATTTCCCCTCTCTCTTATATTAATCATTTTTTAAAATGTATTGGATCATTTAAGTCAGCACCCAAACACATCTTTCATCTTAAAAACAAAAACACCTTCCCTTATCCCACTTCTCAAGCTGCCTTTTTATTTCTTTGCTCCTCTTTATGCAGTGTTCCTCAGAAGAGTTCTTTGTACTCACTCTTCTCTATTCTTTTTACTCATTTTTGACTCCTAAACCCTCTGTAATTAGGCTACATGCCTTCCCCACTGCAAAGGTGTTTATCAGAGTCACCAACTCAACTTTGCCAAAGCTAATAGTTCTCAAGTCTCTTTTTTTAAATTCTCCAATAGAATTTGATGTAAGTATTCCCTCCTCCTTGAAATACTTTCTTCACTTGGTTTCTAGGACACAATAGAGAACCTTTTTGTTGATCTTCCTCATTTTCCTAACCCTAAATGTTTGAGCGCCCCAAGGCAATACTGTCTTGTCTCTATCTCTGCTGCCATGGTGATCTCATTCGAGAGTCATGGTTTTGAAAATCATCCATATATGCTGATGATTCTCAAATTTATATCTCCAGCCCTGACCTGTCACCTAAGCTCTAGACTTATGCAATGAACTGCTGACTCATCTCCTCCTCTTGGATGTGTAGTAGGTATCTCAAGTTTAACATACCTCAAACTAATAACTTGATTTTCATCCCTCCAACCTATTTCTTCCCCTTCTTTCCACATTTCAATACGTGGTACCACCATTCACCCAATTGTTCATTTGTCACTACATAGAATCTCCCCTAATAAATGAACCAGGTTCATTTTTTCCCTCTGTATTTATGGTCAAGATTTAGTAAGCACCTCACTGTATCTAGAAACACTAATAGGTAGTGCTGATAAGGAGAGATTAGAAAATAGAGACCATCTTTGAGGGATTTACAGTCTGTTGAAAGAAGAGAAATACCCAAAAAGCATGAATAATGATTTAAGCAAGATTAATTAATTAATTAAGGTCATTTCCACATTTGATTATTTTAAGACATTCTCCCTTGACTAGGAGGAGTTGGTGAAGCACAGTAAATGAAAATACTTTTTTTTTGCTTTTTTGCTTTTTTCCGTAAGGGATCCAGGTACACCTAAACTGTTTAGATTTTGCTATCTCTAAACAGAATAGCCAAAGAAAAAAAAACCTATTCGTTAAATACTTAATATGAAGGCCTTGGGCCACATATTGTGTCATTATGAAAGATTATGTGACCCACTGTCTGTCTTCAAGGAACATTACAGTAGAGGTATGGAGGAAACATGACAGGTAAAAAGATAACTAAAGATATAAGGCATAATACAGAAATCAGCTTTCCTTCTAAAGAGGATGCACTGTAGACTGTTACGATCAAGAAGGGCAGAACTTAAAGTACAGATGATTAACTCTGATAATAATGTAAGTGGAACCTTGGTTTATTATTATGCACTGTGGTGAATACCTGGTTAAATCCAACTCATGCATACCCAAAGGAAATTGGTCTATATTCTGTATTTGGGAGGTAGAAAAGAAAACAAGTGGTAGAAATTACTGACCCAGGTTGTATTATTCTGGAGAGGCTTATAGAAGCAATGAGTATTTGGGGGATTTGAAAAAGAAACTGGACAAGATTTGTCAAAGAAAAAATTTGTTGGAGGTAGTATTCTGGGGGGAAATACATATGCAGTTTGGGAGTGGTATATAACAATAACAACAAAATTTTGTTAAAAATTTGTTTTAAGGAACCAAAAATGTTGCTAACAAAATTTTTACATGATAACCTTTGTTCATAGATTCTGTACTCTAGGTACTGTAGACATATACTACATGAAATCATTTGTTACATGTTTCATTCTTCTAGAAATGGGAGATGTGCTAAGTATGGTTCAATAATGGTTCACAGTAGTAAGGATTTATTGTGCAATTACTTTGTGCCTAGCATTTTGTTCTACCCAGTCAGAGACTGAAATATGGATTCCGTAAACACTTTGGATAGATTATTCAATTTTCTGAGATTTAGTTTCCATTTTTGTTTATAGCCCTGTCTCCCCTGCCTCTGATACCTCCTGATACGTGGTAGGTACTTGATATAGAAAGAGAGAGAGGGAAGAAAGTCATTTGAGTGGATCAAGTAAAATTATATATACATAAATGGTCTGGGATATAATAGGTGCACAGTAAGTTCTTATTTGACTTTGTGTCTGCCCTCATTTCTTAGCACAGTGCCTAGCTTATATAATAGAAGGCACTTAATAAAAGCTACTTGAATTAATTCATTTTTCCTTCAACCAGCAAATATTCATTAAACACCTGTAATATGCTAGACACTGGGAAGAGAGCAGTAAACAAAACAAAGAAATCTCTGCCCCAGTGGAACTTGGTCTTGTGGAAGGAGGCAGACAAGTAAACAGATAATTATATACTATGTCCGGTGGTGATAAGTGCTATGAGGAAGGTTCTGGCAGAGTAAGGAGGTGGAGGTGTTGCAAAAAGAGAGTGCCAAAGGTTAGCAGTAGAGAGTGGTCAGGGAATGTCTCCTATAAGTGACATTGTGGCAAACACCTGAAGGAAGTAAGGAGAGAGCCATGCAAGTTTCTAGAAAAAGAGTTTCTGGGCAGAAGGAGAAGCAAATGCAGAAGACCTGAGGCAGGAAAGTACTTGGCATGTTTAAGAAGGTCCATGGAGGTCTGTGTGTCTGTAACAGCATAGGCAGGGAGAATAGTAGAAATGAAGCTGGAGAAGTAGCAGGAAGCCAGATTATGTGGAATCCTGTGACGAAGTTGTAAGGACCTTGCCTTTTACTGTGAGATGAGAAGCCATGGGAACTGGAGAACTTTGAGGAGTGACATGATCTGACTTTCAAAGGATCACCCTAGCTGCTATGTAGAAAATGAATTAGAGAGTGACCAGCATGGAAGCAGAGACCACTTACAAGGCTTTGGTATTAGTCCAGAGAAATATTGGTACCTTGGACTTGGTAGTACTGGAGGGGGTGGGGAGAAGTGGTTGGATTGTGGGTATATTTCAGAGGTGGAGCTGACATAATATGCTGATGGATGGATATTAAAGAGAGGAGTCAAGGATATTTCCAAGGTTTTTGTACTAAGCAGTTGGGAGAATGGACTTACCATTTAATGAGATGGAAAACTGATGAGGAACAGGTTTGGTGGGAACTTCAAGAGTCCTGCTTAGGACCTGCTAAATTTAAGAGGTCTATAAAGCCTGGTGGTCAGAAACACAGAGTAGAATAGTGGTTACCAGGGGCTGTGGAGAAGATGGGGAGTTATTATTCAATAGATATAAAATTTCAATAATGTAAAATTATTAAGTTCAAGAGATCTGCTCTAGCCGGGCGCGGTGGCTCACGCCTGTAATCCCAGCACTTTGGGAGGCCGAGGTGGGCGGATCACGAGGTCAGGAGATCGAGACCATCCTGGCCAACATGGTGAAACCCCGTCTCTACTAAAAATACAAAAAATTAGCCGGGCGTGGTAGCGGGCGCCTGTAGTCCCAGCTACTCGGGAGGCCGAGGCAGGAGAATGGCGTGAACCCGGGAGGTGGAGCTTGCAGTGAGCCGAGATCGCGCCACTGCACTCCAGCCTGGGCGACAGAGCGAGACTCCGTCTCAAAAAAAAAAAAAAAAAAAGAGATCTGCTCTACAACATTGTACCTATAGAATGATGGTTACCAGGAAGGATAACAGGGGAGTGGCGGGAGAATGAGGAGTGGGGATGGCTAATGGGTACAAAAGTGTAGTTCAACAGAATGAATAAGATGTAGTATTTGATAGCACCACAGGGTGACATCAACAATAATTTGTTGTACAGTTTAAAAACAGCTAAAAGAGTATAATTGGATTGTTTGTAACACAAAGAAAGCATAAATGGTGGATACCCCATTTACCCTGATGTGATTATTATGTATGGTATGCCTGTATCAAAATATCTCATATACCCCATAAATATATAACCTACTATGTACCCACAACAATTAAAAATTTTTTTTTCTTTTTAAATAGTTTATTTATTTATTTATTTTTTGTAGAGACAGGGTCTCGCTATGTTGCCCAGGCTGGTCTCGAGCTCCTGGTTTCAAGTGATCCTCCTGCCTTGGTCTTGGTCTTCCAAAGCGCTGGGATTACAGGTGTGAGCTACCATGCCCAGCCAAAAATTAAAAATTAAAAAAAAAACAACTGTATGGTACACATAAAAATTTAAGAAGGTTAGAAAAAAGAAACAAGGAATCAGTCATGGGTCCCACCAAGACTTAACTGAATCAGAATCTGCATTTTAACAAGATCCCCAGGTGTTTGGAATGCACATTCCAGTCTAAAATCACTAGCCTGAAAAGCCCTAGTTAACAGGATGACTTCAGGACATTTAATATGCTCTGTAATCAGTCTGTAAGTGTAAGTAAGGTGGTGGCAGTGTATTTAATATTGTGTTAGATTGAATATCCTCTATATAGATCTATCATAGATATAATTATCTTAAAAAATGAAAGTGAGTCCATTTTAATGTAATTTCTGCCCTTATTTAAGTCTATTAGTTTCCATAGCTCTTTGTAAAATCATATCATTTCCGTGATTAAAAAAAGAAGTTTGGAGGTCAGGGAAGAAATCAACAATGGAGATATAATTTAGGGCAGGGGTCCCCAACCCCAGGGCCTGGTCCATGGCCTTTTAGGAACTGGTCTGCACAGTAGGAGGGGAGCAGCAGGCGGACATTACTGCCTGAGTGCCGCCTACTGTCGTATCAGCTGGGGCATTAGATTCTCAAAGGAGCACAAACGCTATTGCCAACTGCGCGTGCAAGGGATCTAGGTTGTGTGCTCCTTATGAGAGTCTAATGCCTGATGATCTGAGTTGGAACAGTTTCATCTTGAAACCACCCACCAAGCCCCAGTCTGTGGCAAAATTATCTTCCATGAAACCGGCCAAGTCCCTGGTGCCAAAAGGTTGGGGACTGCTGATTTAGGCAGTCATCAGGATGCAGAGACTATAAAAAGCCATAAAACTGAATGAGATCACAAATTGAGTAAAAATAATGAAGTTGCCTACAAACTCAACCCTTGAATATTCCGACATTAATAAAACAGGAATAGAAAGAGAATTGGCAAAAGAGGCTGAGACAAAGCAACCAATGAGATAGGAGGAGGACCAGGAGAAAGGTGTGTGGGTGGATGAATGGGTGAGTGAGTGAGCAAACTAACAGACAAACTAAGCAAGTTTCATAAGCCCTCTGGGGATCAGTCTATTTGCCATTACTTTTAATAGCAAAAACCACAATTACTTTTGCGCCAACCTAATACAAAACGGGGATGAGAGTGATGTTACTACCTCCTTTGCGGGGTTACTGTGAGGATTATAAATAATGTATATATACCATCTATTACAGCAACTAATGCATAGAAAGTACTCAAAAATTAATAGCCATTTTTATTATAAAATTAAATAACTAGAAAACATAAGTACAGTTTTTTTTAATTAAATGAAGGTTGAGTGTCCCTACTCTAGAGGTCTAGAATGCTCCAAAATCTGCAACTTTTTGAGCACCAACATGATGCTCAAAGGAAATGGTCATTTTGGAGCATTTCTGATTTCAGATTCTAGGATTAAGGATGCTTAATCCAGATGTATATATAACATGAGATATTTCAAAATCCCCCCAAAATAGAAGTCCGAAGCATTTCTGGTCCCAAGCATTTTGGATAAGGTATACTCAACCTATACTGAAAATGTTGGAAGACTCAAGAGAAGGTAAAAATCAATATGACTCAGGGTATTAGGGAAGTCTTCATGGAAGAAAGAGAAACTTGACCTAAACTTCAAAATGGATTTTCATAGAGGCAAGTTGAGGCATTCCAGGTGTTGAGATAAACAAAAACTCGGAAATTCACTCGAGGATAGTGTGATGTTACAGTGAAGAGATGTTTCTGATCAAATGAAACCTCATCAGAGGCATGAAATCACTTGAGGTCTGGTTTTTGTTGTTTAGTTTTACTTGGAAGCTAACCTTTTTTTTTTTTTTTTTTTTTTGCTTCTACAATACAAACCCCAATAGACATTACAAGACTGGCCAGTTGCATTGTACCATCCTCACTCAGTCTAGTAGCCTCGATTGATGATGGTTTTTGCATTTGTGCCATCAGGTTTTACCACCGTTGAGGGATGTGACAAATCGACCTGAAGTTGGCTCAACTGTGAGAAATAAGCTGGTGCGCCTCATGACACATGTTGACCTTGGAGTCAAGCAAATTGCTGCTGAATTCCTTTTTGTCCTTTGCAAAGAGAGAGGTAGGTTAAACTCTCTTTGCCTCTGCCTTTTATCTTTCAGAGGGACTTTGAGAAATTTAATTGATAGTGTTAGTACTGGTCGTCTCATTCCATTCTTTCCAAAGCTTACTGTCTGTTCTATTAGAGAGGCTGAGGAGTTAATAAAAATTAATAGCCAAAAACATTTTTATACGCTTCTGAATTCATTGAGACTTGCAAAGACAGATACATTACCAAACACATTCACATTTAAACTTTGCCTTCTGTATCCTTAACCCAGCCTTCATCTTAATGGGGCAGGACATAGAGCCATTATGAAAAATTGGTTCAGTAATTCAGGGGCTACTATTTTAATAAGCAGGCACAGGTCTGGATTAATTCCTCTTTTTAATTCCTCTTGGAATTAAAGCTATAGGAGTTTTGGTTTCTTTACTAAGTTTTCCAATCAGTAGTTACTGAATGTGAGCTATATAATATACTGAATAGAAATTTTAAAAATGCATAATACCCTTGAGACAAAGTTAAGATAGTGGTAGAGAGAAATTTTTAAATAATTGTACTACAATGTAATAAATACTACTCTATAAGTGTATATAAAGTGATTGTCTACTGAGATAGATCCAACAATTAAAGATATTTTCTAAAATTATATGGATTACTCTGCGAAAGTCAAGTTTTCCAAACAAGGAACTTTGATTATTCGGTTATTCTTACTAATTTTTTCTTCTTCTACTTTGTAAGTCTGCTAGTATAAAATCCCATCTAAGCAGATCTATATTCTACTTTTTTAAAGTACCCCAGTTTTGTAAGATAGATAATTTGGAGATGGAAAAGTTCACTCCTCTTAAAATCTTAAGTCAATTGTTATTCTTAAACTTCATTTCTGATGTATTGATCCAACCACTTAAGTTCACATTAAGATGGTATGTTAGTAACCTAATTTGATCATTATTATAATGGTGATTATGAATTGAGAGGTATCATGTGCCTGACATTCTATGTATAATCTCATTTAATTCTCATAATGACCCTCTAAGGTAAATATTATATTTTGATTTCATAAATGAAGCAACCTGCCACCTGAGAGCCTTTCAATAACATGTCATACAGTTGCTGAGGGCAGGAGCCCAAATTTGGGTCCTGTCTTTTCTTTCTGCCATATTTCCTCTCATAATAATTATATTAGCTATTATCATAGACTGTTTAGCATCTGTTCTTTTAGACAATTTACTTCTTCTTTAATGACTTTGAAAAAAGATTGATTTAGCATCTTGGAATTAAGTGGTTAGCATAGTGCCTTGCACTTAGTTATCTGTAAATATTGGCTGAATTGAATTGATCTGAGATCAGAAATGATCTGTTTTTTAAAGTGTAATTATACATGTATATGCATAAATCCAAAATCACACATATGTGTATCTATTCATTTTAAAAGGTTTGTCAAAATATATACCAAAATATTATTTATTGTTACCTCTGAGTAATAAGAGTACTGGTGATTTTTTTAGTTGTCTGTATAATTTTTCTATAATGAACATATATTTTTTGTATACCTTTAAAAAGTTTTAAAATGGGGAAAATAAAGTTTATTTCTCCTGTAATTACATATCTAAGTGTATATCTAAATATATAAATCTAAATAAATAATTACGTATCTAAATAATTTCTAAATATAATCACATTACCGATGAGTGAGTGTCATAGCAAATATGGTAAATTGCATTTATAAGTGAATTTTGTTAACTTTTAAAATTTGAAATGGTTGATTTTGCTCCCCCTTGGACCCAGTATTTAGTTTCATAGTCCTGACTTTGAGCCCAAAGCTAATCTCCATTAGCAGATAATATATTTTTAATTTGACCTCAACAATTCTGCATTATAATCTTTTTTTTTTTTTTGAGACAGAGTCTCGCTCTGTTGCCCACGCTGGAGTGCAGTGGTGCAATCGTGGCTCACTGCAAGCTCTGCCTCTCAGGTTGAAGCGATTCTCCTGCCTCAGCCTTCTGAGTGGCTGGGACTACAGACACGCACCACATGCCTGGCTAATTTTTGTATTTTTAGTAGAGACAGGGTTTCACCATATTGGCCAGGATGGTCTCGAACTCCTGTCCTTGTGATCTGCCCACCTCGGCCTCCCAAAGTGCTGGGATTACAGGCGTGAGCCACCGCACCTGACCTATAATCATTTTTTTCCTTCCAATTTGATTATAAGTTTAGTAAATGTATTCTTCCAGAATAAACAGACATTTGTTCAACAAATGTTTTTGAGCTAGACCCTGGAATTACAGAGGTATATAAAATAAACAATGTTTCTGCCCATGTATTACTTACTTTTTTATTTAAGGGTCACAGACTCAAATGCCTACAGCAGCCAGGCTGGTAATAAAAGTAAGTCAAGTGGATTAGATGTAAGATGAACAAATGAAAGCTGACACTTGGCTCACTGTTGGGGAGACAATTGGCTGGTGTGGGGAGACGAAGGGACTATGGGAGATTATAAAAAGTATGTTGCTACTATTTAGCAGCAACTGATGGTTACCATGAAGGAACATGTGGCCAGTGTTAGCAGATGTTCCATGTTTTCAAGAGAAGCTCTTTGTTTTTAAATGTTGTCAGCTAGTTCAAATTTAAAACCTTCTGGCCAGGAAAAAAGAAAATGTCTGCAGTTTACCTTCAACTTAACAGTAATCAGATTTTGGAATTTGGGTTTGGAGGTAGACTATTAGCAAAATAAAATAAAATAAATAAAATAAAATAAAATAAAATAAAGTAAAATAAAATAAATTCAAATAATTTTTCAGAATGTCTGAACTGTCTCTTAAGGATATGCCAAGTAAATTTGAAAGTGAAGGCACCTTGATCAAGGCTCAAAGGTCAGACCACTAAGTAGAGACAGACAGCAAGCAGCAGTTATAATGGGTTAGGAACACAGAGACTGCATTAAGAGAGAGGGGCCAGGCGCGGTGGCTCATGCCTATAATCCCAGCACTTTGGGAGGCCGAGGCGGGCAGATCATGAGGTCAGGAGATCGAGACCATCCTGGCCAACATGGTGAAACCCCGTCTCTACTAAAAATACAAAAATTAGCTGGACGTGGTGCCGCATGCCTGTAATCCCAGCTGCTCAGGAGGCTGAGGGGAGAATCGCTTGAACCCGGGAGGTGGAGGTTGCAGTGAGCCGAGATCATGCCACTGCACTCCAGCCTGGTGACAGAGCGAGACTCCGTATCAAAAAAAAAAGAAAAAAGAGGTAAGAGAGAAAGGACAAAATTTTATGGAAGACTAGGCACAGAAAGAACCATCCAAAGGTCTTGAATACCCATCTGTGCCAGGCCCAACTGTATCCCCAGCACTTAGTAGCCCACAGGTTAACTTGTACTTGTGTCATTAACTTGTTCAATTGAGCCTGAACATAACTATTTTTATCTCCCTGCAAATTGTATACTTTCTACTAGGGGCCTAAAAATAGGCCTTACATTATTTAATTAAAAGAAGATGATTTGTAAAATAATCTGCCTTGGTAGGGGTTCCCCCCGACCTTTTATCGTATTCATTAAATCTCAGTATGTGGTAGGCATTGTGATGTAGGGGCTGAATTACAAAGAAAAATTAGGCTTGAACTCCCTTAGCACATAGCCCCACACCAATAAATTTACTGTAATACCCACTTCAGTCTCAGAGGAATAGGTTGTCTCTTTAGCTTGAGGTTCAGTAGTCTCCCTTTCCTGTTGATCATTTCTCTTCCTGTGTTTGCAGAAGCGTTGCTCCATCACTCATTACCCTTTATTCTTTTGTTCTTTGAACTCGCCCTATATGCTTTCCCCAATCTCTATGCATACTTATGTCACTGTCCTTCACTGCTTAACATCTTGAAAAACTTAGTCCTCAACTTGCTGCAAGTCAGGCTTTCCACAACCATTCCCTACCCCCCAAATACCACTGAAAATGCTCTCAATAAGGTCACAAATTACCTGATTTTCAAAAGCAATGGGTATTTTTTAGTCTTTGTCTTATTACATTTCTCATAACAGTTAATGCCGTTGTCCACTTTCTTTGTTTCTGTACTACCACAAACTCCTAGATGTCCTTTGACCTCTCTTCTTTCTTTTCAGTCTGATTTGCTAGCTCCTGTCCTTGTCCACATTTAATTGCCGGTGTTCCCTAAAGTTATCTTTTGGTCCCCATCCTCACTTCACATTGCTCCCTGAGTAATCTCATCCTCTCCCTTGGCTTCTGTTTTTGTAGATTCCGAAATCTATGTATCTTTAGCCCCAACCTTTCTTCTGAACCCTGGTCATATTTATCCACTTGCTTACTGGACCTCTGTGCCTGAGTTTCTCACTGGTACCTCAAACTCATGGCTAAAGTTGAATTTATGATCTTCATTCCCATGCCCTTCAACCTTTTCATTATCCTTCTATCACTTTCTCTGCAAACAGCACCACTGTCTGTTTAGTTCCTAAAGCCAGAAACTTAGGAGTTACCCTAGATTCCTTCTTTACCTGTAGAAGTCATAATCACCACATCTATAGATTTTACCTCCTGTTAAATATCTTTTATTTATTTCCCCCATTCTGTTCCCACACCACCATCTTAGTACAGGCCCTTAAAATTATTTTAACTATTAATAAGCTATTAAAATATCTCATATCTCTGTTTCTAGTCAGATTTTCTTCGGTTTGTCTTCCACATGGTTAACAGAGGGATTGGTGTAAAATACAAATATAATCATGTCATTCCCCTCATATAAAACTTTCAGTGATTCTCTGTTGCCTGCATGGTAAAATCCAAATTTTACCTCCACAGAGTCTCTGTGTAGTGTATTTTAAGTCTGTTCCTCTGTTACACTCCATGCTTAATCATACTAAATTCTTTATTCTTGCCTGATTATACTGCACCATTTCTTGGCATATCTCCATGGCTTGGCAGATTCTGTTCCTTTTGTGAGGAATGCTCTTCCTCATCTTTGTCACCATGGTGAGCTTTACTTATCCTTGAAGACCAGCTTAAGCATCATCTCTGTGAAGACCTTCCAGGCAGAGTTCATCATTTTCTCCTTTGTGCCATTTTTCCTTCTCTGTTGTTAATACTTTTGACATTTGCTATATTGTGACTCTTTATTTGTTGAACTTACATTCTAGACACTGAGTTTCCTTTAGGTCGGAGATCATGTCCTACTCATCTTTGGATCCCCAGTGCTTAACAGATAGCAGGTGCCCCATAAATGTTTAATGAAAGATCAAATGTTTGTGCTCTCTATAAATTCAGGCTGGTGAATAAAGGGTCCCATTTAAAGGGGTAATTTCAGTACACTATGATAAGTGCCCTAAGAAGAAATGTGCCAGGTGCTATGGCAACCTGGAAGAGGGAATGCTTGAGGGGTATGGAGGAGATCAGAGAAAGTCTTCACAGAAGAGGACAGAGAAATAGGAAGTAGCCTTGAATGTATAGAAAAGAGACTAGTTTAAGGTGTGAGGAATCTTTAGAAGACAAGGTTGGAAAAGACAGCAGAGGCCAGAAAACGAGCCCTTTAGGCCCTGTTTTGGAATTTGAGCTTAGTTTTTAGGGGAACACGTTAGAGATTTTATCCAGGAAGGTTGTAAAATCCTATTTTTGCTTTACAAAGATATTTTGGGCAGTTGTGTGGAATAAGAAATGGAGGAGTGTGAGACTGGAAATAAGGACACCAAGACGAAGCCACTAGTTGAGTCTTCTAAAAGTTACAGCATTTGACTAGAAGGAAAAGGACTTTCACAGAGAAGGGGGAATGGTCTCTGGGTAGAATCTGGTTCTTGACATTCTTTGTTCTTGGTAAAAGAGCAAAAACGTATTGCTTTTATTTTAGAGTGTGGTAGAACCCACATTTGTGTAACTGTCTACGTTATTACCACTGCAGTTCTGACTTTGCACAGTGCTGCTGTGGTTGGTTTCCTCTGTTCATAGTGCCCTCTAGCATCCTGATAAAATAGTGGTGAAATAGTTCTCGCAGCTTTTTGACTGAACACTGCCTTGTTTCATTTAGGCAGCATTTTCATATAACTGCATGGATAATACTGTGCAAGGAACAAATATATTTGTGTGTTTCCTTTTTATTTTAGAACCACCCAGAAAATCTTTTGTTTGCACTAGCAGCTCACCTTAACATCCAAGTGCAGTCAATTTTCTGTTTACTACTTTCCCAGTATCAAATAGGATATTATATGGTGTATTTGAAAACAGACTTAAAAGTAGCTAGAAACACTGCTTCAGTGCTTCTCACTGTGAGGATTTCGTATTTCATTTGTCTCACCTTCTCTACCCCTAATTTTTGGGTATTTTATCCTGTTAACAGAAGTTCATGTGATTTTAAAACTCTTGGCTGTACCCTTTATCTACTTTGAAGGCAAACTATGTCTTAAGTCACCTTTGTAACCCACACTGCCTGTCATAGAGTTAGCACATCAGGTTTGTTCCAGTGAAAGAGGAGTTAACATGATTTTCGTAAAATTGCTGGGGGCTTTTACTGTTAACTGGCTTCCAGAGAGATTTTCTACATAAGAGAACAGTTATTTAGTATTCTGTTTACTTCTGTTTAACCTATTTTGGCTTTTCATAACCTTTGCATCTTTAAACTCTTTTAATTTTTCACCATTTTGTGTCTTTTTAAATTATTGTTATTTTGTCTTTAAGTATATTCATTTAAACATTTATTCATATCTCAATTTAGAGTTTCCTAATTGTAATGAGTATTTCTTTTCTGGATCCACTAAACCTCCTTGTTTGTTGAAAATAAGCTTTATCAGTAATGCTTACAATGATAGCATCACCTACTATCTGTAAGGTACTTTGTGTGAGTTTACATCTGTGATCCTTTGCCTTCAGTGGCTTTGTGTCTGACCATGTCATTAAGAAAATGTTTGACCTTCGTGAATATCAAGAATACCTATATAGACTGAACACTCATTTCTTCTGCTAGTACTTTTTAAGGATTCCTTCATTTAACTAAAGCACTACATCTTGGGGAGGCACTGATGCCAAGAGAGAGCATATCAGACTTATTCAGAGGGCTTACCCCACCCTCATTCAATAATTCTAATAGGATTCTATCCAGCACCCACTGAGAATTATTACAGAGAGACTACAGTTACCAGTAGGTTTTAAGATTGAAAATGACTAGTTTCAACATCATTTAATATACTCATTAGCCCATGTTTCCTTTTGCACAAATTTCACCAGTTTGCTATATTATTTGAAAGCAGGGCTTCCTTTTATTTATCCCCATACCACTTATTTTCAGTGTCATGAGAAGGACCCTCTAGTTCAGATACATGAAAATGTAACAGTAAACTCTATCCTAGAATATATTTATCCTGTCCGTATCCTCCATGATTTTATACTCTGATCATATATACCCACTTTTCTTACCTATTTTCCTTTCCACCAACCCTTTCAGTTCCCCAGTCATTTTTTTTTTTTTACTTTTTTTTTTTTTATTATTATACTTTAGGTTTTAGGGTACATGTGCACAATGTGCAGGTTTGTTACATATGTATCCATGTGCCATGTTGATTTCCTGCACCCATTAACTCGTCATTTAGCATTAGGTATATCTCCTAATGCTGTCCCTCCCCCCTCCCCCCACCCCACAACAGTCCCCGGAGTGTGATGTTCCCCTTCCTGTGTCCATGAGTTCTCATTGTTCAATTCCCACCTATGAGTGAGAACATGCGGTGTTTGGTTTTTTGTCCTTGCGATAGTTTACTGAGAATGATGTTTTCCAGTTTCATCCATGTCCCTACAAAGGACACGAACTCATCATTTTTTATGGCTGCATAGTATTCCATGGTGTATATGTGCCACATTTTCTTAATCCAGTCTATTGTTGTTGGACATTTGGGTTGGTTCCAACTCTTTGCTATTGTGAATAGTGCCGCAATAAACATAAGTGTGCATGTGTCTTTATAGCAGCATGATTTATAGTCCTTTGGGTATATACCCAGTAATGGGATGGCTGGGTCAAATGGTATTTCCAGTTCTAGATCCCTGAGGAATCGCCACACTGACTTCCACAATGGTTGAACCAGTTTACAGTCCCACCAACAGTGTAAAAGTGTTCCTATTTCTCCACATCCTCTCCACATGAAGAAATGCTCATCATCACTGGCCATCAGAGAAATGCAAATCAAAACCACAGTGAGATACCATCTCACACCAGTTAGAATGGCCATCATTAAAAAAGCAGGAAACAACAGGTGCTGGAGAGGATGTGGGGAAATAGGAACCCAGTCATTTTAATTACCTTTTTCTGAATCTTCTCCAGCTCTATTTTGTCTTTTTTGAGGTAAGTGATCTGAATTACAGATGTAGATTTTACTGTGGCTTTATACGTGGGTAAGATTGTATGTTATGTTGTGTTTCCTACAGTTGCCTTTCAGATGACATTTTAACAACATTCTGTTAAAGACCTTAAGTAAATTTTCTCAATTCTTATCTTTTGATTAAATATTCTAATGTTTACCTTGAAATTGTACCTGAAGAAAATGAAATACTTCTAAACAAAGCTGCCAGTTATTGCTTAGTATCTTCCTTAAAGGTGTTTAGAAATCACTAAAAACATTACTACAGTGCAAGTGTCCCTTGCAAAAGTTGTGTGTGTCTGCTTATCTTCAGAGAGACATCACCTGACCCTGTTGGCAGGATATACTTTCGGAGAGCCTGAACCAAACTTCTCATTAGGCTTCCTTTTTTCTTTTTTTAAACTAAGATAATTCTAAAATGATCGTTTTATCCACTCTTCTCAGAGAAAAAGAATGTTTACTTTGTGGTAGATACTTTTCATACTTTGCATATATTAACTTGTGAGGTAGATAGTTACTATTCTGTTTCTACAGATTAGAAAACTAGGATAAAGCTGCAAAATATCTTACCCAAGGTCAACCAGTTAGTAATTGGTAGAGCCAGTATTGAAATCCAGCCAGTCTAACTCCTGGGTCTACCTTCTTAATGGGCTTCATGTGCTTATATATGGTTGCTGACTTTTTATTTTAAAAAAGCAGTAAGTTATCACCTATGCTATTTGCTAATATCCTTCCTTAAGTTTTCTTATTTCTTATTCCCTTTTCCTCCAATTCCAACAAAGAATGAGAGAGAGATTTTACATTATGTGCCATATTGCTAAAATCCCAATCTGACTTTCACTCTCTCTAGTTTCTTACCATTTCTCCAAAACTGGATTTTTAAATAGTAAGATCGGAGATCAGAAACTTAAAGCGTGACCCTTACCAAAGGCCTGGCAGTCGCAGAGGCCCCACTTTTGCCATAAGGTGTGTTCAGAACAGCTCTGTTTTAGTTTCTGATACCTCAAAAAAGGCTCTTAGTCCCCAGAGCCTATGGGAAAATTTGTAAGTAGTTCAGTATAATCACTACCACATTTTGAAATTCTCTCAATTTAAAGGTTTACTGCCACAGTGTGTGTCTTCAACCTTCCTGTGTTGGTGAGTGGTTGATGATGATGGTGAAGACCCAAGGATTCCTATCTAAAACCCTATTCTGTTTTTTGCAGTGGATAGTCTGCTGAAATACACTGGCTATGGGAATGCTGCAGGACTGTTGGCGGCCAGGGGCCTCTTGGCTGGAGGAAGAGGAGATAATTGGTACTCAGAGGACGAGGACACAGACACTGAAGAATACAAAAATGCAAAACCAAAGTATAGTATCAAATTTCTTTTCACCTAACTATGGCTGTGCCTTTGAGTTGGTTATTTGCCTTTTACTTCCTTTGTCTTTCATTTTCCAAGTGTTTCGTTTCTCTTGTGGATTTGGAAACTTTCCATTTAATGTTGTTTTTAGAGGCAGTTTCATAGCTAGTGCCTTAGAGCATGACTTCAAGTGATGGAGGAAGGCTAATAATGCAAGAAATGATATTTTCAACATACTTATTATCTTCTCCCAAGTACTAAGAGAGCTGGTGTGTTTAGGTTGTACTGAAAAAGTGTTATTGCTTACGATCTGCTTTCCTTTCCATAGGTTAAGATTTTATAAGGTATAATCAAGACCACATATTTAAGTTGATTATTTGATGCTTCAGTCTTTCTCAGAAATCTAAATGTAGGTTCCGATCCTCCCCCTTGCATAAAAGCCCTTATAAGTCAATAAAATAGTGCAACAAGACACATTAATATCAAAAGAAAAGAAGTCTGGCTTCACAGTGAATTTTAATCAAACAAACATATAGAGACTCATCTTTTAACAGATACATTAGTGCAATGAGTAGGCAAACCAGAGACTCTATGAAGTCTTCTCTGAGTCAGTGCTTACAAATTAAAGACACTATAATTATTCTCTTTTATCCCAAGATAAACCACCTCTCCTTCCTCCTATTCCCTCTCCATCCTTTCTATCCCACTCGTAACCCTCAACCCATGTAAATTCTTAGTTTCCGCTTATTAGGAGTTATTTGAGCTATGTTTTTTCTGGGTTCCATTTGAAGATTTCCATCTGAAAATTGGAAAAGCATGCCCTTTCCTTGTGACATGGTGACATTGACATGCTGTGTTTTCTGCTGGCCATCTTCTAGAGTGCGATGTGGATCATGCAGTAGGTGATCGAGAATAGACTATTTTTATCTGCAAAATTACTTTTAAAAAACATACATTGTGCCTTGTTGACATGCAAGTAATGGGTTGTCAGAAGGTGAAAGAAATGATCAGTTCCCAATTAGACAGGACATGTATGGCCTGTTTCCTGGAAAATCAGGTCTGAGAAGGTAGTGTTACTTTTAGCATCCCCAATGCCATCAGCCTCAGTAGGATCTTATAGAATGTGTCCTAGAAATAAAGACTTTTGGGGGGAAAGCTGGCAATGACTCTAAGCACTATTTTCTTAAGACTGCCACCATTTAGATATTATCAATTGGCTATCTCTGACAAGTATTTGAAGCTAAGATAGAGGAATCCTGCTTCTTTCTTTCCCTAATTATAGAAGTCATCATTCTAAATTAGTCTTGATATCTTTTTTCATTCTACAAACTATATTTCCTTATCAGTTTAATATTGATATCTCTTGATTTGAGCCATTAAAATACACCACTTGAGAAATTTCATATTTCTAAATGAAAGTAGCAGTTACATTAGGCATTTCTTACATCCCAGGGTGTGTGGACACATTCAACTAAGATAGAAAACTCAAGAGTACCCATACATGGTTGATATCTTTGCATCTCAATGTGTATTGTTAATTTTGTTTAGTAGATAACTTCTATAATGGTAATGGTCATATATATAGCAAGCACCAGAATGCTACTACAACAATAGGAAAATAGAATTATGTTACATTGTGGAAGTGATGTTAGATTTCAGGAAGTACCTTCTGTTGAAATCAACAGCCATGATTAGTATTGTTACTGTCTTGGCTCTCTGTCATGGAAAGTTTCTGTACTTAAGCCTTACATCCCTAATTATAATATTCAGCCTTTGGACTTTGCTTATAATATTCATAGGAATGGTATGTTTGTGTAGTCAGAATAGTCACCATTGTGAAATTTTGTTGTATTTCTTAAACACTGCTCATTATAAGTATAAATGTGTGTTTTTCAAGTAGCATCACATCTTCCCCTTTCGGATAGATTCGCATCTGTTTTTCTCTTAAATTTTCCTTTTTTAAAGTGAAAAAATGAGGTGAGATATTTAATGTTACTTTAAAATATTTGTTCAAATGATCTCTATGGAAGTGGTGGTAAATAAAGTACTTTGCAAGCAGGAGTACCCTTTGTACTCTGTGGAGCGATCCTCAGAGCTCAAAGAACTTGTTTCCTAAAAACTGTTGTAAAAAATTTTTTACCAATCAAGCTTATAAAGTCAGCATCTGAAAGGATTGCTTTCTCCCCTACCCCTGAATACCATTCACCAGTCAGAGTTCCCAAGATCTCAGTCTGCTTTTCTTGTGATGCATTTATTCACAACAGTTGCTACTATTGGCAGAAGCAGAGAACTTACTCTTCATCCAGTTGGCTCTAGTCCCATTGTCAAAACTTTAAGTGGTTTCTGATTAATGCACCAAGGTAACCTGTAATCCTTTAGTGGAATCTGAAACCAAGAATTGTATGGAGCTTACATTCAGGCTATGGGAGACAGTTAATATCACAACAAAGCTTTTTGTGTCAAAATAAATGTATTTAATGGACTGGAAATGGCTTTCTGCAATTAGCACACTTAGAGAAAATACACTCGTAGAATTGAGTTACATGCCACATAAATTTTTGGTGTATGTCTAGCCAGGTTTGTTGAAAGTTTTCAGATAAACTTTAGTCCTGTGTCAAAGGGAAATCAAATTTCTAAATTCTAACCTTTCTTTATACCTGTTTCTTTCATGCCTCTGAGAATGGAGGTCCCTTAACTGTAAAGGTGATATAACTGGCTGGTATGGTTTATACATTATTCTAGACATCAATTGAAAGATGTGTGTCTAATGACATTTGGCTCCTTTTAGACGAGTGGCTTTCACAGGGTGCATAGGCATCTAGAGGCCCAAAGAGGTATCTTTAAAAGGCTGCTTTGTGGAGGGATAGGAGGAACAGATGGTCAAAAGTGAGCAGAACCCTAGGGAGCCTCCTTGCACACTTAACGCACCACACCAGTTCATAATCAGATCCAAAAGCTTAAAATGATTGTACTAATAAACTCAGGGGTGTTTCCTTCTTGACCATATTTTTCTCAGCTGTAGCTACGCCACCAGCTGTATAAACAGTTTCTTCAGCACAAGGCAAGATACTTTTTCTTTTATTTGTCAAGATTTTGCTATGCTGCTTCAGTCAAGTCTTTTTATAGTTGTCTCATTATATTGGGCTTTATAAATTTATTTATTTTTAATATTAAATATTTATTGAAGTAAGTGACCCAGAAACCAGGACATGAAGATTTTTCTCTTTGCCCAATTTGGGCTGTGATGACGTATTTATGTAAAATAGCATTTCTGGGAACTAGAACCTATTACTGTAAGCAGTCATAAAACGTATCTAAATTCAGAGTTCTAAAAGACCAGAGGTAAAAGAGGCCAGTATATTAGCTTAACTACAGTACTGAGTTTTGCTCCAGTGTTTATTTGCTATAGATTCACAATCGTCAGTTTTCTATATCCTTTATGTCAAGGTTATTACTTTTTTTTTTTTTTTTTTTTTGAGACGGAGTCTTGCTCTGTCGCCCAGGCTGGAGTGCGGTGGCGCAATCTCAGCTCCCTGTCAAGGTTATTACTCTTAATCAAATGGCCTGACATGGGAAACATTTAAAAAGCACTATAATTTAAAAAGGCATTTTGAGGCCTTTTTTATTTTATTGCCTAGATGCAATTTGGTATTCCTGTATGTATATATATTCAGTATGTATAAATTTATGTGGCTAATACGTGGTAGATACATAGTAAATATCAGATAAGTAAATGAAAGAATGACACCATATTACGCTGGTTCTTTCTATTGCAAAGTAATGCGAAAACCCGAATTAGGATGTGCTTTCATAATTTACCCTACTTCTTTTATGGAGAATCAGTGTATCATTTATATGATAATTCTCCAATTACTTAAGACATTTTCAGAAACTGGAATCTCTTCAAAATATATCTGAATTTAAAGCAAACGCCACAAAACCACCTATTTGATGCATGGTTTTTTTAGTTAATGAAGATTACACGTGCATCTCCATAGTAAGGATTTGATTGAATAGAGTAACTTACCTCCTGGATCATCTGAGGCCTTCTGTGTTGCCTATTTCTCTGCAAGTGGCTCACTAACGCTAGTAACAATAGCTGGTATTTATTGAGTGCTTAATATGTGCCAGGCACTTTTCTAAGAACTAGACAAATATAATCTTCACAACTATCCTTTGAGGTAGAATTAATCTCATTTTATAGATGAGAAAACTAAAGGCAATGAATGGAGTAATTTGTCCAGGGCAAACAGTTTGTAAGTGGTCAGGCAGCCTGACTCTAGAGCTTGCGGTTTTTGGGAATTTTGTTGTTGTTTTTTGAGGTAGGCAAAGCAAGTTTTATTGTGCTCTTCACTCTGCCTTTTTACTTTGGGGATAAAATATGTAACACCAAATTTACCATTTTAGTCAGTTTTAAGTGAACAAATTTGTAGCACTAAGTACATTTACACTGTTATGCAACCATCACCACTATCTGTCTTCAGAACTTTTTCCTGTCCCCAATGAAACTCTGTACACATTCCCCTCCTTCTAGCTCCAGGTAACCACCATTTTACTTTCTGTCTCTATGGAATCTAAGAATCTCTATAAATGGAATCATATACAATATTTCTCCTTTTGTTACTGGCTAGTGTCACTTAGAATAATGTCTTTAAGATTCGTTCATGTTGTGGCACATGTCAGTTTCAGCTGAATAATATTCCATGTGTGTATATACATTATATATATACACCTTTTGGTTGTTGTGAATAATGCTGGTGAATATGTGTCTACCGATATCTGTCAAGTCCCTGCTTTCCGCTCTCTTGTGCATCTACCCAAAAGTGTTGTATCACATGGTAGGTAGTTCTTGTGTTTAATTTTGTTGCCAGCCTGCCATATTTTACATAGCAGCTGCACCATTTTATATTCCCACCAGCAGTGTACAAGGGTTCCCTTTTCTCCACATCCTCACAACACTTACTATTAATTATTTTCTGGGGTTGTTTGTCTTTGGGATTTTTAGTAATAGCCATCCTAATGGGTGTGAAGTCAGAGCTTATTTTAACTTCTACTATATTCTGATTCAGAGCCAATCAAAGAGAGAAATGAGTTTGCCCTTCAGATAGCTTCCCTGTTCTCAGAGCATCTATTATTTTTCTTTGATATAACCAAGACAGAAAACAAAAGAAAGAAAATGTTTCTGTGTATACCCTGATATTCCTGAAAACACAAAAATCCATTTGATTCATTCTAAATTGGTAAATATTCCCATACATCTGTCAGGTAGTTCTGGTCCTATCTTCATAATACATTCTGAATCTAATTACCCTTTTTATTTGTCATCGCTGCTACCACTCTGGTCCAAGCTAAAATCTCTCTCTCCAGGATCATTCTCATAGCCTTCTCACTGGCCTTGTTGCTTCTACCTTTGTTCCTCTTCATTTCGTTCTCAAAACAGCTGTCAGTGGGATCCTTATAATATGTAAATCAGACTAGTCAACTGTTTAAACGTCCTCGCAGTGGTATACTTGCACCCTTTCTTGTTGTACTATTGCCACACTGACCTCTTTACTATGTGTCAGGCACTGCAGACACACTCCTGCCTGAGGCCTTTCTGTTGACTGCTGTTCCTTCTGCCTGGAATGCCTATGCTCCAGATAGCTGCCATATCTCTCTCATTCCCTCACCGCCTTCAAGTCTTTACTCAGGTATCACCTGTTCTGTGCCCTTGTTAACAGTTGCTGCACTCCTGCCTTTACCACTCCATATCATACTTCTTACATTGCTCTTTTTTTCTCATAGTGCTATTCACCTTCTGACATTCCATATAACTTACTTATTCATTAAGTCCGTTTTCTCCTCCAAAAAGTAAGCTCCAAGAGGGAAGAGGAGTTTTTTTGTTTTGTTTTTTGGTCTGTTTTTGTTCACGTAGATGTCCCCAGAATAGTGCCTAGCACACAGTAGGCAGTCAGTAAATTTTTGTTGAATGAATGAATTTTTTGAGTCAGTCAGCCCC
The DNA here is from genome assembly GCF_009828535.3 of Hylobates moloch. Taxonomy (NCBI): domain Eukaryota; kingdom Metazoa; phylum Chordata; class Mammalia; order Primates; family Hylobatidae; genus Hylobates; species Hylobates moloch. Next base: position 26,091,303 of record NW_026652287.1, on the reverse strand, counting down.
TCCTCAGCATTAGGATACCAAGAAAATTGAGTTCCCTTTCCTCGTCAAGCTCTACATCTAGTTGAGGAATGGGAGCCAGGAGATAGATAGAATTCAAGAAAATTCAGATATGGTAAATTTCCATTTTGTTCTTTATATTGTTTTTTGGGGGAGCAGTGTATTCTGGGTTTTTCCCCCTGGAAAGTTGTTTTAGTTTCATTCACATATAACATCTCCTTTCCCACCCACCTGTCCCCTTCTTTCCTGGTCTTGGCTTACAAAATGCCCTTTCCTAAAAACCCTGATCCCTTTAGTAGAGGTTGCAAATTGTCTGGATTTAGCCCACAAGTATGTTTTGTTTGGTTTGCCCCATGTCCTATTGGTTATTTGGTTTGTGAGTTTTTTTTCTGTTGTTTAACACAGTGCTTCTTAAAATAATTTAATTACTTAGCAACATTTAGAATTCAGATATTTTAGATGAAAATCTTGATTTCTAACTTATTTTGAAAAAATGGAAGTTCTGGTAACGTATCCCTTAGATATTTAGATGAAAATATTGATTTCTAACTTCTTTTGAAAAACTGGAAGTTCTGGTAACATAGGGCCTGCATTCTACATGACAACCAATTGATGGAATTGAGTAGCTGTGGTTTCCTTCCTACGAAGTATAATCTCCTTTGGTTTGACAGCTTATCCTATTCACTTATCTTACCTGTCCAACTCCTGTAGGTTGACTTTAGAGTTCCTTTTTTAACCAGAATGCTTTGAATAAATTTAAGCCACACATTGTAGAGATTGAAGTTAATTTTCATATAGCTGAATTAAGTTTTAATGGATCTTTTTTGTTAAATGACCTAATGCTGTTGATGTTGGCCAAAGGTAGCAAAAATTTGAAGAAAGTGCAAAAGACTTGAAATACAGTTCAGGTTTTATACCTGTGTTCATTTGTCCATACCTTGTTAGTGTGTCTTAATCCTTTTGTCTCCAGGCCCATAGCTGTTGTCAGTTCATATAATAGTCTTATACAAAATTTATGATGAAATACCACAGATAAGAATTTAGACACTTCTTGTCACCTAATTGGAAGTCATAAATAGTAGGATTGGAGTGCTACAAAATGGGACAGGGGAGCAGAGACAAGGTGGAGGAGATCATGATAAATATAATTACCCAATAAAATGTCCACCACAATTAGTGTTCTTAAAGCATCTTAAGACTCCAAGTTTTGGAATGGAATAAAAGTAACTCCAGAATTTCATGGCGTTAAGATTGAAACCTGGACTGTGGCGTCTCAGACTGTACTATTTGAGGTTGAAAGGTGTCAGGTATTTGTTCCACCAAAAGTAATCTGTTTTATGAAATCTCACATCTTTGTTGTCACGGTGGCTATTATTTGTTTTCTCTTCCTTTCTGGGTAGGGAAACTACATGAGACTCTAGTTTGAAGTGGGGAGCGGTAGAAGAGACAGTGTTCATCTGCCTTCTGCCACAGCACACTGGCATTTTTCCCATAAGAGAGTGGTACACTATACTTCAGTGCCCTAACTTGTGTTTTCTATGACTTTGTTTACATTCTTCTGAATATCCAGGGGAAAAATGTCTTTTTAAAGGAAAAAATGAAACCCAAATCCCTAAAGTGACTTTGGAGGGTTGGAATGTTTTACTCTATGGCAAAAAATGAGTTCTTACTCTGTAAGAATGAATTTCTGGCTGCTGCTTTTATACTCAGATAGCAAGGAATTATGTTACTTTAGTAGCTAATTTCAGAGCAAACCATTATATCATTTTAGCAGCCAGGGGACTTGAGGTCACCTTATGGAAAACAGACTTAATTTCCACCAAGCTCTTAAGAGAACCAAGAAAACCATCAAATTGTGTCCTAATCTAGGAATTCATATAGTGACCTTGTATGCTGTGGTGCCCACAATACCACATAGCTTACCAGTGTGTCCTCTTGACACATTTTTTTTCCCTGAAGCATGTGATCATGTGTGCAAATGTCATTATATCCTAAAAGTGCCTACGGGCCGGATTTTTCAAATCACAGCTCCATTGAATTTGAGGAGAGAAGCCATCTCTCAAGAGGCAAAGAAGCATGATCTACATATTTAATACATCTACCTTCCCTTATACTTTCTTCTAAGGCCTGATTTTCTTTGCTTGGGAAGTGGTATGTATCTATAATAAGCACCTTTATTCATTTATAAGACTAGTTGTTTTTCTAATTTAACAGGTGGCAGAAGAGAAACCAGTGAAAAGAGATGTCTTGTTATATGCCTGAGCAGATAATGGATGGGTGGTGGAATTGTATTTTCAGTGTGGCATCTGGATACGTCTCCATAGTTCTCAGAAGCCTTGTCTGGGTCTTCTTTGTCCTTGACTTTTAGGAAATACGATGACCCATTCAGCATTTTTGTTGACGGCCTCTAACTGGAGGCCTTTTTCTCTTCTTTTATGAGCACCTGAAAAAAGAGGAAATAGTAGCACACAATGAGTGTCTAAAGCAGGTACTCTAGACACACACACACGCACACACAGATTTAGTTGGTCTAAGGTGAGCCCCAAGCTTTTTTTTTTTTTTTTGAGACAGTCTTGCTCTGTCACCCAAGCTTTTTTTAAAGTTTCTCAAGTGATTCTAATATACAGCCAAGGCTAGAAATAAATGACAAGGCTATGGGTTTTCAGGTTGCCCCAGAACCTTTGAAAGTACCTTAAAAGAAAACAAGTGGGTAGGGGACAAATAAAGGGACTCTACACCCCCATCTACTTGGCTATTCCCATCCCCTTTTTGCCTGAGCAGTTCACATTTGTCTATTTTATATATTGGGTTTCTAATGGGGGAAAAAAATTTTAAGCGTGACTCTAGATGTAGGTCTTATGCAAGAATGGCAAGATAGGTTTTGAATCAGGTTTTCGAGGATGGTGAGCACTGAGTCCTTCCATAAGAATTGGTATGTCATGCAGTCTCTGAGGAAGGTAGAAAAGTAAATCTAATAGTAATAGACAACAGTACATAGTAAGCTAGCCTTTACCCCAGATGAGAAAAGCCCTGGTCAGTAAAGAAAGTAACTTGCCCAACCAAAAGTCTCAAAGAGGGGTTGCAAGCTGGCTACCAGAAGATTTAATTAATCACTGTGTCTTTGTCTTGGCTAGTGCCTTTTTTTTTTTTTTTAATATAAACCGGGCACTGTTTTCCAGTTGATCCCAATCTCCCAACACTCCACATTGTGTATATTTGACCCTCTCACGCACTTGCTTATCTTAAAGGCCTGGCTTCTGAAAGCGTTTATGTTCATAGACCCTAGAAAGCAATTTATTAGCAATTGCTATTTGCAGGGATATTTAATTTGATCATTAAAAACAAACTATCGGCCAGGCGCTATGGCTCATGGCTGTAATCCCAGCACTTCAGGAGGCTGAGGCAGGAGGAACACTTGAGCTCAGGAGTTTGAGCCCAGCTAGGCCAACATGGTGAAACCCCATCTCTACTAAAAATACAAAAATTAGCTAGGCGTGGTGACACGTGCCTGTAATCCCAGCCACCCTAGAGGTTGAGGCAGGAGAATCACTTGAACCCAGGAAGCAGAGCAGTGAGCCAAGATTGTGCGACTGCACTCCAACGTGGGTGACAGAGCGAGACTCCGTCAAAACAAACAAACAAACAAAAACAAAAAAAACAGTATGTACTTGGCTGGTACAAGATACTGTGATCTCTTCTTGTCTGCTTCTCCAGAAAAATGTTTGTTGTAGATATTTAGGAGCCATTGAAAGAGTTAGTTATCTTTTATTTCCTGTCCTCAAAAAAAAAAAAAAAAAAGTATGGATTTTCTCTAAGAGAATAGTTTGGTATTATAACCTCATAGAAAGTTTATGCAAGGTATTCATTTTAAGTACTGTATTAAATCTATTTCCAGAAAGCCAGGATGATATACCTGTCTCTTGGTAGGCTAGATTTCATCCCTTTTTTTAATCTAGGCCAGATCAAACCTAATTAAAATTGTTCTTCTGCTTTATCTTTTATTATTTAAACACTCATTGCCCTCTGTGGTCTCACTAATGGACTAATTTCCTGAGATTATAAATTGGCATGCTTTCATTTCCAGATTGTAGCCTCTCTGTCATCATTTTTCCAATTCTTTTTTTTTGATGTTTGTTTTATGCTGTATCACAAAATGGATTTCCTCATTTCTTCTTCCCTGAAATCATGTGTCCCCTTAGAATTAATGGATAAGCTGTGCATCCACGGATATTTATCCTAACGGCACTAATCAAATTTTGTATTTTTAAAAAGCAACCATGCCTTTAAAAAAAAAAAAAGTTGGCAAGACAGTTTTTGTTTTTTTAAAAAAAGTATAGCCCATTTCCCAAAGCAAATTAGTGGAAAAGTCCATTTTTAAAAATTCCTATATCAGTTCTGTACCATAAAATTGAAATTATTGCCAATTTTTTGGCTATTATACTCTTTCTTATTATCACTTAAAAGTTGGACCAGAAAAGTATAGAAAGAGCATAATTTTAAAACATACAGCATAACTTTTTTTTCTTTTTGTAGCATTAATCTTATCACTGGTCATTTAGAGGAACCAATGCCAAACCCCATAGATGAAATGACAGAAGAACAAAAAGAATATGAAGCCATGAAACTTGTCAACATGCTTGATAAACTTTCCAGGTATTGTATTCCCATCCATTTTTTGCTTGGTTTCTAAAAATGGTCTATTTCTTTGTCTCTCTCACTGAGAGTTACCATAGAACAGCAACTCTGGAAATCCATGTTGATTGGAATAGGGTGGCCCAGGCAGCAGTAGTTCAGATAGCTCTTGGCTACCATGGTTTTTCTACATGTGCCGCTTCTGGATGTGCATTCCTAAACATTTAAACTCTCAAAGCTAAGATAGTAACTACCAGCGCACTATAATAATTAACCAACTAACCTCCCTGTCTTCAAAAAGATGCTGTGAGTTAGATTCAGTGATTTTGCTGCTGCTTTTATTTTTGTTTTAGCCTGTTTTAGTTTTTGTTTCAAATCACAATGCTTTTATTTTTTCATTTTTGATGTGTAAGTTTGCAATTACGCCTTTTTGGGTTGCTGCTGAAACCAAGAATTCTAAAATGTCATGCACCCAATAAGAAAAAGTGAAAAGAAATAGCTCACATGAAGGATTTTCTGAAAACAGGGACTTGTATTAATTAGGAGTTCTAAAAAAAAAAAAAAAAAAAAAACTCCCCTTCCCCTCTTGCTTCTCACCTCCTTCCCCTTCAAAAATAACCAGTTTTGAAAATAATTAAATCAAGTATATACTAATCAGCAACTAGTCATCTTGGAGGAGTTATTAGAAAATAATTCCTTTCATACTTGGCTGAATCACTCTATTTTCTAGTCATACATTGAGTCACTATCTTCTTTAAGCCATCTCGAATGAATGCTTCTGTGTGTTGGTGGCAGCTGCCACTTAAAGATGAATTTCTTCTGGCCATCTCCTTTTTCACAGTAACTATGTAAAGGCTAATATCTCTCAGTCAAAAGAAGGAGCCAGAGAGCCAACCATGAAAGGGAAAGGTGGAACACAGAAACAAGCAGAGATTAAGGGCACAGCAGAGGCTTAGGGTAGAAATGGACAAGAACAAGAGACTGACATGGGGAGTGTGACAAGTATGGATATTTATCCATGCTGCAGAGTATGATGCTGGTAATGTGGTAGAAGTTGTTTAGGAGTAAATAGCTTAATTATCTACAAAGCTAATAAGACTAGAACTCAGTAACTTCCAGCTAGCCCTTTTAAATTTTCATCCTTTCTCAAGAAGGTTAGAATTTACAGCTAACTGACTATACTCACAATCTTGAAAAGACATTGTTGCCTCTTTGCAAATTACATTCTCCATACCTTTGTATAGAACAGAAATGTTCCCTCCCAGAAGGGATTAATAGGCACAGAGAAGATACCGATAGGGCAAACCTATAGGAGGCAGAATAAGATCAAAATGAACATATAAAGATAAGATGGGTACTTGGCCACTTCCAGGAGGAGCTGATGTAGCTAATGAAACACAGGGGTATAAAAACAGCAGGATAAGAACCAACAGAGTCAGGCCGGGCATGGTGGCTTATGCCTGTAATCCCAGCACGTTGGGAGGCCGAGGCAGGCGGATCACCTGAGGTCAGGAGTTCGAGACCAGCCTGACCAACATGGAGAAACCCTGTCTCTACTAAAAATACAAATTTAGCCGGGCGTGGTGGCACATGCCTGTAATCCCAGCCACTCAGGAGGCTGAGGCAGGAGACTCGCTTGAACCCGGGAGGCAGAGGTTGCGGTGAACCAAGGTCACACCATTGCACTCCAGCCTGGTCAAACAAGAACAAAACTCTGTCTCAAAAAAAAAAAAAAAACCAACAGAGTCCATCTGGTAGAAACTGGAGAGGAAGGGTTAGCAAGGACCTGAGTAGAACACATCAGTGTGTTAGGACAGTAAACCAGTTGCATAAATTTCATATTCTGACCAACAACATGAGTTTTTAAAGCTTAACACAAATGCCGTTTAACTGGGCCATCTACCCTCGATGAGTAAACTCCAAGTAGGGAAATGGCAGATAGGGGAAATAACTGCCTAAGACTACACAGTATAATCCAGATACTTGGCTTACTAATAGAGGAACTACCATTTCATAAGGCATCTCTATCACAGGCACAGAAAACAAAGGTGCTAGGTCCTTCTCCTTTTAATCTCAGGGGAATCCACATATTCTAGAAGCTGCCAACAAATAAATATACAAACATCAAGTCTGAAACACCCCAGCTTCCACCTGATTTAAACTATGCCTCAAAGAAGATGCCTACTTATCCGGAAATACCCAGCAGATGCCCAACTGAAGGTGACACTGATTTTTGCATGTTTAAAGCAGAGCAAATATGTCTTATGTTGGCTTTGATGGTACCAATTTTGCCATTAAAGTTGAAGCAAAAGGCAACCTTGAGAATAGTTCAAATCATACAGAATTTTTGCATGACGTGTGTTGGGCGTTTTACATTGTCTGCCTTTGTGTGCTTTCTAACATTTGCTCTCACTAAATACAATCAGTGACAAAACTGTATAAAGATCAGCAGTGGGCATTCCAAAGCAGTAATGCAAAGAATGAAGTCATTCTTTATGCGTCTTACATGTCTTTTGTGCTGTGTTCCTCATTAGTCTTAAGTTTCTTCTCTCTTTCCACTTTTTTTTGAGGTAAAAAAAAGATGCCATAAAGCCAAAATAGACTAAACTCAGTACAATTCAGGGAACATTTACTAAGCAGCTACTCTGTGCAAGGCATCGTGCTAGGAACCTGAGGAAGATTCAGAGGAGAATGTGATAGTCTCTGCCTTTGGAAAACTCACATTCTAGTGGAAGAAATGACTGTAGTCTAGTCTAGAATACAAGGTGGAAGGAAATAATGACAAAATGAGTTCTATGTTGAAATGTAAGCATGCAGGAAAAGGAGTAGCTCATTCTGTTTGGATGATTCAGGGACTGTTTCACAGGAAAGCTAGCATTTGTGCTGATCCTAGAATTTTGATGTATTTAATAGAAAAATGGAAAAATGACCATTCATTCCGGGTGGAAAGAAATTTAATCTTGTTAATAAGTCTTGGATAGTCACATACTACTTATTTCTTCTAAAGAGCTCAGGTTGTTTTATCATTATTCGATTAATATGTTACCACATTTATCACTGGGGGAAGCAAGTACCAAAGAATTGCCCAAAGCATTTCCAAGGTAATGACTGATGATAATTCATTTGCTTTTAACAGTTTATAAAACACTTTCACATACATTCTCTTTCTAGTTTCATTTTAAAAAGTGAGACTAGACCTTCATTTTCCAGAACTCAGGACGTTTGCTCTGTCCACTGTGCTACTGTGTCTGTCTGTTACAGTAAGTGTTTGCCAGGACACTTCCTCATCACCTGTCAGCATTGTACTATTGGTTAGTTCCCTCCCTTTCACTCTAGGACGCTCTGCATTCAACCAAGTCGTTATTGTGCTAAGAGTGTACCATAGCTTTGTCTGATTAACTTTCCTTCTCAAAAATGAAATGGTTTTCTCCTGCACCTGAATTGAAAGGCATGTGAGTAAAGGATAGGGTTGGAGGTGATGTGGCCAATGAATGGACACTAGACACTTCCTTTTTTCCATCCATAGGAGAGCAGATGTGAAGGACCTGCACCAGGATGGTGGTTAGCAACAGTGGCCCGTGCCAAAGCACTTACCAAAGTGATGATGACTAAGGTTGGTCATGCCAAGTACTGTTACTGAGCCTGGTGTAGGGTATAGATGTTACTCACTACCAAAATTGTAAAACCACCAATGTAAACGTTAAAATTACATTTCTGTTTTGCCTCCATGCTGGACGTAGCCACTGCCTCAAGGAGCTCACCACCTTAGCAGCTTTCTCTCAGCTAGATTTCCAAAGATATTGGAGAGATTCGTGCTCAGATATTTTCTTCCCATTGAATACCAGCTGACTTAAGAGTATTCCAAGTGATTTTTTTTTTTTTTTAGTATAAGGATTATATTTGTGATAGATGTAGATAAGGGGATTGGCAGCACACCTGGAGGTCTAAAGAGTTGGAAAAGAATCTATAAATCCCTATAAATCCCATCATGTCTAGCTAGTAAAGTGCCTTGTACCCTGTGGTTTCCACTGTATGTGATGATAAAATAATGAAAATAGCTGGTCCCCAAATTTGAAGGGCAGTTTTTTGCTTTAAAATACCTACCTGGTTTAAGACTTTAAAGTATACTTTGTCAGTTCCATTTTTTGGCCAGATGTCATAAAATTCAGGGCCAGAAAGGAATTCCATAAAGTACTTTGAGCCATGACTGGCTTATTTAAATATTGGGGTCCATAATTCCTTTAATATAGAGTGGTAACTGTAATATTTATCAAATATAAACATTTAAGGCCTGAGGCATGAAATTATAGAAAGCCTCATTTGACATTTTTAATGTGAGGGCAGAGATGGAAAAGCGGATGAAATTTGCCTGCCTCTTCACCTCCTCTTTCCTTCCCTGACTTCGGAAAAAATAAGCCCCTGCAACTCAAGCAGGAGATCTGAATGGGAATTGTGTAGTTAAAGCAAGCCCACTGTGCCTAATACAATTTCATTTGCCTTAGCTATTGCACACAACTTGTATATAATAGTGGTGCCTCCTCTAGAAAAGGGGAGAGAGCATTGACTGGCTTAAGCTTAAACTAACCAAGGGAAATAATATTTCAAGTTACAGTTTTGTTTTGGCTTCTCTAATCCCCTTTAGTTTCTAAATTGTGAACCAGAGCTAATTAATCCTCTACTCACCCTTACCCCATCACTGTCTAACAAGATACATTGCCTTTTTGCTTATATATTCTGCCATCAAAATCTATGTTTTAAAATTTATATTTATATAAATTAAAAATAATTGTTCTACCATTTCTTCCTTTTCTTACTCCTTAGCCAATAAGTGTTTCGTTTTCTTTTTTTTGTTGTTGCTAGTCATTGTGTACTATTTGGAACGTGACTTTTATAATAAATACAGGCACCAGATATAGGATTAGTTCCCTTTAATCAAAAGATTAATTTTAAACTGACTAAGGCTGAGATAGGTAGTTTATAACTGAAAAATAACAAATACATAATTTTTTCTTATAAATAAGTTATTTTACTCTCCTTACAAAAATATCAACGACTGTGATTACACTTACCTTTGTGATAAGTTAGTTAAGGAAATGCTTTTCAGGTACATTTCATAAACATGATCTAATTTTTAGAGCATTGTAAGATCTATTATAGATATGAAAATATAAAGATCTTGTTTTCGTCAGAAAATTATTTAACTACCCTGTCCAGTATGGTAACCACAGCTATATATGACTGTTGAGCACTTGAAATGTGGTTAGTCCAAATTGGGATGTCCTATCAGTGTAAAATACTCACTAGATTTCTGAGACTTAGCACAAAAAAAGTAAAATACCTCATTATTTAATATAGATTTACATATGGAAATGATCATTTTAATACATTAGGTTAAAATATTAAAATTAATTTTACCTATTCTTTTTCAATGTGGCTACTAGAACATTTAAGAGTACATACATTTGGCTTACATTGTGGCTTACATTATATTTTTATTAGACAGTGCTGTTCTACCTCATTAAAATATACTGTACGGTTGCTTGGAAATTGAATTAAGAGGACTTGGATCCAGCTAAATTAAACACCTTAAGGTGTCAGGGGAGGATTAATTTGAGAAGCTTGATATTATCTATCCTTAGTTTATATAGGACCTTTCCAGTAGCTAGACACCTCTAAGTAGGATGTCATGCTACCTTTGTATTGCCTATCTGTAGTCATTGTTCTTTAGATCTGTAGTGGGAATAACTACTTTGAGCTCTTGGTTAAAGTACTCTCTGAAATGGTTTTGACTAGTAGAGGAACATCAAATAAGAATCATCTCCACTGGCTGTTTGCTCTCTTAATTCTCCTTATTCTTTAACTTTTAAGTCTGCCTTATTGGGAAGAGCATTAAGAACTTCTGTTTCTACTACTTTATTCAACAGTGTCAGTTGGCATGCTGACCTCTTATTAATATTTATTTTGTTAACTTGGACAACAGATTAGAAAAATTCTGTAAATAAATTACCACGAAATAATTTTTTAAACCACTTAAAGATAAAACTGAACTTTATTCTTCTAGTACTATACCTGATCTCTTTTTCTCTATATTTTCTTAACCATGCTGTTTACTGTGGGTAAATTAGGTGGGTATCAGATTTTTAGAAGCTTTGCATGTGATCTAACAGAAATGTGAACAGTGATAAAAAAAAAAAAACTAATATGTATATAGTGCTTTAAGGTTTAAAAAATGCTTCCATATACGTTATCTCCATTGATTATTAAAACAGCCCTGTGAATTAAATAGCGTCAGGTATTTTTTTAAGGATTAAATGCACCAAAGATTAAGTAACTAACCCAAGTCCAGTTTTCAGTCTTGAGACTCCAGATTGTGTGCTATTGTGAGAAATTACCAACAGCTCTCAAAAGTTGTCTGATTATTTTTAAATAAGACATTCTAAATTTTAAATAAATGAAAAGCATGAAAGACAGATAATAAGCATATTTACTTTAGAAGAGAACTAAGATTTAGAGGACATGCATTACTGCTTTTTCATTCCACAGTTGAGCTCTTTGTAGGTATCAGGTCAAATGCTAAATAAATAGCTTATATTTTAAAACACAAAACAAAGCAAAGCTTTATGAAGGGAACAAGTAAAATTTCTATGATTCTATGTTAATACAAGGTTTTTAAATTGTTTTAAAAAGAGAATGATTATGGCTCTTCTGACAAATTTTCATACATGTGATCACTTTAATAAAACGTAACTTAAAAAAGGCTTCCCTATGGGACTATTTACCAAAGTTGTTCAACCGGCAACCCAGGACACTTGAATGCGGCCCAACACAAGTTAATACACTTTCTTAAAACATTATGAGATGTTTTTGCAATTTTTTTAAGCTCACCAGCCATCATTAGTGTTAAGTGTATTTTATGTGACCCAAGACAATTCTTCTTCCAGTGTGGCCCGGGAAAGCCAAACAATTGGACACCCCTGGTTTAGACAATTCCCAATTACCTTTATAAAACGGACAGACATGGTGATGTGGGGACTGTACGCCATATCCATTTGTCTTGGGTAACAATATTTTTATGTTGCATATTTTACTTTCCCAATTATACCCAATCCCAAAGCACAGTGATGAGGGCTGAGGGAAGGATCTCAGAATCCTTTCAAAGATGTAGCCTAGACCTCAAATTTGCTGTGGAAAAGCTACCATACCACTCATTCCTACCGAGTTAGTGGCTTAATGAAAGATTGGTATAACCAGTCAGCCCTAGGAAGTCATTAGATGAAAGATGAAGGATCAGGGTTCAAGCCTAAAGGACACTTTCACAGTATCTAACTGAACATGTTTACCAGTCCAAAGGTTATAATATTATTGCTGTGAGAAAAAAAGAGGTGAAAACATTTATAAGAATATCACAAGTTATTGGGAAACCAGTTATACTTCAGTGGATTATGAACCATCCAGTGATGCTGAAATCTTGATATAAGATGCACTCCCCAGACTTTAAAAGAACTACAGAGCTTCCTTCTCAGGGCTATCACAGTCTCCATCCATTTTAACAGGCATTTTTTGAAAAGCTCTATGTTAATTAAAATGCTTTATTTATATACTAATTTCTCATCTGGTCTTTCAAATGTGAAAAGGAATTAAATATGAAATGGCTAATTTAAACTGTCAGGATTCTTTTTTCCAAGTCAACCTTACATTAAGAGCAGGAATCCTGTGCTTAAGAAATGGTTCCCAATTATCCTGTCTTGGGTTTTGTTATACATTGTACAGAAGTCAACAAAACAAGTATGTAACAGAACCTGCCTAAATAGCAGCCGCCCTCATTAAAAACAGAGAATTAATCAGGGGGTGATTGAAGGAAGCAATGCCTCATATGTTCCCCCCCCTTTTCTTCTTTTCTAATCATAGAACAAAATATGTTACATAAAAGGATCGGAACTATTATGCAGTACTCAATTAGAGGGAGGTGAATAGGTCTCTAACATGCTGTTTTATCAAAAGAGCAGACTGGTGTTTGCATGACTGTTGTTTCATTACAGACCCTGTCATTAATTCCATGTGTCAATACTGCCCTGTAGTACACAGAGCAGACAAGAAAGAAGAGCCCTTGAAAACAAGGGAATGATTTTTGAGTCGTTATCAAGCTAAGTGGCAAGCGGGAAGCTGAAACTCGTATAGGTAAATTCGAAGGGACTCTTGGGAGATCTGCAAGTGGGAAACAAGAATGCATTTTACCAACTGCTTAATTATGTCCTGTTTTTCAACAAGTACACTTGAATTGAATGTTTTGTTTGTATTGCACAAACACATGTGCTGTGGGCAAGAGTATTCTCTTGCTTTCAGGTCAAGTAAAGTGTTTTATACACATACACATCTGACCTATTCTATAATGTGCGATTGGGTATGTTAGTATCTGAACCCCAATTTTGCACTGTCACTTTTGGGGGAAAGAGTCGTATAGGAACCAGAAGCCCTAAAAAGCAGAACCTTCTCTAAGGTTCTGAGAAGTCATATAAGCCCAGGCATCCTAGAGTATACCATACTTATAGGCAAACGGTGGCTCAGGAAAGTGTTAAAATATATCTGGAAAAAAAACAGACCAGAATATTTTAAATATGGTGTAAATTCCATATCTCCCATCCCTAGCTCTTTAAGAAATTATTTTTTTTGGTTTCCATTAGCAGTCCCAAGGGTTAGGCTGGGGCAAAATAGGGTTTCCTTTCTTGGACGTGCTTTATCTATGTCCTCTTGCCTGGCCAAGCCCTTATAGATTATGGTTCCTTATCGTTTAGTAAGATCAAATTTCTAAATGATGTTTCGTTCCAGTTGAACATTCTTGGAGGCTTATCTCTTCCCTGGCCAGATGCCTGATCAGATGAGAAGCCCGCCATGATACTGTCACAGTGCCTAGAATGGGCTCTTTATCCAGTAGACACCACTGTACTTTTTGATACGAGGGCAGTCTTAACTTGTGTTAAGGCCTGTGTGTAGCATTGAAGGTAAGTATGAAGGAGTTGTTGCTATGTGAATATCTTAATCCTGATACACATTTCAATATACAGTATCTCCGTTTTACCATGATATACATGTATCTGACACATAGCCATCCTTTTTAGATAGGACCTTCATAATTTAGGACCAGTAACTCTTTATGAAATGGCCTGTTTATTGAGGGCCATGACTGAATTTGGATCCTTTTTTATAGCACTTGCCATTGCTTTGGTTTCCCTTTGTAATCATTTTAATCATATGCTGGTAGTCTTGCAGAAAGGGCTTGTGGTCTTGGTGTATGTCTGTGACAATTTTGTAGGATGCTGTGTTTGACTCTTAGGTTTAGAATATCTGCATTAGAAACAAAGGCTTAGTAATAATGAGTTTGAGTATCTTTTAAAACCTAGCAGCTTTTTAAATAGATCAAAATTATTTCATAACCCAACACTTAGCCTCTTGAAATTAGTATAGAATGTTGGGGATCATCTTGTCCAACCACTCACTTTATAGATGGGGAGACTCAAGCCCAGAGAGGCAAGTGACCTGCCCAAGGACACCTAGCAAGTTAGTGGAACATCTGAGACTAGAATCTAGGTCTTCTGATGCCCCATATGGAAGAAGCTCAGTCTATACCAGTTAATGGTTGGGAATTCCAGGCTGTCTGGTGAAAAGGGGGCTTGACTTCTGCGGAACTGTCAGAATGCCTGATGATATTAATTCATCAGGAAAATAATTATAGTTAAAATAACATGAGAATGATTCCTGACAAATGGTCTCCATTTATGCCACGTTTACTGAGCACCTGCTGTGTGCTGTGTTCTATACTAGATACTGGCAAATCACAGCCTGAGAAGACATGGACTCTGCCCTCAAGTTGCTCACAGTCTAGTACAGAACAACAAATCTCTGGAAAGCATTATACAGAATTTCCTGTGGAATGTTAATCCTGTTTCTAACCCTGTAAATCTTCATGATGAAAGTGAATTTGTACCCAGAGATTTAGCTTTTCTCTTCATGGTTTAGTCATTAGGAGTCCCGTTAGACACCATACCTTTTCTCTTCAGGAAAATGAAAGATAATATCAAGAACAACTAAATTTAATTCACAAACACTTACTGAGGATCTGCTATCTGCAAGGCACTGTGCTAGACACATAGGGATATGAAAATTGAGTAAAGCATAGACATTCTCTTTTTAAAATATCAGAGCAGTAGTATTTCATAGCTTTCAAACTTTGTAATGAGTTATTTTTAATATCCTTAGAAGTGGGGGGTGGGGGGATTCTCTTGAAATAGAAAACAAGAATACCTTTGTACTCAAGTCCAGACTTGTCAGCCTAGGATTCAAAGTCTCCATTCAAATCCTCTTTTATACCTCATCTCTTTTGAGTTTTTTTTTTTCCTTTATCTCAGCTGAGCCAGCCTGCTTGCCAGTCCCTGCACACAACTAACTCTTGCTTCTGTGCCTCTGCTTGACTAATTCTTCTGCCTCTGGGATGCCTTTCTCCCTGTGAATCCATGTCCATCACTGCCATTACAGTCTGGCCCCTGAGTCCACCTACTGCAAGGAGCCTGTGGTCAGCATCCCTGTCTCCTCCTGTGTCCCTCTCACATGTGCATAGCCATACGACTGGTGAAGGAATATTTCTGTGGTGTTCATTAAAGCTTCCCATTCTCTGTCCACATCTTGCTGATCTAGATACAACAGATTGCAAATGAAATAGTCCCAGATTATAAATGAAACAGTCCAATATAACCAGGTCATTTACCAAGCCTTTTAGGAGTGAGTCTCTGTATCAAATATTTCATTTTGATATTTGTGGGCCACTAGTTGAAGGATAGAGGAAGAAGATGAGAAAAGTTAGGATGGGGGTATGAGAAATAAGCCTGGGGTCAAATTAGAACAAACAGTCACACCTGTAAATGATCCTCTCCTACTCCCAGACAGGACAAGAAATCTCCTTTAAACCAATTTCAAATACAGTAAGGGTGTACTGACAAATTTTAAAGCTTAAAGAAAGCAGGGCTCTGCCTGTTAATCACCTCAAGCTTGTTGATCTGCTGTTCTGTAATTCTTTCAATATTGTTTAATGTGTGTGTGTTTTATCTTCTGAACTGACTAAAAGCTTCTTGAGGACAGGGACCATGTCTTTTATTTGCCTCTGCATATTCTTCCCCCACTTAATCCCTAACTAGCATCGGAAAACCTTCTGTAAGCACCTAAGGGACAGGAACGACAATTTGTGGGTTCTAACTACATTCCAGCCTAATGTTATACTATACACTTTGTATGTATAGTAGCCTTTTGCCCTCATCACAACTTAGTGTGAGGTACGTGTTCCTGTCCTAATTCTACAGATGAGGAAATTGGAATTCAGTGAGTTCATTTTCTTACAGCTAGTGACTGGTCGATCCAGAATTAGAGCACAGGTCCATCTGACTCCAAAACCTTTATGTGCTTTTCACTATACCACAATAATAACAAATATTTGTTCTTTACAATTCACAACTCTTTGGTCTACATTATTATTATTACTACCACTACTTACATCTTCACTAGTCAGTAGGTACAGCCAGGATTATCACGACCCCCATTTCACTGGTAGGGAAACTGAGACTCGGAAGCTTGCCCAAGATCACACAGCTGGTAAGTGGAGGAGAATCAGGACTTCAGACAGACTTCCTGACTCCAGATCTTTTTTTTCTTTCCATGACATCACATTGCTGCCTTAATTCATTTGCACAATGCATGATTGTATGGCCAGTGTTCACTGACGCCTTTCCTACAGAAGTATCAATGAGCCCAGGCATTATGTAGAGCCATGTGGAGAAGAAAATAATTCATACCTTCAGAGGAGCTTCCATTTTAGTGGGGGTTGATACAAAGCACCCAGAAAGTAAATGCTTGAGAAGAATAGTTCACAAGTAAGAATTAAAATATAGGCCCATTGTTCCATAATGAAATCCTATAATTTGGCCATAAAACTAATTTAATATTTTTAATTATTTCCATAATTGGATTAGGGAGCAAGGGTAAAGCTGATAGACTTATTTGAAAATATTCCTCCTGGGTTTAGATGAGAAAGTGCTAGATACTTCACACAAGTTAGTAGCTAGCCCCAGAATCATCTTTTCATCAAAGAGATGCAGTGGTGTTAGTCTCAGGAGTGATGGTATATCCACCCAGCAGTTTATCACTCAGTCCCATCTGCCAATCCTACTTTTACCGATCCCTACCCTTCAGTCCCCACCCCACACTTGAGTTTACCAACCCCTTCAGACCCTCAGTGTTGCATTCCCAGCAGGTTCTCCCTCTTCTCGTTTTGCTTCAGTTGTTAACATGTAGTGTCCAACATCACAAAGTCCTTTAGCACCATCAGTTAGAACTAGGAATTTATTTAAAATATAGGTATGTAATTTATGTCAGTGCTAAAGAGAAGTTTTAATGGAAACATTGTTTCTAGCTCTCCACTGAACATTTCTACATGGTTGTCATGTAGGCACCTCAAGCCGTTCAGGTCCTAAAATATATCAGAATCTCCCCACCAAATCTCCATCTCCTATGTCCTGGCCCCGTTGAATAGAGCCACCATCCACTTGGTCATCTGAGCTGAAACAACAGGAGCTCTCTACTTACTACTCTCATTCTCCAACCCCTTTTCCTCCCAGTGAGTCGTGAGATCTACCTCAGAAATGTTGCCTTTTCTTCCCACAACCTCAGACTTAATCCAGTTGTCTGTCTCCTCCCCCACACACTATTATGATGACCCCCCTAATGACTTGTCTATCTGCCACCAATTCCAATGTGTCTATCATGCTGCTGCCAGAGGTACTTTCTTATAAAACAAACGTAATCAAACACTCTTTACAGGGTAAAATCTAAGCTCCTTATTTTGGCATTTAAGACATTTTTGACTATTGCATCCCAAATTACCCTTGCAGCCTTACCTCCTGCCCCTCCTTCATTGAACCTCACCATTCCCCAAACACTGGGCCCTCTCCCGGCTTCATGAGAGCACAGAGATAGAAAAGATGAGCTGACACAATCCAAAAAGGCCTAAAAAGATACAGAATCACACATATCAGTGGGACCATTCAGAGCTCTTTACAGTCTCCTTTATCTGAAATGCTCTGTGCCCGTCTGCCTAGTGCAGGGCCACTAACTGACACCTCACTTGGCAGTGCCCTCCCCACGCAGCCTGGTCAGTGCTTCATCTCAGGAGCTGCCTCACTTCTTTGTTCATAATTCTCTTACAGCATTTACCTCATTCTGCTCGAAATGACTGCTCCTCAAAGGCAGCAGCTGTACCCAGTCTTCCATACCTCCCAGTATATGACATAGTTCCTGTCACATAGTTATTGAACAGATGTTGAAGACATGAACTCAGTGTGCTCCTCCAATGCAGTTAGGGCAATTAATCCAGATGTGGTGGGCTGCAAAGATCACTGGACTAGGATTCAGGAGACCCATGTCCCAGGTCCAGCTCTGCCACTAGATAAGTGACCTTGGATGAGTCATTCAGTCTCCTTTATTAAAGAAGGGGGTTGGACTAAATGATCTCTCAGACCCCTTCCAACTTTAAGTTCTGTGATTCTGACCCCATTTCTTGGATTGAGAAACACATTTCCTCCCTCATAGTGTTCAGGAGCCTCAACTTAGCCTGTCAGATGTTCACATTTCCCAAGCAAAGCTTTCAAACACTTCGAAGTTGTCTACTGGAGCTAGCCAGAGCTCTTCATTAGGCTCCTGTTGGCTTATCCATTGACCACTGAGCTGTTCTCACTCCTCCCCAGGAGGTTTCACTGTGTCTGTAACACCATTACACTACTGTGTGGCTGCCCCTTCCCAGGAGGGAGCCCTTCTTTCTGCTGGCCTAAGGGACAACTGTGAGGAAGGAGTCATTTCCCTTCCATCCAACATTATAGCTGCTGCCATGTGGGTTTTTGCTTATGGACATGTTTTTGGGGGGTGATGCCCATTTCTGTGATAAATAAGTTTTAAGCAGTTCATGGGGCTCTTCAAGGCCACTCTTAAGTACACTGCTGACCTTTTTAGGGATGGGAGGACTGGAGTTAGCAACTCAACAGGTACATTCACCATAATCTCCATGTAATAAATAAGAGCCTATGAAAAGATTAAATAAATCTTTCCTAATGCTTTTTGATTGGCTTAATCAATAATTAATCATCTTTAGATGAGGCTGTAACTTGTGGAGTAGATATAATTGGATTAGCTGAAAAGCGGCAGTTGGGGAGCTTTGAAGAGATTAAAATGGCTGTCAATCCCATAATTAAACTGCCACAAACAAAAGCAATGGTGTTTTTTAAAAAGGAGGAGGAGGAGGAAAGAAAAAGTGAAAGAGAGAAAGAAGGAAAGAAAAGTCGGAGAGAGAGTTGGGGAAGGCCAACTAATTTGAAATGAATCAACATATACTTAACGTATCACTAGAGACTGAGGCAAAATCAAAACCGACAGATTTATTCCACTGAATGAAGTGTATGCATATCAAATCAGCCATTTAATTGTATGCTCCAACCACTGGGGCAGGTGAAATTTTGGCAGCTTCAACTTCTCTAAAACAAAACCAATCCACAAAAGGAAAAAAAAAAAAGTTAATTATTCAAAACAGAAGAGACCTGCTCCTTGTCCTGAGCCCATTTAGACCTTGACTTTTCATACTTTTAATTGGCTTAGTAGGTTTGGCCTGTGTGAATGAAGTCTTTTATCTCCCTCTTTTTCTTCCCATGCCCCTTTCATCTTTCCTATTACAAACACACAGAGAGAGCTCAAGGGAAAATACTTTGGTTTTTAAAGACTTTTCTTTTTAAAAGGTTGTGGATTTGGGTGGGGGGGAGGGGTGTGTGTGTGATGCTGGTGAATACTTTTTTTTTTTCTCTCTCTTTTATCTCTTTTTCTAGAGAGGAGTTGCTTAAACCAATGGGACTAAAACCTGATGGGACAATAACGCCTTTGGAGGAAGCACTCAACCAGTACTCTGTCATCGAAGAGACCAGCTCTGACACAGACTAAAAGCATCACCTGCTCAACTCTCAATATTGCTTTATCAGCATCTTTTCTCTGTAGCTCCAGGGGAATCTTTTCTCTAAAACATTTATGCCCTTGCTTTGGCTAGAAACACATTAACTGGTTTACTCATGGAGAATCCAGCATATTTAAGAGGTGACCCTGTGTTTTTTGTGATATTGAGGCATTCATGCAGAGCTGCAGTTAGACGGGGTTACGGGGGCTAGAAGCAGAAAAAAAATTGTATTTCATCAGGATGGAACTGAAGGATTTTATTCTATAAAGCGGCCCTGGTTGAATCTGGCAATTCTTTTTGCCAAGATTCCTAGCAGAAGATTTAGCCATGTCCTTCCCCTCACTTGTGTGAGTGGCCCCTTCTGAATCTCTCCAGCAGCCAGAGGCACGTGAGAAGCAGAATGAGCTGGTAAATAAAGCCTTGGGCAAGCAACTTCTTAGATCAGAACTCACCAAATGGAAGCCTAGCAGCTGCTCCATAAACCTAGCCCCATTCTTCATATCAATTTTGTATAAATATATAGAAACACACACACAGCCTCAGACTTACAAACTGATTATACTCTAAAAGTTTGTATGTCAGCTAAAACTTCAGAATACATTTCTCCCTCTAAAGAGTTATAAATGATGGTTGAGTTCTCAGGCAGCTACAAATGCCTATTTATTCCCTAATGTACCTGAACACTAGTACCATAGAACTGAACCACCATCTGTATCAGCACACGGGGAGTGTGCATTCTGAGGTCTAACTCGGGGTGCCAGGAACACACACATCCTCCATCCCGGCATAGAGAATGGGGCTCCCTGAGTAATGGGAGTTCTTTCGTGGCCTCTGCTTGGGGTGGGGGAGTCAGCAGCACCCATTTGTACATATAGGTCATTCATACATCACGTTTTAAATTGGGGACTGTGTGTGCTGGTGTGTGTGTGAGTTCTACGTTTCTACCATATGTGATCAGTTTAATAGTAACTTTATTTATTTAAAAAAAGAAACACAATTAGTTACTGTTAAACTGATAAAGGGTGTTTATTTTTACTTTTAGAATTGGTCCTATGAAGAAGTAGAAAGTGAGTCATGCACTAGACAGTGGGCCTAGCTCATCAGTGGCTAAAGTTGAAAAGGGGTTGGTTTCCTGTATATATATGTATGTATATACACACGTACATACATTCATATATATACATATATACATAATGTGCTTAACCACTGCCTTTTAAAACTTTAAATTAAATAAAACATTGGGGTTGATTCAATTTGGCCATCTGTGTGTGTTTCTTTATAGATACATGGGCTAAACAGTACTATTTCACAGTTTATGCTTTTTTAAAGTGCTTTTACATCCATGGTCCCACTTCTAATAGCCTTTTTAAGGACAGGTAGAGTACATGGAGTGTTAGTGAAAAGGTCATTTATCCAGAAGTTACCTCTCTGGCAAAGCAAAAAAAAATCAGGAATTGCATCTTAAAGGCCTTTCAGCTGCCAGAAGAGATGTCACAAAGTTTCTTGCAGCTTACTTATGGGAGAGATCTTCAAGAATATCATTCTTAGACTCTGAACTGAAATTTGCATATGCTTCCAACATGTTTTATTAGCTGGCTTTGAATCTCACAAAAGAATGGCAAAGAAAGAGGCTGCTAGATTGAAGGCAGGCATACTGAAAGAAGAAAAAGGCCAACTGAAAACTAGATAGTGAGATGAGAAGAAGAATAAAACTTCAAGACATAGCAAATATGGGACTGTCTACTTACCAAAGGATACTCTAGTTGACCCAGAAAATATGTGTACAACAGTATGGCCCATAGACTACTTCTCATAATGGTGACCCTGAGTTTTTTTAAAAGAAGTTAAATCCAGAATGCTTTATAAAAGGCTAGGAAGAAGACAATACATGTTAGAATTTCATCCAAAATATTTGAGGGAGCGGTGAGTGACCCAGGTTTTAACCAACAGCAAAAGAAATGGGCAATTCATAATTTTAGATTAAGTGAAAAGTTTAGAAAAAATTTAAGTATTTTTGTTATTTCATTCTACAAATGCATTTTTAAAGTATTTTTATAATTTCTATAATCAAATAGCTTTGGCATGCATGTCAGCTTACCTAAATGAAGATGTGTTTAATGAAATGCCATCTTACCAGCTTTCTTTATGCAGAGTAAGTGTTTGAACAGTCCTGTTTCAGTAGCTGTGCTCTTCTGCTTTCAGTGAGTTCTGTTTCATTTTGCATTTCTCTGCACTGGGCACTAAGCTTTGTTTTTGAAAAGAGAATTTGCGGGGAAGAAGATGAGAGTGTCTTCATCTGGCACACGGAAAGAGAACTAATGTCTGTTAAGTGCTTACTACCTGCTGGGCTTTTGATGTATGTTATCTCATGTAACCTCACCTTATCGCATATGAAAGATCCTCTCCAGAAAGCTTGTGAAAGTTACCCCACGTCACAGCAAGGAAGAGTCCAACTCTGGTGGCCTGACTCCCAGCACCACTCCTTCCTTTTCTCCACAGCACACCTGGGCCCACACTGTGCCTCCTTAGGGCTCTGAAATGCTGGGAACCGAGTGGTGTGAGGAGGGTGGTCATTCTCAGGCCATTTTAAGCAATAACTATTTCAACAGAACTAGTTTAAAGAAGTTTTTAAGCAGGGAAGTGACCTGGAGTGGAAGTATGAGTGGGAAACTTGCATGGTCAGCACTGGATTTCCAATGAAGACCTGGAATCCATTAGGATAGGCCAGGGACCAAGGCTGCAGGCTGGCCTCTCTGCCCACAACTCTCCTGACCTTGGAAGCAGGGTACGGAGGTGTGTGTCCTAAAATAAAGCATTTGAGCTGCTGCTACAGAGGAACAAACACCAGATATTGTGACCCTTTCAGATGCCCAGTAGTCCTGGGAGGCAGGCAGGGCAGGTGTTATTATCCCTTCTTTATAAATAAGGACACAGACTGAGGCAGTACAAGTGACTCTAAACACCCCCTTAGTGCCACATCAGTCTTGCCACCTCCCAGGACTAGGTGTCACCTGTATTGACCTCTTCCCCTCTGATTATAAAAGTAATATATGTTCATTGTGGAAAGTTTGGAAAATGCAGAAAATAAAATTAATAATTTACCCCAAATCCCACCATCCTGAGATCATCACTGTTAATGTTTTAGTGTATTTCCTTCCTGTATTTTTTCTATGCATATATAATTTATTTTACTACAAGATTGGGATCATGCTGTATTTACAGATTTGTATCCTGCTTTCTTTAACATATTGTGAGCATTTTCCCATGTCAATAAATATTCTTCAAAAAGTAATGGCTATATGATATTCCATTATGTGAATTGTGGCAGACGCTGCTAGTTTCCTTCCCAATATTCTAACAGAAGACATGACCACCACGCCCATCAAAAAAAAAAAATTTTAAAAGGTGGTGCCTGCTGCCTTTCTAGAAGGCAGCATGAGTTGTTAGTGCTGAAGAGCAGCAGGAAATAGGGGTGCCACCAGGAGGAGCAGACTTGCTCTGCTACACAGCACCAGTCTCACAGAAGCCTCAGCAGCACAAGTCAGAACAGCTAGAGTAAGTGCCCAGATAACTATAGTTTTTGTCACGAAGAGTTATTTGAAGGGAGCAAGGGAGCCAGGTGACTTAGAAAAAAGTGCATTAAAAAAAAAAGACATCAACCATGTTTAGTGTTTAGTCCAGTTATTGGCATTAATTTTCTAGGAGATATTCACTGCAGTTCCAGAAGTGGAGAACACACAGGGATGGGGAGTGATGCGTGACTCTCAGTTTTGAAAAGCAAAGTAACACGTGTCAGAATAGGTGTGTGATAAGCACAATATGGAGAACAAACTGTTCAAGGAACAAATTGCGGCTGAGGAAGGGAGATATTTGTAGCAACTATGAGGAGGTTTAAGGAAAGGGAGAGCTTTCTAGAGAGGACTTAAAGTGGTGTGACTGATGCACTGTGTTGAGTCCCTGCACCAGGTCTAAGAAACATCAAAGAATATCAGAGCAGCCTTTCTTAAAGCGGAGGGGACTGGAGATAATGAAACCTACATGCCCTGAATTGTAGACAATGAACATACTCTCCCGTGCATCTAGAACAGTGTAAGTTATGTAACATTCTGAGAACTGAGAAAATAGTCACTCCAGTCACTTTCTGTGTTCTGTGGTCCAGATGAAACCTGGTTGAAAAAGGCTGTTCTAAGAGAAGAGATCAAAATTATTCTCCAAGGCTTCTGGAGTCAGATTTGCATTTTCTTTTAGTGCAGCACAGTGAAGATCCTAAGCCTGACCCTGCAGCTATATCCAGATCTCAGAGACTTCTACCTTTTCTGCACTGAACTTCACAATAAGAGCTGCAAGTATTTGTTGAGCAATCACTGTGCCAAGCACTTGAAGTTAGACTGTGCACTAACATGCATGGTGTAAGAAGTCCATAACCAAAGTCTGTACTGTGCACTAACATGCACAGTCTAACTTCAAAACAATCTTGAGAAGTAAGCGCTATTATAATAGCTTCCATCCGCTTTTCAGATGAGAAAACTAAGACATAAAGGTGTTAAGCACTGTGTGCAAGCCCACAGCCCTCTCCATTTGCTTATTAATTGATACACATAGCAAAATTTGAACTCAAGCCTGATGCCAGAGTCCATATAAATACTATGCTTCAAATATATTGCTTCTGCAATCAGAAAAATGCAATAAAATCTTGCTTATTTGGAAGAAAAGAATGTCAGAAGAGACAAATGGGAAAAACAGAATTGGGAAAACAACACATTATTCTTACTTCATTTTCATATCTCGCACATTTCTTATCTAGCTCCCATTCAGGAACTAGTCTCAAACCTATAGTCCCAAGCACACCAATCCATATCAATTTCTTCAATTAACATTGATTGAGCATTGACTATGTCCCAGGTACTCGTCAGTGTGCTTGGGTATACAAACATAACTGAAAGTTCCTATCCCCTAAGTGCCCACAGTGTAGGAAGTCCATAACCAAAGTTTGTACTGTTACAGGATGCCAGAATGAGGTGTGGCTAATGCCGGCCAGGAGGATTGCGGAGGGTGAATAACAAAGTTTTGTAGGTAACATACGCATTTTCCATCCACTGAAAAAAGGCTGTTGCTACCAAAAGAATGGGGTCAAACACAAGCTCTTGGGCAAAAGGTTTACAGAACACAAGTTGTTGAGTATGATGGAAACAGCTATCCCATGCCCATGATTGGACACATGAGCAGCAGCCTTTCAGGCATGAAAAGGACCCCACCAGGAAGAGCACTCTGGCTGCCGTATAGAGAATGGATTGATGCAGGGACAGACAGAAGCGACCAGACAGAAAGCTGTTGCCTCTACCTGGGAGGGGCAAGTAGGGCCTGGACTAGAACACCGGCAGTAGACGTAGAAAAGGGGATGGATTCAAGAAATATTTCAAAGATGAAACACACTTTGATCTTGGAGAAAGGCAAGAAAGAGCTCATTTAACTCATGAGAATGAGAATGTTTGGAGAAAAGATCATCTGAACCATTGGCCCCCAACCTGTGAACTAAACAACTCTGGGTTTGGGAGCAGGAGAGTAGAGTTAAGAGTTAATTCAAGGAGTCTGCAAATGTGTATGGTCACCAAACATCATTTATATACCAAATAAACAATGCCTTGGACATGCAAGTACTCCTATTGTACAGATACTTTATATATACAGGTTGACATGATAAAAGCTTATTTATATAAGTTATTACTGCGTTCTTAGTATCCTTTTGCCCGTCTGTATTTTCTCAGTTAAAACATGATAAGCCACTCATGCGAAAGGAGACCCTGGAAAGTTCAGGCTTTAGAAAAAGAAATTCTCATAATTGAAAAAACTTATAACTCTTAGTAAAAAGTATCAGAAACTCAAATTGAACTAGCTTAGTAATGGAAGAACATGTATCTTTTGTAAAGAAAGGAGATGAAAAACCAAGCTGTGGAAAGGATGGAGCAGGGTCTCGGTCACAGCTGAGACCTGAGTCTTATTACAGGAGCAGATAAAGGGATTTATAAAATCCGTGTTCAGTGACGTCATGATGGTAACTTGAAGTCAACTGTGGTGGGAATGTTGACACCATGTGAATCAGCAAACACCATAAATTAGAGCTTTTATTCCCCTAGAGAGCCAATTAAACATTTACCAGCAGTCACTGTAATATGCCCTGCAGAACCCCAGAATGGCTTAGGAATCAGAGATACCAGTAACATCTGCAAATAAGGGTGTGGGTGGGCTTTAAAATAGGCAAATTCCACTCTGCCACCAGCCCCTCCCACACACACACACTCGCAAGCGTGTGCATACAACCAGGTGACTCCCAATCCACCTCCCCAGCATAAGCCAGGAGTTTCACTGAGGAAGTTAATTCAAAAGGCTCTAGACCCTCGGACTCAGGCATAGAAGAAGAAAGCAATATCTTACTGAAAACAAGAGAATCAGGTAAGAGACCTCACATCGAATCACTGGATCTTCAGCCTCATTCCCTAGTCAGCTCAAAGAACACTGGCAGCCAGGACTCTTCTAGCTGAGAAAACTGACCCAAAAGAAGAGATATAGAGAATGAATATTAGGAATCCTCCAATGAAATGCCCAGATCCTAGCCTTTTCACAGTCACTCAAGCCACCATTCATTCATTCATTCAACAAATATACACTGAGTGCTAATATCCCAAGCACTGCAGAAGGTGCAAAAGACACAACTGTGAACAAAACAAAGACCCTGACTTTATGGAGCTTTCAGTCTTCTGGAGAAAGACAACAAATAAATCTAAACAGCATACTGTACTGTCACATCAAGTGACGATAAGTCCATTGGAAACAAAAGCAGAGTAAGGCCCAGGTGGAAGTTTTATAAAGGGTCATCAGGAAAAGCCTCTCTGATAAATTGCTTTTTTGAGCAGAGACCTGAAAGAAGTGGGAGGAAAAAAGCCAAGTGAACACTTAAAGGATGTTCTCTCCAGGCAGAGGACCCAGCAAGTGCAAAGGCCCTGAGGCAGCAACAATCAGGATATGATGGGAATGGCAGGGTGGCCAGTGCAGCTGGGACAAAGGAAGAAAAGGGGAGAGAGACAGGAGATGAGGTCAGAGAGACAGAATGAGACCACATCACGCAGGCCTTGGAGAAGACACCATCGGCTCACACAGGGCTCCCAATCAGGTTTTCTGTGTCTCACTCGTCCATATGGAGGGACAGTCCACAGGGTCTAGACCTTTGAGGAAATCCTCTCACATGAAAAACAGAGGCCAAAACAAACCAAAAAACAGGGAGCCAAAGAAAACATCTACGAACCCGTGATTATCATAGACTTCAGCTCTATTACAAGAGAAGAGCAGAGCAAATAAGCAAGAACTAAAAATAAATAAACCTAGAGCTGAACAAGGCAATTAAATAAAATAGAATTAACTGATAAGCAGTACGCTGGGTAGTGGTTCACTTTATTTTAAAGTGCAGTCATGAACCACATAATGACATTTCAGTCAACAACGGGCAGTGCATATGCCCATGGCCCTATGAGATTATAATGGAGCTGAAAAATTCCTGCAGCCTAGGGACATTATCGCCATCGTATCATCGTGGCTCAACGCATTACTCATGAGCTTGTGATGCTGCTGGTGTAAACAAACCTGCTATGCTGCCAGGCCTATACAAGTATCACGTTTAATTATGCACAGAAGGCTGGGTGCAGTGTCTCACACCTGTAATCCCAACACTTTGAGAGGCCAAGGCAGGAGGACTGCTGGAGGCCAGGAGTTCAAGACCAACCCTGGCAACATAGCAAGACCCTGTCTCCACAAAATATTTTTGAAAAATTAGCCAGGCATGGTGGCACACACCTGTGGTCCCAGCTACCCAGGAGGCTGAGGTGGGAGGATTGCTTGAGCCTGGGAGGTTGAAGCTACCTTGAGCCATGGTCGTGCCACTGCACTCCAGCCTGAGTGACACAGACCTTGTCTCACAAAAAAAAAAAAAAAATTATATACAGTACATAATACTTCATCATAATAAAGGACTATATTACTGGCTTATTTACTATATTATGCTTTTTATCATTAGAGTGTACTCCTTCTACTTATTTTTT
The DNA here is from genome assembly GCF_009828535.3 of Hylobates moloch. NCBI lineage: Eukaryota > Metazoa > Chordata > Mammalia > Primates > Hylobatidae > Hylobates > Hylobates moloch. The sequence continues at coordinate 26,063,553 of NW_026652287.1, read as the reverse complement.
AAAAGTTAATGATAATGCAGCCTCAGACAGGTCCTTCAGGGGGTATTCCAGAAGAAGGCATTGCTATCATAGGAGATGACAGCTCCATGCATGCCATTGCCCCTGAAGACCTTCCAGTGGGACAGGATGTGGAGGCGGAAGACAGTGATACTGGGGATCTTGACACTGTATAGGCCTAGGTGTGTTTGTGTCTTAGTTTTTAACAACAAAGTTTTGTTTTGTTTTGTTTTGTTTGAGACAGAGTCTCACTCTGTTGCCAGGCTGGAGTGCAATGGTGCAATCTCAGCTCACTGCAACCTCCGCCTCCTGGGTTCAAGTGATTCTCCTGCCTCAGCCTCCTGAGTAGCTGGGACTACAGGTGCACACCACCATGCCTGGCTAATTTTTGTATTTTTAGTAGGGACGGGGTTTCACCGTATTGGCCAGGCTGTTCTTGAACTCCTGACCTTGTGATCCATCCACCTCGGCCTCTCAAAGTGCTAGGATTACAGGCGTGAGCCACCGCGCCCTGCCACAAAAAAGTTTTTAAAAGTAAAAAAAAAAAAAAGAAAGAAAGAAAAAATTTAAAAATGGGAAAAATCTTATAGAATAAGAACATAAAGGAAAATATTTTTGTACAGCTGTACAATGCATTTATGTTTTAAACTAAGTGTTATTACAAGAGTCACAAAGTTAGAAATTTAAGTTTATAAAGTAACTAAGTTACAGTAAACTAAGGTTAATTTTTCTTGAAGAAAGAAAACATTTTTTAATGAATTTAGTGCAGCCTAAGGGTACAGTGTTTACAAAGCTTGCAGGAGTGTGCAGTGATGCCCAAGGCCTTCCCATTCACTCGCCACTAACTCACTGACTCACCCACAGCAACTTCCAGTCCTGAAAGCTCAACTCGCAGTAAGTGCCCTGTACAGGTGGACCATCTTTTATCTTTTATACTGTACTTCAACTGTACCTTTTCTATGCTGAGACATGTTTAGATACACAAATCCCTCCCATTGTGTTACAGTTGCTTACGGTATTCGGTACAGTCACATGCTGTACAAGTTTGTGTCCTAGGAGGAACAGGCTATGCCATCTAGCCTAGGTGTGTAGTAGGCAAGACCATCCAGGTTTGTGTGAGTACACTCTGTGATGTTCACACAATGACGAAATCACCTAATCACCAGATTCTTAGAACGCTTCCCTCTTGTAAAGGGCTGCCTGACTGTATACTTGAGTCTCTCAGAAAAACCAATAACATACTGAGCTAAACACAGAGCATAAATATCACAAATATTTTGTGAAATTGGACAGTACCTGGGAGCAATCCAGCTCCAGGAGGGTCAGAAAACTGAAGCCAGAGTTTCAGGCTTCTTACACTTCCTGTGTTTCCACTTTGCTTTCCTTCGTTTTTTATTTTTTTAATTTTGTTTGTAGAGACAAGGCCTCCCTATGTTGCCAGGCTGGTCTCGAACTCCTGGGCTCAAGCAATCCTCCTGCCTTGGCCTCCCAATCCCTTATTTTTTAGTAAGATTTTTTTTTTTTTTTTAAGTTCTCACCAGTCTTAACTGTGTTTAGGAGAGCTGTGGAAGGGGAGTGTTTTTCTAGCTGGTACAAGATGGCCTGGAGTTTTTTCTAAACTTGCACAAAAATGCTTACTATCATCATAACCATCATCATCATCATCATCAAACAAAGCCATAACAGCAGGAACTGAACTGTGAGAACAGGCTGAAGGTAGAACTCAGGAGAACAGAGGGTCTCAGTACTATATTAGCAACTCTATCCTCTGGAGAATCTTCTTTCAGAGTTAGATCTTAGAGATCCTCATTTATATTTTATTTGTAAAGTCTGGCCTTTCTTTTCATTACCCCTGCTACATCTGCAGCCTGTTACAAACCTTACACTTTTTTTAATCTGTAAAAAGTGTTGCTTTCTCCAGTGCAAAGCAGGAGATAGACAGACTCTCAGGAAAAAAGATGTATGTAATTATTACATGTATTATCTCACTTAAGACTTCCATGGATAGGTGAGGACCTTGTAACTGATGAGAAATTGAGGTTCAGAGAGATAAAATCACTTGTTCAAAGTAAGTAAGCTAGAGTTTCATAGAACAAGGATTTCATAGTCATCTGTATGACCCTCAAATTATGTTTTTAGTTACTAGATCACACTGTCTTACGAGATGATTTACAGTCAATTCTTAAGAAACCTGTGCTAAACAATTTCTTTGATTTGGCAGGCTGGCAGGAAGGGAGGGGAAGAGAGGGAGGGGAGGGGAAGGGAGGAAGAAGAGGGGAGGAGAGGTAGGGGAGGGAGGGAAGGGGAGAAAGAGGAGGGGAGGGGAGGAGGAGGGGAGAAAGAGGAGTGGAGGGGATGGGAGGAAGAGGAGGGGAGAGGAGGGGAGGGGAGAGGAGGAAGACGGGAGGAAGGGGAGGGGAGGGGAGGAAGAGGAGGAGAGGGGAGGGGAAGGGAGAGAAGCCATCATCAACCAGTCTCCATTTCTCACCTGCAAGTTCTCAGGAATAATAACAAAATGTAGTAAGTTACTCTGACAGTTGATGCACTAAGGGCTTTGTATGATTAAGCTCATTTTAGTCCTCACAAGAACCTTATATCATCCCACTGCTTTTATTCCTAATGTACTGATGGGAAGTGGTGGCTGAGCTTAGGTCACTTAACTACTTAGCAGTAGATTTGGAATCAAAAGCAGATTGGCAGATTCTAAGCCATGCCCTCTACCCACCAAAGGACTCAGCACCCTGATCCAATATGCCTCTTCTTCATGCATTTCTATCTAGGGACACTTTCTAAGCATCCCTTGATACCATTTCTAGTTTTGAATCTGAATGTCTTGGAAAACTGTCTAGCTGTCCATGTAGCCCAGACAGCATATCCTGGGGCTCCACCTCCTGGTTCGGAATCAGTTTCATCAAATATTTTCCTTGACCATTGAACACCCGCCAGATTCACATCCTGCACATGAGCTCATTGACTGCCCATAGCGGAGGTGTGTGGTGGAAGTTTCTCCACTGCCACCCTCATTTCAGACCAGGGTCCTGTGGCTCGGAGAGGTTGTGTTAACGGAGCTAGTGCACTGGAAAGCCAGGACTTGAGTCCAGCTCTTTGGATTCCACGTCTCAATTCTTTGTATCATGTAGACAGCTGGTTCTCAGGAGTGGATAATCCAGCCCACCTCATTCCAGTTGCATTAGAAACTTGGTCCTATTTCCTATGGCTCAAATCCTCTTCTCAAGCCCTACTTCCTTTCCCAGAGGCGGAGCCTGGTTCACACTATAAGAGGCAGTAACCCGGGGGCGGGGGCTGCACAGGAGTGGGTGGCAAGGGGACAACTTTTGACCATCAATCTGAATATGGTATGTTTCTTTCTGTTACCTCTAATCTCTCACCATAGTCCCGACAACCATCATATCCATTTATCTTCAAAAATCACTGAGAGAGTGTCCCCTTTGGAAGAGCAACCCCTTGCGTTGCCTGCCCTACCAGCATATCTGTTCCAACCAGACCCTCTGCTCCTGGCCAGAGCCAGCCATCCCAGACACACACCAGGTAGCTGTCAGGCAGCCTTCCGCATTTGGAAGTTTTTCAGCAAACATAATAAGAGTTTCCTTTCCACCAGGGTTGGGAAAACCATCCCATCCTGAAAGACCAGACCACAAGCCTCTTCGTCTTAATACTTGCTGAAACAGAAGTAAAAGTAAAAAGGGCTTCTTAGCCTGGAGGCACCATTCTTGCCCTGGCAAACTTATTTCCATGCTCTTCACTGTAGGGAGAGGAGGGAGTTGGAGATGGAGTGTGCGGGTTGGTAGGAGCTGCCCTCTCCCTGTTTTTCTTGGTGTCAATTAACATAATTTAAAAGGCAAGGGGAAAAAACTGATATCTATGTGACTGCTTTCGCTTTAAACTTGTCCGACTCTGGAGGCTGATTATGGCCAAGTGACCCATATTTTAAAAACATTTACAATAAAATGATGCATTTTCTTTTTGTGCCATCAGCTTCCCTGATGAAAAGCAGAAATGCTTTAAAATTGTCCCTTTTTGTTAGCAGTAATGGCTGTGCTATATTTCAGCTCATCCCCCTCGTGGGCATAGAAAGGGAAGGGTAATAAAGGGCACAGCTGTAGACACTTTATGGCCTGCATGGGGGCTGGGGTGGGGGGAAGGGGAGTGGAGGCAAGAAACAGATTGACTGTGTGTCAACAAATGCAGCTGGGAAAGAGAAAGCTCTTGAAGACCTCTGCAACTGAAAGTCCTGGATAAATGATGTTCCTATTTGGAAAGGAAAAAAATGGAGGTGAAATTCAATAAAGGATGGCTGAAAAGAGAAGGGTTCCAAAGGCCTTTCTCTGCAGCTAGGCAGCTCCCAAGAGAAATGAGCAAAAGTGGCCGTAGGCGACAGGGGGTGGGAGGGGGGCTGCAGCCCAAAGAGGCAACAAAGGCCCATCCCGGCCAATGCATTACAACGCCAGGGTTGGCCAAGCCGGGCCCTGATGAGCCCGCCCAAGTTGGGGGTGGAAATGGTCGAGTTGAATGAAATGCCCCAGGAAACCCTGACACAGTTATATTCCAGGGCGTGCTCATGCCTTGCATTTGAGAAAGAAAAAGGCAGAAAATAGATGACCCCTTAGGGCAGAGGCTGAGTCAGGTTATGATAGAAAAAACATTGCTCTGGGGGTCAGGAGACTTAGATCGAGCCCCAGCTCTGGCACTGACCAGCTTTGTGAGGTAAGCATGTCCACGAGCGGTGTCAGCCCTGAATCTGCAGGCCCTTGATTGGTGATGAAAACTTGCCCTTCCAGCGTCTCACTGGAATCTCACCAACACCCTGGAAAACAAGTTGGGATGCTTGGCCCTGCCATCTGCACATAAGAAAACGAAGTCTCAAGGAGGGAAAGTGTTTGCTGAGGGTCACACAAATAACAAATAGAAGAGACAGTCTTCATCTCCAGGAGAACCCGTTCCTTCCTTTTCCATTCCATTGACCTCGGCGAATGGGGAGAGAAGCTTTCCTTCATGAGAACCCCATAAGGAAAGCCTCTAGGAGGATGTAGCTGCATCTTCTGGGGACCAGCACTTCCCATAGAGGTTGCTGGGCACCAATTCTAAACCAAATTATATCTGTTAGAAAGCAAGGAGCGGCCAGGCACGGTGGCTCATGCCTGTAATCCCAGCACTTTGGGAGGCCGAGGCAGGTGAATCATGAGGTCAAGAGATTGAGACCATCCTGGCCAACATGGTGAAACCCAGTCTCTACTAAAAACGCAAAAATTAGCCGGGCGTGGTAGCGGGCACCTGTAGTCCCAGCTATTCAGGAGGCTGAGGCAGGAGAATCCCTTGAACCCGGGAGGTGGAGGTTGCAGTGAGCCCAGATCACACCACTGTACTCCAGCCTGGGTGACAGAGTGAGATTCCATCTCAAAAAAAAAAAAAAAAAAAAGAAAGAAAGAAGGGAGCAGAAACCTCACTCAGTCTGGCTTATATAAGAAGCGAATCTCACAACACTTGGAAGTCCAGAGGGTTGATCTAGCGGCTCCATGCTGGTAAGGAAGCATCGCTCTGCTCCATTACTGCAGAGAGAACTTCACCCCGAAACTAGTAGCCAAATGGCAGAAGTTCCAAGCGTAACATCCAGACATGACAATAACCAAGAAGATCACCTTTCCCTGCAACTCCCTCTTAAGAGTAAGAAACCTTCCCAACAGACCTCCTGAAGACTCTGGACAGAATTGGGTCATCTGCCCATTCCTGAACCAATTATCAAGGGGAATGGGATTACCCTTAGTTAATAAAAGCCTTTACCTGGAACTAGAGCTCAGGTCAGCTCTCCCCGAAGCCCATGGTGAGGAGTGGAGACGTGAGAAAATAGGATTCTGCTGGAAAGAAAGTTGTAGAAACAAATTTTGGATAGACAACCAATAGTGACCACTGAAAAAATAGCATCAGCTAAAGAGGTTTGAGAAATACATGGCTCTATGTACCTGCTGGAATGGCTAAAATAAAAAAAGATGAAATGTGACCCCAAAATGAGACAATGCATATTAAGTCCTTAGCATAACACCAGGCACATGGTAAGCAATCAATAAATACTATCTGTTATTATTATTGTTATTATTATTACTGAGATGGAGTTTCACTCTTTGTTCCCCAGGCTAGAGTGCAATAGCATGATCTTGGCTCACTGCAACCTCCACCTCCCGGGTTCAAGTGATTCTTCTGCCTCAGCCTTCCTGAGTAGCTGGGATTACAGGCATTTTCCACCATGTCCGGCTAATTTTATATTTTTAGTAGAGATGGGGGTTTCTCCATGTTGGTCAGGCTAGTCTCAAACCCCCAACCTCAGGTGATCTGCCTGCCTTAAGCTCCCAAAATGCTGGGATTACCGGCGTGAGCCACCACCCCTGGCCAAGAGTCTGCATTTCTAACCAATCACAGCTGAAAGCAGTGATGCTGGCCTGCAGACCACACCTTGAGAAGCAAGGCTCTAGGTCTCAGGGAAAGCATGAATCAGAGGAATTGGAGAGAAATGGAGGGGAGGGGTTCTCCCACAGGTGGTGGGAACAAATCTAGGGTGTAATGTTCCAAAACTGTCATCAAGTCTGCATTTAAAGTTGGTGTCACTTAAGAAACACAGGTTACAAAATGACTGGTTGCCACATATTAGCAAGAATTAGACAAGCCTGAACTATAGTGTTGTGATTAAAACAATAAACAAATATGTAGGGTGTTTTTAAAATACTCAATTGCTCTGCTGTCTTATTAAATACATGGCCTTATGAGGTAGATTTTAGCATTATCCCCATTTTACAGAGACTTCAATGAATTTGCCCAAAGTCACCCAATCAGCATAAGTCACTAAAACTAGATTAAATTTCCAGCTTGTCTAACTCTACATTTTTTTAAATCTTTCAAGCTTTTATGTAAGTACAATGATCCAGGATGGATTTTAGATCTTGTTGAAAGCAGCCACATCCATGGGCTATACATAATCCTCAAAAGCAGCGATCTGCTTCCCCAGCATATCTGTTTCAAATTTATCATCTTCAACCACACAATGTATTTGAAGTTTCTTAAATCTGTATCCCACAGGAAATAGTTTAGATGAGCCCCAGACTAAGCCATCTGCTTGAATGCTTCTGACTCACTCCTTTCATTTTGCCATATCTGTCTCATCATCCCAAGGTTTCACATCTAAGAGGGATGACTTGGCAACAAGTGCAGGTTTTTTTCTTTTAGGTTTGATGATCCTCTCTAATTTTTGCACTTATCATGTATTTTTTCTTCTATTGGTCTTATTTTACTGTTTGTTTGTTTTGACGGCGTCTCACTCTGTCACTCAGGCTGGAGTGCAGTCGCACGATCTCCGCCCACTGCAACCTCTGCCTCCCGGGCTCAAGTGATTCTCCTGCCTCACCCTCCCAAGTAGCTGGGATTATAGGCACCCACCGTCACGCCTGGCTAATTTTTGTATTTTTAGTAGAGAGGGGGGTTTCACCATGTTGGTCAGGCTGGTCTCAAACTCCTGACCTCAAATGACCTACCCGCCTTGCCTCCCAAAGTGCTGGGATTACAGGCATGAGCCACTGCACCTAGCCTTAAGTGCAGGTTTTTTGGCTTTCTTTGATTCATATTGTGCACGGCGTTCTTCCCTTAGCCTCTTTGCTTCTTCAATTTCCTCCTCATCAGATCCAAGGAGATCAATTTCATCATCATCTTTACTATCTGTAGCTCCACTTCCTGTAGTGTTTTCCACCTTAGCAGGACCATACCTGCCCACAGCTTTCTTCACTCCCGGCAGGCTGGCCTTCTCCTAAGACTTGATCTGATTATACCAACGTAGGGCATGACACAAGTCAGCAGGGGGTGGGCCGGACACTGCTTCACACACTGCCACATGTGCTTGTGATGGCACATACCCCTTGATGTAGCTCTTGTCCCCCAGGTAATTGTTGAGCACCTGGAGGCTAGCCGGGCTTTTCAGATCTCTGAAACCCATGGCGGCTTCGGCCGTATCCAAGAGCTGGGAGCAGCAGAGAGAGCGCAAGTTGTGGGCGCCCTGCGGTGACAGAGGAAGAAGCTACATTCTTTTTTTTTATTCTTCTAACATTTCATCACCCAAGCTTCCACTCCCCAGCAGAAAAATAAGTAACCTTGTTTCATATGTAGACCTAGAACCTGTCTTTGACTGATTCTTGCTCCCACTTGCTACAGCAGGACCCTAGTTCCAACAATCCCCAAAGTGTTTCTGGAAATCCCCATATAGTATGTTGCATGGATTCACAAAATTAAGATAACCATCTGTAAAGCTTAAGCTATATATATTCAGGTCGGTGTTGTTTCAATATTCCTTCCTCCACATCCTCACGCCCTTACCGAATATCCAGCCACACTTTCCTAATCACCATTCCTGGAACATCTGATGCACCTGTCATACCTGCCCAAGCTCCTCTCCAGTGATGAATCCCAACTTCTCTGCTTGGTGAACTCCGCTTTCAGAATCCATCTCAAAGTCACCTCCTCTGTGAAGCTGAGAGTGCCTAGAAAAAATAAATCAGTGATTTTTTCCTTCCATTGTGTCTAATTTATTAACCAACACGTTTTATAAAGTGCCTTCCAGGAGCCAGAGTATGAGGATTAAAATGAATGAATAACGTAGAGCTTAGCGCAATGCCCAGCACCCTAAAAGCACCGCATAGGAGTTAGTTACGATGCCGACGATGGCTGTGATGCTGCTGCCGGTGCGTCTCAGAGAGAGAAAGGACTAACGCACAACCCGGGATTCAAGGGGCCTGGAGCTGCTGAGAAAGGCCCACAGGAAATCCCAATACCGTGCAAATTGAGCTTTGTAATAAGGCACAGGGCACTTTTGGATCACACGGACGGAATTCTCATCCAGTCTAGTTTCTGCAAGAGATCAAAAAAGTTCTTCCAAGGAGTGGGCATGGATTGGAGCAATATAAATAAAAATAAATGCACACTCCAAGAAGCTGCTAAAGCTCTAACCCTTTCTGGACTACGCTTTGGAAGTGCCAGTTTACACCAGGCTCGACAGTCGAGCCACTTGGATCCGAGAGCCCATGGTCCATCTGGACCACCCAGCCTGCTCAGGACACCCGCCTCGCGAGTGGCAGGGCCAGGATTCATGTCCATATCTGACTGGGAAGCTTTCCCAGGGAAGTCCGCCCCGGACCCCTGGAGACCCACATCGTCCGGTGTGTTTTTCCTTTCACAACACTCCCACAGCCTGTAATTACATGATTATATATTTGGGGGCATGTGTTTACTGTCTGTCTCCCTGACTGGGCTGTCAGCGTTTTGCTCACCACTGGATTCTCAGGGCTCCGCGCTCAGGAAAAGTTCAGCGAGGTTTGTGTTCAGGGAACTGAGGAGGGTGGGGCCCTAGCGAGGAGCAGCTGGGCCCGGCGCAGGGGTGGGCGGGGCCCAGGGAGTAGGCGGGGTCTGAGTGAGCGGCTGCTGGGCAAGGAGTCTCTCCGCAGGTAGCACTCTGCCGAGAGCAACCCTGAAAGTCCAAGACCCTCGGGGGTGAACAGCCCCTGTCGAATGGGTAACCTGCTCCAGCCAGACCATCCTCCACCATGTCCACATTGAGCTTTCAGAAAATGTACATTCTAACCATTGTAGTGGCCCTTTCTCGCCTTCAGAATAAAATCCAAATCTTAAATGCAAGATTATAAGCATCTTTATTCGGTTATATTTCAAACGCTTACTATTCGGAAGGGTTTTTTTAATTAAGCATTAAAAGCTACTTTAATAAAGCAACTCATGGATATGTGATAAAATTGCACAAAACTAAATACACTCACAAATGTATGTAAAACTGTGACATCTGTATAAATTTGGCGGGTTGTATCAATGTTAATTTCCTGATGGTGATAATGTAATATAACCTTGCACCGTGTTTCATTTGTTTTATTTCTTAAAACTGCATATGACTCTAAAATTACCTCCAAGTAGTTTTTTATAAATATACATATATAACAGAAAATAGTTGCCAATAAGCTATTTTTTAATACTTTCTATGTATACCTTGTGTTCCCTGAAAGGTACTTGAAGGGAAGAACCAGATCTGATTAATTTTCGTAACAGCAATAGAAGTTAGTAGTTTCGTACATAGTACAAATGAATTTCTAAGAATTCTTAGGCCACAGTTCAGGGCCTAACTCGATGATTAAGCTTCTGGGACCTTTTAAGGCCCTGGGAGAGACCCTGGCAAAAGGTTCACATGATCATATATTTTTGTAAAGTTTGAAAAATTAAGACATTTTAGTGGCCATCTATTAAGATCACTGTTTCTTTTCATTCTAACTTTCCTTTATCAAATTTCTCTTCCATCAGGTGGCAGTGTCCTGGCTCAGGGCATTTTGGGGTCTCGCTAAGGGGAGACTGAGTTGGAAATGCTCCATTTTAATCACACTTTGGAAAGATGCTTTGGGGACTTTTCAGTAAAACAGGTGAGAATTTTGCAGTCTCCTGATGCGGATATATATGAAGGGCATCTTTTATTTTTGGCATCTTTAAATATATTTTTGAAATCCTCTAGAAAAATTCATATAGTAAAAAAATAGTACATGAAACAAAAAGAAATAAAGATGAGCAATAAAACCAAAGAAAATTATTCTGACACTGAGGAGCATAATAAAATCAATTTCAGGTAATACTAAAACATAATTAATTGAGAATAAGAGACACATTTTAAATAACAATAGTCAGGCTTTTGGATTGCTTGATAATCTAATGATAAGAGTGAATTACAGGGACCCACTAGGAATAGATTTAAACTTGCTTACTGATTTGCTAAGGAATACTAACAACTATGAAGATAATATCAAACACCTGACCCACACTATGGGGCAGACCCTGAGGACATATTGGTTATGGCTGTTGTCAATTTAATGAGTCACTGTGCATTAAGCATTCACTGTGCGAGAAAACTTTAGCTGCCCTGAAAACTTATAGTTCATTCACGATAGGAATTTGATATTTCCTTAAATTTGACAACAATCTTAAAAAAAACTTATATCCCTTATATGTGACATTTGTTACAGAGCTGAAACAAAGAATTCCAAACTCTCCATATAAAAGCAAATTATGTTTTCATTATTATTATTATTATTATTTGAGACAGAGTCTCTGTTGCTTAGGCTGGAGTGCAGTGGTGTCATCTTGGCTCACTGCAGCCTCTGCCTCCCAGGTTCAAGCGATTCTCCTGCCTCAGCCTCCCAAGTAGCTGAGATTACAGGCATACACCACCTCACCTGGCTAATTTTTGTATTTTTAGTAGAGACGGGGTTTCACCATGATGGCGAGGCTCGTCTCAAACTCCTGACCTCAGGTGATCCACCCGCCTTGGCCTCCCAAAGTGCTGGGATTACAGGCATGAGCCACTGCACCTGACCTCCATATAAAAACAAATTATGATCAACCACACTAGGAGAGACAGGTTGATTATCTTTCTATTTTCTCTATGGAAAATGTAACAAAATCCTTGTTTATACAAAGATGTGTCTTGGTCCATTCGGGTTACTATAACAGAATACCTTGGGCTGGGTATTTTATAAACAATAGAAATGTATTGCACACAGTTTTGGAGGCTGGGAAGTTCAAGATTAAGGTGCCAGCCAACTCAGTGTCTGGTGAGGGCTTGCTCTCTGAGTCAAAGATGGCACCCTCCTGCTGAGTCTTTACATGGTGGCAGGGACAAATGAGCTCCCTCGAGCCACTTTTATAAGGACACGAGTCCCATTCATGTGGGTGGGGCATCATGATTGAATCACTTCCCCAAAACCCCATCTCTTAATGCTATTACACTGGAAATTAGGTTCCAACATAAAAATGTTGCAAGGACACCAACATTTAGACCATAGCAAGGTGATTAAAGATTATGCAGCCAAATATAGTAGGAAAATGATTATAATAGAGGATTTCAAATCGTTAATAAAACATTTTAGGTGTTTTTCTGAATCTCGTGATGTTTGTGGTACTAGACAGCTTCATAAAATTTGTATGTAAGCATTCACTTTCATGTCTAACTTGGCATTCATAGTTTCGTATTCTTTTCTTAGAGAACCAAGAACTACAGAAGCATCAGGCCTCCTAAACCTGGATCTGCCTCCATCTCTGTAATCCAAGGGTATACCTGCCTCTGCTTACCTTGTCAGCCCCAGCTTCCACCACCACCTACCATCCCCAACCATACAGACACACCCAGGAATTCCAAGCACCAGCACTTCACATATGTTACCTCATTTAATCTTCACACAAACTCTTTTAGCTAGATTCTGTTTTTATTCCTACACTGACGAATTAATGGCAGAGCAGGTTCCAGCATCCACGCTATTAATGACAACATTTGGTTTCCTCCCAGTGTTGGTCATATCATCTTTAAAATTTATGAAGAACTACTAACAGTGCTAGAGTTAGAGGCATTATCATTTCATTCTCATAACAACATCAGAAGATAGATTGAGACTCTTCACTTCCATGCAAGAAATGCTAAGGATGCATCAGTCAGGACAGGCTAGGACATGCTGCAGAAACAACCTCCACAATCTCTGCGCAACAATGAGGTTATTTCTCAACTCCTGTTCTATTTGTTCTATTTCCTTCCAGTCATGTGGCAGAAACACACCAGCGATCCTGCTGTCACAACCCGGCCTGATTGGGGCTGCTCAGATTAGAGATAAGCATGAGATGCTATGGGGAAAAAGGGACAGATGGCACCTAACCTAGCTTTGGAAGGTGAGAAAAGAATGACAAGGATGCTTTCCTAGAGGAGCTGATACTTGAACGAGCTTTAGAATAGAGCAAAAACTAGCAAGGTGGGTGACAGGAGGGAGAATTCTTTTTTTTTTTTTTTTGAGACGTAGTTTAGTTCTTATTGCCCAGGCTGGCGTACAATGGCGCGATCTTGGCTCACTGCAATCTCTGCTACCTGGTTCAAGCAATTCTCCAGCCTCCGCCTCCTGAGTAGCTGGGATTACAGGCATGCACCACCACACCCAGCTAATTTTTTTGTATTTTTAGTACAGACGGGGTTTCACCATGTTGGTCAGGCTGGTCTCAAACTCCTGACCTCAGGTGATCCACCTGCCTCGGCCTCCCAAAGAGCTGGGATTACAGGAGTAAGCCACCGTGCCCGGCCAGGCGGGAGGATTTGCTAAGAAAAAATTACTGCCCCTAATTTACAGAAGAGAAAACTGAGGCTTCTCCAAGATCACAAGTCTCACCAGCAGAGGGCCAGAGATAGACTCGGTGAATTGTTTGCTCTCCCTACAATGTTGTACGTCTGTCTTGCATGCAAATGTTTCAACATGCCTCTTCCCCTACCTGAATCAGAACCCAGCCCTCCAGCCCCAGTGAGGGGGCACAAAGAGGAAAAGGAGCTGCCGTGGAAGGAAGGCATACGCCAATGAGCTCCTGGAGGTGGGGGTCTGGGGGACGAGCACGTGGGAATCAGCCTGAGCATTCGTGAGCTCTGGAACTTCCGGACCTTCATTTGAATCTTTAACGAGCTGGAATGACCTGAGAAAGAGGACTGGGAATCTACTGGGAAAACCCCAGCTCAGAGGGCCTCCGGGGAGGGAAACTTCCTCAAATCCCAGGCTTTCTGGACTCTTCGTCTAGTGCTCCTCCTACTCCTAGTTGCAGCAGACACCGTATTGAGTACCTACCTGCCCAGCCTACAACTGCCTCCCTGAGACCTGTCCCTTCACACCCACTCTCAGAACCTTCTTGGTAATGTCTGTGCCCATCCACCCCAGCCTCAGCTAAGGTGGCCCAGACAGGGATGTAGCACAGACAGAGCGGGACAGGGAGCAAAGACCGTGTGGCTCTGAAGCGAGGAATTGCAGCGCCGAACTTTCCAGGACACCCAACAGTAGTACCATTCTTTTTTTTTTTTTGTCTCCCTTAAGGCAGTTGAATGGGTTCTGGTGATGGTTCTGTTAAATTAAGTTTAGCCTAAAACTGCCTCCTTACATGTTTTCAGTTCGGCCTAAAGGTTTTTCCTACCTAGTGAACTGTAACCTAACTGGATGTGTGAACAGACTGTAACCTCCTCTTGTGCCAGTCACTGAGTTTCTGCCAATCACAGGTGACCAACTGTTCAAATCATGTTTAAATCAGCCGAATGCATGTCGTAACCACGTGGGCTGTTTCTGTACCTCCATTCCACCTTCTGTAGGTCATTTTCCTTTCTCTGTCCATAAATCTTCTTATACCATACGACTAGCTGGACCCTCTCATTGAGGGGCTGCCCAATTCACAAATCCTTCTTTGCTCAGTTAAACTATGTCAATTTTTAAATTTGTCCTCTTTCTTCCTCTTTTTCTTTCCCTTTCTTTCTTTCCCCTTCTTCCCCTCCCTCCCTCCCTCCCTTCCCCTTTCTCTCTCCGTCTCTGTCTCTTTCTCTCTCTTTCTTTCACCCAGGCTATAGTGCAGTGGCATGATCACAGCTCACTGCAACCTTCCACCTCAGTCTCCCAAGTAGCTGAGACTACAGGCGCGTGTCGCCACATCTGACTATTTTTTGTATTTTTTTGTAGGGACAGGATTTCACTATGTTGTCCAGGTTGGTCTCAAAATCCTGGGCTCGAGCAATCCTCCTGCCTCAGACTCCCAAAGTGCTGGGATTACAGGGATCATCCTGATGCTGCCTGTCAGATTGTGTGCACGTGTGCCTTTTCCTGGGGCATGTTTCCTAGGAATCCTCTTAAGATCCTAGAGTGATCTATGGCCCAGAAAAGGTTAAGAACTACTAAAAGAAAAAAACCGGCTGGGCACCATGGCTCAAGCCTGTAATCCCAACCCTTTGGGAGGCTGAGGTGGGAGGCTTGTTTGAGCCTGGGAGGTCAAAGCTGCAGTGAGCCGTGATTCTGTCACTGCACTACACGGGTGCGTGCAGGGTCTTATTCCTGTCCCCTCTCCCTCCCTCATCTGTTTTCCAGAGGTCTCCAGTTTTGGTCACTGAGGTATCCAGACCCAATCTCAGGTGGAACAGAAACCAGAGTCCTTGGTGGCAGCTCTTGGGCCAGACCCTAATGCTCTTGATGGCTACTGTAGTACGCACGGGCAGAGAGCTGTGGAGTTTGACTTCCTGCCTGGAATCAAGTCCTTTCTAAGGACTGAGAGTGAAAAGGGAGCTGCTTGGAGAGTCCAGGCTGACCCACTTATGGAAGGAGCCAGGGAAGGGGGGCAGAATTGGCATGCCGTCTCATTCGTTTTGAAAGAATATTGTCTGTCTCTCAAGAGATGGGCTTAGTGCAGACTCTGGAAACTAAGCCAGGATTTTAGGAGGTCTGGATTCCTCTCTCTGCATGGCAATACATAAGCCCCATTCTTGGGGACACTTTGGGCATCACAAAATGATAGACAAGAAAGTCATCAAAGCTGGGCGTGATGGCTCACACCTGTAATCTCAGCACTTTGGGAGGCCAAGGTGGGCGGATCACAAGGTCAGGAGATCGAGATCATCCTGGCTAACATGGTGAAACCCTGTCTCTACTAAAAATACAAACAATTAGCCGGGTATGGTGGCGGGTGCCTGTAGTCCCAGCTACTCGGGAGGCTGAGGCAGGAGAATCACTTGAACCCAGAAGGCAGAGGTTGCAGTGAGCTGAGATTATGCCACTGCACTCCAGCCTGGGCAAGAGAGTGAGACTTCATCTAAAAAAAAAAAAAAGCCATCAGAAAATAATAATTTTTTTATTTTTTAGAGACAGAGTCTCACTGTCACCCATGCTGGAGTACTGTGGCATGATCATAGCTCACTGCAGCCTTGAACTCCTAGACTCAAGCAATCCTCCTGCCTCAGCCTCCTGAAGTAGCTAGGACTACAGACATGCATCGCCATACCTGATTAATTTTTTGTGTGTGTGTGGAGACTGGGGTCTCACTATGTTGCCCAGGCTGATTTCAAACCCCTGGTCTCAAGCAATCCTCCCACCTTGGCCTCCCAAAGTGCTAAGATTACAGATGTGAGTCACGGTGCCCAACTGAGAAAATTATTTTTAAACGCAGGTCACATTTGTGGTTTGTGTTACTTCCTGATTTTGCTAATTAAAGCAATACACAAACCCACCCCTTCCCTTTTTTCCTCCTATAGCTCTATCTATGAAAATTCTATGATGGGCATTTTCTTCTTAGTTTTCCCCAAAGCCTAACCAGTGTCTCTGGGACTTCAAGCAGGGGAAGACAACGATTCTTATGAAGACAAGATTGTATAGATTTCTATTCCGGTCAAGTGTTAATACCCAAAGAGTAGTTAATGCTTCCTTCCTCACTCCCCAGAAATCTTGGCAGCTGATCCGTGTTGGAGGCCATCCCAGACCTAAGGGCAGGAATATGGTGGCCATAAAGAAGATGGAGAAAGTTGCTAGAGTGGATCAACTGTAGACTCCAGCTCCTTATGAAAAGTGGAAAGTACATGCTGGGTTACAAGCTGACCCTGAAGATGATCAGACAAGGCAAAGCGAAATTGATCATCCTCGCTAACAACTGCCCAGCTTTGAGGAAATCCAAAATATAGAGTGTACTAGGCCCTGTTGGCCAAAACTGGCGTCCACTATTATTGCCACTACAAATGGCAAGACTGTTCAATTAGGCACAGCATGCAGAAAATACTAGAGCCTGTACATTGTCTATCATTGATCCCGGTGATTCTGAGTTCATTAGAAGCACGTCAGAGAAGACTGGTGAAAAGTAAACCATACAAAATTTTTCTTTAATAAAACTTGCCAGAACTTTTTTTTTTAACGAGTAGTTCATGTTACCATTGCAAGAGACAGTTGGAATCCTCCCGTTTCTCCTGTTCTCAGTGTCACACACTGAGAACTCCTGGGTGATGATAATCTCAGAGGGGTTCTCTATCAGATGTCACCTCCATCTCAGGAAGTGATGGGGGGGAAGTTACATTGGACACTTACTGAGTACCAGGCTCTATGCTGCTTTGACACATCCAATGCAGGATTTATGATCCTCATTTTTCAATCAGGGAAACTAAATCTCAGAGCAACAAAGCTTTCCCAGGATAACTTAGCTAGGAGTCTCAGAGTCTGCCTGCAAACCTAAGTCTGATCTGGCTCCAGAAGCTGTGGGCTGTCCACTCTGTAGCTCTGTTTCAGAAACATCACTTTCCTTATTGTCGGTTAAGATTCCATACTGCCAGACCAGGGAATCCCATTCTCTCCCAATAGGAAATTTCACAAACCCCCTAGTCGACAGCGAATTGGAGAGTTGCCCCATAAAAGCCTGGGCATCCATCTACTAAATGCAGGCTGGGGGAGGGGCTCAGGCAGTTGCTGGTTCTGGTCCCTTCTTGAGTTTGACTTCATTTCCCATCCTTGGAGGCCATGGGACACCCCCATATCCTTCCCACACACTGACCTTTTTTGATTAAATAGGGAGAATAGGTTTTTGCTTCTTTTTTCCTTTCTTTCTTTTTTTTCAAGACAGTGCCTCACTCTGTTGCCAGGCTGGAGTGCAATGGTGTGATCACGGCTCACTGCAGCCTTGTACTCCTGGGCTCAAGTGATCCTCCTGCTCAGCCTCCTGAGTAGCTGGGACTACAGGTGCACACCACCATACCTGGCAAATTTTTAAATTTTTTGTAGAGACGGGGTCTTGCTATGTTGCCCAGGCTGGTCTTGAACTCCTGGCCTCGAGTGATCCTCCTGCCTCAGCCTCCCAAAGCACTGGGATTACAGGAGCAAGCCACCATGCCTGGCTGATTTTTGCTTCTTAAAATCACATGAGGCCGGGCACAGTGGCTCACGCCTGTAATCCTAGCACTTTGGAAGGCCGAGGTGGGTGGATCATGAGGTCAGGAGATCGAGAGCATCCTGGCTAACACGGTGAAACCCTGTCTCTACTAAAAATACAAAAAATTAGCCGGGCGTGGTGGCGGGTGCCTGTAGTCCCAGCTACTCGGGAGGCTGAGGCAGCAGAATGGCGTGAGCCCGGGAGGTGGAGCTTGCAGCGAGTCGATATCGCAACACTGCACTCCAGCCTGGGTGACAGAAAATCACATGAACCCTGATTAAGACAGAAATAATCAATCCAGTTCTTTTTGTTTTGTTTTGAGGTGGAGTCTTGCTGTGTCGCCCAGGCTGGAGGGCAGTGGTGCAATCTTGGCTCACTGCAACCTCTGCCTCTTGGGTTCAAGTGATTCTCCTGCTTCAGTTTCGGAGTAGCTGGGATTACAGGTGCCCACCACCATATCTGGCTAATTTTTGTATTTTTAGTAAAGATGGGATTTCACCATGTTGCCCAGGCTGGTTTCAAACTCCTGGCCTCAAGTGATTTGCCTGCCTCGGCCTCTCAAAGTGCTGGGATTACAGGTGTGAGCCACCGTGCCCAGCTTAAATCCAATTCTTTTATTGCTCACTTTTCAAAACGTTCCTGAAAACTTCAATAATGACATTTATGAAGTCTCAGACACCAAGAATGTCTGCACGGTTGGTCACGTGGCAGAGCATCTGGGGTCTTCCCCATTGTCTTCTTTTAATAACAACCTCTGCCATGTGCACGCCACACTTTCTCCCAGCTGCCTCCTGGATTTACAGGAAGCACAGCCTAGTGGGAGATGCTTAGGTTTGGGTATCAGAGCAGAGTTTGAATCCTGGCTCTACCAACTTGAGTAAGCAGCTTCACTTCCCAGAGCTTCAGCATCTTCTCAACTGCCAAATAGGAGTAACAGCATTTCCATCACCTGGTTGTTTTAAAGATCTCAGAAAGTGAAGTCTGTAAAACAATGAGCACAGAGAAGACATCAATAAATGGCAAATGGTACTTTGATTTTAACCCCAGATTTTCAGGGACTGTCTTTATGACAGTGTTCTCTCCTGTTGTTCATGTAAACCTGGAATGGAATTATCCTGGACTTTCTGATATTTTAGTATCCAAAAGGCATCTCCCAAACCAACACCTTAAGTCTGGTTTGGAATCTGTGGTCTGCACTTAAGACCTGGGCCTCAGAAGGGGTGGGTGGTGGCGGAGCCTGCTCGATTGTCCCTGACAGGGGAATTTCATCACTCCCAGGCTCCTAGTCCTGGTTGACAATGACACCTCTTCTAAGCAGGTGGCACTGTCCCTGCTGCCCCCACAGAGCCGCAATCAGGCCCTATGCTTGGCCCTGCCAGGCTCCTGGAGAGCTCTGGATCCTGGTCATCAGCCTCCAGTGCCAGCCGTGCAAAAAGAGACCACTTTACATTTGATACAAAGCATCAGCCAATCTCATTCACGGTGTCTGGAATATGCTAAGCTCCGGAGGGAAGGCTGCTAAGTAGCACTTCCACAGGAGCTCCCTTTCTGCCTCCCCACTACTGAGATGCTTACGGACCCAGAAGAACATGCAGTGCCTTGTCTTTTCCACTGCTCATCTCCCCAGATGTCAAGAGATGTTGTTCCAGGGAACAGTCTGAGAAAAGCCCCATTCTCCTCGATGCTTCTCACCTGCCAAGAAGCTGCGGCCCACAGGTCACAGGTGCCTGGTGGAGGTGGAGGAGCTGCCAGAAGGCGTCAGCCCATTCATGCTGGTTGAGAAGTGGCCTCCTCTGTGCCAAGTCCAGCCTTGGCAGCTCCGTCGCAGGGCCTGGTTCTCATTCACAGCACCTGTCTTCCCAGGCCTCAAACCCCATCTCCCACCCCTGCTGCTTCACACAAATGCAGGTGACCCCATGACCAGGGCCTCCCTCAGAGCCCATGGTTCTTCTGACAAAGCCCTGCTTGTTGGAAACGCTGAGTCTCAGGGAGTCTCCAGTCCTAGAAATAGGAGAAGCCAAGAGATGGATGATCCCGCCTTTCATAGGAAGGAACTCCAGTGGAGGCAGGAGAAGGATCTTGGAAAGCATCATTCAGTCCGGCGGATCTCAGCCCTGGCTGTGATTAGAATCTTCTGGGGGAACTTTAAAAAATGAGATTCTGATTTAAATGGGGGGTGGGGAGTGGGCAGTGGGGTGGGAGGGAGAACCCTCAGGGGAGCCCAAATTGAGAATCCCTAATCAAGTACAACCCAGAAGCTGTCTTACACATGGAAGAATGGAGGTCCTTAGAAGAGAGCCTTTGACATTGTTAATCTCCTCTAACTCACCTGCTTACAGCTGCAGACACTGAGGCCCAGAGAGGTTAAGTAGACTCAAGGCTCATGGCTAGTAAGTGCTACCTTTTAGTATTTTGGGCAGTTTTACTTTTAATTATCTCAAAGTGGTTCTGTTTCTATCATCTCTGGTTTTACTGCCTTAAAGAGTTGCTTTAAACCTATCATGATTCCCTAATGGGCCAGGCTGGAGTGCAGTGGCATGATCTCGGCTCACTGCAAGCTCCACCTCCTGGGTTCATGCCATTCTGCCTCAGCCTCCCGAGTAGCTGGGACTGCAGAAGCCCGCCACCACGCTCGGCTAATTTTTTGTATTTTTAGTGGAGACAGGGTTTCACCGTGTTAGCCAGGATGGTCTTGATCTCCTGACCTCGTGATCCGCCCACCTCGGCCTCCAAAAGTGCTGGGATTACAGGCGTATGCCACCGCGCCCGGCCAATTTTAAATATTTAGATATGGGATGTGGGCGTCCATTTGTACCCTTGCCTTGGCCCTGCATGTTTTGGGGACATCTGCTTTTCAGCTTTGGCCCCTGTAGGTGGAGGCTTCATGGTCCCTGACTTGTGAAAAGGCCCCTCAGGTCTCCCAGAAAGGAATGGAGGGAACTGGCCTCAGTGTTGACCCCTACGGATCTCAGAGAAGGCAAGGTGGTAGTCAGCCTTGCTGTGGGAAGGCAAGTGGCCCAGCCCTCCAGTCTGTATAAGAGCAGCACTGGCAGTTGCTGATGGGAGTCACAGACTATACTTATGGTCAAAAAGAATTCACAAGATGCTGATGTATTACAGAAACAGGATGTGGCATCCCCAAGCCCTGGTTGGTAAGTACCTCCTTTCTTTCTTCCTGCAGTACACTTCTTACAAAGTCCTGTTTTTAAATTCCAAGGATATGGTCCTTTTCATTTTCACAACAGAATTTCCATGGAATACATGGATACTAGGAACAGGACTGCTGGGTCATAGGGTATCTCAGATACTAATTTGCCTAAGTAATTCTAGACTGTTCTTTAGAATGGCTGCACCTGTCTACCGTCACACCAACTGTGCATGAGGGCACCACCACCCCCACACTTCTGCAAACACCTGTCATGATTTAGTTTTCTAATTTGTGCCAGATCAGCAATAGAAAAGTTATAAATATTTGTTGCTCTAATTTGCAATTTTTAAATTACTAATGACTTTGAGCATCTTATCATATACCTGTTAGCTTCAATGATCTCCACATCCTCCCATGTAGTATCAGCCTGCCCATCTTTCTCTAGGGTTCTCTGCAAGGATAGCTGAGACAGACTAGAACCAGTTTGCTGATATCTAGAGTTGCTATGACACAGAATAGTGGAGAGACCATGCTGGTACAGCATTAGCCATCCCTGTTTCCTGTCATCTCTTTAGGACTGCCTCTCTTACCTTCTGGCCCCCCAGCTCCCTGCTCTCCAGTTGTGCTGGCCATGAACATACAAGGCCATTCCTGCCTCTGGGACTGTTACTGCCACTCCTCTGTCTGCTGGGACCACTGACATGGTCAAGGCTTCTGCCCACTCTCCCTGGAGTTTCTGCTCAATGACATCTCAGCAGTGACATCTTCTGTGACTTCTGTATCTAGAGTAGCACTTTGACTACTTTCTCCCCTCAGTTTTTTTTCTTAGCACCTCCCATGACCTGGCATTCCCATTGCCTGTTATGTATTTACCGGTTTGTTTACGTATCGTGTCTCTCCTAGGTGCCACAAAAGCAAAGACTGTGACTGCTTGTTCACATCTATATCTTAAGTGCCTGGAAGGGTGCCTGGCACATAGTAGGCAGTCAATAACTCAATAATCACTTGTTGAATAAATTCTTTTTAAATGCGTGATATTTATACGTATTAATGGGATACATGTAGAAGTTTGTGACATGCATAGGGTGTGTAATGATCAACTCAGGGTATTTATCATTTCCATATATCATTTCTATATGTATTTATCATTTCTACATGTTCTACATTTCAAGTCCTTTTTTTTTCTTTTTTTTTTGAGACAGGGTCTTCTTCTATCACACAGGCTAAAATACAGTGGCTCACTATAACCTCAAGCTCCTGGGCTCAAGCAGTCCTTCTGCCTCAGTCTCCTGATTAGCTGGGACTACAGGGACCCGCAACCCTGTCCGGCTAATTTTTAAATTTTTTGTAGATGGGGTCTCACTGTGTTGCCCAGGCTGGTCTTGAACTCCTGGCCTCAAGCAATTCTCCCACTTCGGCCTCCTAAAGTGTTGGGATTACAGGCATGAGCCACTGTGCCCAGCCTCTTCCAGTTACTTTGAAAAATACTACATGTTGTTGTTAACTATAGTCACCCGACTATACTAGCAAACATTATAACTTATTCCTTCTATCTAACTTTATGTTTGTACCCATCAACGTACCCAACCTCGCTTCATCTCCCTTCCTCCAACCCATTGAATTGAATACATTTTAATTAGTTTCTCCTACCTAGACATATAGGCATAACACTTACATGTAAACATTTGGACATTTATCAGTTTTCTCAGGATGGTTTTTAGATCCTTAGAAAAATGGGCTGGGTGTGGTGGCTCATACCAGTAATTCCAACACTTTGGGAGACCGAGGCAGGAGGACTGCTTGAGTCCAGGAGTTTGAGAACAACCAGGTCAACAAAAAATCAAGAAATTATCCAGACACCGTGGGGTGTGCCTGTAGTCCTAGCTACTCAGGAGGCTGAGGTGGGAGGATCACTCAATCCCAGGAGTTCAAGGCTGCAATGAGCCATGATTGTGCCACTGCACTCCAGCCTGGACAATTTCCTATAGCGATTCAATTAAATTAGCTCCCCAGGCTTTCTGGTGCTTTCCTTAAACTGGCTGGATCAATATATTTCCAGATCTGGCTTTGAAAATAAATAGAAATTTCTCCTAAATAGGAGATTATTTTCTAGAGTTCATATAGCACAAACTACTTTGGTTTTCTCGTATTGCTTCTGGTATCTTTGGTCCTAAATGTTAATTATGTTCTTAGTTAGAACACTACATCTTTCCATAAAAAGTAATGAGTTTTTAGGCTTAAAGTTTTAGTCCAACATAATGACAGATTGTTAGACAAGCATCTTGTCACTGTTGCACAAACACTTTCTAAAAAATTTAACTCCAGTTGCTTTCTCTGAAACTTGCAAAAAAAAAAAAAAAGTTGTTAGGAAACACCAGGACTAGAATTCAGCCGTGTCTTTCCTAAAAAAAAAAAAAAAAAAAAAAAAAAAAATCAGTTGGAGTGCCAGTTGTATAGGCACTGCCTTTTGTT
This sequence comes from Hylobates moloch, assembly GCF_009828535.3. NCBI lineage: Eukaryota > Metazoa > Chordata > Mammalia > Primates > Hylobatidae > Hylobates > Hylobates moloch. The sequence goes on along the minus strand of NW_026652287.1, from coordinate 26,040,161 downwards.
ACCAAAAAAAAAAAAGTTTTAACTCCACAGTGGAAAAACTAACATTGTCACTAGGATATGAAGAAACCATGGTGAAGAACTAGCAACAGTGGGGCCCCGCAGAATGGCTGGCGGCATCTGTGCTGAGGGCCTTTATCAGTAGCCTTGTATGTTCTATTCAGGACTCTCAGGACGATTGTTGGCATGATGTAGACAAATTGACGCAAATTAGTTTAGCACGGGCTATGCAAAGTTTAAGCTTGTTGAGTAACACACGTGGACCACATAGCAACAGCTCCCAACACTATGCAAAAGTGTTGGATGCAAAGTACTAACTACCCTAGACTGTGCTATTCCAGATTGGAAGCAGAATTTGCAAATTACTAGGCAGTGTGGAGGAGGAGGGCAGGAAGCTGGCAGCGGAGACCGGATCCCCCACGCTGACCCTAAAGGCCAGTGATGGTTGAGAAAAATAACTCCTGAAAGTGCCGCTTGCTCTGCCTAAAACCGACTGCCTGTTATTTCATGGCCACAAATCCTCAAAGAACTGGCCCCAAAGATTAAGGGGATTCTGCCACTTTGCTCTTTACTTTTGGTTCAAATATCTCAAGACAATTCCTTTGGGGTTGGTGTCACACAGACCACCTAGAGGGACCTTCTAATTGTATTTACAGTAATTTAATTATGGCAAGGAGAGCTTCAGAAGGCAGGATTTACCAAGATTGATACTATGGGTGCCACTGGCAGAGTTTTAATCCGTTAAATCAACAGAGAAATGGTAAAAAAAAAATAATAATAAAAATAAAGCCACTCCAGAGTTTCGAAACTATTTTATGGACTTTTTCTTCTTCTTTTTTTTTTAGTGGAGGCTGGGAAAGTGAAGGAGACATTTTCCTGGGGGCCACAGCTTTCATGCTTTTGTTCATATTATTTTGTATTTCATATATGCATTATATCCATCTGATCACACACACACACACACACACACACACACAGAGTTTAGATATTACGAATGCACCATAGCCAAGTGTGTGTATGAGTATGCATTTCTGTGTGTGTACTTAATTAAATATATCTCTGGATAGTTATTCAAAAACTTGGTAGCAAGTTCCTCCTCCAGGGAGGAGACCTAAGGTGGGGTGGGAGAGAGATTTACTTTTAACCTCATTTTCCATTCTTTTGTTTGCTTTTTTCTTTTTGTTTTTTTGTTTTCCAAAACAATTTTACACAAAAACGTTTAAAATAGTTTTTGAGTGTATCCATAAAGAAACTTTTCATGCAAGTATTAAATCATAAAAGTCAGCAACCTGTATATAATTCAGCCAATTGTAGGTTGTTTGGCTAACTAGTTACCTCGCCTTAGTTGGTGCCCTTTCCTTTGGGGGCCTCAGCCTTCCCATCTATGAAAGGGTATAGACCAGCTGCTCCTGAAGGCCCCTTCCTCTCTATGAGATTGACTGACTAGAGTCTAAAAACAGCATGTGCTGCTACTGCCATCTAGCAGTCCAACTAGGGCTGCATGGATTTAGCTTTCCTCACGTATTTTGAAAGAGATCTGGGGGCTACTATTCAAAACACAAAAACTTCATTGAATATGCAGACATCCTACAGCCCCTAAGTGCTTTCTGAGTGGGAGAGAGTATACATATATAAACAAATTTTAGACATTTAAAAAGTTGTTCTGAGCCTGTAATGTTTGACTATTGTAATATTTGACTACTGCAGTCAAACATTACACCATCTTTGCAATTCAGTGGTCTCAAGGGCCTTTGGTGATGTGCCCAGACTGCCCAGTACAGCAGATATTTTTTGGGTACCTACTATGCATGCAGAGGACTGTGCAGGTGTGTATGTGGTAGAAAGAGACAGGAATTTGGTATCATGCAGTTCAGACACCCTAACCCTTTAAGGACAGAGAATGTGACCTTTTGGAGGTGTATTCCCAGTGAGCCATGCATCTCCAACAGCTAGCAGAGCACTGGCACACAACAGGAAGTTAATAAATGCATGTTTTCAATGAATGCAGGAAGGAAGGAAGGAAGAAATAAATAAAGAATTCAAATAAGGATTTGAATTCTTGTCCCCTGTTTATGAGGGCATTTTCTTCTTCATTTCCTCGTCGGCACAATAGCAATGATAACCCTTGCCCCTGATTATGAGGATCCAGTGCTATGACAAGGGGCAATGCCTCTGTCAGCTGCAAAAAGCTTTAAAAAAGAGGTGAGGGGGGGGAATCTCCATATTTTGAGTCATCAACTACCTACTGTGCATGACAATGAGATATATTCTTTAGTCTCCAAGTTGATATTTCCATTTGAGAACTAGAAAATGTTTTCTGCCATGTATTCTAAGTTTTCTTGATTAGTTAAAGTGGATATTGCAGAAATACTGCAAATTCAGGCATGAAGTACACTCAGGGATTTTTCTCCCCACCTCTTCCCGCAACCCTGCCCTTTCCTAGCAGAACAGGACGTGTTCTTTGTTTTTACTGCATCTCCAGGTTTCCATATATGTACACTGAAGGAGCTGAATTAAATTAACTCTAAGGTCTTTTCCTTTTAAACTGTAAAGCTTCTTCCCTTTAAAAACAGGTTCTAATAGGGAAAATTGTACAATGACACCGTGGGTTCAACTGTTGTAAAGAAGCTGTGATATGCTGCCACCTGTTGGTGATGCATTGAATTATTTTAAATTCTAAGCAAAACTGAGGTTTAGCATTTATTAATAAATAGTATTCACTATGACCAAATGAATTTACATACATATTTACAGTAGAAATGTATCACAGTGCCAAGGGCAAGAAATGTTTTCCCCAAAGGCAAAAATAATAGTTGACATTTAAAGACCAGAGTCTTTCGGTACCAAGCCCTACGTGAATTCTCCCACTTAATCCTCACAGCCACCCAGTTCTTTGATTATCCCCACTTTACAGATGAGGAAACTGATAGTCAGTGAGGCAATGACTTGCCCCAGGTCACATGGGTGGTAAGTAGCAGAGACATAACCTGGTTCCTTAACAACAATGTGCTTAGCATAGTGTATTCTGTAGTGTTTTCTTGCTTCTGATTTGAAAAGAAATGAACATCATTGTAGAAATTTGTTAAATTACAAAGAAAAAAATAAATTGAAATCCTACCACTAAAATAAAATCAATGTTAACATTCTGTGCATATCTATCCAGTATTTTAATGCTTATGTCATGTATGCATTTGTACTTTTAAATATGATTATGATTGTTGGTCAAAACCCAAGAGTTCCCCTTCTTTTAATTCATTCATTTCTCCACTCATTCATTTCTCCAATTAAATTTAACAAATGCTTAATTTGTACCAGGTAGAGATAAAATGGATGGAATTTTTTTTAAAAGACATTATATAAGCTTGTCCAACCTGCCTTATTTTGTTGTTGTTGCTGTTCTGTTTTGTTTTGCTTTAGGCTTTCAGCAGCCTGAAACCATGGTTTTTTGTTTCTGTCTCTAGTGATAAGCAGAAAAGATGCAAGAGGAAGGGGCTTTACTGGCCCAACCAGAAGCAAAAACTAAGAACCCTTGACTGTATTCTGTCCCTTGGCACTCCTGGATAAGATAAATAAATGTTCTAAAGGAAAAATAGTTCCGGAAGAACAGGTAAGAAAGGAAGTTAGTTTGCATGGGGAGAACACAAAAGGCTTCCCTGAGGAGGTGATGCTTGGAAAGATTTGGATGGTTCAGGTACCCCTTTCCCCCACCTCACAACTAACTTTCCAAGCAATTCTTTGCTTCAAGGAGGAAAGGTCTGCCCTCTTCATTCTCTTTCCAGTGCTCAGGTAGGCACAGAGACAGATCAGTTAGCCCTTGCCTAAGCAGATGAAAGAGTGGGAGTAAGACGTTATTCTTCTTGTATTGTGGGCCCTCCAACACTTACCAGTGATTCTTTGGGGACCTTCTCTCTCTTGGCCTAAGGGAGAGGAAAACTTCGCACCCCAAACACTGCACCTTCACCTTCAACAGTAGAGGATCTAGGTGTCTAGCCTCAGGTGTTGGTGCTTGCCTCCTGTGGGGGAGAACTAGCTCCTACACGTTTCAACTGAGATCCGAGTGTCAATTCCTGAGCAACCGGAAAAGGCCCCTCAACAATTGCACCACGAGTTCTCAGTCCGAACTAATTGATGACAGCCTAATCAGCCTCTCTTCTTCCAGTTTCTCCTCACTTAAGCTATCCTATAGGGGGCTACAAAGTCGGTCTTCCCAAGAATAGTTAAAATAATGCTATTAACTCAAAACTTTCAGCATAGCCCTAAATAAACTAGTTTCAGTAATATTTTTATAAATAACTTGGATTTGCTGATACTTTTCCTTTGCTTTCTTTCCCAATTCCACCCCCTTCCCCCATGTACACATCACTCAGCTGTTTTTTCCTTCTTGCTTTTTAAATTTTTTGTTGTTATTGTTGTTTTGAGACGGAGTCTCTCTCTGTCGCCCAGGCTGGAGGGCAGTGGCGCAACCTCCACCTCCTGGTTTCAAGCGATTCTCCTTCCTCAGCCTCCCGAATAGCTGGGATTACAGCCGCCTGCCACCACACCTGGCTACTTTCTTTGTATTTTTAGTACAGACAGGGTTTCACCATGTTGGCCAGGCTGGTCTCAAACTTCTGACCTCAAGTGATCCACCCGCCTTGGCCTCCCAAAGTGCTAGGATTACAGGCATGAGTCACCGCACCCAGCTAAAATTTTTAAATTTTTGTGGGTACATAGTGGTGTATATATTTATAGGGTACATGTGATGTTTTGATAAAGGCATGCAATGTGAAATAATCACATCACAGAGAATGGGGTATCCATCCCTTCCAGCATTTATCCTTTGTGTTACAAACAATCCAATTACACTCTTTTAGCTATTTTTAAAAGTACAATTATTATTGACTATAGTCTCCCTATTGTGCTATCAAATAATAGGTATTATTCATTCTATTTGCTTTCTGTACCCATTAACCATCCCCACCTCCCTCACCCCAGCCTCTCACTACCATTCCCACCCTCTTATAACCATCCTTCTACTCTCTATCTCCATGAGTTCAATTGTTTGATTTTTACATCCCACAAATAAGTGAGAACATGCAATGTTTGTCTTTCTGTGCCTGGCTTATTTCACTTAACATAACGACCTCCAGTTCCATCCATGTTGTTGCAAATGACAAGGTCTCATTCTTTTTTTATGGCAGAATAGTACTCCATTGTGTGTATGTACCATATCTTCTTTATCCATTCATCTATTGATGGACACTTGGGTTGCTTTCAAATGCAGCTTTATGATTATCAACTAACAGCCAGTCTTGTATAATTTATGCCCCTACTCTCTCTCTTCCCCACCCATAGATTATTTTTAGGCAAATCCCAGACATAATATTATTTAATTCATCAACATTACAGTAGGTACTAAATTATACAGACTCTTTAAATCACAGCCACAATATCACTGTCACACTAAAAAATAATAATTCCTTAGTATCATTAAATATCCAGTGAGTGTTCAAATTTCCCTTAGAGTCTTAAAATTTTTTTTAGCAGTGATTTGTTCAAAATGGGATGTAAATGAGGTCCATAAATTCATTTGGTTGATTCTTAAATCTCTCTTTTTTCTTTTTCTTTTTTTAAGTTCCAGAGTACATGTGCAGGATATACAGATTTGTTACACAGGTAAACGGAGAAAATTTTTGTAATTTTTGAAATCTCTTTTAATCTATAGATTCCCATTCCATTTCCCTGTTTTCCTTGAAGTTTATTTGTTGACTAAATGGGTCATTTTCCCCATATAACTTCCACAGTTTGGATTTGTTAATTGCTTCCTTGTGCTGTTGTTTAACATGTTTCTCTGTCTCTGTAGTCTTATAAGATCTGGAGGTTTGATCAGACCAGTTTGAAATTCTCTTTCATAGGGAGAGGTATGTACTTCCATCAGGAGGCATTTATTAATAATACTTGCTTGTCTTTTTCTGTGATGTTAGTGGCCACTGATGATCATCCATGGTTGGTACACCTATCATTTCATTAATGGTTTGCAGAATGGTGATATTCTAATTTTATCAATCCTTCTTATATTAGCCAGGACACTTCTATAAGGAGAAGCTTTTCTTTCATCAACTATTTGATTGTCCTCAGCTATAGTTCATATAAGAAAAGCAGGTCAACTGCTTGATTCTTTCTCTTTATTTACTGTATTAGTCTGTTCTCATGCTGCCAATAATGACATACCCAAGACTGGGCAATTTATAAAGAAAAAGAGGTTTAATAGACTCACAGTTCCACATGATTGGGGAGGCCTCATGGCAGAAGATGAAGGAGGAGCAAAGGCACATCTTACATGGCGGCAGGCAAGAGAGTGTGTGTAGGGGAACTGCCCTTTATAAAACCATCAGATTTTGTGAGACTTCTTCTCTATCATAAGAACAGCATGGGAAAAACCCACCCCCATGATTCAATTACCTCCCACCAGGTCCCTCCCATGACACGTGGGGTTATGGGAGTTACAATTCAAGATGAGATTTGGGTGGGGACACAGCCAAACTGTATCATTTACTAATTTTCAGAAAGATTAATTGGTTTTCTTGAGACCTCCAGAAATGACTATGAGTTTTTGGGTTTGAATAACATTGCAAACTCATTGATTTAATGATATTTGAGGTGTTTCACTTCACTGTAGTGGTCATTTTTAATGATGCTCAAATTGTTTTGTTTTTGGTTTTTTTGGCCAGTGGAAGACTCTTTGATCTGGCTCCTGAGTCCTTTGACAGGATTCTTACCAACTTTGAAAATTTTTTCATCTCCTTCCTCCCTCAAATATTAGCATATTAAAGTGTACACTTTCGTCTACCTTGCTTTTCCACTTAATGGTATATTCTAGAAATCACTCCATGGTAGTATACAGAGATGTTCCTCATTCCTTTACACGGGTGCCTATGATTCTACTGTGAGGAAACACCACAGTTTATTCAACTAGTCTCCTACTGAATATTTGAACTGTTTCCAGTCTTTTGCTATTACAAATAGTGCTGCAGTGACCAACCTTGTGTGTATATTTTCTTCATATTTTTGCCAGTGAATCCCTGGGATATCTTCCTGGAAGTTAGGTTTCTGGGTCAAAGAGCATTTGCATATGTCATTTTGCTATACAGTGCTAAGTTCTTCTCCACAAGGCTTGTACTATTTTTGTATTCCTATCAGCAATGTGTAAAAGTGCCTGCTAACCAAAGCCTGGTAATGAAGTATATTTGTGAACTTTGGAGTTTTGCCAATCTGATAGGTGGAAAGTGAGAATTTATGATGAGCCAAGTTAAGTATATTTTCCAATGTCTTTGCATTTTTTGTGTGTGAAATATCTTCTCATTTAAAAATGTAATTCTTGGTCTTTCTCTTTTCCATTTTTAGGAAAAAAATTTTTTTGAGATAGAGTCTCACTCTGTCACCCAAGCTGGAGTGCAGTGGTATGAGCTCAGCTCACGGCAATCTCCATCTTCTGGGTTCAAGTGATTCTCCGGCCTCAGCCTCCCAAGTAGCTGGGCCCGGCCCTTATGTCCTCTTGTAAGAGAGTAGCATGCGCCACCACACCCAGCTAATTTTTTTTATTTTTTATTTTTAGTAGAGATGGGGGTTCACCATGTTGGCCAGGCTGGTCTCCAACTCCTGATCTCAACTGATCCACTCACCTCAGCCTCCCAAAAGTGTTGGGATTACAGGTGTGAGCCACCACATCTGGCCTAGAAATTCTTTATATGTTAAGAACATTAACCCTTTGTGATGTAAGTTGCATGTAAAATGAGGTCTTATTTGTAGGCTCTAACTTTTGTGTGTGTGTGTGTGTGTGTGTGTGTGTGAGGTGGAGTCTCTCTTTCTCCCAGGCTGGAGTGCAGTGGAGAGAACTTGGCTCACTGCAACCTCTGCCTCCCGGGTTTAAGCGATTCTCCTGCCTCAGCCTCCCAAGTAGCTGGGATTACAGGTGCCTGCCACCATGCCTGGCTAATTTTTGTATTTTTAGTAGAGACGAGGTTTCACCATGTTGGCCAGGCTGGTCTTGAACTCCTGACCTCAGGTGATCCACCCACCTCGGCCTCCCAAAGTGTTAGGATTGCAGGCGTGAGCCACTGCACCTGGCCCTTATGTCCTCTTATAAGAGATTAGGACACAGACACAGGGGAAAGACCATGAGAAGACAAAGAGAAGGCAGCCATCCACAAACCAAGGAGAAAGGCATCAGAAGAAACCAACCTTGATGATGCCTTGATTTCAAATTTGTAGCCTCCAAAATCATGAGAAAATGAATTTCTGTTGTTTAACTCAGTAGTCCCCAACCTTTTTGGCATGAAGGACCAGTGTGGGGGACAATTTTTCCATGGACTTGGGCGGGGGATGATTTCAGGATGGAACTCTTCAGTTCATTAGTCATTAGATTCTCTCATAAGGAGCGTGCAACCTACATGCTTTGGATGTGCAGTTCACAATAGGTTTCACACTCCTATAGGAAACTAATGCTGCCGTTGATCTGACAGGAGGCAGAACTTAGGCAGTAATGCTCACTCGCCGCTCACCTCCCATTGTGTGTCCCCATTCCTAACAGGCCACGGACTGGTACAAGTCCACGGCCTGGGGGGTTGGGAACCCCTGGTTTAAGCCACCCAGTCTGTGATTGTTATGATAAACCTCGCAAACTAATACACAACTTTTTGTCTTATCAGATTTATTAATCTTTTTCCCTTATTGCTTCTAGGTTTTTGTTTTTTTTGGTTGTTTTGTTTGTTTGTTTTCGAGACATGATCTCACTCTGTTGCGCAGGCTGGAGTGCAGTGGCACAATCTCAGTTCACTGTAGCCTCAACCTCCTGGCCTCAAGGGACCCTCCCACCTCAGCCTCCTGGTAGCTGGCACTACAGGCCCACATCACCACACCTGGATAATTTTTGTATTTTTTGTAGAGACAGGGTTTTACCATGTTGTCCTAGCTGGTCTCAAACTCCTGAGCTCAAGCAATCCTCCTGCCTCGGCCTCCCAAAGTGCTGGAATTACAGGTGTGAGCCATCACACCTGGCCACTTTTAGGTTTTGAGGAATAGTGAAGAAATGTCCTCCAATCCCAATAGAGAAATTCACCTTTGCTTTCTTCTAGTATTTGCATCATTTCATTTTTCCCCAAGAAATTTTTAACTTTATAAAAATTTTAAATTTACAGAAAAGTTGTAAAGAGAGTACAGAGCATTTTTGTATACCCCTCACTCAGTTTACCCTATTGTTAACATTTTATATTGCTGTGGTACATTTGTGAAAACCAAGGAACCAACATTGATACCTGGCTACTAACTAAGCTCTGCACTTTATTTGGATTTCACTAGGTTTTTCCTTTTCTTGTTTGTTTGTTTGTTTCTTTCTTTCTTTCCTTCCTTCCTTCCTTTCTCTTTCTTTCTCTCTCTCTCTCTCTCTTTCTTTCTTTCTGACAGGGTCTCACTCTGTCCCCCAGGATGGAGTGCAATGATGCGATCACTGCTCACTGCTGCAGCCTCGAGCTCCTGGGCTCAAGTGATCCTCTCACCTCAGCCTCCCTAAGTAGCTAGGACTACAGGCATGCACCACCAAGCCCTGTTAATTAAAAAAAAATTTCTTGGCTGGGCATGGTGGCTCATGCCTATAATCCTAGCACTTTGGGAGGCCGAGGCAGGTGGATCACCTGAAGTCAGGAGTTTGAGACCAGCGTGGCCAACATGGTGAAACCCCATCTCTACTAAAAATACAAAAATTAGCCAGGCATGGTGGCGCATGCCTGTAGTCCCAGGTACCCAGGAGACTGAGGCAGGAGAATGGCTTGAATCTAGGAGGCAGAGGCTGCAGTGAGCCGAGATCACACCACTGCACTCCAGCCTGGATGACAGAGTGAGGCTCTGTCTCAAAAAATAAATAAATAAAATAAAATTTTTTTGCAGAGATGGGATTTCACCATGTTCCCCAGGCTGGTTTCAAACTCCTGAGCTCAAGCAATACCCACCCCCACCTCAGCATCCCAAAGTGTTGGGATTACAGGCATGAGCCATCATGCCCAGCCTCACTAGGTTTTTTCTGGTATCTCATCCAAGATGCCACATTACATTTACTTGTCATGTCTCCTCAGTTGCCTCCAGGTTGTGACAGTTTCTCAGACTTTCCTTGTTTTTGATGGCCCTGACAAGTTATAGGAATACTGGCCATGAATTTTGTAGAATATCCCTCCATTGGCGGGATTGTGAAAACATTTGGTGTTTTTCTCACGTACAGACTAGGGTTACAGACTACTGAAATACCACAGAGACAAAGTTTTATTCTCACCACAATCATATCAAGGGCACATGATATCAACATGACTTATCATTGATGATGTTAACTTTGATGATCTGGCTGAGGTACAGTTTACCAGGAGTCTCCACCATAAAGTTACATTTTTCCTCCCCTTTTCATACCCTGTGTTTGGAAGCCCAGAACACATTCAAGTGTGGGAAGGGAATTAAGCTCTATCTCCTTGAGGGAGAAGTATCTATTTAAATTATTTGGCATTCTTCTGTATGGCACATTTGTCTCTTCTTCCCTATGTATTTATTTATTCCTTTAGTTATTGTAGATAGATGCATGGATATGTATTTTATACTTTGAGGTCTATTCTAATACTATGTTATTTATTTTGTTGCTCAAATTCTTCCAGGTTTGGCTATTGGAAGCTCTTTTGTGTTGGCTCCTGTGTCTTCTTGACATGCCTCCATCCTTTTGCTCTGAGCACACCTCGATTTCCTGGGACTAACAGATGTTTCAGGCTCATTTTGTATGTTCCCTGCCCTAACCCTAAAATCAGCCACTTCTCCAAGCCTTAGATCTTTTTCTTGAAGAATGGACTTAGAAATAAGCACTAGATGCCATTTTTCACATTTTAATATTTGGTCCATTTGGAACTTATCCTGGTACATAGTGCGAAGAATGGATCTAATTTTATCTTTATTCATATGGCTAACCAATTATTCCAACAGCATTTATTAAGAAATCCAGGCTGGATACAGTGGCTCATGTCTATAATCCTAGCACTTTGGTAGACTCAAGCAGGATGTTCACTTGAGCCCAGGAGTTCCATACTAAACTGGGCAACATAGCGAGACCCCATCTCTACAAAAAAGTTTTTGAAAGTTAGTTGGGTGTAGTGGTGCACATCTGTAGTCTCAGATACTCAGGAGATTGAGGCAGGGAAATCACTTGAGCCCAGGAGTTCAAGGCTGCAGTGAGCTATAATAGCACGACTGCACCCCTGGATGACAGAGCCAGTCACTATCTCCCCCAAAAATTAAAAATTAAAAAAACCATAAAGTCTTTTTCTCCCACTGCTTTGAGATGCCATCTTTATCATACACTAGATTTTCATATGCAATTGCCTCTTTTTCTGGCTTTTCCATTCTGTTCCATTGGTTGATCTGTCTATTAATGCACTATTACCCTACTCGTTTACTTATACATGATTTATAATATTTGTTTTAATATCTGATAAAACTTGTTACTGCTCTTCTTGTCTGGATTTTCCTATTTGTTCTTATTTGGTCTTTCATATGGACTTTATTATCAACCTGTCTAGTTCCAGCAAAAAGAATCTGATGGTAGTTTTACTGAGATTGTGATTATTTTATATATTAATTTAAGGAGAAATGATATCTTTATAACATTGAGTCTTCCTATACAAATTCATTGTATGTCTCTCTATTTGTCTTATGTCTTTCAAAAGTGTTTAGTATAGTTTTCTTCATACAGGAACATTCCCTGTTATTTATTCCCTATTAATTCATTTGTTCATCCATTCATTTATACTATGATAAATGGGATATTTGCCACCATACCTTCTATTAATACTAGCTGTTGCTTGTGTATGTGAAGGCTGTTGCTATCTGAAGTCTTACTGAATTCTCTTCTTGTTTATGGTATCTCTTCAGCTGACTCTCTTTGGTTTCCTGGGGTTATAAGTATTCGTATTTGCCAATGGTATGAGTCGTACTTCCTCCTTTCCAAGTTTTACATTGCTAATTTTGTCCTCTTGTTTTCTTGCATCCACAAATACCTTTTTTCAGTATGGTGGCATTCTTTGACTTACTTGTGATGATAGATTATTTTGATGATATCTATTGAGGAAATGCCCTCAATAGATAAAAGATTTGAGGGTTTTTTTTTTTTTTTTTGCAACGTGTGTGTGTGCACTTGCAAGTGTATTTTGACCATGTCAAGCATGTATCTATTTCTATTTAATGGCTTTTAAAATCAACAATAAGTGTCAAATTTTCTCAGATTTCTTTTCAGCATCTTGAAGAAGATTATATGATTTTTTTTCTCCCTAACCTCTTTATTACTGATTCTTCAAATGTAAATCCTACTTGCATTCCTAAAATATGTGCTACTTGGTCATGATGGTATTATTTTTTAATAGGCTACCAGATACTCTTTGATTCTATTTTATTTGAGATTTTTTTCATTGATATTTATAATTAATATTAATCTGTACTTTCCACTTTGTCAGGTTTTGGTATTGTTATATGCACTTCATAAAAGCAGTCTGGTACTACCCAAAGCAAAATACAGATTCAATGCAATCTCTGTCAAAATATCAATGATATTGTTTACAGAAACAGAAAAAAAGTGTAAAATTTATATAGAACAAAAGACTCCAAATAGCCAAAGCAATCCTGAGCAAAAAGAACAAACCTGGAGGCATCACACACTACTAGACTCCAAAATATACTACAAAGCCGTGGTTACCAAAACAGCAAAGTACTGGCATAAAAGCAGACGCATAGACCTACAGAAAAGAATAGAGGACATGTAAATTAATTAAAGTATCTATAGCCAACTTATTTTTGACAAAGGCACTGGGAACACTCATTGGGGAAGGGGCAATCTCTTCAACTAATGGTGCTGGAAAAACTGAATATCCATATGCAGAAGAATGAAACTAGACCCCTATCTCTCACCATATACAAAAATCAACTCAAAATGGATCAGACCTAAATATAAGACCTAAAATTATAAAACTGCAGGAAGAAAACATAGGGGAGGAACTTCAGGACATTGGTCTGGAAACAGATTTTACTAATAAGACCCGAAAACCATAGGCAAAAAAGCAAAAACAAACAAATGGGATTATATCAAACTAACAATCTTCCACACAGCAAAGGAAACAATCAGCAGAGTGAAAAAACAACCTACAAAATGGGAGAAAATATTTGCAAACTATTCATATGACAGGGGTTAATAGCCAGAATAGACAAGGAGCTCAAACATTTCAACAGCAAAAAATAAACAATCTGATTTTAAAATAGGCAAATGATCTGAACAAACATTTCTCAAAAGAGGATACACAAATGGCCAACAAATATATGAAAACATACTCAACATCACTAATCACCAGAGAAATGCAAATCAAAACCACAACGAGGTATCATCTCACCCCAGTTAGGACGGGTATTATCAAAAACACAAAAAACAACAAATACAGGTGGGGATGCAGAGTGACTGTTCAGGGGCATAGATTTCTTTTTGTTGAGAAGAAATGTTCTAAAATTAGATAGTGGTGATGTTTGCACAACTCTATGAATACAGTATACTAAAAAGCACTGAACTGTACACTTTCAATGGATAGATCTTTTGGTATGTCAAATCTCCATAAAGCTGTTATTAAAAAACAAAAGTTGGCTGGGCATGGTGGCTCACACCTGTAATTCTAGCACTTTGGGAGGCTGAGGTGGGAGGATTGCTTGATCCTAGAACTTCAAGACCAACATGGGCAACATAGCAAGACCCTCATCTCTAAAAAAAAAAAAAAAAAAATTAGCCAGGCATGGTGGTGCAGAGTTGTAGTCCTAGCTACTTGAGAGGCTGAGGCAGGACGATCGCTTGAGCCCAGGAGTTCAAGGCTGCAGTAAGCTATGACTGCACCACTGCACTCCAGCCTGGGCAATAGAGTGAGACCCTGTCTCAGAAAAAAAGTTGGATGGAGGAGGAGCCATGTGCTGTTGGTATTAGTGCTGTCAGACTGCTTTTGATTCTTCAGCACCCAGTTGTCTCAAACCCTTTGCCACTTCTACTGCAGACTAGGATCTTGCCAGGAAAATGATGAATTTTCTATGGCAAATGCTCTAACTGAACACTTCCCTGACCAAGCCCTGCTGTGATTAATAGAAATCTAGTCAACCTCCTTAAGGCCGGCCAGATTCCAAACCTTAGAAGAACCCATGTGCTGTGCCTTCTATGCCATCTGGACTCCCGCCAAGTGCAACACTCTTCATTGTACCTTTCGGACCTTTGCTAACAGTATTGCATCCCTCTGTGCCTCCCACTGGACTGCCTCTGGGAACCCGAGAACTCTTCCTCTTTCTGGACCATCCTGCTTCCCACCTAATGGTCCTTATCCAACTTCAACTGTGATGCACCTTGACCCCACAGGCCATATTCTATGCCAAAAATGCCCTTTCTAGAGCTTCCCAGACCATATGGTGCTCTCACAGGTCTCACAAGTCATGCTGCAACTGGTATTTTAGGTCCATGAAAATCCACGTTTCTGAACCATGGGCACCAGAAATGGGAAGGCAGCATCCTACTCTAAACATGCCACATGTACATCTAGAGCCATATCTTACTCATCCTCCTCCCAGGCACCAGGGCAGTGTATATATACAGTGTGTATATATATGTGTGTATATATATAGAAAGAGAGAGAGAGTGTATATACTATAGGCTGTCTTTTCATTTCACAGGCAAACCTTTCATTTGTTAAAAAAAAGGCAGTATATGTGAATTGCAATAAAGTGCAATAAAATGAGTTATGCCTGTATATATACTGGATGCATATATACACAGTATATGTAGTATATATATGTAACATATATATATACTTATATACTACATTTGTATATAGTAGGCCAATTAATAGGCCAAATAAGCCAATTAATAACCTTATAATGGCCTCTGCGTGTTCAAGAGAAAGGAATAGTTGCAAGTCTCTCATTTTTAATCAAAAGCTGGAAATGATGAAGCATAATGAGAAAGCATAATGGCAAAAGCTGAGATAGGCCAAAAGCTAGGCCTCTTGTGCCAAACAATTAGCAAAGGTGTGAATGCAAAAGAAAACTTCTTGAAGGAAATTGAAAGTGATACTCCAGTGAATACATAAATGATAAGAAAGTGAAATAGCCTTATTGTTGATATGGAGAAAGCTTGAGTGGTCTGGATAGAAGATCAAGCCAGATACAACTTTTCCTTAAGCTAAAGCCTAATCCACAGCAAGGCCCTAACTCCCTTCAATTCTATAAAGGCTGAGAGAAGTGAGGAAGCTGCAGAAGAAAAGCTGGAAGCTAGCAGAAGTTGGTTCATGAGGTTTAAGCAAAGAAGCTGTCTTCATAACCTAAAAATACAAGGTGAAGCAGCAAGTGCCGGGTGGAGAAGCTGCAGCAAGTTATCCAGCTAAGATCGTGAATGAAGGTGGCTACACTAAACAAAAGATTGTAGATCAAACAGCACTCTGTTGGACGAATACACCATCTAGGCCTTTCATAGCTAGAGAGGAGAAGTCAATGCCTGGCTTCAAAGCTTCAAAGGACAGGCTGACTCTCTTGTAAGGGGCTATGGTAGCTGATGACTTTAAGTTGAAGCCAATACTCAGTGACCATTCTGAAAATCCCAGGGCCCCTAAGAATTATGCTAAATCTACTCTGCTTGTGTTCTACGCATGAAGTAACAAAGCCTGAGTGACTGCACATGTATTTACAACATGGTTAACTGAATAGTTTAAGCCCTCCATTGGGACCTACTGCTCAGAAAAAAAGATTCCTTTCAAAATATTATTGCTCATTGATAATGCACCTGGTCACCCAAGAGCTCCGATGGAGAGGCACAAGGAAATTAATGTTTTCATGACTGCTAACATAACATCCATTTTGTAGTCCACGGATCAAGGAGTAATTCTGACTTTCAAGTTTTATTATTTAAGAATTATGTTTTGTAAGGCTATTGCTACCATAGACAGTGATTTCTCCGATGGATCTGATCAAAGTAAATGGAAAACCTCTGGAAAGGATCTATCCATTTAGATGCCATTAAAAATATTTGTGAATCAAGGGAGGAGGTGAAAATATCAACAATAAGTGGTGTTAGGAAGGAGTTGATTCCATCTCTCATGGATGACTTAGAGTTCAAAACTTCAGTGGAGGAAGTAACTGCAGATGTGGTAGAAATGGCAAGATAACTAGAATAAAAAGTGGATACTGAAAATATGACCAAATTGCTGCAGTCTCATTATAAAACTTGAACAGATGAGGAGATACTTTTTATGGATGAGCAAAGAAAGTGGTTTTTTTTTTTTTTTTTTTTGAGATGGAGTCTTGCACTGTTGCCCAGGCTGGAGTGCAGTGGTGCTATCTCGGCTCACTGCAAGCTCCGCCTCCTGGGTTCGCACCATTCTCCTGCCTCAGCCTCCCGAGCAGCTGGGACTACAGGCGCCTGCCACCATGCCCGGCTAATTTTTTGTACTTTTAGTAGATGGAGTCTGTCTCTGGTGAAGATGCTATGAACATTACTGAAATGACAACAAAAAATTTAGAATATTACATAAACTTAGTTGATAAAGTAACAGCAGGGTTTAATACGATTGACTCCCATTTGGAAAGTTATACTGTGGGTAAACCGCTATTAAACAGCATTGCATGCTACAAAGAAATATTCTGTGAGTCAACTGATGTGGCAAACTTCATTATTGTCTCATTTTGAGAAATTGCAAAAAACAAAAAAACAAAAAACTGGGCATGGTAGCATACGCCTGTAGTCCCAGCTACCCAGGAACACTGAGGTGGGAGGATCGCTTGAGCCTGAGAGATTGAGGCTTCAGTGAGCCATGATTGTGCTACTACGCTCAAGCCTGGGCAACAGAGAGAGACCCTGAAAAAAAAGAAAGAGGAAGGAAGGAAGGAAGGAAGGAAGGAAGGAAGGAAGGAAGGAAGGAAGGAAAAAGAAAGAAAGAAAGAAAGAGAAAGAGAGAGAGAGAAAGAGAAAAAGAAAAGAAATTGCCATAGCCACCCAACCTTCACCAACCACCACCCTGATCAGTCAGTAGCCATCAACATGGAGGCCTGATGCTCCACTAGCAAAAATATTGTGACTTGCTGAAGCCTCAGATGATTGTTAGCATTTTTTGGCAGTATTTTTAAATTGAGGTATATACATTGTGTTTTTAGACATAATGCTATTGCACATAATAGACTATATAGTACAGTATATAAACATAACTTTTTTATGGACAGGAAAACAAAAAAGTGTGATTTGCTTTATTATGATACTTGCTTTATCGTGGTGATCTGGAACTGAACCTGCAATATCTTAAAAGGTATGCCTGTATATAGTGCGTGTGTGTGTGTGTGTACCCATGAATGCATATATTAAAATGCTGGTTTTAGTATTCTTAGAAGGCATTTATGAAAACAATTCTTGCACCTCTCAGAGTAGGTATGTGCCTCTTGAACTTGGATATATATTTAGAACATTCAGATAAAAATGCAAATATGATTTTTGTTTGCTTTTTGTGGGAAGTTATGGTGAATATTTTAATTATATTGAATGGTTCTTTGATATAATTTATGAAACCACATACTTAAAAATCTAAAATGATGTAGATTATTAGAATCTGCAACTTCATTGGCAAATTATTTATTTTTCTGTAATAACCATTTCCCTAAATAAACATACTTTTGAAAACAATCATGTTGCCATACTTTAAACAAATGATTTCTCTGTTTATAGGATAAATAAAGATGGTCCTCTTGAGGTTGTATTTTGGAGTATACATTTAAAAACTGTCAGTAAAAACTGTCTGGTGTTCAGCTCATTAGCCAGTGTTCATTTTAATTATTTAAAAATTTATATATTATGAACTCTATAGTGGTGAAATCTGGACTTTTAGTATACCAGTCACCCGAACAGTGTACATTGTACGCAGTAGGTAAATTTTCATTCCTTACCCCCCTTCCATCCTCCCCCTCATTTTAATTCTTGAGCATTGATTAGTAAAGCTTTTCCTTTTTTTAAGTTCTACCTGATTTGTCTTATTTTTAGCTAAGTGGGTCACACAGCTCTAAAACCTATTATTTATGGAAACTAACATTAAAATAAAAATCCAGGTCAATACACATGTAAATCATCGTTGTCCTACATTGGAATAAGTTGCCAACTCTGCCTTTAGATGCATTATCTAATGTAACAGTCAAGTTTACTTAATGGCAACAAATCAGTATGTGCTCTTCAGTGACAAGCAGTGATAGTGCCTTCATCTATCAAAAAAGTGAGGAAAACATATCATTACTTTGTACACTTAAATTGTTTCAGTAAGGCCGGACATGGTGGCTCACACCTGTAATCCCTGCACTTTGGAAGGCCAAGGCAGGTGGATCACCTGAGGTCAGAGTTCGAGACCAGCCTGGCCAACATGGTGAAATCCCATCTCTACTAAAAATATAAAAATTAGCCAGGCATGGTGGCATACACCTGTAGTCCCAGCTACTCACAAGGCTGAGGCATGAGAATCACTTGAACCTGGGAGGCGGAGGTTGCAGTGAGCTGAGATCACACCAGTGCACTCCAGCCTGGGCGACAGTGCAAGACTCTGTCTCAAAAAATAAAAAAAAATTACACAAGCAAAGATCATTCTGTTTTGGGTTGGGTTTATAGTTTTATAAACCTCATGCCATATGTTGACATCTTATAGTATTTGGCAGGGATAAGTATGGAACTGCTTGATCAATAAATACAAAAAATGCTGAAAATTCTTAAGACATTTCTAGTATTACTTTATCAATAATTTGAAAGCCAGCTTATTTATTAAATATTTTACTTATATCACATAAACTTGAAAGACATTTGGGTTTCTTTTTGTGTGTGTGTGTGTGGTGGCTCAATGTGTGCTGTGAGTAGGACTCTACAGTGTTTCACCACTGAATTGTTTCTACCCTCTTAGATGTCTGTTTCTCTCTCTGGAATTCTATTACCTCCAAGAGGGCTCAAAATGCCAAGTGATCAGCTCTTATATGTGTTTCCTGGAAGAGCCTTTCTAAACTGATTTTCTTGGGGGTTCCCTGTAGGGTCATTGCACATCTCGGGAAGTCAACCCCCAGACACTTTTACTTGGTCCCGAGTCACCCAGGAGCACCTTTCAGCTGGGAGGAACAAAATGCCCTTTTTCTTCAGAGCTGAGGACCTCAGTCTCATTTATCTATGAAAATAACAGTTCAGTTCCTCACACAAACGCACAGACAAACCAATTGAGCTTAATTTTGGAAGAAAAAGCAATGGAAAAGGCTCTTTAGAATGTACCTCCAAACTAGAAACCAAATGAGGTGCCCAAAAAGGGGTCCTTCTCCTTGTCTTTAGAAAAAGGCAATGGAGAACACCTTTAGAATGCACCTCTGAACTAGACAGAGATCCCAAATAACTTTCTAGGAGGAAAAAAAAATAAACTCAGAATAAATCAAGGACCATCAGCCAAATGGGAGGTCCAGTGCTCAGGAGGACTTAACAATTCCACTGGAGGAAATGCTCAGTTGGGGAGAACTTTCAATGGGCCCCTGCTGGTACCTTAGCTTCAAGTTCAGCCAACTCCTTCAGGGCTCTGAGTCTTCTCTGAGGCCTGATGTTAGGTGCCAAATTATTGTAAGTGAAAGAGCCAAACTCTGTAAATTATTTGAAGAGATTTATTCTGAGCCAAATGAATGACCAATGGCCCATGACACAGCCCTCAGGAGATCCTGAGAACATGTGCCCAAAGTGGTTGGGCTACAACTTGGTTTTATACATTTCAGGGAGACATAAGACATCAATCAATACATGTAAGATGTACATTGTTTCAGCCACAAAGGCAGGACAACTGAAAGCAGGGATGGGGGGTGAGAGGACTTCCAGGCAGATTCAAAGATTTTCTGATTGGCAATTGATTATTGTCTAAAGACCTGGAATCAATAGAAAGAAATGTCTGGGTTATGATAAGGAGTTGTGGAGACCCAGGTTGTAGTATGTAGATAAAGCCTCTAGGTAGCAGGCTTCAGAGGGAATAGATTGTAAATGTTTCTTATTAGACTTAAAGAGTCTCTTCTGTCAGTCTGAAAATCTCTGTGTTGATGTTAATGCTGGTCAGCTGTGAGGCATGTCTGACATCCACTTCCCATCCTGGCCTGAACTAGTTTTTTAGGTTAACTTTGGAATGCCCTTGGCTGAGGAGGGGTTTGTTCAGATGGTTAGGGGGCTAAGAATTTTATTTTTGGCTTACACTGTTAACTAGCACAGCGGCTCTAAAACGTTAATTATTCTCTTGGCAAGTAAGTGATTAGGCTCATGTAAGGATGTGCCCTGAAAGCAAGAAGGGAAAGTGGGTCAAGTAGTCACTGATACAAATTTTAATTTGGCAGTTTTAGATCTAGGAAGAGATTAATGTTGGCTCCTTCACACTCTGAGGATTGGTGGCTATTTCCTTTACATTCAGTGTGAATATGAAGGACAGATTTCAAATGGTCCCCTAAAACAGTTTCTCCCTCTCTCAGAACTCATTTGCATTTGCAAACTGAAATGAGTGTTTCAAGTTAAAATTCCATCTACCCTGGTTGCAGAAGACTTAAGATGTTAGATATCCTCAGGCTTTTTTTCATCTGTAAATGAGGGACCACGCCCCTCAGAATGCATACAGCATTACCTAAACCATGGGGTGGGCCATTGTTTCCAAAAGCAGGCCAAGTTGAGAGGCTCTCTTACTGTAATTGACACAAATCCTAGTCAAACCATATTGCATTCTGGGGTCACCTTGAAAATGTCAACTTGGTAAATTTCCCTTCTCATGGTAAATGTACATGTTCTTTCAACCTGGCTATTGCAGATGACAATAAAGACCCTATCGTTCACCTTTGGGCTGCTCTATTCTATCTTTTTAAAGCTCCACCTTGTCCATCTTCACCAATCCCCATTTAACTTTTTACCATTGATAAGGCATAAATTATGCTGTGTGGGCTCTGCCACCATTTTGGGTGCTTTGCTCCCAGGTGAAATGGAAGCTTATCATTAGTCCTCTCCCTAGTCCTAACATCTATACTGGATGCAGGCAGAAAATAGTAATGATTCCTCTCTCATAATTTATAAGTATCATGCTGAAGTCCTTATAAAAGTAGGTATTCAATTCTTACTAAAATATAACTTCCCTCCTCTCCCTGCTGCAGAAGCTTTCTTCAGCCCACATCCATATCTATCTTTTCTGCACTCATTCAGTCCTCTTTTTTTACTCAATTTGGCCTTTATTTGTATTACCCTTTAACGATCTTTAAATGCTTAATGTGCACATGTCCTTCTTCACATGGCAGCAGGAAGAAGTGCCGAGCAAAGGAGGAAAAGCCCCTTTATAAAACCATCAGATCTCATGAGAACTCACTCACTATCATGAGAACAGTATGGGGGTAACAGCCCCCATGATTCAATTACCTCCCACCAGGTCCCTCCCACAACACATAGAGATTATGGGAACTACAACTGAAGATGAGATTTGGGTGGGGATACAGCCAAACCGTATCAAGGATAGAACCAAGGGTAGAAACCAGACTCAAACTGGGTACTGAAGTTGCTCTACTGGTTACTGTAGAGGTAAGGGCACTTGAGAGAAGAAACTAGCCAACAGTGGTCAAGTATGGTAAGCAATTAGGCAAAAACATAAGAACAAATTGAACATCTTTAAACTCAGGTTGTATTACTGAAACTACTGTGAAGTGCTGCCCATTAGGCGCATAAGAGGCTGCTCACCTTTAGGCCAGTCTTCATATTCATAGTGTCAGGTAGCTCTACCTCATCACAACTCTTTTTTTCCATTCCAACATCTTTCTTTTTCAAGTCAAAATTATTAAGGTATAATTTACACACAGCAAAACTGCTCTATTTAGTGTACAAATCTATGAGTTTTGGCAGATGCATACATTGTGTAACCCACACACATCACAGTCAAGATATCCAACAGTTCCATTACCCCTCCCCAATTCTCTTAAGCTCCACTTTATAGTCACCTCCTCTCACCTCCCAGGCAACCATTGATCTCTTTTCTCTTTTTATGGTTTTGCCTTTTCCAGAATGTCATATAAATGGAATACAGTATGAAGACTTTTTAATCTTGCATCTCTCACTTAGAATAATGCACTTCAGATTTATTTGTGTGTAGGAGCAGTTTGTTCCTTTTATATGCTGAGTAGATTGTGTTGTATATATGTACCACCATTTGCTTATCCATTCACAAATTAAAGGGCATTTAGGGTGTTTCTAGTTTTAGATGATTATACCTTCAGGTTTTTGTGTGAACATGTTTTCATTTCTCTTGGGTAAATATCTAGGAGTAGGATTTCTAGGTCTTATCACAAGTGTATGCATAACTTTATAGGAAACTCCCAAACCATTTCCCAAGTGTATGTACCCCTCTGCATTCCCACAAACAACGTCTAAGAGTTTTAGTTTTTGTCCATCATCAATAGCTTTTGAAATTATTTTTATTTCAACCAAGTAGTGATCATTGTGGCTTTCATTTGCATTTCCCTAATGACTACTATAGTAAATAGACTATAGCAATAAAAGGAACAAACTACTCCTACACACAACATAAATAAATCTCAAACGCATTATTCTAAGTGAAAGATGCAAGACTAAAAATGCTTCATACTGTATTCCATTTATATGACATTCTGGAAAAGGCAAAAACCATAAGGAGAGAAAACAGATGAGTGGTCGCCTCGGGGTGGGAGGGGTTGCACGTCTTTTCATATGCTTATTTACCATCCATGTATCTCCTTTGAAGTGATTCTTCAATTATTCACACATTTTAAAACTGGATTGTCTTCTGAGTTGTAAGACTGTTTCATATATTCAGAATACAGTCATTTAATAGGTGTGTTTTGGCTGGGAGCGGTGGCTCACGCCTGTAATCCCAACACTTTAGGAGGCCAAGGCAGGCAGATCATGAGGTCGGGAGATGGAGACCATCCTGGCTAACATAGTGAAACCCCGTCTCTACTAAAAAACAACAACAACAACAACAACGACAAAAATTAGCTGGGCATGGTGGCAGGCGCCTGTAGTCCCAGCTACTCGGGAGGCTGAGGTAGGAGAATGGCGTGAACCCAGGAGGCAAAGCTTGCAGTGAGCTGAGATTGCGCTACTGCACTTCAGCCTGGGTGACAGTGCGAGACTTCGCCTCAAAAAAAAAAAAAAAATAGGTATGTTTTGCAAATATTTTTTCCCAGTCTGTTGCTTGTTCTTTTGTTTTCTTAAGTGACATCCAAAGAGCAAGTGTTATCCAAAGAGCAAGCTTTTATACATTTCTTTCTTTCATGGATTGTGTGTTTTTTGTTGTACCTAAGAAAACTTTGCCTAATTCAAGATCATAAAAATGTTCTCCTATGTTTCCTTCTAAAAGTTTTATATTTTCACATTTAGATCTATGATCCATTTTGAATTATTTTGCATATGGTGAAAGGCATGAGTTTATAGGTGTTAAGCTTTTGTTTTCAAAATGATGTCCAATTATTCCAACATGTGTATCTTTTCACTATCTTTTAATAAGGCTCAATTTAGCAGACACTCTTTATATGATCCACAAAAAGAAAGGGAACCTTCTAGCTTTGGTGTAACAATCCTATGGCTGGAGCTGAAAGGGCAGTTTCCAGTTCTTTTGACTGGCAGAAATACCTAATAAGTATGCTTTCTACTCCATAGAAATGCATGATATAGAATAGTCCAGAAAGATTGTCAATGCTTTCTAGTCAAAGATCACCAGGAACACACCTGTGGTTGAACAAGTTGAATTTACTACTCATTGCAGCAAGGAAGAACACATCATGGGGAACCACGTGGCATACTGGTAAGGTGTTCGAAAAAATCTTTTATTAAGATTTGGGTTTGTTTTAGATGATCTGATAGAGTTAAGGTGGTAGAAGTTTGCTCTATGCTCTAAACAGGATATTGTCAGGAAGTGGGGGTAATTCTATGATTGGGTATCTTAATAAATCTTATCTAGAAAGAGGGAAGACTGGAATGAGGCTTAAGCTGTCATTGGCAGAGGCAACAGCTACGTAGACTAGTTTGGTATTTTCATGTTGTGTATTCCATTTGGTGGGTTGGACAGCATTTGTGTTTTTGTCTACATTCACACAATTATGAAGTAGTCTTATTTTTGTCCTGATCCACCATGATCATGGAGTGGCCTCATCTGATGTTGATGTTCTCTAAAATTATTTTTGTTCAACAAGAATACCAAAGCCTAGTGTGCCAGCATCTACTGCATGTCAGAAACTGCTTTTCTCTTTCTCAGAATATAGTGGTTAAGAACTTGGGCTCTAGAGTCAGACAAAATTGGGTTTGATTCCAGAGCCTGTTCTTCACTAGCCTGTGGGACCCGGGGTAAATTATTCAACTTCGCTATGCCTCAGTTTCCTCATATGAATATAGGATTCCCTATATTAGAATATAATGTACTTGCTTCATTGGATTGGGAGAAATCAGATGATCGAGGTTAGGAGCTGTGTCAAATAAATCTGCTGTATCATAGGAAAAACTAAGAAGGATATTGGTGCAGGGAAAAGAAAGCCAATAGCACAGGTGATTGTGCCAGGAATGGCAAAGAGCAGTTAAAGTGAGGCTAGAAAGCATAATGATTTACAGTGGGGGGTAACTAACCTTTATAAAGCTGTTAATTTAATACAAGGATAACGCATTACACTCTTGAAAACATGGTGAAACAGGAAAAACATGCTCACCTTGCAACAAGTAGGCTTGTTACTTAAATGAGTCCATACTGAAACCCTGGGAAGAGTGTTTGATAATGATGAAAACTTATGATTGTGCACATAATAGGAAACAGACTCACATGTTGGGTAGAAGGTTGGGCTGGAGCTTTTTAAACTTCAGTGTACTATCAGCCTAGAAATAATTTCTTGCTTTAACATTACTGGTTTCTGCCTTCTTTCTGGTCCTCTTTGAACCACGCCACCACGTTAAGCAATGTCACATCTAATTTCTAAGTTTTTCAATAAGGCAAAAAGACTGTGTGTGTACCCAAGTAGAAGAAAACTCAGTCACTTGAGAGGCTGGGTAATTCATATATGTATTAAGAATTTTGTTAAAAGAATTTTATTGCCTGAAGGCACTAAGAATTCATTATTATTGTTATTTTAAGAGAGAGGGTCTCACTCTGTCACCCAGGCTGGAGTGCAGAGGCACAATCATAGCTCACTGCAGCCTTGAAATCCTGGCTCAAGTGACCTTCCTGCCTCAGCTTCCCAAGTAGCTAGGACTACAGGTGCGTGCCACCACACCTGGCTAGTTATTTATTTATTTTTTTGTAGAAACAGGGTCTCACTATATTGACCAGGCTAGTCTCAAACTCCTGGCTTTAAGCAGTCCTCCCACCTTGGCCTCCCAAAGTGCTGTGATTGCCTGGCCAGGGCTCATTAAGACATGATAAAATCTTTCAAAATAACATCCAGAAATAAATGTTTCATTTTATTTTTCTTGAAACAGGGTCTCACTCTGTTGTTCAGGCTGGAATGCAGTGGTGTGACCATGGCTCAGTGCAGCTTTGACCTCCCTGGCTCTAGCAATCCTCCCGCTTCAGTATCCCAAATAGCTGGGACTACCGGAGTGTGCTACCGTGCTCAATTATCATTATTTTTTTTTTTAAGAGATGGGATCTCCCCATGTTGCCCTGGCTGGTCTTAAACTCCTAGGCTCAAGTGATCTTCCCCTGACTCAGCCTCCCGAGGTGCTGGGATTACAGGCGTGAGCCATCTGTATTTTAATAATCTAAGAAAGGGAGGTCACAGAATGGGAATCAAGAACTTAGAGTTCAGCCTATAAAACGAAGAAGTATCTTGTACACCAATCACAGACAAACAGAGAGCCAAATCATGAGTGAACTCCCATTCACAATTGCTTCAAAGAGAATAAAATACCTAGGAATCCAACTTACAAGGGATGTGAAGGACCTCTTCAAGGAGAACTACAAACCACTGCTCAATGAAATAAAAGAGGATACAAACAAATGGAAGAACATTCCATGCTCATGGGTTGGAAGAATCAATATCGTGAAAATGGCCATACTGCCCAAGGTCATTTATAGATTCAATGCCATCCCCATCAAGCTACCAATGACTTTCTTCACAGAATTGGAAAAAACTACTTTAAAGTTCATATGGAACCAAAAAAGAGCCCGCATCGCCAAGTCAATCCTAAGCCAAAAGAACAAAGCTGGAGGCATCACGCTACCTGACTTCAAACTATACTACAAGGCTACAGTAATCAAAACAGCATGGTACTGGTACCACAACAGAGACATAGATCAATGGAACAGAACAGAGCCCTCAGAAATGATGCCGCATATCTACAACTATCTGATCTTTGACAAATCTGACAAAAACAAGAAATGGGGAAAGGATTCCCTATTTAATAAATGGTGCTGGGAAAACTGGCTAGCCATATGTAGAAAGCTGAAACTGGATCCCTTCCTTACACCTTATACAAAAATTAATTCAAGATGGATTAAAGACTTACATGTTAGACCTAAAACCATTAAAATCCTACAAGAAAACTTAGGCAATACCATTCAGGACACAGGCATGGGCAAGGACTTCATGTCTAAAACACCAAAAGCAATGGCAACGAAAGCCAAAATTGGCAAATGGGATCTAATTAAACTAAAGAGCTTCTGCACAGCAAAAGAAACTACCATCAGAGTGAACAGGCAACCTACAGAATGGGAGAAAAGTTTTGCAACCTACTCATCTGACAAAGGGCTAATATCCAGAATCTACAATGAACTCAAACAAATTTACAAGAAAACAACAAACGACCCCATCAAAAAGTGGGCGAAGGACATGAACAGACACTTCTCAAAAGAAGACATTTATGCAGCCAAAAACGATATGAAAAAATGCTCATCATCACTGGCCATCAGAGAAATGCAAATCAAAACCACAGTGAGATACCATCTCACACCAGTTAGAATGGCCATCATTAAAAAGTCAGGAAGCAACAGGTGCTGGAGAGGATGTGGAGAAAGAGGAACACTTTTACACTGTTGGTGGGACTGTAAACTAGTTCAACCATTGTGGAAGTCAGTGTGGCGATTCCTCAGGGATCTAGAACTAGAAATACCATTTGACCCAGCCATCCCATTACTGGGTATATACCCAAAGGACTCTAAATCATGCTGCTATAAAGACACATGCACACGTATGTTTACTGCGGCACTATTCACAATAGCAAAGACTTGGAACCAACCCAAATGTCCAACAACGATAGACTGGATTAAGAAAATGTGGCACATATACACCATGGAATACTATGCAGCCATAAAAAATGATGAGTTCATGTCCTTTGTAGGGACATGGATGAAGCTGGAAACCATCATTCTCAGTAAACTATCGCAAGGACAAAAAACCAACCACCACATGTTCTCACTCATAGGTGGGAATTGAACAATGAGAACTCATGGACACAGGAAGGGGAACATCACACTCCGGGGACGGTTGTGGGGTGGGGGTAGGGGGGAGGGACAGCATTAGGAGATATACCTAATGCTAAATGACGAGTTAATGGGTGCAGCAAAACAACATGGCACATGGATACATATGTAACAAACCTGCACATTGTGCACATGTACCCTAAAACCTAAAGTATAATAAAAAAAAAAAAAAACGAAGAAATACTACAAGTCATGTATTTCTTTGTTTTATAGGCTGAACTCCTACACCAGAAGTTTCTGGTGAACTCATGACCTCCCAAAGGAGCTCTTTTAAATCTTAGTTGGTTTATGAAACAGATTCAACTGCTGCTTTGAGTTATGGCTTTTAATAACCGTAAAAATGCAAAATCTCCCAGAAGTGGCTACAATCTTGTCAGTCATTTGTACTTTAATAATAATTAGATTCTCTTGTAAAATGACGTGCAAAGGGAAGAAGACACAAGACGTAATTCTGCAGCACTTCATAATTTTACCTAGAGTTCAACCTTGAAAAGTCACATATTAAGGACAGAAGTTTCTGTAATAACGAGAAAACAGAGGATATCTGTTTCTTCACATACTGGATAAACAGAACAATCCACGGGTCCTGCTAATCATCCAACCCATATGTTAAACTGACAAGAGTATTTAGTTTCCTCTTTCTGCTTTGAGAAACTAAAATATCTTGACAGTCTGAGCACAGTGGCTTAACTGGCCTTAATTCTCTGATTTCATAAGTTAATGATTAGGTTGAAGCTATAAACTATAGTCCATTCCATTTAAGACCTGGATCAAAGTTAGCTTCATCCAGCATGTTTTAGCATGTCCTTTCTGAGCTATGTTGTCAATAGTTAACATTCAGTTCCACCACCCTGAATATTCTGCAGTTGATAAACCATTTTGTGAGGTTTTTTTTTTTGCTTTCTGTGTATGTTTTTGACTCGCGTGTTTTTGCTTCGCTAATCAGATTGCGAAAGGAAACAGCTCACGTTTGCATAGGACTTCACAGTTCATAAAGACCTTTCCCACCCACCACAAAAAAAGTATGACAAGTTTCCCGTCATCTTCATTTTTTTGTTTTTGAGACGGAGTCTCACTCTTTCACCCAGGCTGGAGTGCAGTGGCGCGATCTCGGCTCACTGCAGGCTCCGCCTCCCGGGGTTCACGCCATTCTCCTGCCTCAGCCTCCCGCGTAGCTGGGACTACAAGCGTCCGCCACCTCGCCCGGCTAATTTTTTTTGTATTTTTAGTAGAGACGGGGTTTCACCGTGTTAGCCAGGATGGTCTCAATCTCCTGACCTCGTGATCCACCCGCCTCGGCCTCCCAAAGTGCTGGGATTACAGGCGTGAGCCACCGCGCCCGGCCGTCATCTTCATTTGATAGGTGTGTCATTTTATAGGTGTGGAAAGGAACTCAAAGAAAAGTTAATGGATACCATTTATCTAGTTAAGCAGGCTTTGAGCAGTTCATCTCCTCCCGTCCTCAAAACGACCTTCTGAGGTGTCTCCTGCAACCCTGCTCTGAAGCTCAGAGCGAGACGGCCTCACATCCCAGGGGGCTCAACTCTGGCGGGGCCGCCACGTGCCTCCCCGTGCCTTTGGACAGGCAAGGAGAGCTGCTGCCCCGGCGGGGACCACGTGGAGGGGCCTGGTCAGCAAGTGGCAAGGACGCGGCGCAAAGCCAGGCTTTCTAATGCCCAATCCGCGGCTCTTTCGATACTAAACACCCACCTCTTCAACAAATTTCGAGCGCCTGGCAGGCCCTGCACCAAGCCTAGGGTGATGGCGACTCAGGCGGGTTTTTATTCTCAAGGAGCTCAATTCTAGGGCAGGGAGAAGTAAAACTAAAAAAAAAAAAAAAAACCATAACAAACTGAAAAACACATAAATAAGCCACGTCTCTCCTCACCCCTAGCACTTAGTCACAAAGGCCCGTAGAAAGCCCCGACGTGAACGTCTGAGCAGGCCCCGCTGTCAGTCCCTGAGGACAGCAGGCAAGGGAGGTTGACGTCCCTGGACGAAGAAAGTGCTGGAGAAACTGGCGACCGTCCCACCTTCCCTAAGGCGAAGGTTCTGAATTCCGAAGACCGTTACTTGGCGCGGAACGCGACTCCAGGCAGCCGCCGACGTCAAAACACCGGGCCTGGGGGCCGTGGCCTACGCGTCTCCCGGGCTTCGTGCCCCTCGCCCGATCTGATTGGATGGTGGCGGGAAGAAGGCGGGGAGACCCCCGGAGGAGGCGCGCGCAGGCCAGCCGGGGGTTCCCACGGAGGCGCCCAGGGGGCGAAGGGGCGGGAGCGGGCCTCGGAACGTCGCGCGTGCGCAATTGGGACACGGCCGGCTGGCGACTGCTGGGAGGGCCGGACCCTGCGAGAAACGGGTGGGCGTGTGCCCGGTGGGCGCGGGAGGGGCCCGGGCTGCACGAGCGCGCGTGCGCCTCGGAGCCGGAGCCGCGGGAGGAGGCGGGAGCTGAGGAGGCGGCGGAGGGGGCGGGTCGCGTCGGCCGCCACGTCCGCAGCCAGAGGCCGCCGCCTCCATCGCCGCCGCCACAGTCTTCCAGCTCCACATCCTGAGAGGACGCTTCCGGAGCCGCGACTGCCCGGGGTTGTGCCGGCCGCCGCTGCCGCCCAGGCCGCCTCAGCTCTCCTCGGCGCCGGCCCGCTCACTCCGCCCGGCCCCTGCCCTAGCGCTGGCCGCGACCCCGGCGGTGAGTGTGTCGGGCTGTGAGAGCAGGGGCGCAGTCCTGGCTTCCTGCCCTCCTCCGTCGCCGTCTGCCGTCGGCGCCCCTGCCCCTCACCTCCCACTGCCCGGCCTGGCTGCCCAGCGGGGCCTCGGCGAGGCCCCAGCGGAAAGGGGGAGGGGCGGGACGAAGTTGGGGGCGGATGGAGGTTCGCTTCTGGGGCTACTCCTCCTTATACGTCGCTGACTGCCCCGCCACCATTGGAGCTTGGGCACTCCCCTGGAAAGCCTCCGCCTGACTTCTTAGCATCTGGGGGTTCGGCGTTGGGAGCGGAGGAGGAAGGTGGGGGGCGTCAGCAGCCTGGGAGAGGAATGCAGCGGAGGGGCTTGGGTACTGGGCTTCCTCGCCCTGCCAACTCCTGACCTGTTGATAAACCTCCCTTTTGGGTTCAGGCACACAAGACTTTTTCCCAGTGGACACCCCCATAGCTCTTCCTGGGTAGGAAGGCTGTACCACGCCTAACCTAAAGTAAAAGTGGGAATGGAGAGGGTGCTGGCGGCGCCCAAGGGTGACAGGGAGTGCTGGAGCACCCATCCGTGCCGTCACTGCCTCCCAGTCTAAGTAAAAACTGCTTGCTCTGCACACGCAGCTTCAAGAGCGACCCCCCAGCTGCCACTTCCAATCAGATCGCCTGTCCTAAACCCTTCTTACATAGACATTCTGGAGCCCTTCGGGAGTTGGGGGTGTGCTGGGTGTACAACGTGGAGCGGAGGGAGGAGGTGCCAAGCTCAGCGCTAGCCACGGCGCCTGCAGGGTCATTTTCTGCCTCCTGCCACGTCACTCACTCTGCTAAAGAAAAAAAACAAAGATTTGCTAGTGCCTAAAGGGATCAATAGGGAGAGAAGGGGCCGCCCGAAAGGGTTTAGAAACACCTAGAGAAAAGGGAAGGGTTCTTAATTTGATTTTTGCGTCCTTGTGAACACTGTGCTAATTCCAAATGAAAATATTTGCTATATGTGATTATTTGCTGTATGCTGTTGTTTAGCCTTTGAAACTTCTGCTGGTGTGAGTGCCCTCAAGGGTTCCCCAGGAATATCGATACCACACCAACAGGTAAACGCGCGCGCCCGTGTGTGTGTGTGTGTGTGTGTGTGTGTGTGTGCGCGCTCCACGCCCATGCTTAACTTTTTAAAAAGAAAGGGAGTAGCCTTTGATAAACCCATATGCATCCTGTTTTGCCTTTTCCACTTTCATTTCTTTAGTCTTTGTTAGAACAGATGTACCAGAAACCAAGTTCAGTAAAAATTTGTCCATTTATAGAAAGCATCGTTAGAAATTATAACGGTTGCTACATTAGACAAATATACAGATTTCTGTGTGTGTGCATGTGTTTGTTTTTTTTTTTTTAACTACAGGAAAATCTTTACCTTTCTTTGTTTCAGTTATTCGGTATTTGCTCTTTTTCTACTTCCGGAAGATACCTCACTGGATTATATATAAACGTCTTGAGAATAGGACCTTTGTATGCTTGTTCACAGAGATGCCTCAGTGCCTAACAGAATGTTTGACACATAGTAGGAATGCAAGTATCTGTTGAAATAATGTGAAGATGGTGTACTGGTTCTCTGGTTTAATAGAATATTGTAATTCTGCTTAATGTTTCATTTAACGACAACCCTTAAAAATTGCCATTTTGACACTGTCAGTTATTACTCGTCTAAGTGGGCACTTACAAGTTTTGCTGGCAGATGACCTTTTCTTCCTTGTTAGATTGAGAGCATTTCTTGTAGCCTATTTGCTGTTGATTTAATGGGCAGGGGCCATCTTTAAAAGCAGACTCTTCTCGATAGTTGATTTAACTAGAAAAACATAAAAACAGTAAGCTGGAGTTTTAATGTACTCTGCTTGTTGGTGTATATGTTGTAAAGCTCTGTATAAATATATTTTTGAATCTCTTTACAGTTATTTGGCAAAAAAGCTAAAACATGGGAGTGAGGATGTGGTAAAGTTCGTTTAGGTAGAATATGTAGAAGAATTTGACTAATTCATTTATAGTCGTCTTTTTCTATTATAGGGAAATTGGCACCTACTGTTGAATAACAGGTAGTTTTAAGTGGCTTTGACAATAAACTTGTGCACTGTATTTTGTAGTTAAGCTTTATATAACGTGTTAGTGTTATTTAACTTACTTTGGTGTATAGAGGGGTGGTACGCAGAGGAAAATTTATGCACTGTTTTCAGAATTTTTTATTATGAATAAAAACTTTAAATTTATATATGAAATATTACTGAAACCCACAAACGACATTGATTCATCAAAGAAAACAAGTTTCCCAAGAGGTGTTTGTTTACTTATTTCTATTATTGGAATAAATTACCCTTTAGGGAATTGTGTTGTTAATCCTTGCTCAGTGTATTTGCCAGCTGCTAAATCTATGTGATACTATTGTACTGAGCAAGAATTATTTCTCCCCATCGCTACAATGCTTAATGTAACTGCTGATGAATTTGTAGTCGTGATATACAGTCTACAACAAAGAAGTCTTTCATATGTCACAATTTCTTAAAAACCCACTTATAACCAGTTTAGTTGGTATTGTAATAATTTATTCACACTTCAGGACCAAAAGGTAGAACTGATTTATGTCTGTAGAATAAGTTAAATCATTTGTACTTATCTAAAGCTATTGTCTGTCATTACTGCCTTCCTTAGAAAAGTATGTGTTGTGTTGTTTTTTGGTAGAGACGAGGTCTTGCTGTGTTGCCCAGGCTGCTCTCCAACTCCAGGGCTCAAGCGATCCTCCTGCCTCGACCTTTCAAAGTGCTGGGATTACAGGCATGAGCCAGCATGCCCAGCCAGAAAGTATGTTTTTAATAGCAACTTGTGCATTATGAGCTCCTAGAGAGCAGATATATTTGTTTCTTGAATGTATAATTTGTTTCTTGAATGATTCACTAAATGGCAAGTGCCGGAAAAGTCTATTCCCACTGGATTGTAAACTCTGGTTTAGAGTAGTGCCTGTGTGTGCTTAATCACACTGAACTAATTGCATAACAGGGTGCCTGACACATAGTAGGCCTCAAGTATATGTTGAATTAATGATTCAGTGAGTTCAGGGCAGATAGTTTGTATAAAATTTAATAATTTTAATATATTACTTAAGGGTAACATTTAAAAATGGTCATTTTGAATTTTTTCTTTTTTGATATGGAGTCTTGCTCTGTCGCCCAGGCTGGAGTGCAGTGGCTCGATCTCCACTCACTGTAACATCCGCCTCCCAGGTTCAAGAGATTTTCCTGCCTCAGCCTCCCTAGTAGATGGGATTACAGGTACCCGCCACCACACCCGGCTGATTTTTCTATTTTTAGTAGAGACGGGGTTTCACCATGTTGACCAGGCTGGTCTTGAACTCCTGACCTCAGGTCATCTGCCTGCCTCAGCCTTTCAAAGTGCTGGGATTACAGGCCCATTTTGAAATTTTTACTGTCAGTTGATACTTGTCTCTACGTATATACTCTTAAATTTTATTAGTAGATTATTTACCTTTCAAAGTTTTAGATTGGGGTCTATTTATCTTCACAGTTCCTACTATAAGAGAAACAGGTCTCCTGCAATGGTGATAATAAGCAGGATAGTAATATAAAAAGTATTTCTCTTTAGTAACGAAGTGGCAATATCCATAAAGAGGTAATATCACTAAAAGTTAGGCACATATTTGTGTGTGGGACTTTGGAATGGTTTATGTGAATGAAAAGTACAGATGACACAGTTAAGGATTTTAGCAAATAGCCTTTATAAGGTAACTCAGTGTCTTCTGATCAAATTAGGAATTCAGGAAAAAAATCTCAAATACTTGTGGCTTTTTAATTAATTAAAAATTAGTAATAATTTGTATTACTCTAAGAGTTCTAGAGGAATTTTGATACTACATACTGGCTCTTAAGGTGTGATGTACAAGATGCCCAAACGTCAAAACAAAACTCATCTTTTTTTTTTTTTTTTTGAGATGGAGTTCTGCCCTGCCACCCAGGCTGGAGTGCAGTGGTGAGATCTTGGTTCACTGCAACCTCCGCCTCCTGGGTTCAAGCAATTCTCCTGCCTCAGCCTCCTGAGTATCTAGGATTACAGGCGTGTGCCACCATGCCTGGCTAATTTTTGTATTTTTAATAGAGATGGGGTTTCACCATGTTGGCCAGACTGGTCTCGAACCCCTGACCTCAGGTGATCCACCCGCCTTGGCCACCCAAAGTGGTGGGATTACAGGTGTGAGCCACCATGCCTGGCCCTTGTTTTTTTTTTTTTTAGTCCCAGTGAAACTAATCTTTGTGGCACTTAGGACTTTCAAGGCATTCTAAATAGTGAATTCCTCTAGTCTAGGTAGACATATGCCTGGCATGGCAGGACTCCAGAGTTGCTACTTTCTTGTTTATTGATAATCCTATTGGTAACTACTGCTAGTAAATTTTAAATGCAATTGAATATTTCTATATAATAGTATCTAGCTTTTTACATTTCACACTCCTCTACAGAAATACTCCTAATTTAAAGCCAGAATGAACTCATGGTGGGCGTGGGAGTGGGAGTGTGGTTGGACTGGCAGGGAGAGCTGGTAAGTCTGAGAATATACCCGGAAGCAGCCCCAGGCGAGAGTGAAATCTCTTGAAAGTCTAGTTATCTTTTAAAAAAACACAATGTTCAAGCACTTTTCATTTTACTTTTTACTGTGTGTGAATTTAAAAGTAAAACAGTATTTTAAATTACTCTAGATTAAATGCAGGCATTATGTCTCTCCTGTGGATTCTTAAGTCCTTGGCATACCACTGCCTTTAAAAAGGTACATTTGGAAAGCATGACTCTAGCTTAGAGTTTTCTTTTTTTTAAACCCCAAATTTGGGCCATATATTGGTATGTATTTCTTCTTGTGATGCTTAAAGTATATGCGGATACTTCACTTCGCTTCTCTTCTCCTCTCTTCTCTTCATCCTGTCCTGTCCTGTCCTGTCCTGTCCTCTCCTGTCCTTTCCTGTCCTGTCCTCTCCTGTCCTATCGTTTGAGACAGGGTCTCGCCCTGTGGCCCAGGCTGGAGTGCAATGGCATGATCATGGCT
The DNA here is from genome assembly GCF_009828535.3 of Hylobates moloch. NCBI lineage: Eukaryota > Metazoa > Chordata > Mammalia > Primates > Hylobatidae > Hylobates > Hylobates moloch. The sequence goes on along the minus strand of NW_026652287.1, from coordinate 26,004,834 downwards.
CACTGCAGCTGCTTTAAACTCCTGGGCTTAGCCAGTTCTTCCTCTTCATCCTTCCAAATATGTGGGACTACAGGCATGTGCCACCATGCCCAGTCAACTTTTTTTTTTTTTTTTTTGTGGAGATGGAGTCTCATTATGTTTTCCTGGTCTTGACTTCCTTAGCTCAAGCAGTCCTCTAACCTCAACCTCCAAAGTGCTGGGATTACAATATTTTCTTTTTATTGTACTTATCCCACAAATACTGTCTGGCAGCTTACAACAAAAACGTACCAACAAATTGGTAAAAATATGTAAATAAGATATTCAAATTGCAAACCAGGGAGAAATAGCAATCCAAGTAGCAGTCTTGAGGAGGTGTGGAAGTGTGGAGGAAGATAGGACACAACTGTGCAGGCCACAGGAGCCTACCTAGTTGAGCTGGGATTTTAGCTGTAAGTTTCCTGGAAGCCAAAGAGAAGGAAGACATCATACCTTTGTATCTTTTAAATATAAAAATGCCTATATCTTTAAGAAAACACGCTAAATATTTGGGGGAAACAAGATATTTTCTAAATAATTACCTCTGAAGAAATTTCTTATGTGGAGTTCCACATCAGAGCTATTAAGTGTTGTAGTGGGTAATGTCTTTAACATTATTGTGCAGTTAATATAGTAATAACCTGCATAAGGCTGTTTGTCAGGATTTCCTTACCCAAGACATAACTGTGAACAAAACTCAGTGATACCATTTTCTTAAAGCATCATGTGATTCAAGTACATTGTTTTTGAGATTATTAACGTCATCTGTGGCTAAAACAGAATAATTAGGATTAGATGAACTACATAATCTTTAAAACTATTTATGAATGTTGCTGATTTCCAAGACTTGAAAATATGTATTTTTCTTTAATTATAAAAGCAATACATTTTTATGGTAGAAAATTTATAGATGTTAATTAACTATGCATATTTCTATGTATATGTATTTATGCATATTTCTATGTGTAGGTATAAAAATACTATATACAAATACTATGTATACTATTAATATATAAATGCTATATATACTACTTCATGCATGTGTATGTAAAATGTAAAACTTATGTATTTCTACCCCCTCGGCAATCTTTATTAATACTTTGGCATACTTTCTTCCAGTCTTTTTGTATGCATTTTTTAAAAAATTGGGCATGATGATATATGCCTTTTACAGTCTCTAAATATAGCATTAGCATATTTCTGTAGTATTTGATCGTAAATTATTTTCACATCTGCATAATGTATGTCTTTTGGAAGCTTATAAATTCCTCTCTTGCGTTCCATGAGGCTGTACTCATTTGTTCATTTTCAGTTGTGTTCTGTTTGTTTTTGCTGGCTTCTCTTTTGCTCACCTCTTAAATATGAGCTGGCCAATTAATGCTGTCAGTAGGCTTCTCATCACTCTTTTCCTTGATCATATCACCCACTGCTCAGAGCTCCACCTATCACTTCAAACCGCTCTTAGAACCTCAACTCTAACTCAAACTTTATGCTGAATCTCTGGCCTCTTAAATCCAATTGCCTGCTGAACAAGTGTGGATGCCCTGAAGGCATTTCAAATACAGCTTGTTCAGAAACAAGTCCTTCATCTTCTCTCAAAAGGTTTCTCTTCTGATGTTCTCTGTGTTCATCATCTCTGTCTTATACTAGAAATATGACATTAGATTCTCCCTTTCATCTCACATTAATACCCAAGTTACATTCTACTTCTTATAAAAAATTCAAGTATATGAGTGTCCACCATGCATCATTGATTAAGTCTCTGGTGATAGAGTAGTAAACAAACCAAGCGTTTGTTCTCATGGAGCTTACATTTTAATTGTGAGAGACCCAAAGTAAACAGATTAGGTGAAAATGATGAGAAGAGTGGAGGGTGCTCATCTATTATAAGGTGGTCAGGGAACATCTTCTGATAAGGGGACATTTGCAGAAGGACCTGAGCCATGTACATATACTGGGGAAAAGACTTTGAGGAAAGGATAAACAAGGAACTCTGTGTTACTAGACTGGAATGAACAAGAGGTAGAATAGTGGAGATGGCGGTTAAGTGTCTGGCCTCAAAGGCAAAGGTATAAGGACTCTGAATTTTATTCTAAGCAAAATAGGAAGCAGTTGGAGGATTTTAAGCAGAGTATGACGTGACTGGACTGAAAGAAGAACAAAGGTGGAAGCTCGGAGACCCACTCAGAGATTTTGCAGTAGTACAAGTAAGACATTATGATGGCTTAAAGTGGTAACAGTAGAGGTAATGAGAAATGGTTATATTCTGGATTTATTTAGGCAACAGAATTTACCGATAATTAGATGGGAATGTAAAAAAAAAGCAGAATTCAAAGGTGACCCTGGTATTTTGGTCCAAAGCATTTATTTAGACATGATAACCTGGCAGAGTTTAGACTGTCAGAAAATTCTATCTTACTGGACTACTAAAGTAGCCACTTACTGTATTAATCTCTCTGTCCTTCCATCTCTTCTTGCTTCAGTTAGTTTCTTAAGGCACAGATATGACAGTATAACTCTGCTCATGGGTTCTTATTGCCTACCCACAGAAGGATGAAGTCAATTCATATTATTTAGATTAAACTGCATATATCTTATGCTCTCATAAAGCAGAACTAATTTTTTAAAATTGTGGTCTTTTTCTTAATTACAAGATAGGATATAGAAAAATAATTGTTTTTAAGGGATACTGTATTAGAAATAAAAGGTAAGACTGTTGGTAGGGATTTATGGGGTAGGCACCAGAAAGTCAGTTTTGAAATATATGCGGTTACAGTCATAATCACACCTATTTTTAAACTCCAGTTAAAATATGTAAGATGTATGGGTATACGTAATTTCCCATATTTCTCTATAGGGTATGGTACCTTCTATTGATTGACCAGCCAAGTGATCTCCTGGATTTGTGTCTATGTGTATGGTATTAATATATAGTACTGAGATTACCGTGATGAACAAGTTGGACAAAGGTGTCTGTCCTCTTGAAATTAATAGTCCAGCGGGGAAGTAAGTGGCTTCAAAATCATCATTTCGCAGAAGGGACACGCATATTCTGCCAGGAATTTCTGCATGTTTTGTTTTGGAATATGTTAAATAGCATTCTCATCTTAGGGTTAAGGCTAGAATTGTCTTTGATTTTTATTTTCACTATCCTAAACAGCAAGTATTTAATGAAGTTATTTGTCCTCTTCTATACAGTTTATGGTCAAGCTGAGATTCAAACAGGCACTCTGACCCCAAAGCCTTAACCACCATCCTGTATAATTTGTTATGATCTTACCATGATGATAGATTAAAGAAAATATAAATGTGAATGGTAATAAATGTACCTTTGTGGTTGGGGAGTTTTAAAATTAAGGCACATCCATCAAGAACCTCCTTTCCCAGTAGTGCATCAGCTGAAATTCTTACTGGTTTTTCTATGAGAGATTACTTAGCTTTACTATTACTTTTTAAATCTTATGTTTGGGATGATGTGCTAAATTCTCAAACCAAACCAGGATAAGATTAGGTGCCATTGATAAATGACCTGAGTCAGGATTTTCACTAGAGCAATTGAAAGCTATTTATTAAACACAACATGTGCTGCTGGACTCAGTAGAGGTGCAGAGAAGTCTCATCTTAAGTAGGATTTACATTTTAAAGTCATAAGAAGATGAATTCCATGAAGTTAAAAATCACCTTTGAAAATTCCCACTTCTCACAACCTCTGCCTCTACCACCCTCATCCAAGCCACCAACATTTTTTTGGCCTAGATTATTGAAATTGTTTCCTAATGGGACTTTCTGCCTCTGCTGTTGTTCGCCTATTGCTTGTATTGCCTACAGCAGCCAGAATGATCTTTTAAAAGATCACCTTACTCTTTTACTCAGTGCCTTTTACTAGTTTCCCATCTCACTCAGTTAAAAGCCACTCTCCATCATCGCCTTCAAGGGCCTGTGTTTATCCAGACCTCACTCTTTGACTTCCTCTCCTACTGCCCTTGATGCGACCCTGCCACACTTTACTGGCTGTTCCTTCTTGCTGATCCAGGTAAGCTCCCACATCAGGGCCTTTGCTCTTGCCATTTCTTCTTCCGCAAAGACTCTTCACCTAAATATCTTGTATCCTTACCTTCTTTGAGTGTCATCGCAGTAAAGCCTTCACAGACTATCCTATCTAAAATATCATATCCTCTCCCCATCCATCCCTGGCCCGGCGCAGTGGCTCATGCCTATAATCCCAGCACTTTGGGAGGCCGAGGTGGGCAGATCACCTGAGTTCAGGAGTTCAAGACCAGCCTGGCCAACCTGGTGAAACCCCATCTCTACTAAAAATACAAAAATTAGCCAGGCATGGTGATGCACGACTGTAGTCCCAGCTACTTGGGAGGCTGAGACAGAAGAATCACTTGAACCTGGGAGGCAGAGTTGCAGTGAGCTGAGATCACGCCACTGCACTCCAGCCTGGGTGACAGAGTGAGACTCTGTCTCAAAAAAAAAAAAATTATACAAAAATAAAGTATCACAGCCTCTCCTCATCCATCCATTTTTCTCCATAGCATATAAATACCACTGACATATAGTCCTCTCTTTGTATTTATTTATTGCCTTTCCCCATTGGAGTCACAACCTCCAGCCCTAGTAATCAACATGCAATTCTCCAAGGAGATCACTATTTGGATTAAGTTTAGTAACAGTCTATACCAAAAACATGCCTCTAGTCATTTTCTGTATGTACTCAAGACATTCAGGTATGTTTCCAAGGGTTTTTGAAGAATTAAAATGATTCATGATATCACAATTTTCAAACTCAAAGAGAATTATGACTTAAAAAGACAAATGAAGCAGACCCCAAGATCATGTGTTAATAGAGGAGGAGAGGTACCAATTACAAT